>NC_081424.1:59911193-60604526 GCF_949786415.1 Peromyscus eremicus
CCTTTAATCCTAGCATTCCAGAGACAGAAATCCCTCTGGATCTCTGTGAGTTCAAGCCGCATTGGAAACAGCCAGGCATGGTGACTCACGCCTTTAATCCCAGGGAGTGGTGGTAGAAAGCAGAAAGATTTATAAGGCGTGAGGACCAGAAACTAGAAGCATTTGGCTGGTTAAGCATTCAGGCTTCTGGCAGCACAGTTCAGCTGAGAGCCATTGGGATATGAGGACACAGAGGCTTCCAGTCTGAGGAAACAGGACCAGCTGAAAAATTGGCAAGGTGAGATAGCTGTGGCTTGTTCTGGTACTCTGACCTTCCAGCATTTACCCCAATAACTGGCCCCGGGTTTGATTTTATTAATAAGAACTTTTAAGATTCATGCTACACCGGCCTGGTTCACGTAGAGTTCCAGGACAACCAAAGCTTCATAGTGAGACCTTGTCTCCCAAAAGCATCCTTCTACCCAGTTGTTAGTAAATTTAGCTTATTGCTTTTAGACTGTTCCCCAAGTACTGACTGTGTCCTTGGTCATTTCTGCCAAGTATGGACCAAGCAAGAGAATCTTACAGCCTTGGTATCTGACATGACCACCAATAATGAAGAGAAGGCCCTTGTTGCTTAACTGGTCCCTATGGAAAGACAAGCCTTGTGGGATACAAGGTTTTTTGTTTTTTGTTTTTTGTTTTTGTTTTGTTTTTTTGGTTTTTCGAGACAGGGTTTCTCTGTGTAGCTTTACGCCTTTCCTGGATCTCGCTTTGTAGACCAGGTTGGCCTCGAACTCACAGAGATCCACCTGGCTCTGCCTCCCAAGTGCTGGGATTAAAGGCGTGCGCCACCAACGCCCGGCTGGGATACAAGGTTTTAAATATTCACTGAACGTGGGTTATTATGCTGGTAACAGACACGAGAGCAACATTCGGCTAGCAAGATATTCTAATGTGGGGTTGGGGGGGGGAAGACTACCCAGTCAGTGAAGCATTAGGACCTGAGTCTGATCCCCAACCCAAGTAAAAGTACCAGGCATGGTGGTGTGTTCTTGTAATACCAGGGCTTGGGAGGTGGAAAGAGGACACAGAATCCTTGGGACTCACTGACCAGCCAGTCTAGCCTAATTGGTAAGCTGCAGGCCAATGAGAGAGCCTGTCTCCAAAGAGGTAGACTGCATGCCTGAGGATGACATTGGAAGTTGGCCTCTAGCTTCTGCATGCCAGTCTACCTGTGCACACGTGAGCACACACACATGCTTTTAAAGTGTTCTAACCCTGGAAACAGCCTGGCACCATCATCCGAGCCCTGACACATCTTTGGTCTCTAAACTTCAGTTTCCTCTTGAAAAAGGAAGCTGTGAAAGTTCAAGAGACTAACGGTGCAGAGAGCCCTGGGACCGCCCTAAATCATAGTAACCATCAGCAAATGACCATAAGACAAGACGAGCTAGAGTACTCTATCTTTATATGTAATACTTAGCGTCACATGGACTATTGCATGCTAACCTTGCTACCAGTTAATGAACTTTTAACTTCATTTAATGACTTCTGTTTAATTTTTTGGAGATGTTTTAGTAGGCTTCAGTTCCATCATCCTGTCTATAATTACCCAAAATGACTTGTGTGCGATGGAAGAACTCCCAGTGTTTTCTTTTGCTTTTAGTTTTTTTTCTCCATTAGTTTCTCAAACTTACCAGGACTATGTTCTGGGTTGGCAATTGGCCCTGGAAGCAACTTCTAATACCTGCTGTCTCAGCTTCTACATCTTCCAGGGACCTCAGTGTCTATGAAAATCCCCCAAGTTTCCCTTTGGCAATTCAGATCAAATATCCTTTGAGCTGCTTTCCTAGTTGGGAACTGGTTGGTGGCATCAATGTTTCATCATGTATTTCCCCGAGTATTGTCGTTTATGTCAAGGGGGAATGTTGAAAATGGGAAACACTGAAGTCTGGGAGAGATGTTTTCCAAGAGATGTCTAAAGCATCACCCAATCTCTAATGTAAAAATGAGTTTTAGATGTAATCTTCTCACAGCCAAAATAAAGGATGCTCTTAACTGTTCCAGATCCTGACTCCTGCCTGGACTGAATGACACATCCCTGCAGACCTATCTTGGATGGGAGGAGAGAATAGCAAGCTCTGTACCTGGAAGCTGATCTGACCATGAAAGAGAACCGGACCTCGGCCAAGCTCCCAAGGTAAGGCACTCAGATAGGGACGGTACAAGTATCGGGCATCACACTGCCTTTCAGTTAGCATCTGTCTTAGGGTTTCCACTATGGTGATAAAACACCATGACCAAAAGCAATTTGGGGAGCATAGAGGTTTGAATAAGAATGGCCCCCATAGGCACATAGATTTGAATGCTTAGTCATCAGGGAGTGGCACTATTTGAGGAGGATTAGGAGCTGGCCTTGTTGAAGGAAGTGTGCCACTGGGGATGGGCTTTGAGGTTTCAGAAGCCCAAGCCAGGCCCAGTCTCTCTACTTGTGCTTGCTGATCCAGAGGTAGAACTCTCAGTTACTTCTCCAGTACCATGTCTGTCTGCATGCCGCCATGCTTCCTGCCATGATGATAATGGACTAACCCTCTGACACTGTTAGCCAGACCAGACGCTTTCTTTTATAGAAGTTATTGTGGTCCTGGTGTCTCTTCACAGCAATAAAACACTGACTAAGAGGGGAGGAAAAGGTTTAGTTCGTCTTACAACTCTTGGGTCACACTTAACCAATGAGGGAAGTCAGGCCGGGAATTCAACACAGGAACCTAGAGGTAGGAGCTGAAGCAAAGGCCATAGAGGAACACCGTTTGTTGTCTTGCTCTTTCTGACTTGCTCAGTTTGCTTTGCCAACGGTGGGACCACTCCAGTGGGCTGAACACTCCCAAATCAATCACCAGTCAAGACCATACCCAACACCTGTCCACAGGCCAGTCTTAGTCTTCTCAGTTAAGATTCCCCCTTCTCATATGACTCCAGCCTATGTCAAGTTGGGAAGCAGACCAATGAAACTGCAAGAACTAGAACAACATCCACATGGGACTTAAGCCACGGTCTTAAAGATGTGCTCAGACATGAGATCTCTTAATGGAGAGTGAAGGAAGGACCCAGTGCTTCATGTGGACCTCAAGGAAGAAAAGCCTTTTAACCTCAGCATGCTAGTGGTAGAATTCCTAGCCACTCCCCCAGCTACATGACCGCACATGCGCTGTCCAGTAGCCAGGCAAGATGCTTAGTCATCCTAGGGCCTTATGTGCTATGTGGTCTGTGCTGTGTGATCATGTAATCTATGCACATGCGTGGCACAGCTACGTAAACCCATATGAGCATGTGCAGGGGGGATCTATAAAAGTGGGTCCCCTTTCCCTTCCCCTCTCTTCCTGCATGATCTTTCCATAGGCCTAAGCACCCCCTTCTACTTCTTCCCCTTAATAAACTCTTATACTGGCTTTTCTTTTCTGATAAAACAGTGTCATTTAATAAATAACAGCCAGATGCCTCACCAGCCATCAGAGGCCACTGTTCTGCCACTGTTCTGGACTTTGAATTTGACCATCACTTTATTCAGTAAACTCTCTGCTGAGAAGCTAAAGATCACTCCTAATTTGAGGGAAGTCTATGCGATGGCTTGCTCTTTTAGGGATAGCATGCATGTGAACAAGCTGCTCTCAGTTTTCTTGGCACTTATGTTTGAAATCTAAAAGCAGTACCAAATAAGTGTTCATTGATTCTATTAATTCCCTACAGGAAGATGAAACATGAATATCTAGAGGATGACGATTACCGCCTCCTTTAGGAATTCTAGGGTTCTTATGCTTTAGGAATAAGCATACTCCATGCCTCCTCCTTTCCCCCTTACAATTTATATCAGTGCAACTGTAACCTGGGAAGAGGTTTCCTCTTGGTGTGTATTCCCAAGTGCCTGCAACCTCAGAGCTGACTGCCAACCCCACAATGTGTAGCAGCCTGGCTAAGCAAATGACCTCCTGAGTGAACGGGGAGCTTGCCTGGACTCGGTGTTCTTCCTCAGTGAGGTACAGCCAGAGCCAGTCTGAGCAAAGGCTCCATGACGAGTCTGAAGTTGACAGTGAGGTCAACTTTCCACCCCTTTCCAGAGAGCCCAGACCCATCTTAACAACAGACTGTAGAGACTGCCCTCACCCTCTCACTACTGATCAATCCCATGGAGCCCCAGGTCGGCAGCGTGTGACCTGCTGGGCATCCGAGTCTTGATGTCTGTCAGGGGCTCTAGAATACACTTCTACTGTTGACATTTAAGTGGCTGGATGAGCCAGCCTCTCTTGACTATGGACCCTGCAGAGACACTGACCATGAAATCCAATCCAGCTAAGGCACAGCCACCCTGTACAGAAGGCCAGACCAGGGTCTGGGGCTCCGTCCTACCTTACTCTCTCCCTGCTGCTGCCACAGTGCCTGGCTAGCCAGAGCTCAGGGAATCATTCACTACTCAACTCCCACACTCTAAAGCGTGACACCAGGCTCTGCTTTAGGATACAGCTGTGCATACATGCCTACACATCACACCTTTTGTTTTCTAAGTATCTCCTTTTTCTCTCCAAGGCTCCTCCTCTGCGTCTATCCACAGATCCTTCCTGGGCAGAGCTGGAGTTGACTGCTGACAGTGTGGCCAGGAGCCTGTGCTTAGGGGACAAAGTGCCAGAGGAGGAAACAGATACAAACCAACCAAGCAAGCAAATGCAGAAGCCGATGAAGCAAGCTTCCGTGACTATAAGAGCCGGACCAAAGGGAAAGCGGCCAACAGCACACACATATCAGTCTACATCTGCAAGGGCGGCAGAGCAAACCCCACCACCAACAGCAGCTCTGATCCACAAATGTCCCCAAGGGCAGATTTTCTGCCATGGGGAAGGAAAAGCCAGGGCAGCGCCGTCAGCTTAATGGAGCAGGCAGCTCACCATGTACATTGTAACCAGCAAGTGCCCTGAGAGGCCAAAATCTGGACAGCTGAGAGACACCTTCACGCGTTTCCACGGCCCTCAGACAAAGAGCACACAAGCAGCTAACTGAGCTGGTGTGTCCTGCGCGTTTTTGTCATTGATTACTCCCTCTCCACAAGCAAAGTGGTGTTAAATTATTCTGGGAGAGCTCATAGGGCCTGTTTGAGCCTTGTTCCCACAACATGTGCACACCCATCAATACTCTGTCCCCATGCTAGATAAACGTTGTCCCGAGTCTGTTTTCCTAGCTTGGTGGCCTACTTGATTCCATTTGTTGTTGGGCATGCGGTTTCTTTAATCCTGGAGCGTATTAGTTTGCCAATGAGGTTTCCAGGTTAAATTTTTTCCCCCTGAAACAGGATTTCTCTGTGTAGCTCTGGCTGTCCTGGAACTAGCTTTGTAGTTTCAGGCTGGCCTCAAACTCACAAAGATCCACCTGCCTCTGCCTCCTGAATGCTGGGATTGAAGGTGTGTGCTGCTGCCGCTGCCGCCACCACCTGGCTTCCAGGTTAAATTTTTAATGCACTATTCAGAACCATTGTGTCTCCTCCAAAGTCCAAGGGTTGGGCAACACTTGTTTTTGTGTTAGCAAATAGCAAAGTCTGTTTGTAAAGTGCCACTCTGCTGGCAATGATCAGTCCAGAACTATTGAACCAATCTTTGGGATGATTTGCGGGTAGACTCCAGAGTCAGGGAAATTACCCTCTGTTATTAAGGCCATTTATAGAGACTGTGGGGCTGGAGAGATGGCTCAGCAGTAAAGAGCACTGGCTGCTCTTCCAGAAGTCCTGAGTTCAATTCCCAGCAACCACATGGTGGCTCACAATCATCTGTAATGAGATCTGGTGCCCTCTTCTGGCCTGCAGGTATACATGGAGGCAGAACACTGTGTACATGATAAATAAATAAATCTTTTTTAAAAAATTAAAAAAAAAAAAGACCAGTTGTTGCTCTTCCAGGATCTGAGTTCAACTCCCAGCTCCCACATAGTGGTTAACAACTGACTGTAACTCCAGTTCCAAGGAATCCAATGCCCTCTTCTGGCCTCCGTGGGCACCAGGCATACACATGGTACACAGACATATGTATGACAAAATACCCACACACAAAAAACAGGAAAAAAAATTAGTGCCTGGCTTGAAATATATAGGTAAAGCTCATTTTCATGAAAAATCACATATGTATATATGTGTGTACTCATGAATATTGTTGCAGGATATTTGATCACACTGTGAACCCTGAGATTGCATTATTTACTGGAAAAACCTGTTTCTAGCTGTGGTGTAGTTCAGCCCTAGCACACACCTTTAATCCAAGAGCTTGCTGCTTGAATAATGTAAACAGGATTTTAAAAAATCAACCACAGGTCAAGAGGCGGAGCAAGCAACCAGTTGACAGGAAGTAAACATAGGATGATTAAGAAAAAAAAAATATAGAGAGTAAGAGGAGGATGGATAGAGAGCCACACAGGAAGGAGAAGGGAGGGACATTCAGTCTGAGGAGAGATTTTGAGGTGGTGTAGGAGAGGGAGGTTTCTGGGACACTGGCTGAGGAGTGCTCTCTCTGCCTCTCTGAGCTAGCAGGCTTTCACCCCAGCATCTGGCTCCTGAGTCTTTATTGGTAAAATCAAATGACTGAGATTTTGTTAAAAACAACAGAATATGTTGTAAAAACATGCATCTGTGAGACCCATCGGAGGTGGCCAATAAGACTGGGTCATCAGCTGCCTCTTCTAAGGCAAACAAACCCACACCGGGCCGTACCTTTTGATCTGTCCCTCTTCGGTGGTACTGCCTAGCAGGGTCTTGAGGCTGAGATTGCCCTGCAGGGGCAGGGAGGCTGACACTCCCTCAGCCGAGGAAGAAATCAGGGTGAAGCAGGGTACTGAGAGTGGGCAGGATTGTGACTCATGGGGAGGGCAGGGGCTTGCATTCCCAGCAGGGACTTGGGGAGGGGCTGCCCATTGCTAAGGGTGGGGGCTTCCCCATAGTGATGTCAGAGCCCCCCAGTGAGACACACCCCCAGGGTGCTCTCAAACAGTTGTAAAACGTATGGCCCATTTTCCGTGCTTAGAGCCCCTCAAAGAATCACAGATGAGCAGAAGACCTTAGGTCCCTGTCTTCCTGAGCCAGCAGCTGGCACCTGCTCGCCTGGGCACTTTTTAGTTTGTCTTAGGGTTGAAGAGGTACAAGCTACTGTGTGACTCACCCTACCTAGAAGAAAGGGGAAAGGAATTCCAAGCCCCAGGAGAATGGTGGATTTGGGGTGGGGGCTATGTTGGACATGCAGGAAATATCGTACCTCCCTGAAGAATTCAGCCAATGAGGCATGGGGGGGGGCGGGGACTAGGATTTTAAAGGACAGTTTTATACTGAATTGGCACACCGAGCATTTTTTGTTTCTTGTCCTGACTTCTGCAAAACCAAAAATAAATCTACCTGGCTTTGACTACTCAGAGTATCCAGTGCTTTTACTATGAAGCGAGGATCGTTTCTCACACCAACTCTGGTCTGTGTCTGAACCGGGCAGGGGTCCTGAAGCTGTGTGAAGACACTGTGGACTCAGTCACGTGACCTCAAGTGAGCCAGATGGTACTTTGAGCTTACCCTGGGTGTTTAGCTTATAGCTGGCATTGACCAGAACGTCTCTGTGGCCAAATAAACCATTGCACTTCCCAGGTAGACCTTGTAAGTCTACTTTGGGAAGCGGAACGAGAGCAGGGCTCCTCCACGCAGGGTGGGCACCTAGCCCGTGCACCAGCCTCGTGCACCAGCCCCATGCACCAGCCATTTCTCTCTGTGTAGCCCTCGCCTACGCTCAGCCTGTTTTCAGATGTTGCCAACTTTCCCTGCCCTGTAGTTCTCTTAAGTTCTAGGAGCTTCTGGACTCATTTTCCCTCTTTATTGAGCACCTACTGTGTGTTAGCCACTGTGCCGACTGTGTCTGGGGCACTGAAGCCACCCATCCCCGCAGTCCACGGGAAATGTGAAACAGAGCCGATGTTAAAGGCACAGAACAGCCCTTGGGTTCTGGAAGAAGGAACAAGTGAAATACCCGTGTGCTGATCTTGAGATCTCCTTCTACAGACCGTGTTCAAACAGCCCTGGAGGCTTGCTCCGCAGGACAGCCCAGACTAGGAAGTGTGGGGAGCCAACAGGGTCTATGCCGGAGCAAGGTGGCCTGGGGTTGCTACTCTCATCAAAGTAGCAGGGAACTGAGCAGTTTGTAACCCAGTCCTTCCGTTTCTTCAGACTTGTAAGTGAAGAACAAAACCCAAGCCCACTGTGTGTCTGTGTGTGTTTGTCTGTGTGTGTCTGTCTGTCTGTCTGTCCACACGTGCCTGCACGTGCATCTCTCAGTGCAGAGGAGGAAAGGGGCTGAGCACACAGGGCTTTTTTCATCACACCAGTGCTTCTAGGGATCCCTCCACCCGGCCTCTCTGTCCTGTCTTCCACCCACCCTCCATTTCATGTGTCAGACTTACTCCTTTGCTCATATCTGAGAGGCAAGAAAACCCAGAGCTGTGAGGAAAACCCCATCCTTGGGCATTTGCTATACTTTGACTCATAGCCATGCTGACGTCTACTGCACCCAGGCTCCAAGAACACAGGGGTGGGTATGCAACCAGCCCAGATCTCCACTCTTCGGCTTTTGGGATCTACTGCCACCTCAGGCTCAAAGGCAGTCAGTCCCTAGTTCACTAGGGACAGGGCCACACACCTTTCCTTGTAGCAGGGAAGGTCACTGAGATTAGAACCACTTGGCCTCTGAAAGTAGCAGGACATAGAGAAGAGCATATCCTGGTCAGCAGGTGCCTGAGCCATGCCCAGTAATAACTCACCCTTGGCAGCCTGTCCACCACTAGAGACCTTTAGAGGTCTAAACCAGGCTCCTGACATCCTCAGTTTCCACTCATTTCCTGCAGTCCTTGTTTCCCACAGAGGTCTGAGGCCAGACCATTCCCATTCGAGGTCCTGCCTAACTCAGCGGATCTCGACCTTCCTAACGCTGTGACCCTTTATACAGCTCCTCATGTTGTGGTGACCCCCAAACATAAAATTATTTCATTGATACTTCATAACTGTAATTTTGCAACTTATGAATCATAATGTAAATATCTGATGTGCAGAATATCTGATATGAGACCCCTGGGAGGTCACATCGCACAGGTTGAGAACCACTGTTTGGGCCTAACAGACCCTGACAGGTTGGTTTTGCCCGTGATATCTGACACATTCACATGGAACTCTGAGAAACAGTGGGGGAGCTTTCTAAATCTTAGTGAGAAGGTGGAGTGCTTATCTCTGAGTCAGCCCCAGCCCTGGTAGGGAAAGGGCCCTCACCCAGGGGAATCAGGAATCTGACTGTCTCCAAGTACCCCCCAAGTGGACATCCCCCACTCCCTAGCTATAAGAGGGCCGGGTTGTAGTGTTTTGTGGAGCACCTGCCCCTCTACATACCTCCCTCCAGACCCTAGAGCCCACCTGCAAGGTTCTTCAGGGGCCATGCACTCTGGGACCTTGTTCTGGTGCCGACGCCAAGTGTCTGCTGCCCAAGAGAGTTCAGTTGCTTTATCTCTGATCAGGGCCTGGTCATCAGGAGCTTATCTAAGGTTAAAGAGGCTGTGGATGGCCTCAGGGCTTCATTCACAGGCATGAAGGGTGGGTGTGACCTCCAGGGATCCTCCCACAGAAATGGCCTCCCCAATCTTCTCTCAGAGAAGACTCAGAAATTACAGGAATTTCCTCTTCGGTGGAAATCTCCTGACAGCAAGCTGTTTGCTCTCCAGCTTTACCGAGAGGAACAAATATGGCCATGTTGCCATTGATGATGGCTCTGTGCTATGGAGGAGAGAAGTTTCTCCTCTCTGTCAGTGAGACAGGACACTCAGGCTTAGGTCAAATGTAACCAGGACCAGCTTTCCTCCAAATCACTGCTGAATCTTCCTAAAGATAAAGTATTTACCATGCCCAATTCTACCCTTAAACAAAAAGTTTCTCAACTCGGTCACACTCCAAAGCAAACTTCTTGGGAAAGAGTGAATGAGGCAGGTCAGGGTCTGTCTGAGCCAGCCAGCTAGCCACAGATGAAAGTCACCCCAGGCAGGGTGCTCAAAGAGTAGTCACATGACCCCAGGCCTACCCTTGTGGATGGGACAGGCTAGAGGTCTGAGAGAGCGAGGCACCTGTACCCAGCCTGTACTGGGGCTGCAGGGTGGGAAAGTCTACCATGTCAAGCTTCTTCCAAGTAGGGCCAAAGGCTCAGGCTTCCCTCCCCAGGAGCCATACTCGGCACTCCCATCATACTTAGTACTCCTACCACACTCAGTACTCTGTCACACTCAGTACTCCCTTTACATCTTTCCAACATGTCCATTTGTCTGTTACCTGAAACCAGTTGCACTCCTGGAGTCACATTTGCAGAGAATCTTCCAAAGCCGTAAAACACAAAACCTGTACCATGCTGGGCTTCCACTAGGGATGCTGGGCACAAGCTGCTGCTGCTGCTGCTAGTCCTTCTGTCCCGTGGGCTTCTCCGTGGGACCCTTGCTTGCCTGCTTTCAGCTACTTCCCCAAATGCTCCTTGGAAGGACACGTTGGCATTTTGTCGGGTGCCAGTGTTGCGGCAAGGGGCCAGAGGCAAAGCTGGGGACGGTCTCGATCTTTGGTTTCGGGGACTTCGGGAGGTGGTGTAACCAGGGTCTGTGTTGCGGCGTTCCCTCCCAGCGGGGCTTAAAGGTTTGGTTGTCCCTGCAGAGGGCTCGGAAGTTGGTCTGGAGAGCCGGTGTCTAAGTTAAAACTTGAGGGATGTTCCAAGCAGCAGAAGCAATCCAGCCTGGGGCCTGCGACAAACCAGGATGGTGGCAGGAGGTAGACAGGGGTCGGATGGGAGACTGAAAAATCAGCCAGCAGCCTGTGGTAGAAGCCTGGAGAAGCAAGAAGAGTTTGTACTTCACCGGAATTTGCAGACAGGCAGAAAGCCAAGACTGCGTTTTCTGATAGTGACTTCTTCTGAGTGGCTGTTTGTCTCTAACTCACAAACAGATTTTGTTTGTTTGTTTTTTATTTTTGATAGAAGTCGGATTATTCTATACCTTTTCTGCTATTTGCATTTTAACTTATTAAAATTCTTGGCCATATTCGGATATGATACAGGCCCGCCTCTTTCTCTGTGGTGCTGTGTGGCTGCCGCACTTATGACGCTAACATACTTTACCTTGCAGCCAGTCCTCTCCTCATATCAACATGCTGCTTCTGGAAGCCGACATAATCCTGTGCCAATTTTAAAATGTGCATGCAACTCAGAAGAGGCTCAGAGCCACAGAACTGCTGAGCAAGTGCCAGCGAGATGCAGAAAACTCTGACCAGTCGGCCTCAAAGACTGCTCTGCCCTACTCCCAGCCCACAGCACAGGTCTGCTCCCCACATGCTCTACAGCTCTGCACTCCACATGGCTCCTTGCAGCGTCGTAGGTGCCCCTTAAAGCTCCCCACAATTCCCCACTTGCTCCCTGCAGTTCCTAGCCCTGTTTGGAAGTGCTGATTGGAAGACATAGCCTATTGTATTATTTTTTATTATTGTTGCTACGTGTGTGTGTGTGTGTGTGTGTGTGTGTGGTGTGTATGTGGTATGTGTGTGTGTTTGTGTGGTGTGTGTGTGTTTGTGTGGTGTGTGTGGTGTGTGTGTGTATATGTGTGTATGTGTGGTGTAGGTATGTGTGGTGTGTGTGGTATGTTTGTGTGGTGTGTGTTTGTGTGGTATGTGTGTGTTTGTGATGTGTGTGTGTGATGTGGGTATGGTGTGTGTATGTGTATGTGGTGTGGATATGGTGTTTGTGTGGTGTGTGTGTGTGTGTGGTGCGTATGTGGTATGTGTATGTGTTTGTGTAGTATGTGTGTTTGTGATGTGTGTGTGGTGTGGATATGGTGTTTGTGTGGTGTGAGTGTGTGGTGTGTGTGTGGTGTGTGTTTGTGTGTGTGTGGTATGTGTGTATGTGTGTGTTTGTGTGTGTAGGTGTGTGTGTGGTATGTGTGTTTGTGTGTGTGTATGGTGTGTGTGTGGTATGTGTGTTTGTGTGTGTGTGTGTGGTGTGTGTGTGGTATGTGTGTTTGTGTGTGTGTGGTATGTGTTTGTGTGTGTGTGTGTGTTTGTGTGGTGTGTGTGGTATGTGTGTTTGTGTGTGTATGTGTGGTGTGTGTGTGGTATATGTGTTTGTGTGTGTGTGGTGTGTGTGTGTGTGTGATGTGTGTGTGTGTGGTGTGTGTGGTATGTGTATATGTGGTGTGTGTGGTATGTGTGTGTTTGTGTGTGTGTGTATGTGTGTGTGGTGTGTGTGGTGTGTGTGTGTGGTGTGTGTGTGGTGTGGATATGGTGTTTGTGTGGTGTGTGTGTGGTGTGTGTGGTATGTGTATGTGTGGTGTGTGTGTGTGTACATGCAGCTATACACCTATGCTTTTAGAGGTCTATGTAAGGTATCTTGCTCTACTGTTCTCCACATTAGTTTTTGAGACAGGGTCTCTAGCTGAGCCTAGAACTCCCTGGCTGGGCTAGCTGGACATCGAGCCCCAGAAATCCTCCAGTTACTGGCTCCTAGCGCTGGAATTACAGGCCAGCTTCTGTGCCAGACTTGTTTATATGACTCTCAGGGATCTAAACTCAGTCCTCAGGATTGTGTGGCAAGTGCTTTACCAATGAAGACGTCTCCTCTTTCTTCATGTTGTAAATTTTTTTAAACTTTAAAATCTTTGGTCAACATGGAATTTCTGTTGTGCTATGCAGCAGGGCATGAGGTCAGCTTTATTCTTCTCCTTCTCAAGAAAATTGATTGGAAATGTTTTTACGTCCTGGCGCAATGTGGATTTTCTCGCAAATGGTGCTTTAAACAACAGGCTTCTTCTATATAGGACATGTTTCAGGCTCTGTTTTATTCATCCTCCCCATGTGTCCCCACAGCAAGGTCATGTTTAAATCACCAAAATCACAGTCCTCCTTGTTATGATATACACGTGCTGGTGGGTAGAGCCTGGGTGCCCCATGGCGGGTGACAGACAGAGACGCCATGCAGGCAGTGGCGGGGGGGAGAAAGAGGGAGAGAGAGAGAGGGAGACAGAGACAGAGACAGAGAGAGAGAGAGAGAGAGAGAGAGAGAGAGAGAGAGAGAGAGAGAGACAGAGAGACAGAGAGAGAGAGAGAGAAGGAGAAGAAAGGGGGCATGGGGTTTGAGAGGTGTGCACCTCATGGGAGGGAAGCAGACGAGAGAGAAGAGGAGAGAGAGAGATGGGTGGAGTTTTCCCTTAAGAGCAGGCTTTTACATCAGGGCATAGGGTGGCGCCAAGGGGGGTCAGAATATTAACAGTCCTGTCTCAGCCCCACTCCCCACTCAGTGCTGGGATGACAGCTAGGAACCACCACTGCTGACATGCTGGGAGTTTTCTAAGAGACTGCCGTCAGTGAGGGAATGGAAGGAGAGGAGAAAGAATCACCGAGGCCCTCTTTCCTTCCTGCTTGCCTGCTCTGCTTAGACATCACAGTGATCAGAGGCAACACCTCTTCTTGGGCTCAGAGAGCTCCTGGCTGCCAAGGGTCCTTCAGGGTTGACCCTGGCACCCATGACATCAGCCTAGATTGTTTCAGGGAGGGTATTCTGGGAAGGAAGAGCCTCACAATGCACTGATTGGCTCTTCCTAGTGAAGATGCCTCAGCTGACGTCATCATGTAACCACAGCCAGGGGAAAACCTTGGGCCCGGAGAGACGGCTCCCTAGGCAGGTGGGCATGGGCTGCCTAAGAAAGCTAGCTGAGCTGGTCACGGTAGAAACGAACAAAGAAGACACGAAATGAAAAGTAACCCGGCGAGGCAATTTCTTTTTGTAAAAAAGTGTGCCGGAGAACCCAAACAGGGCCGGCGAGCTCGTGGGAACAAGGGCAGGAAGTACCCATGATCTTGTTCTAGTGAGGGGGGGACTATGTCTTTTCCCCATTGGCTGTGGCCTACCTCACAGTCTTTCACAACTACTAATTTCAAATGGATGGGCAAAGGAAATGAAGGGAAGCTGGAGCGGACCTGCTCCAAGCCACCACGCTCTGGGACCACAGTGGGGCCTTTTATAAACAAACACCAGCTAGGGGAGATTTAAAAACCTGCATAAAAGTTTCACAAGGCGAGAAGATCAAAGCTGAGGGAGATTTAAGGAACACTGGCCCTCAGTGGTCTTGCTACCTTTGACAGAAATAAAACAACTACAAAATAATATTTCTCATAGTGATGCACATCGTTAACACCAGCACTCTGGAGGGGGCAGCAGTTGGTGGAATTAGAAGGGCACAATGGAATTCCTGGTTCCACAGTGGGGATTTTTTTCCAAAGATTTATTCTGTTTAGAGAGGCTACCATTGTACATATTTTCATCCTTTGCCAAAGCTCACACAAAATTTCCCAAAGGGAAAGGCATTAATAGTGAGAATCATTAATAATAAAAGTAAAAAGGAGGCCGGGCGGTGGTGGCACACGCCTTTAATCCCAGCACTCGGGAGGCAGAGGCAGGCAGATTTCTGTGAGTTCAAGGCCAACCTGGGCTACCAAGTGAGTCCCAGGAAAGGCGCAAAGCTACACAGAGAAACCCTGTCTCGAAAAACCAAAAAAAAAAGTAAAAAGGTGCTGGAGAAGTGTGGTCTGCAAAGTGGAAATACTGGAACTTGGTCAAGCAGCAGGGGTCACCATGCATACAGTCCACGCCACTTCCCCAAGCTGCTGTTGGTTAGAATGTTTTATCACAGTAACAGACAACACACCAGGACAACCCCAAACCAAAACACAACCAGACAAATGAAACAGTGGCCAATTCAAAGTCTGATCCATAGTTCCCCCAGAAACAGGATTTTCTATGCATCAGACAAGCATGCCACAGCCACCAGGGAACAAATTTAGATAATCCTCCTGTGAGTTGGATAAAGGTTATCTACAGCTTCAAAGATCTAGACAAAGATTTCCATTAAATGGTGTTCACTAGAACTAATTAAAAGTCAGACTCAAATCAACAGGTGGACAGCTATTTCTTTTCTCTCTTTTTTTTTTTTGAGATTGTAGTGTCACAAGCCTTTAATCCCAGCACTCGAGAGGTAGAGGCAGTCAGAGCTCTGTGAGTTTGAGGCCAGCCTGGTCTACATAGCAAGTTCTAGGACAGCCAGGCCTGTGTAGAGAGATCCCATCTCAAAGAAAACAAAACAAAAGTCAGATCCCAAAGCAAAACAGAAAAGAAAGCTTCTGCCAGTTACGCAGGTGACCTTTCCTAAAAGTTACAGCTCTCAGGGTAGGTGGTGGTGTTTTTGTTCTTTTGGGGCCTGCCACCTAGCTCCCAAATAAACCACACATGGAGTCTTATTATTACTTATGAATACCCAGCCTTAGCTTGTCTTGTTTCTTGCCAGCTTACCTTAGCAGAAATTAGCCCATGTGACGTTTGCCTCTGGGCTTTTCCTGTTCTCTTACTTCTGTAAATCTTACTCTTACCCCGTGGCTGGCTGTGTAGCTGGGTGGCTGGCCTCTGATGTCCTCCTCCTTCTCTGGCTCCTTCTTCCCTTTTTTTCCTCTTCCCAGATTTCTCCTATTTATACTCTCCGCCTGCCAGCCCCGCCTGTCCCTTCTCCTGCCTCACTCTTGACTGTTCAGTTCTTTATTAGGCCATCAGGCGTTTTAGACAGGCACAGTGACACAACTTCACAGAGTTACACAGTGCAACATAAAGAAAAGCAGCACACCTTAAAATAAGATTCCACAACAGGTAGGACTTGTTTGGGTCATTTTGTAATCCTGTTCACACGTGAAACAGAAATGAAGAAAAGCTGAGGCATGGTGTTGCATACCCATAATCCCAAATACTGGGGAGGCTAAGGCAGGAGGACTGCAAGTTCAAGGCCTGCCTAAGCTACAGAGTGAGTTCAAGGCCAGCCTGGGCAATTTGTTGAGATTCCGACTCAAAATTAAAAAATTGAAAAGGAGGGCTTGGGATAGAGTTCAGTGGTGGAGCACTTGTCTAGTGGGTACAAAGCCCTGGACTCAATCCTTAGCAGGAGAAAGAAAAAGGGAGGGGGTGGGGGGTAGGAGGGAGGGAAGAGAAAAAGGAAGGGAGGGAGGGAGGAAGAAGGGACAGACAGAAGGAAGGAAGGAAGGACTATCACACAAATGTTCCGCATGCACTGTGGAGGCCATCCCACAGCCTCTACACTCTAACCTGGGCAGAGTAATTCACTGTCCCCAACAAAGCCATGTCAGCACAACACAGAGACTCCCTCAGGTGCCTCTGTTCATAAGCTGAAGCCCTTGTCCCCAGAGAGAGTTTCCTGGTGGCCACCAAGTCCTTTTCTTCTTGGAGATGGACGGTCTAAATTCTTCCTCGTCATTGACAAGCCAAATTCTAGAGCAGGCACTAGTAGGATTTGTTTTGTTTTTGTTTTTGTTGTTGTTTTCTTTTTTCTTTTCTTTTTTTTTTTCCTTTCTGAAACTTGGAAATGGAAGAGAAATACCTGCAACAGCATTCTAAGAAAAGTTTGCAAACACATGGGAAGACAGGAAAAACTATGCTACAATTGCACAGGATCCTAGGACAAGAGAAGAGGAGGCCTTGTGCTCGGTGACCCCTGGGAGCCCATGCACCAACCCCGGCTGTTTACCTCCTGACTTCTGGTTGCTCACACACGTTGCAGTGAGAACAGACGCAGCACTGTGCTGTGAGTGCACTGTCACTGAAGGACTGGCATATACCACCTGAGTGTGTGCCACCCTGACACAAGGACTTGTTTTCAGCTGGTGGCCACTGAAACAGCACACCAGGGTGAGATCTCTGCTCCTCTTTGTCAGGTTCAAATCCCGGTAGTTAGACAAAAGCCAGCGCTCCTGAGGAGTTTGTGAAGCCATTTCCTTATCTCTGGCAGAAGGGATGAATGGCTGTCTATGGTGTCCGTTAGCATACCAAAGTGTATGCTGGTCTCCAGGCTCCTCAGTATCACACGTACCTGTCACACATTTCAGAGTCCATGTGGCCATCCTGGCTCTTCACCCAGCCCCTCACTCTGGAAGCCTCCCTCCTTCCAGCTTCTCGTTCTTTTTATAATCCCGCTCTTTTGGCTGCTCTCTTTTTTCCTCTCTTGACCTCTCTCTTAGCTGTCTCTTTCTCTCTTAGCTATCTCTTGTCTCTTCCCTTCTCTTTCTCCCCTCGTAGCCAAGTCTAGACTGCTGGCCATGTTCAGTCTACTACGTTCTCTCTCTGCTCTGGATTCTTCCCGGTGCCTTCGATGGTTCTCTCCCTGATATCTATAATAAAAACCTTCCGCTTAACCATACCTTGGAGCAGTCACGTTCCCAGTGTATACACTTCCCATCTGCCTGAGCAAACAGTATAAATTTCCCGTTAGGTTGTCCCAGCCGCTGCACTTCCTAACCCGGAAGGGGAACTGCAACCTGCTACAGAGATGAACCAACAACAGGAAAGTCCGTGTAAACAGCCTGACCATCCAGCTCTTACCTTTCATCAGTTTGTCCTTGTTCGTATTTGTCAAGGGAAAAAAGAAAAAAAACAAACACAGAATAGAGTGGAATCGACTCAACACACATCGAGTAGAATCAAGAGGCCTTTGCTGGGAGGACTTCAAATACAACTCCCAGCTGACCTTCTGAACTGGACTTCAGATACCCAGTCACTCCAGTGCAAGGGGGGACCTTGAGCCTGGGCCAGACCACAACTTCCTGAAACACTGTTGGCCTCTGCTGACCTTACATTTTACAGATGCCATCTCCAAGCTGCCCAGAGAGGTATCCACACACAGGCTGAGAGGACGGCTTGGCATTTTCAGTACATCATGACCCCTGACTGATAAATAGGTCATGTAATACCTACACCCCTTTGTGGCTTAAAGCTATGAAGGCAGCTGCCACTTTGAGAAAGCCCAGGGCGTATTTCCAAAACTGTTTGAATCTATGTTTTTCCAAGTCACAGTCAGTATTAACCCCAAAGAGATAGAATTATCTTTGTTCTCAGTCAGGTTGACTTTATTGCGGATTGACATTTTTCCCACACTTGCTATGTAAACTGTAGCTAAAGTTTTCCTGGTCCTGCCTGACCCACAGTCAGGACAAATCTCTCTCACCTGCCAGTCCCACAGCTGCTCAGACCCAACCGAGTAAACACACAGAGACTTACATTGCTTATAAACTGTATGGCCGTGGCAGGCTTCTTGCTAACTGTTCTTATATCTTAAATCAACCCATTTCTATTCATCTATAAGTTGCCACGTAGCTCGTGGCTTACCTGTATCTTAACATCTGCTTCTTATCATGGCGGCAGCTGGCAGTGTCTCTCCGCCTCAGCCTTCCTGTTCCCAGAATTCTCTTCTCTGCTTGTCCCGCCTATACTTCCTGCCTGGCTACTGGCCAATCAGCGTTTTATTTATACAGAGTGATATCCACAGCAGTAAACTATCTCAGGTGACTTAGGATCTGAAGCAGCTCGTCCTAGATCCACAGACTGAAGCAAAGTCTTAGTCCTACTTGCTCAGCCCTATTTTTCCAGGAAAGAAATCTGCTTCTCTTCTCATCATCCTTCCCAGAGGCTGCAAAGTGGCCCTCATTCTGCTTTGGTTAAGAGATACAGCCTGGAGACAGCCAGAGAGTCAAACTTCCAGCCAGTTTGTCTGCTTGTGTGCCTCAAATTCATGCTGAAATCCTGACTCCCAGGGTGAGAATTTGGAAGCTCAGGGTCTGGGGAGTGTCTTAGTCAGTGTTCTATTGCTGTGAAGAGATATCATAACCATGGCAACTCTTACAAAATAAAGCATTTCGCTGGGGCTTGCTTACAGTTTCAGGGGTTTATGGCAGGGAACATGGCAGCAGGCAGGCAGACATGGTGCTGGAGAAGTAGCAGAGAGTTCTACATCTGGATCTGTAAGCAGCAGGAAGAGAGAGACACTAGGCTTGCCTTGAGCATTTGGAACCTCAAAGGCCTCCTCCAGTGACACACTTTTTCCAACAAGGCCACACCTCCTAATCCTTTCAAATAGTGCCACTCCCTGGTGACCAAGCATTCAAATCTATGAGCTCATGGGGACCATTCTCATTCAGACCACCACAGGAAGGACTATGTCAAGTGGGTGAAGCCTTCAAGGGAGCCATGCCCTTATAAAGGGGGTCTCAGAGGGGTCACTTTGCTCTGTGAGGACACAGTGAGAAAACAGAAGTCTGCAGCTGCTGTGGGATATCCTTCTGTATGCTGTGAATATCTGTTGTTCTGATTGGTTAATGAATAAAGCTTGCACTGGCCTATGACAAGGCAGCTTAGAGGCAGGCAGGAAATACAAGCAGATATACAGAGAGAAGAAAGGAGAGGAGAGGGAGACAGACACCAGCCACTGCCCAAGGAGCAGCAAGATGCCAGCAGACCAGTAATGCCACGGCCATGTGGCAACTTATAAATTAATAAAAATGGGTTAATTTAAGATATAGGACCTAGCTAGCAAGAAGCTTGAGCCATAGGCGATCCAGTTCATAATTAGTACAAGCCTCTGTGTGTTTGCTTGGGTCTGAGCAGCTGCAGGACCAGGTGGGACACAGGAAAACTTCTGACTATGTGCAACCCTGAGAAGAGTCCTCCTCACAGCTGGGCCACCAATCTGTCAGTTGATCTTGACCTCCAGAGCGGTGGGGAGCACAGATCCTTCTGCAAGGCACTCAGCTGTGGTGACAGCTATGTCATGCCAGCCACAGTTGGCCAGGGCAGAGCATCTCACACCAACAGCCCCAAGAGCCACCTGTATTTCTGTCCAGGGCAAGTCTTGCTTTTGGTAACATAAAGAAATGCTCTGTAGTTTGAGAGGCTTGGAAACAATCATATTATGCCCACCCCAACCTGACCGTGCTCAGCTTACATATTTGCTGATGTTTTTTTCCAAGCCTCAGAGCATTTCACTTGGGTCCAAATCAAAAGGAAGACTCGTGACATGAATCTTAAAGAGGAACACAGTGTCCAAGAGCAAAGGGAACACAATGTCTTCATCAGAATTGGACAGAACACGTGTGAGAACCTAGGACCAGGAGAATCACACAGAATAAACATGATAGAGCTTGCATATGACAAACTTACAGGGTAATATCACACTGAGTGGGAGGAAGTAGAAGCATTTTCTCCCTAATCTGGAATGGGAAAAGGGTGTCCACTCTCTCCACTCTCATTCAATACTTTGCTTGAATTCTTAGCTAGAGCCATAAAGCAAGAGAAGGGAATAAGAGAGACACAGGTAGAATGAACCTTATTGTCCAGTCTTCTACTTGGAGACCACAGAGACTTTGCCAGGCTCTGAGATCTCATAAACACTGTCCACAAAGCAGCAAGATGCAAAACAAAAAACAAAAAAAACCTCTTTATTTGCAAATAAAAAAATTCACTAGAAAGTCAGAAAAACAATCCCTTTAACAATATTATCAAAATAAAATCTAGGAACAAGCATGACCAAGGACATGGAAGACCTCTAACAGGGAAAACACAAAGGAGAGAAAATGAACATCCTCTAATATGGAAAGACTTCTCATGCTCATGGATTGGCAGAATTAACAGTGAAAATAGTTATGTTACCAAAAGGCAATCTTCAATTTCAATGCAATCTTTCATCAGAATTTTAATGAAATTCTTCAGGAAACTAGAAAAACAAAACAAAAACCATAAAATTAAAACAAAAACCAAATGACCCTAAATAGTCAAAACAATCCTGTGCAAAACAATACTATTGGAGGAAACTTAATTCCTGATTTTAAATTATATTATGGAACTACAGTAACAAAACCAGCATGGCACCAACACAGAAACAGACGTGTATGTAGACCATTGGAATAGAAAAGAGGACCCTGAACTAAATCTACAGAAAAGGAGCCATCCGATTCTTGGCAAAGATGGCAAAAACAGAC
The DNA here is from genome assembly GCF_949786415.1 of Peromyscus eremicus. NCBI lineage: Eukaryota > Metazoa > Chordata > Mammalia > Rodentia > Cricetidae > Peromyscus > Peromyscus eremicus. Next base: position 59,932,102 of record NC_081424.1, read on the forward strand.
ATTGGGAATAAGACAGCTTTTTCAAGTGATTTGGAAGAATTCACAGGGAGAGGAATAACATTCTATGTCCATTCCTCACCTTGTGCAGCATCAATTCAAAATGTATCAAACACCTTCATGTAAATCTGAAGCAAACTCCTACAAGAAAGTAGAGGGGAAGCATTTCACGATCTGGGCATAAGCAATGAGTTTTTGAGGAGAACTCAAATAGCTAAGGAAATCACAGAATTCCTTAGCAAATGGGGCTGCGTGAAATTGAAAAGCTTCTGCACAGTAAACAAAACATTGGAGTAAAGAGATGGCCAATAGAATTGAAGAATTCATGTGGCAGGGGTTAATACATAAAGAGCTAAATAATTAAACACCAAAAGGACAAACTATTCAATCTACAAATGGCCAAATCAAACACTTTTCAAAAGAAGTCATAAATGCATGAAGGGGTCCAACGTCTTTAGAAATGGGGAAATGAAGTCAAAGTAACATCTAGAGTCTATCTAGACAGCCAGTCAGAATGGCTACGACCAACAAGAAAACAAACAAGTGTTATCAAGGATGAAGGGAAAGGACCATAAACACCCTGGTGTGAGAGAGGGGCCACAGCGGGGACAAGATGCTGGTGTCTGAAGGACTAAAATCTGAACAACCGCATAGTCCAGCTACAGCAGTTCTGAGAATATACCCAGAGGAGTCAACGTGAGTTTTCCATAGAGACACCCAGACACCAGCATACCCATGTCTATCAATGCACTGGTTCACACCAGCCAAATTGTAGAATCAGCCTGGATATCAGCAGTGAAAGAATGGATAGTGAAAATGTGGTCTCTTACAAGTGGAGTTTTATTAAGCCACAAAGAGGAATGAGTGGTGTTTGGAGGTCATCCTGTTAAGCAAAATCAAGGAGTAGCTATCATGGGAGGCTTATGGGAAAGTGTGAGTGGGACCATTAGAGGTGGGAATGAGGGAGGGAAAAAGGCCAGGAAGGGCAATGGAGGGCTGGCTGCACATGGGCAAGATTGTTACATACTATAACAGTTCCCCAGACCTCAGTAGGCTCCCAGACCTCTGCACAACTGACTCCAAGATGGAGGTACCATTCAGGCCATAAAACTCAGCATGTCGACAGCACCGCCTGTCAAAACAAAAACAGAGACCTAATCCATGAAAGCCCATAGTGTTGTGTGATATTTTGTTTGTGTTCTGACAAATAAAGCTTGCCTGGAGATCAAAGGGTGGAGTTAACCACTAGTTAACCATAGAGGCCAGGCAGTGGCGGCACACACCTTTAATCCCCGAACTTGAGAGGAGGAAGCAGGAAGATCAGGAGTTCAAGGCCACCCTGGGCTACACGAGATTGAACCAATCTAAAAGAGAAACAGAGCCAGGTGGTGGTGGTGGTGGTGGTGGTGGTGGTGGTGGTGGTGCACACCTTTAATCCCAGCACCAGGAAGGTGGAGACATGAATATAAGGGTGGTGGAGACAGGATCTCAGCCACCCATTTGGTCTGAGGATTTGTAGAGGTAAAAAGTTTCTAGTGGCTGCTGCTCTGCTTCTCTGATCTTTCAGCCTTCACCCTCAATATCTGACTCTGGGTATTTTTATCGATATGACTAATTAGGTTTGCAATTCACCATAGTTCTGGGAAAGTCTCTGAATGCACTAACCTTGTTTTTTGGCTTCTGTAGTTCTGCTTCCGGCTAATTGCTCTTGTTAACTGAGGTATATCAACCCAGGATATGGTTTTTGTGCTTAAAAGCTCACTCTGAGAAAGACTCAGGGCTACACTGGGATCCTGAACACCCAAAGTAGAAAAAATAAAGACTTTCTACTGGCTTAAACCCATGTCTGAGTAGTCCTCTTTGGTGGATACCCCCATAACACTACATGTATTGGAATGCCATGAACTCTCTTCCTTTGTTGGGGGCACAAAGGCTCTTGTCCCCATAGAGCACTAGGAAACCAGGAATGTGAAACTGGAAGGGGCTTCTCCTCCCCTTCTACCCAGAAGCTGGGAGTAGATATTGTTAATGACCTGGTGACCTTTTTCCTATCTGTGGACACAGACCTCATCCACTCTTTGCTATAGAGGCAGACCGCCTAAAATGTTTATCCTAGACTCTCCCTGCCTAGATCCTTATCTTAAGCTCCCAGTTAAACCCATCAGCAGGGTTTATGTCACAGGGGCTTTGTGGCCTGCTGACTGCTATGCTATCTGAGATCACACTAGATTCTAGGCCTTTTAGCTATAGACCCCACCCTCATGGTCACAAGCACTTTACAAGGTAGTTTTTATGTAGTCACACCTTAAGCTTTATTGTGCACCTGGAATGGGACTGAGTGGACTGATGGTTGCCTGGAAACTTTTTCCCAAATTGTACTGTGATTTAACCATGCTGGCAATGAACTGCCTGGCATCAGACGACCCAAGTCTGATCTGGGTTGATGAAGTTAGTCTGCACCAGGTTTTTACTCTCACCTCTTGGCTGTTAGCTTCCCTGCCTGGACCCCTGCAGGGCCCCCCTCAGTTGTCCACCCAGTATCACAGAAGGAAGCTGTGTCTGCAGACACCGACTGACCGACTGACCGACTGACCGACTGACCGACAGAGCTGCAGTGCTGTGGAGAGGATGGACTGCTGCAGGCCCAGTGGCTAGCTGTCTTTTCTAGTTCTAGATCAGAACAGCTATTTCTCACCTAGCTCTGGAACTAACATCTTGTGACTAGTAGAAAAACATCTTTTGAATCTATTAACTTTAGAAGATCCCTAGCTTCCACTAACCCAAAAGCTCAGATAGTATCAGAGGCTTATAGAAAAGTTCCCTCATCTCACTGTACCTGCCTCTGATGTAGCCACCAACGTACTTTAAACTTGTTTTGATTTATGACTTTCTTTGTTCCGTAAAACTTACGAAACTGCTTCCACTTTGGAACGGGGAACTTGGAGTAACCTAAATCTGTGTTCCCGGGGCCATGGTCACTCAAAATGACTCTGAAATAAACTCTCACTCCCTTTAAGATGATTTTTTTTGTGGACAAGAGGAACCAGCTGTGTTTTTATGTGGACGTGTCTAAACGAAGATCAGAATGGCCAACTTCTTGTGGATGGTATGTCACAGCTTTGGGGGCAGGGCATCCCACAGGTTCCAGTGTGAAGTGGGACAGGGGGAGGGGGTAACCAGAAGGAAACCACTGCAGGGAGGTACGTGGGGGTTGAACACAAAGCCTGGTGTGGTCTCTGAGGGGTGTGACCATGCTGGTGAGGCACACCTGGCCACCTTTGTGCTGATATTTCGTTAAGCCACCTATCCAGCTCCAATAGGTGCCAGGGAGATGCCATTCCATCCCCTCTGAATGCCTGACTTCCCCAGGGCATGGCTGTTTTCAAGATTCTGGGGTGCTTGCTCTAGTTTCTCATTCTCAGGATGACCTTGATCCCAGGAGGACCAGGGGTGAGGAGGAGGCAGGTGCCAAGCTCAACCGGCCCAACAGGAATCTCAGACAATGAACATTCCCGTGCTTGGCCCCTGCACCTCTGCAGTGTGGCAGGCAGCCCAGAATCTCACTGCACAGCATCTCCCCCTCAACTTTCTCAGGCCCTGGATAAACCCCCTGGCTCCCACTTGGTGGTTCTTGTGGTTTGGCAAGAAGAACCAGGGCCTGGCTGGCCTTCATGCCTCTTCTGGGATTGCAGGTGGTAGCGTGGGTGTGAGAGACTTTGCCTTTTCATCGGGAGATGCTGATCTCTAAGGAGCTGCCGCAGCGACTTTCCCCCAGTGCTGTGAGGAAAGCCTGGTAGTAAGGTTTCTTTTGAAGCAGTGTTCCTGGTTACCAGACACCATGATGGCATAGTCATGGCACGGGCAACTGCTCTCATTATATCCAAAGTCAGGAAGCAGAGAATAAACAGATAGTGGGGCTGGCCTGTCAAACTTCTCCCAGCCAGACCCCGCCTCCCAAAGATTTCATAAGTTTCCTCGATACCACCACTGGCTGGGGACTAAATGTTCACACCCAGCAGCCTGTAAGGGATATTCCACATCAAGCCAGGCCAGATGTGCAGACAACACACCTGCCGGAGGCTAGCAGCCTTCCCCGCCTTGTTGCCTGCATTCCTGGCGCAGCTTTATTTAGAATGAGAAGCCAGAGATCAGGGAGGTGCCGCTAAGGCTCCCAAGGTCCCACCTAATGATGGAGCCTTCTCCAAAGGCTGCAGGTCAGCTGAGAATGCTGAAGTGAGAACAGCATATTTGCTAAATCACCTGAGGTCAGCCTGACCCTCAGGCACATACAGTACTTACAGGAACTTATGCTAACCTGCATCCTCTGTTTCTGTAACCACTCTACTCCCCAGTCTAACCGAAACACCGTGGGGACACAACTGTGCCCCGTTCTTATTTAAAGTTCATGTCCTGCTTCCTAACAGCCACCACTGCGTCAACAGGATGTAACACACATGGTTTTTGACCTGCATAAAGTCTCTGCTCACTCAGCTCAGGTCTGCCTCTAGACTTGTAGTCATGTTGTCACGAGTGTGTGCCCTTCGTAAAGAGTTCGTCCTGGCCTCCTTCTCTTGGGTGAGGACAACCCAGCTACAACAACATGCCACTGAGGAAAGTGTCAAGTGTTTCCCTAGCCAGGTAGTTTCATGGGTCCTCCCGGGAACCAGCTTTCCATCAAACCCCAGCAAGCCGGCTAGTCTTATGTCAACTTGACACAGAGACTAGAATTATCTGAAGGTCAACTCAATTTAGGATAATTGAGAAAGGAACCTCAATTGAAAAAAGATCTCCATAAAACCCAGCTGTAAGGCATTTTCTTAATTAGAGATTGATGGGGAAGGTCCAGTCCATTGTGGGTGTTGCCATTCCTGGGCTGGCGGTCCTGGGTTCTATAAAAAAAAAAAAAAGCAGGCTGAGCAAACCAGTTAGCATCACTCCTCCATGGCCTCCAGGTTCCTGCCCTGTTTGAGTTCCTGTCCTGACTTCCTTCGATGATGAACAGTGCTGTGGAAGGGTAAGCCAAATAAATCCTTTCCTCCCCAACTTGCTGTTTGGTCACGGTGTTTCATCGCAGCAGTAGCAACCCTAACTAAGACTGTCAGTCAGTGTGGGGAATGAGACAGGAAAGGTCCCGTGGAGGCAGTGGGAGGCTGGGTAGCAGAGGAGAGAAGAAAGCAAGCAGCAGGCTGTCTCCTGCCCGCCATCCTCCATCATCTACCCTGAGGTTCTGGTTCAGTGCACAGCTGGTCACTAGGGCACAATTTCCTTGTTTCCCAGTCAAAGCTAGAACATTCCTGTGCAGGGAAGGTAGTGTTCTCCTTCATGTCTATTATCCCAGCATCTTTGGCAGGATCTTTGCAAAGCAGACAGGTTAAGGAAGAAACAGATAAATTCATCAGCTGGTGGGTTGTGCATCCACATAGAAGGACTCAGGTCTGCCCTCCTATTATGTTTCCTGGGGTTCAACCTCCAGGCTCAGATGATTCTCCCACCTAAACCTCCTAAGTAGTGGGCACCGCAGGTACATGCCACTCACTGGCCGCTGTGATCCTGCCTCCAAAAGTGTCAGCAGGGAAAAGCCCTGTTTTTACAAATTTCAGGGAATCCAAAACTCCATTCTTCAAGTTTGTGCGCTGCCTTCAGTTTAGCTGGGAACCCTCCTTCGGCGCCCCCCCCACCCCCACCCCGCTGCTCATTCCAGACCCCACCCTCAGGAAACCCACCAAGCAGAAGCTCCTCCCCCAGAGCTACTCAAGACCTCGCCTACAGGGTATTTAAGGTCTGGGCCATAAACCTGCCACGTGATTTCTTCTTCCCCTGAGATCACCCAGGAATGCTTTGCTCAGTAAATCTGGATTTTTTTTTTTTTAATGTGGCTTGATTTAGGTTATTGCATTGGCAGAGAAACACACTATCAGAGATTTCAAAATACCACCTCCCAGGACAAGACGGTGGCTTTGGAACTCTGGTTCTAGGGAAATGACTTGCCCCACCCAGCCTTGGGTCCTGTGACGGTAGCCACATTAGGGGGGCAGATGCTTAATTTGCTCTGTGTAGGTTATTTCAGGCCTGAAGCATGGGGCAGAGGGAAAGACCATGTCACGTTGTCAGGCTTTTCTTTGTCCCACTGTGAAACCTGAACTAACAATCTTATCTAGAGCTAGACATGAAGGACTCTTAGGGGCTGTGTAGTATGGTGGTTATACTGGCTATGGGGTTGTCTCCTTTCTTCACTGGTCATGTGACTTGGACCAGACATAGAAGTTCTTTTAAGGTTCTTTTCTACACTTAGGCTCGTGGCTGCACGCAGCAACAGGCTAACACTTGCATATGTAAGTACCCAGTTTGCAGTGGGTGAGTGATGAGGCATATGTGTGCATTTGTGTTGCATGTGTGCATACACTTACATTAGTCAACTGTCACTTAGGAAACGTGGTCCCAGGTCCCACTGACCTGTTTCCCCCTTTAGGAGTGATTCCTGCGTGAACGTCTGATATATAACCCCTGTGTCTTCACTGAGAGAAGAGACTCAGCTTCCAGGCTGCTGTGGTCTGAACAGACCTCTGTGTCTCCTCTTGACCATGGGGACCCAGCTCTGTGGGGTCCCAGAAACTGTGTGTTGCCACCTTGTGTATTAGGGCTGTATTGCCTCAGTGGGTGATCCTGGCTCCCCTCTGGAAGTCATTATGACCTGCACCCACCTGGTTCTCCTGGCAGAGATGTGTAATTAGAGGCTCTCACAGCATAGTTCCCATCTGGCTCCAGCTGGGACAGACCCTGTCATGCTGGTAATTATAGGACTCGAGCTGGCTGTTGCTAAGTGGGGGTTGATGCATGGATCTGTTCGCTTGTGTTCCCAGGGAGAAGGAGCAATGACGACAGCTTTTCATCTACCTCTCAAAGGGATGGTCTGCACGGTCAAGGCCACGAGAAGCTGTGTTTAAAAGAAGAGAAGTAAACATCAATCCAGAAACAGACAGTCTTTAGCTCCCAAGATGTCAGGCCCTTTAATATTGGCTGACTTGGGAAGGGATGTGTCCCTGTCCTGAATTACAACAACTGGGAACCTAGGCTTCAGGATACAAGGAGGTGCATTTTTAAGAGTAACATCAGCCACCATGTTGAGCTACCTTCTGCAAGGCCCCTCAGGATGTGTGTGACAGGAAACTGGAAGTGGCACCCTGCATGGTACCAGGAGGAAGGAAGGTGGGTTTGCTGGACACATCCCAAAGCCACATACTCTGTAGGGCTTCAGTCTGTCCATCAGTCACCCTGGACCCATCCTGCTGCTTCTTGGCCTTGTTTTTCTGAATCCTGGGGTCCTCTTGGTGCAGAACAAGGACTTGCTGTAAGATGTGTGTAGACGATACTGTGCAACCAGGCCTCTCAGAAAGAAACAGTGCTGTCCCTAGGCTGCCTGGCAAGGGCGGGGGCTGAGCTCAGTGGCTCACCTCGTCCTCCAGCACAGGTAGTATCGGGGAACTGGCAACAGGACAGGCCTCCTGCCCCGAGGGGAGTGTGTGACCCCAGCTTAACCTGCAAAGTCATCTCAGCATGCTGGCTCACACTCTACCCTGCCTCACCTCCACATGGTACATATGGTCTCTGGCTGACCTTCAGCAACTTGGCAAGCTTTTGGAACCTGGCTGGGCAGAACCAAAGGTGGAAATGAGCCAAAGCTGGCCCTGCTACCCTGTAGAGGAGCCTGAGCTAGACAACTGTGAAGGGTGTGGCTTAGAGAGAACTGTAAGGAATGACTGCCCCATCATAAACATCTGCTCTGGAGACCTCTGGTCCTGAGTCTGCAGCAGCCTAGGAGGCATCTTGGACGATGTGCAGACAACCTCGGAGCTCAACTCTCTGGCAGAAAAAGATAACGGATGTAAGTAGTTGCTGGGCTGACCAAAGCAAAGGAAGTCTCTGGTGCAGTTGTCTTGGCTCACTGGGGTAGAGGGTGTGTGGCTGGGGTCCCACTAATCACCGCTCTCCTGCTTTCATTTGCTTTTGGGGATGAGACATATGCTCACTCTACACTTTCTAAGCAGAGAGGAAGGGGCTTGCAAACCATGCCTTTGAGTCCACAGGAGTCTTTGATCCCAGTCAAAGCCCTTTGGAGGTGAATGGAATTTCAACAAGACTTCTGGAAGCAGGAGAGAGGGGCTATGTGAGACACAGGACGTGAGTTGGACAATGTTCTTCCAGGGGACTCATCTTTGCAACCCAGACCCTAGAAAAGACTTTTGAAAGCTTTGATTATGGAAGCTGTCCATGATGACATCCAGGAAGCCACACTGGCCTTGCCCAGTGGTTAAGAGGAATCTTCTCCTGTCTCTCCCAGGATCTGAGACCGTTATCACTGCTGCCTCGAGCTCTGACTTAATCCCCTGCTGGGCCACAAACAACCCTGCTTCAGACTGACCAGGTCTGGTTCCAGCATGTAGTATCAACCTCTTCCAGACCCATCAGCAAGGTGAGGCTGATACATCCTGGACATTTCCACTCTTTCTGTTTGTTTTCTGAAATACAACCCCATTTAAGAATAGATTTAGTCTGGAAGTGGTGGCGCACACCTTTAATCCTAGCACCCAGCAGGTGGATCAATGAGTTCAAGGCCAGCCTGATCTACAGAGTGAGCTCTAGGACAGTCGGAGCTACACTGAGAAACCCTGTCTCAAAAACAAAAACAAAAAACCAAACCAAAAACAAACAAACAAAAGATCTGGGGAGTCGGAAGATGCCTGAGGACCTGAATTCAGATGTCAGCACTCCTCTGAAAGCCTGGTGTAGGGATGCCCGCCCTTAACCCCAGTGCTGGAAGGTGGAGGTGGGTGGAGCTTATTGACCTGCCAATCTAGCTGGATCAATGAGTTCCAGGTTCAGTGAGAGACCCCATCTCAAAAAATAACGTGGATAGCAATCAAAGGAGACACCTCACATCAACCTCCACCCTCCACACCAGTGGTTCTCAGCCTTCAACACAGTTCCTCACGCTGTGGTGACTCCAACCATCACATTATTTCTTTGCTACTTCATAACTATAATTTTGCTACTGTTATGAATCATAATGTAAATATCTGATATGCGACCTTTTGTGGGGGTCAAGACCCATCAGGTTGAGAACCACTGCTCTATATATACATGCACCCACGTACACACATCCACAAACCCACATGAACAGGTACATACATCATATATACACACACACAAAGAGTATATTTCCCCCATTTGTTCTCGGTGCTAGGGATGGAGCCAGGGTTTTATGTTTGCTAAGCATATATTCTACCCCTGAGCTATGCCTCAGCACCATGCTTAGGACTCTCTTAAACTCTTTAAGCATTTTAGTTTTTAAAATAAAGCAAGGTGGCACATGCCTTTAATCCCAGGACTCAGAAGGCAGAGAGGCAGGAGGATTTCTATGAAGTCAAAGTCAGCCTGATCTACATAGTGAATACTAGATCCTGTCTAAACACACACACACACACACACACACACACACACACACACACACACTAAAAAAATAAGCCCCATGGAAATGCCCACACCCAAAAAGCGATGCTGGAGGCCATTTGTGACTAGCACACCTTAGCTTTATCATCCAACCTCCTCAAAGCATCGGGTAGTCACTAGTGCTGCCTTCTGGTGTTGAGAGGGGACTCAGTCACAGAGCTTTCCCAAAAACATTTCAGTGCCATCATTTTTATCTGATAGAGAAGTAAAAGGCATGAAATGTAGCAATATGATGTGTCTTCGGGCGTACAAATGGCTGGGTTCACTAACTTAGACTGTCTGGATGGCTCATTGTCCGCGGCTGGCCATACACAAAATGTGTCCCTATGGCAACACTTAAAGACAGGGGCTGACTTGGAGAACATATGCAAATCGAATGGTACGAAACAATGAACAGGGTCAAGTGGAGCCAACAGCAATCTGTTTCAGCCCCGGGGTCTGTTCCAGGAACACTCAATGCAAGTGAAGACTGTAAAGAACGTGGAAAGACTGGCATTAGCAGTCAAAGCAGGCCTGCGCTCCGCTCATGCATAGCTGGGTAGGAATGCCCCACTCCTTTCTAATCATCGTGCATTCCCGGTGCCAGCCTCATGGTAACATCACAGGGAGCTGTGACGCTGCAGCTGTGAGATGCCTTAGTGACCACCTTAGGATGGAACGGCATCCTGGGAGGAAAGAATGGAAAGGGGAAGCTGAGCTCCGTGAGATGTAGGAGAGGATGACTGAAGTTGCAGAGGGAGCTCAGGATCCACCTCAGCGGGAACGGGTTTAGGGGACGCGGAAGTCAGTAAAGAAACTTGGACTTATTAAGAAGTTGTCTGGGGCTGGAGAGATAGCTCAGAGGTTAAGACTGCTTATTGTTCCTGCGGAGGACCTGAGTTTGGTTCCCACATCAGGCATCTCACAATTGCCCGAATCTCCAACTCCAGGGGATCCGACGCCTTCTGGCCTCCTCAGGCAGACGCACTCATACGGTGCACATAAACTCACACATGTACACACAAATGCATGTATAAGTAAATATTTTTTAGGTTATTGTGTGGCCATTCCCCTCTTCACACACTGGCCAGCGATCATGAATGGATCTCTAAGAGTCTCTTCCTTCACACAACGTGAGTTCTCTAACTAAAGCTTGAAATCAAGAGGGAACACATTTGCATGTTCCTGTGGGAGGCATCAGAGCCATTAAAGAGGAAAGGTCAGGGTGAGACACTTCCCATTAGAAGATGAGGAGCACCTCAAAGTCATGCCCAGTCTGGGTATGACTTAAGGGAATCTACTCCCACTTCTTTTTTTTTTTTTTTTTTTTTTTTTAAAGATTTATTTATTCATTATGTACACAGAAGAGGGCGCCAAATCTCATTACAGATGGTTGTGAGCCACCATGTGGTTGCTGGGAATTGAACTCAGGACCTCTGGAAGAACAGTCAGTGCTCTTAACCTCTGAGCTATCTCTCCAGCCCCTACTCCCACTTCTTCATGTAGGTGGCCAGGCTGAGGTTTGCCCCAAAACATCTACAGAAGGCCTGAAGTATCTTTGGGTGGGTTCCATCCCTTCCAGAAAGCTATGTAGATTTTACAACAGAGAGCCTCAGCTATCATGTACTTCCAAATTACTGCTCAGAAGGAGAAAAACGGGCCGTAAAAATGGATGTGAAGAATTCATTTTAGGAAACATTTACCAAGGTCCAGTCACTTTCCTTACACTGTCTTCCTTAATCCTCACAGTCTCTCTTCCAGGCCCCAGTGTGTGTGCAGTGACCGCCCTCTGGTGGCAGAGCCAGTGACAGTAGCTTCTCCTTGGGTCATCCAATTTCTTGTAACCTAAAAGAGATCATTAACAGATGAACAATAATTTATGATGATGTAAAGGATCTTTCCTATTTTACAGATAGTTTTCAGGAGTGGCAGTTAAAGCTCGTCCATTGGTTACTTTCAAGTAAATTAGATAGAAAGCAATTAGTTCTTGGTGAGGGAAAGGGCTGAAAGGAAGTTCAGCTGAACTGTAGTGCCCCCTAGTGAGATGTGTCTTAATTGCAGGCAAAGTGTCTAGGCAATGAACAATCCCTTGAAGGATAAACACTAGAAAATTATGACTGATGTGACTGAAAATTTGTTTTCTTTTAAGTTTTGTGTATTGAAAACTAGTCCTCCATGTAGGGTACAGAAGGTCAGGACCTATGTGAGATGACCTCGTTATGAGGGCAGAGGCCAGGTTAGTGCCCTTTGACAAGACAGCTTGGGAGAGTCTTTGTGTTTATTTCAACTTGTGATGACGTGGTGGGAATCAAGAAGTAGGAACTCACCACACACCAAATCTATCTTCATCTTAGACATCCAGAACAGTGAACAGTCAACTTCTGTTCTTTGTAAATCACCCAGACTATTTTGTTATAGCAGCCAGAACAGATGAAGACATAAAACTGGTATTTGATGCTGCTATAATTAATACCTGTAAGTATAAATGTGGACTTGCTACAGCATAGTAGGTAGAGGGTGGGAGAGTTTCCTATACTGCTAGGAAGAGCCTACATTGCCCTAGAACACTGGGGGTGATTCTGGTGGCCATAGTGAATCCAGATCTTGACCCTGAAAAGAATGTTGATCAAAACTTAACAGCAAGGGCTGTTCTGGTGGCGTCTTGGATGGAAATGAGAGCAAGTACTGAAAACTGAAAGCCTGTCCTTTCCACGAGATGTCAATGAACCTTGGTGAACTGTGTTTACATCCTGGTGTTTTGTGGAAGGTAGACGTGTGGGCAATGAATCAGTATATTTGGTTGAAGACATTTCTGAGTAAGTGTTGAGGACACAGTATAGCCTCTTGGGTGCTTAAAGCAAAAAGGGGGAATGTCTTCAGTGTGTGTGTTTTAATCCAAAGGGAAGCAGAATTTGGAAAATCTCCAGCTTATTCATAGGATAAGAAATAAATAACAACAAACAAACAAAACAAAATACAAAACAAAAAACCCGTGACTGAGGAGAGCACCAAGTTGAGTGATATGGCCATGGAGTAAAAATTAGTGTGGATCAGCAGCAGCTCTTGGTCCTCTGGACAGTGGCACAGTGATTCCAAAAGTGTATGAGAGATTATGGCACTACCCCCCCCCCCCATCGCCTAGACTCTGAGGGCCCAGGGTAGAGCAACCGCATGACTCAGCACCCTCATGCTGCACAGCACTTCATGGCTGCCCTGGGGATGTCAAGGAACCAGGAGAGGTACGGGCATAGTGGCTGCCTCGAAGGGCACATGAAGTAACTTGGCAGTACCCAGTGGTGCCATCTCTACTGGCTCAGAGTGCATGAGAGTGTAGGGGTGTAGCTTTCTCCACCCAGATTTGAAGTGTAGCTGCCCAAAACTTCAGACACACAAGGGTCCTAGTGGACCCTTGGAGTGGGTATCAGTTCTACCCTGACACGTGATCCCAGCCTGGGAGATCTGCTGAGTGTGCCGTGCCTAGCAAAACTGCGTGGGCTGCTAGAGTCTTGGGGGCCCAGCACCTATCCGCCATGTCTGAAAGAGCCGGAATGTGTGGACCCTGTGAAGACCTGCCAAGTCTTCCTTATTCTCTAGTTCTCCCTTGGAGCTGGGATGTCTGGTCCATGCCTGTGTTCTTGTAGCTAATAAAGACTTTCTATTGGCTTGAGCTGTGTCTAGGGGTCTTCTCTGGAGGATGCCTCACAACAAAATAGCTCTATATATTACAACCCAGCAATTTAAAAAGTGGGCAATTGCCAATGTTGTTACTGTAAAGATTTTTCAGGAGAAACATGAATGCTTGATTATACTTAAAGTTCACCAATCTGCAAGCTCTCCTTGGAGACTCAGATATAGATTATTTTCTGAAGTTCGGAAATACTAAGAGAATTGTCATAGGAAAATTTGTATTTGAGGGCAGCCTCTTTGCTTTCAGTTAAAGGGCACACCTCTGAAGCCCTGGGGCAGATTTGAAAGTCAACACTATAAAGAAGATGAAGCGGGAGGCACAGGTCCTGTCTCTGGTATCAGCATGCCTGGATAGGTTAGTTCTGGCTCTGACTCTCACGGTTCAATCCTGGAATTTCTGAAACAAGCAGATCTGTGAGCATGTGAGGAATATGTGCACACCTAGAGCAAACATCTTTTCCAGGAGAATTTTAAGTAAATAAAATATCAAAAGCCTAAACCTGATCAACTGGCCTAACACAGCTCTTCTCCCTCACGCCCAAGCACTCTCTCCTTCTCTCTGCTGTCTGTGGCTGCATAAGGAAACCACCCCAAAGCTAGCGGAAGTGAGCACCACTCACTTCCTTGCTCAGGATCGGCAGGTCTGGTTGAGCGTGGTTGAGCTGCATCTTCTGGTTTGACAGGAAATGAGGCTCCACTTCTGGGAAGTCGGAGGCACACAGCGGGTGACCAGGAGTGGAAATGTCTTGCTGGGTAGATGCTGCTCTTGCCATGTTCTTGCTGACAACAGCAGCTTGCTCAGGAGGCATCATCACAGAATCTGTGAAGCAGCTTCAACCATAACACCATGGGAGTTCCGCCGTGGAAGGTAAAGTTTGGTGTGTGCATAGTATATAACTGCTCCCCACCCTGTACTTGATTAAACGTCTCTGGTATAAACTAGCATGAGATGGTCTATACTTGGAATGTTATAATGGTACGTATGAGTTACTTTTCTATGGCTGTTGATCAACACCATGATGAAAAGCAATTTAAGGAAGAAAGAGTTTCCTTTGGCCAATGGTTCCAGAGGGAGAGAATGTCCAGGAAGGCATGGCAACAAGCAGCTCCAGCAGGAAGCAGACTGGTCAGATCTTATCTGCACACAGGAAGCAGAGCAGGAACAGCAGATGGGTAGGACTATAAAAATCTCAAAGCCCACCCCCTAGTGACATACTTCCTCCATAAAGCTGCACTTCTTAAAGTTTCTTTCCATAACCTCCCCCAAAACAGTGTCACCAAATGAGGACCAAGTAACCAAATATATGAGCCATGGGGGACATTTGTCCTTCAACCCATCACAGGGAGTTTGGCAAATGACTGTATGGTCTATGTTGAAAATTCTTGCATACATCTTCCAACCTCTCTTCATGGCTTTCTCAGTTCTTTGGGGAGGATTTATTGGTTGCATTGGGTAGAGGCTGATTCATCTAAATGCTTATGATTCCTAACTATATCCGAACACCAGCCCAGTCCTGCCCACATCTGCAGATTGGGGTTTGCTTTAGGAAATGCATCTAAGTAGTGGCATACCATCACATCCACTCTCACCCTAAAACATCTCTGAGAAACAGCTGAGTCTGTGGGTCTCTTAGAGGGGACTCTGTCACTTCAGGGGTCCATCCTCATAAGTAAATTAGTCTGAGTTTATAATTATGCTCTCTGGGTTAATTACACACTTAATAAGCTATGCAATTATACAAAACTCCTGAATGGTTTGTGCAACCCACAAAATGCCTTCTTCTCCACTCATGCTGGCAATCTTGCTCCTGTGTATAGGGGTATCTCTTCCAAGCAAAAAGCACACTGTGGCTCCATGCATGTTCTGTCTTGTATGCTAAACTACCAGTAAACAGCAAGGAATTCAATGTGAACCTTTTGATGACCACCAGGGAAAGCCACCCTCAAAGATCAATGTGGGTCACTATGATGAGATCTGAGTAATCAAACTTCCTCTGTTTTTTATTCAAGACACAAAATAGGCCAAATATTTTAAGTAGTTGATATGCCTTCTGAAATTGTGAATAAGGGCAGTTAACCAAAGAGATAAATAGAAAATACTTCCCAACCTCCTGACACTGAGGAATGGCATCCATCCCAGGAGGGCTGCTGTCTGAGAAGATATTGAAGGTGAGATGCTCTGGAGGAGGGGTGATGGAGGGACCACGCCAGAATCGAGTTGCTGAAAGGAGGTTACTGAAGAAGGGATGCAGGCAGGATGCTGGAGGAGGGATGCTAGAAGAGAGATTCTGGAAGGATGCTGAAAGAAGGTTACTGAAGGAAGGATGCAGGCAGGATGGTGAAGGAGGGATGCTGGAGGAAGGATGCTGGAGGAGAGATGCTGGAGGAGAGATACTGGAAGAGAGATGCTGGAGGAAGGATGCTGGAGGAGAGATGCTGGAGGAGAGATGCTGGAAGAGAGATGCTGGAGGATGTTAGAAGAGGGATGCTGGAGGATGTCAGAAGAGGGATGCTGGAGGAGGGATGCTGGAGGAGAGGTGTTGGAGGATGTTAGAAGAGGGATGCTGGAGGAAGGATGACGGATGATGCAAGAGGGATTCTGGAAGAAGGATGGTTAAGGAGAGATGTTAGGGATGCTGGTGGTACCTTCCCTGTGACCTCAGTCTTTGGTTCCGGCCTATCTTGTAAACGTGTGTGAAGTTCACTGCTTCAAAAACAGCCTGGCAACGATGCTCCTGGGCCCCACCTCAGCTCAAGGCAGGAGTTTGTATTTCCTTCCCCAGGCTGAAAATTTGCCTGGAGCATAGATGGGTTGTCTCTTACTCATTAGTCAGAATGGATTCACATTTTAAAGTCGATTATCATTAGCAGTGCCACAGAGAAGATCTTTGACAAGGACAGGGAATTTAGTGTGAGCAGCTCATTAGAAATGGTGTGTGTGTGGGAGGCGGGATTTAAAGTACAGCAAAATGCAATCAGTTGCACAAAGATTCCCTGTGCCACTTAGATGATAATGTTCTTGTCACCACGGTGCTCTGCTCCTGCCTTTCAGTCAAGAGCAAGCAGAGGCAATGGGGCTTTTCAGAGCCCAGAGCTGAGAGGCAAAAGCTTGCAGAACCTGTAGCCAATGAGAGACGGACACTTTAATGAAAATAACAAGACACCCATTAACTGCCTCTGAACTGCTGCGTGTCCAATTGGTGTCTCTCTTGACAGCTGCTCTCTGTCCCCTGCTGAAGAGTACAGCATGGGGGAGAGGAATTTAGGCAGCGAGTCTTCTTCATTAGTCAGATTTCCATGGCCATAACAAAACACACGAGGCTACTACTTGTCAAGAGCAGTGGTTATTTAGCGGCAGGACAAAAGTCCAAGCATTCTGGTCCCACTGGCTCTGATGGGGCAGGTGTGGGAGCATGTAAGGGAGAACATTATCACAACGTGTGAGAAAAGGGCTCTTCTCCTTTAGCAGTGCTCTTGAGGGTCTTGGAGCGAGTTCCAAAGACAGACGCAAATCCCTTCCCAGGGCGAGGGTCCCAGTGACCTCCTTTCCGATCTAACCTTTAGATGTCCCACCATTTCCCACTGTGATCCTGAGGGCTGAGCCTCCAGTGCAGGAAACCTCCTGTGAACCTTGGAAACTTGCCCCAGAGTGCCAGCCTCGGGGCCAGCCTCCAACTCATGTCTTTAAATGAGAAAATGTTGAACTGTTTGGGCTCCCAAGGTTTGCTCCATTCCCTCCCTGGGAATGAGGTGGAAGTGGGAGACTTCTCAAATCCCTGTTTCTGCGCTGAGGTCCAAGTGTCCCCTCTTACCGCCACCTCCTAGAGATGCGGCTGTTACGGGTGATGTAACTGCCATGGCTGGCTTCCCTGATGCTGTGATAAGACACTGACTAAAACCAACTTGGGGAGGAGAGAGTCTGTCTGGCTTACAGGTCACAGTCAGCCATCAGGGGAAACCAGAGCAGGAGCTCTGGAGGCAGGAACGGAGGCAGAGACCATGGAGGAGTGCTGCTTACCGCCCTGCTCACTTTGCTTTATGGCCCAGGACCACCTGGTTAGCACTATCCATAGTGAGCTGGACCCTCCCACGTAGATCATTAAAAAAAAGAATGCCTCACAGACTTGGCCACAGTCCAATCTAATGGCGGTAATCCTCAATTGAGGTTCCCTCCTCCAAGATGATTCTAGTATGCATCAGGTTGACAAAAACTAGCCAGTACGGCAGAAGAATGCTGAGCGGCTTCAGTCAGATGGATAAATACCGCTGTCCTGAACTTACTCCATTTAAAGTAGGCATTCTTTTGAAGAAGGTAACACAGGCAGCCTGCTTGGTGCTCTCTTCCGGTGTATTGCTCAGCTACTATAGGCAAGAATCACAGCGCAATGAACTCAGACCTGTGAAGCCTGTCTCTAATGCTAACAACCACGTGAGACTAGCATTTCTTATCTCCCTGAGGCTCAGTGTCCTCATCTGGGACATGGGTGGTGCTTTTCCAGCGATGATGTCTTAGACTATTGACACCAATGCCTTCATTCTCTGTGTAAGAATTATTCACCCCCTTTTCTACATGATTTTCCAGTACGCTCCCAGCAGCCTGGGTGTTCTGGTTCTATTTCTTTACTATGAAAAAATACCTTGACAAAAAGCAACTTATTTTTTTGAGATAAATAAGTATACTTACTGCTGCATAGAGCACTTGCTGTGTTACTATTTAAGCCAGAAGCACTTTCAGATTAACAAATGACACCAGAAAGTGATGTGTATCACAAAGTAATGCACTCCAAGTCTACTGCAAAAGCAGCCGGCTCCAAGGCGTTCTTGTTAACCGTCCTTGCTTTCCTCGAGTTGAAACCAGCCTGTAGTTGGGTGTTTATTGTGGCCATTGGAGCCCTGTTCTGACCTTCAGGAGCACACCCTCTTTCTCAGAGACAGACAGCTGTAGCACAGCAGTTCCTGCTTCCCTACCTTCTCCCATTTCCACCTATACACCTGGCAGCCACCGAGAAGTGTGGCTAAGGAGTGATCATTACCAAGGCTAGCCTTCACTCTGCTGGCCCATTAGCGCTCTCCATCTCCTTCCCTCAGATTCATCTACCTTGATTTTGAAGAACAACACATTCTTCGTCTTTTAAAAACACCCCACACCTTCCCTCTCAAGGAATTTCTCTGTGATGAAAGTGGGGGAGCTTTCAGAACTCAGCACTTGGGTCCCTCTTGAGGTCCCCTCCCTAGGCTGCCAGCACAGGGCAAAGCTGGGCAGTGACATTGTGAGGCATGCCTGGGCAGCAGGACCAATACCCACATGTCCTAACGTTCTACCCCAGCCCCTTTGCACAGCTAGAGTTTGCCCTACAGACCCATGGCTGCTCTGGACCCCCCCCCCCCCAGAGCTTGCCCTGCAGACCTGTCCCCTAAAGTGCAGGACTCATACCAATCAGAGCATGAGAAAGACTGTGCTGAGCACAAAGACACAGAGCCTCTCTGTCTGCAGGGCTTGCCTGGAGGTCTTTCCAGCCTGGCATGATGCCGAAAGCTAAAGGCCTGAGGTGAGATGGGCCATGTGATGGACTCTTGGGCCCCAGGCTAATCACAGCAATACATCTTCACATAGTGTGCAAATATCCTACAGCGGGTCCAAGCCCTTCCCTCTTTTCTCTGGCACTGTATAACATTACCTCAGGCTCTGCAGTGTGGGAGCCTGTGGGGAGTCCAGCCCTGACCTTTCAAAGGGTTCTTAGGTGGAGGAGAGAGAGCTAAGCAAATATCAGCTAGAACGATAGACCTAGACAACAAGTAGAGAGAGAGACACAGGATAGCTTCGGGAGGGCCTGGGTCAATACCCAACAGCCTTGTCCTTTACTGAAAAGGGCTTTTTATAACATGCCAAGGGGAGAGGCAAAAGACCTCCCCCTTGCAAGATCAAAGTACACTATAGTCAAGTGTAGACCCTTCCAAATTCCTGATAACCACGCCTGTGGCCAAATCATCTCCTTATGCAGCCTTGCTGGGTAAAGCAAGCTCAGATTCTCTGACCCTGAGTAAATTCTCACTAGGAAGCCTCTGTGGTCTCCCACTGTGCAGGACATGTGTCCCATGTTGTCTTCACACACTGGGCTTCTGTGTGCTGGTCATCGACGGGACGCCTCCAACTGCCCCACACAGGACTGGGTGGTGGGAGTCCCTGTCCTTTCCGTCACACTTATTACCCCTCCAGGCTCCTCCCCCTCATGGAACTTGCCCCATTGACAACAGTGACAGGGTAGAGTCCCCACCGTGGGTAGCACCTCTTTGGATGCCCCATGGCCTCCAAGAGGCTCTGCACTTTCACTGACCTCCTCTGTCAGCGTAGCTTGCGACGGTGAGACCAGCATTGCACAGATCAAGGAGCCAAGGTGACTGAGCCAGCAAGTATGGTCAGGCTGGTCCTTGGGCTGTCAGAGCTGAGCCAGGACAAGGAGAATCTTTTCATGGACGTTCTGGCCTGCCTAAGAGCTTGAAGGACACTGTATTGGGAGGCCAGTACCTGATGAGTATCTATAACAGGGTCTCTCCCTTTCTCATTCACACTCTGAGATTCCAGCCTATGTCTTCAGACAGGCCCTGGGTTCTCTGAGAGATTGCGGGGGATGTGGCTGGTTCCTCTCTCCAGAGCCCCCAGATGCTCAATCCTAACTCCTTAGATGGCTTCCTTCCTTCCTTCTATATGGTCTGAGTCCCAGCATATCTGGGTCAAGTGTTTACCTGGATGAGACAGTCCTCTCAGAGACAGCTGAGCAGATGGTGGTGGTGTTTAGAGGCAGTGGTCTGGCAAGGAGGAAGTCACCCAGCTTTCTGGGCATTTTTCCAGTTTTATTTCTCCAGTTGAACAAACTTTATGATTTAAAAAAAAATCAAGCAGATAAAAACAGTCTTCTCCTGCATCAAGTGGTCTATGTCATTCCAGCCCTTTCCCAGGGTCCCACCAGATGAACAGGAAGGTGGAGTGGGTACTTCCTGTGCTGTGAAGGGGGCCTGGGCTGGGGAATGCTGAGTGCACAGGAAGCAAGCAGGATGGCAGGTTGGGGACAGCGGGCAGGTGGCTGCATCCTGGTTGGAACTTTTTCGTTCAAGGCACAATCGAATGTACCTTCAAGCCCGCTGTGACCTACATTTTAACGAAACTAATCAAATGTAAGGAGACCTTTTGTTGTTGCTGCTGCTGTTTAATGAGGAAAAGAAGGGTTCTGCCTTCCTCCTCTGAGACCTTAGGGTTTTTCAATAAAAACTGTTCTTTAAACAATTTCAATAAGCCCCATGTTTGTGTCCGTTCTAATAATTCTTGACGGTTAATAGAACTATACGATTTAACACACAATATGTTGAATGGCGTCTAACACAGTGTTTAGAATAGTTTTTTTTTCCACACCAACTGCTTTTTATCATCAAGTTTCAGAAACCTTTCACAAAATGCTTAAAAAAAAAAAAAAGCCAAAAAACTTTACAACCATAGCTAATGCAATTGTTTTCTACTGTTCCCAGTCAGCTTCAAACCCATTGTGTGCAAAGTCCATTTTTCCATGCATCTAAATGATAGATACAGGTTATGAATTCCTTTTTCTATTTGTAGCAGCGTACGCAGGTGCAGCCAGACACGAAGCTTATTTAGAATAGTTTTTTAAAATCTTCCCTATCAGGGGCTGCAGAGATGGCTTGTCAGTGAAGAGCACTCACTGCTCCTGCAGAGGGCCCAGGGTACCCAGCATCCACATGGGAGCCTACAACCATCAGTAACTCCAGAGCCAAGGGATCTGTGCCCTTTTCTGGTCTCTGTGGGTACCACTCATGGACTCAAAGCCTCCTCATCTCCACCCTCATCATCAGGCCCCCGTCACACTCCCCTTAGGAAGTCCTAGCAAACCTCATTTCTTGTTCGAAGAAGTGAATGGCTATTCTGTTTTGGTTTTCTCGCCTCCCTCCCTTCTTTTTCTCTCTCTGTTTTCAAGATGGGGTCTCTCAATGTATCCCCCCACTGTTCTAAAACTAGCTACATAGACCTGGCTGGCCTTGAACTCACAGAGAGATCCTTCTGTCTCTGCCTCCTAAGTGCTGGGATTAAATATGTGTGCATCACCACACCTGGTCCCATTTCTGTTTTCTTCATGAAGTAAGAACAGCTTGGAAAAATCAAGCACAGACATCCAATGAGGCTAATTGTACCTAGAAGTGTGTTATTTCAAATAACTTCTCTTTTTTATGTATTGTGTGCTGCTTGAGAAAACTAGAACACAAAAAGGTTTCTTTTTTAATAGTTCTCACACTTCAAAAGTCACAAAAGATACAATTGATCAATTTGGCCACATAGATACTCCGAAACAAAAGGGAAAATAGCACGTATCAAAGTCAAAAGAAAAAAAAATTCAAGTGGGAAATAAAACAGTTGTCCTAGTATCTAAGACCAAAAATGGCCAAGAAGGCAGGAAAAAAAAAAAGGCTTCAATAATTCAATAGGAAATTGACACGGAGTAAGAACACGTGTTTTACACAATCAACACCAGCTCATAAACATTCAGAAATGCTTGGGTGCATGCACAGTGCTCAAATGCAAATGAAAACACACAGATGTTTTTAATTAGGCAGATGGGTGAAGTCAGTGGTGTACCACACGATGGGCCGTGTGCACCAGTCTGCGCTCTGCGGGAGAATGGTGGGCGGGTCTACACCCAGGCAAGCAATCAGCGCAGCTCACATGTTATCCACACGTGCCCACTTTGACTTAAGCTCCTCCCACCCTCTCCGCCCCCTCCCGCACCCCTGCTTCCTGCTTTAAAGATATTCTTGTCTCTCTTCATCAAAACGATGTGTAGACGATACCTTTTCTTTGTAACAGGGTTTTTCATGGCAAAGATTGGGAGGTATCTACACGTCCATCAGTTGAGGACTTCCCAGCAGGCCTTGCTCTGTCTCCAACTTTCCCTGAAGGTGTTGGCTGCAGGATTTTACCCACATGAAAAGCCATTTTTGTTTCCTTCTAGAGAGTTCTAATTATAAACTGCAATGCGACTGTATCAAATACCTTTTTTTGCAGTCTCACAGAGAATCCCGTGACTTTTCTTCTCTTGTTCATTAATGTGATGAATTGGCAATTTTTCTCACACCTTGATACAATGCTTATCTCTATGTATTGTTTTTATTAATTTTAATTAATTTGAAAATTCATAAATTCACTTATAAATAGATGCTTGTCCACTGACTGAGTTGGTTTTCTTCTTCTCCTTCCTGTTTTGCATTTCCTTTTTTCCCCTCCTATTCTGCATAGATCCCATTGGAATGAAGCTTGGAGTAAGCAGCCTTAGAAATTAGACAACTACTTTCTTTTCTCTTTCTAAAGCAACGTGTGTAGAATAATCATTCCTCAAAAGTGAAGTCAGCAGAAATAGATAACTTCAAGAAATGCATTCTAAACAAAAATTAACAAGATTAAAAACAAATGCGATGCACTACCCTTTATTGTGGCTAAGTCCACATAGGTTGCCACCTCAGTTGTTCTGTGTCTACATCAGTGGCACTGGATACATTCACACCATTGTGGAGCTGTTTGTGCTATTCCCTCATCTCCAGAAGCTTCCACCGTCCCAAATCAAATTTCACACTCGTTAAACACTGACTCCCACATCCACATCCCACATCCAGCCCCTCCAAAGCCTCCACCTACGTTAGCCTCTGTGAATTGGGCTGTGAAGTCTCACAGCATTTGGAGTTTTGTAACTGGCTTATTTTGCTCAGCACAGTGCCCTCAAGACTTACCCACCACTTAGCGTGTCAGAATTTCCTTGCTGTTTGTGACTTCTTTATTGGGTAGATGACAAATGGTCACTCAGTCATATGTAAATGGACACTTGGGTTGTTCCTGTCTAGAGGCTGCTGTGAAAAATGTCTGTTTCTGCTTTCAGTCTTTGGGGGTATGTGTGGAATACTACCTTCCATGTGCAGTTTTTAAATCATTCTGTTGAAGGGCGGCTCCCTCCTTGTTGGTTTCCTGTCCCTAAATGCATCTCATGGGCCTGGATTGGGTCAAGGAATAGTTAGAACTCCTGTTCCACATCATCCGCAAGAGAAGCCTGGACCCACTTACAACTGAGAAGACCAAGGCGTGGGGCTCGTTTGCACAGGTCTCACATCCTGTGTGCAAGAAGGTCAGCTGTACCAGGCTTTTTCTTTTGGGCCATGAACCAGCTCCCAAATCATGACACAGAGACTTATTAGTTTGGACGCTGGGCCTAGCTCAGGCTCATTTCTGGCTAACTCTTTTAACTTAATCTGTTTCTATTTATCTACCTTCTTGCACCAGGCATGTCCCCTTCTTTCTCCATTGTTCTCTTCTTCTCTCTTTCTCCCGTTCCTTCTTCCTCCAGAGCCTAGATCTCGCCTCCTGTTTAGTCTCTCTGCCTGCCAGCCCGGCCTATCCCTCTCCTGCCTAGCTATGGGCGCTTCAGCCTTGTGTTAGACCAACCAGGTGCCTTAGGCAGGCAAGGTGAAACAGATGTAACACATCCTTACATCATTAAACAAATGCAGCATAAACAAATGTAACACACCTTCACACAGTTAAAGTAATAGTCTGCAGCGTAAACACATATAACACATTTTTGTCTAGTTAAAATAATAGTCCATAACAGTTGTCAGTCTCTGCATTCTATCACACTGTGAGAAAACTAGGGAAATAATATGACTTTATTGGGAAGTAATGGCCATCTTGTGGGATGAAGAACACCAACTGGCCCACGTGACCGATTATCCTGAATAACTTTTGGTTGCTGGCAAAGGTGCATATTTTTATTCATGGTTCATTTAGCTCCATGTGTCACCACCATCCTTGATGGGTAAAGTAGTTATCTAGAATTGGAAGGGGTAAGGCAAATATACCATCTTTTCAGCTCTAGGGCCCAAGTTCTGTCTAGAGCCCTTGCTGTGGGATGTCTTTCTATATGCTGTGAAAATGTGTTGCTATGATTGGTTAATAAAGAAGCTCCCTGGCGTTGGGCACCACTTGTTAAGATCAACCACGTGAGTCTATTTAATGGGTAACAGGGACTTATTAAGATATAAACTAAGGAAATACACTCACAAATACAGAATGGAGTAGACAGCTGAAGTCGTCCTCTGGTCTGACCAGGAGCGAATCCACCTCGAAGGCAGCAGGGAGAAGGGGCATGTGACCCTTCTTCCTTCCCTTATAAGAGGTCTGTGTAATGGCAGGAAGCACCGCCTCCTTCGGGCCCTATAGACCAAAGTCATGGGCATAGCCAATACCACTACAAGCCCTTGCTGAGTGCTGGGCACAGGAGGATAACTATGCTTCAAGGAATCCACAAAAGGGATGTTTGGATCAGTAATAGCCACTGAGTAAGAAGGCTGCTTGGCTCAGTGAGGGCGTGGCCTGGGAGATGGCTGTGTGGCTCAGTGAGGGCGTGGCCTGGGAGATGGCTGTGTGGCTCAGTGAGGGCGTGGCCTGGGACGTGGCTGTGTGGCTCAGTGAGGGCGTGGCCTGGGAGATGGCTGTGTGGCTCAGTGAGAACGTGGCCTGGGAGGTGGCTGTGTGGCTCAGTGAGGGCAAGCACAATCGTGAGCCCATGAGGGTTGGACTCAGGAGCTCTCTTTCTGGTCAGTGCAGGTCAATAGAGGCCACTGGCAACCTAGGATGGCTCTGGATGGCCAGTGTCAAGGTCGAAGGAAACAGAGTTGATCTGAGCTGCAGATGGCAAAGACACAGAGAAAAGGAGACAGACAAGGAGGTGTGGACACATCTCATGGAGCCGGGACAGGTGGACCAGGGTGGAAGCAGGAGGTGCTAGAGACGGGGAGGGGCTCCCCAGAGGAAGCCCAAGCCTTGCTGGGTGTGACCACTCCCTCAGCAAAGCCAGGTGGTGTGCCCATTTGCTGGGCAGAGCTGGCAGGGCCTTGGCAGAGAGCCTGAGGGGAGGGTGAGAGGCTGGGTGATCATAGCGAAGCAACAAGGCAAAGGGATGGCATACTTCCCCAAGGTCCTTGCTGGCCTTGGGGTGTTTCCATTGACGGTGGAGTAAGTGTTAAGACTGTTTTTAAAATTCAAGAGTCTTTGTGATAGAAAGCAGAGGTGGCAGCTGAGGAGGTGGGCTCAAGTCTGGGCCTCACCAGGCAGAGCCGTGGGGAGTGGCCATGGTCAATGCCCTCTGCTTCCTGGGTCTTTCTCTCCCCCTGAATGCATCTCCAAATAGACAATGACCGGCCTGTGACCTCTTTCAGAGTTACTTGTAAAGCTGGGAGATAATTGAACCTGATCCCACAGGACAGAGGGCCCAACAAAGTCAAAGAGAGATTGATAAAGCCCCAGGCAGAGGCCAGAAGTCATACCGTGGCCTTGTCTTGATTTGGTCACATCCTAGGACTGATTTTGCTTCTGAAGCTTTCTGAACTTTGTCACATTGCTAAAGGCTCTGAAAACTTTGTCGCTTAGTCTTTGGAAAGAGAAATTCACGCTTAGCACATCCTGGCTTGGCTCCGTCTGAAGCAGATGGTTGTTGGGGGTCACCTATGGCGTTTTAAGGACGAGGTGAGAGGCTTAGGATACAGTTCAGGGCCAGAAGCTCTCACCCTACACAGATGGATGAAAGAACCATGGAGACATCTCCAGGAACCTGCTTCAGCCGCTGGGTGACTACTGTCAGGCGGAGGGACCATCTGGAGGTGGCTGATGTTGGTAACTGGAATGGCCACAAGGTGGCACTATGACATGTCATTGCAGATCTGTGTTTCCTTGAGAAGCAAGGAGAGATGGGAAGCTGCTGAAGCTGAGATCTTGGGGAGACATGGGCATATCCACTGTGACTCTCAGCTGTCACCTGATTTGCTTACCAAGCTCCTGTAAGACTTCCTCACACGGCTGCTTGGTCAGCAGGACGTAGCCTCACCTGACAGAGGCTAAGTGTCTCAGCCATGGCACTCGCTGGAAAGTCTTCCCTAATGGGCACTACGGAGGGGCTGTTGGCTAGTGTTGGGGGACAGAGGGACAGACAACAGTACTACCGAAGTCGGCCCAAGACCGGGTAGGGCTGCTTTTTTAACTCTCTCTTCACCGTATCATTTCCTCTTTGCACTTAATAAACAAAGGATTTTGTTAATGCATCATTGTGAAAACAGAAGACGATAAAACACAATAAAAGGCCAAGCAGATAAAAGCGGCAGAAAGAATTGCTGCTCCAATAAGAACTCAGTGGCCCTGTGAACTGTGTGAACCTAAGCAGCGGGGGAGTGTCCAGAGCAGCCCTGCCCTGAAGCACATTGTACCCACTGCTGCTAGGAGGTACGACAACAGATTAAGAGGCAACAGTTTAAATTAATTATAAAGCAACATTTTATGTAACTTGGTATGTCAGAACATGGCCACTTTGATACTCGTCACTATAAACCTACGAATGGCAGACCATATTTGCCTTCAATCCTGAAGTCTTAAGAGGCTAGCATATACCTTATTCACACTATGCCACAGTTTGGCAACCTCGGCTGGCAGTCACACAAGGGACTACGCCGGCTTGGTATGAAGAGAGTGGTTTTGACAGTGTTATGAACCCATGTTGCCAGTGCGAGCAGGTGAGAATCACCTATCCGGCTCTGGGCAGGTTCAGTACACCCTGCCTTGTGTCTGCTCAGGTTCCACAGAAGCTTATTTCCTCAGACTCTGCCTGGGGTTAAAAAGTGAGTTTCGCAGCCGGGTGGTGGTGGTGCACGACTTTAATCCCAGCACTCGGGAGGCAGAGCCAGAAGGATCTCTGTGAGTTCGAGGCCAGCTTGGGCTACCAAGTGAGTTCCAGGAAAGGTGCAAAGCTACACAGAGAAACCCTGTCTCGAAAAGCCAAAAAAAAAAAAAAAAAAAAAAAAAAAAGTGAGTTTCGCACCTTTTGTTATTAATGAAGTTAGTCATAGGTCGTATTTATATTACTGGATCAAATCATGGTGTATAATGGTGGGAAGAAAGAGGTAGAGTCAGGAAACCCACTGTTGGCTGGCACACCAGTGGGCTGCCGCAGGGCTCAGCCTGACCCTGACCCTCCCTCCCCAAGCCACCACTTTGGCCAAGCGACTGGGGATGACTTCTCCCCCATCTTGAGTTTGTTTCCTGTCCCTTCCTCATTGACTTCGGTCCACTGAACAGGGTGGAGGTGAGGGGGGGCCTGAGACTGGGTATTGAGGACATTTTATTTCCACTCACGGCTCTCAAACGCTGTATCTATTAGTCAGGTTTGAGGCGTTTGACTGTAACCTAAGCACTCAAGAGGCTAAGGCCTGGGGATGTTGAGCTCTGCAGAGCCTGGCAACATAATGCAACCTTCTCTCAAAGAATTAAAACAAGCAAACAAATCTCCATCAATGAGAGGATGAATCCGCCACAGTAACTGCTGATAAGTACCACAGATGCAGGGAGTAAGGTCACACCCTTGCAGCCCCAGGCTGCCCCACCCCCACCCCGAGCCACAACACAGGCCTGTGATCTCATGCCAATCAGTCTCCGGTGACTTCTCACAAAGCAGAGCTTCAGCCATGGACTTAGAAAGCACAACCATAGAAGAAGCTGATTTTGCACTGTGAGAGAATTGCCCTAAGTCAAGGAAAGACAGTCTTCACAGAGAGTGGAGAACATCAGTGGGAGACAAACACGTGTATGCGATCAAGACCATTCTCTCTCTCCCTCCCTCCCCAGGAAGGAGGCGAAAAAAACTACTGAGCCCTCTGATGAGGAGGGATGTCTGCAGAGGCAGGAGATTCAGCCCCACATGGAAGTCCCAGTTGCCACACTAAATTTAGAAGCAGTGATTATAAAGACTTCGAGGGAAAGAATAGGGATGTTAGAATTTCACACTCAGTCAAACTATTGTTGGACTTAAGCGCAGAAGAAAACTGTCTGACCACCCACGCACAGGATGATTATTCAATGAATAATCACCCACCCGAAAATAAAACACCCGAAGATGAAGAGTTCAGCTCCAAATTCCAGTCTCTTTGTGACTCCCAGCTTAAAAAAAAAAAAAAAAAAAAATGTCCTGAGTGGCGTTAGTCTCCCAGGATGGTTATAAACAGGGTGTGTTGGTTCAATGAGTCTGGAAACGTGCACACGTCCTCAGCAGTGACTGATGTGATGACACACCCATTTCCCCCGTGATTGCCAAGTGTTAACCCACTCAGTTCTCTCGAGGCTGAGACTGGAGACTGAGCCACTTCATCCCAGGGAAGGCCTGAAGGTTGGCTGGCTGGTGCTGGGTCATGTGATAAGGAGCAGCCGAGAAGAGTCAGAGCTCTGTGTCGGATGTCTGATATGATGCAGAGTACCCTAGACATCCTGAAGCCGCACACACCCACACTTACTGTGGCATTGCCTATGTAAGAAAGGACCGTACATACCTACTACTAACCAAGCCCCGGCATTCACCTGCTGTCGCTGGACCAGTGTGCCTCCTGGGGCTGAGGCAGTCTCTACTCTGTCTGACTGCTGTGTGTGAGCAGCCGTCTGTGAGTCCTGTAAATAAATATGTGATATTGAGCTGGCACTCTAAACTTAAATAAGTTAAATTCAGCAGCATGGGAGGTGGGGGTGGGAGGGAGAAGCCTGGGTGTGGCCACTTACTACTTATAGCCAGATGAGCCCAGTAACAGCTCCAGCGTTCATAAATAAAGACCAGCAAGAGAGAAAAGAGATAAACCCACTGTTTCGTCATACACTCCACATCTCCTTCCCATCTGTGCCAGGGAGAACATTAACTGAGAGAGAGGAGTCTGGAAATACCACAGACCGACCTGACCTAGGGGACATTTGCAGTTTGCTAAACCCAGCAGTACAGGCTTTAATTATTTCCAGATGCTCATGGAACATGGCTCAAAACAGGCCACACTCTGGCCTCATTGACCAGGCAGGCCTAAGATCACACAGGGTGCTTCCTTGGACTGGAGGGATCTCTGTGGTAGAGCAATTTCCCAGAATGTGCAAGGCCATGGGTTAGACACTTGGCACCAAACAGACACATGGGAACTAAATTTGAAATCTGTAACAAAACCCTAAATAATCCCAATTACTTGGGAGCTAAATAGCACACTTATATCGCTAGACAGTCAAAGGACAAATCACAAGTGTGTGAGGTCCAACAGCTAAATTTGAAATCTGTAACAAAACCCTAAATAATCCCAATTACTTGGGAGCTAAATAGCACACTTATATCGCTAGACAGTCAAAGGACAAATCACAAGTGTGTGAGGTCCAACAGCTATGCCATGAAGCACCTCTAGGGTGGGCAGACAGAACAGAAGGACATTTTTCTCAGGGCCCCAGAAGCCAGAGGCCCATAACAATTTCGTTGGACAGAAATCTGGGTGCTGGTTGGGCCGCACACCTGGAGACAATAGACACACCTGGCACTAACCATCCCATAGTCTCCATCTCCTCCATGCCCCTATGGGATCCCTCTTGCTGCCTGTCAGGAGCACACTATGCCAATAAACAAACGTGTGTCTTTCCACAGCGTCTGAACTTATTGAATAGCAATAAATTCACAAAGCTCAGCAGTTTCAATGGCTGCATCTTGTCATGTAATCCCACTACCTTGTAATCTGGCTGAAGCAAATGTGTGTGTGTGTGTGTGTGTGTTTATTTCAATCTTAATTACCAATATTAACTCCCGTATTACACAGCACACAGTACACAGTAAGAAACCTGGGACTCTGAGCCGTCACCCACCACTGCCAGAGACAAGTTGGCATTCTCACTCCAAACACCCCTGCGTCCACTTTGTCCTGGGGAACTATGGGGAAATGTGCTAACCTTGCCTTTCTTTCTGCAATTTCTCACACGGGCTGAGAAAAGTCATACCGTGGTCAGTGGACTTATTCTGGACCTGCGACGATGGTCTGATGCATAAAAACCCACTAAGAAAATCCATTGTAATGATAGAGGGAAGAGAAAGCTTGGTCATCCCAGCAGAAGCTGAAAAACACATGTATGATCATGACTCAGTGATAACTAGAGACCAGAGACAAGAGAAACTTCAGGTGGTAAGGCACAGCCAAGATAAGATCGTCTAATATGATATCCACACCAAAGACTGGACGTTTTGTAAGTCTAAATGAGGGAGGGTACATTGTAACCACTGTGTGCGACAGTGCATGGCCCAGAGAACCCGACCTATAAAAGAGACGAACAACACACACTGTGGGCTGGGCACGTAGCTCTGCTACAGTACTTGCCTAGCGTGCACCGGGCATTGGGATCATCTCAAGAGCCTTGGAGAAGCAGACAGGGTGGGGCTCAGGGAGAAGAAAAATCCATCTGTCTTTGCAAACGACCTGATAATATTGACGGAAGATTCAAGAAATTGCCCTTAGAAAAAAATCTATGATAGCTACCAAGTCATCTCACAAAGCTGTAGGCTGTGTGGCTGCAACAGCAACAAAAAATCCATCGTGATGCTGTGTCCAAGCCGTGTAAAACTTGAAACATAAAGTTTATAAAAGCACACACCTGAGCAGAAAGCTAATAAGACAAAGAAAGAAGAGCACACACACCAGCACCTGCTCGGAGAACTTGCCGAACTAAGTAAGTACTAAGTGGACGAATAGATGAGTGTGTGAACTGTTGGTCAGCATCTTTAAGATGCGCCTTTCCTAAGTGGATGTACAGACGGCCAGGCATCCCCACCACAAACACACGCGCAGGTGTGGGCGCCTGCGTGTGAGCTAACAGACATACACGTATGTGCCGGTGCACACCCTTCATGGACGTGTCCAGACTTTGAGATCTAGAAGGAGCGACACCAAGAGATTCTGAGATTTGAGGAGGGTGCTGGGTTAGAAACTGGACCATCTTCATGGTCAGAAGGAAGACAGCCTCCCAATGAGTTCTTAGAACCGAAACCAAGCCCGTCTTTTTTTTTTTTTTTTAAAGATTTAAAGATTTATTTTATTTATTATGTATACAGTGTTCTGTATACAGAACAGTGTTCTGCCTGCATGTGTCTTTGCAGGCCAGAAGAGGGCACCAGATCTAATTGCAGGTGGTTGTGAGCCACCATGTGGTTGCCGGGAATTGAACTCAGGACCTCTGGAAGAGCAGTCAATGCTCTTAACCTCTGAGCCATCTCTCCAGCCCCGACCAAGCCCGTCTTTACCCGACAGCACCACGAAGACAGAACTTCAAAAAAGCAAAATTTTCCCATTTTGTCTCTGTCCTCGCTCGCAGCAGCATGCCTGGTTCTGTGAATGACACAGGTCAGACATAAACAGAGGAGCGGGCAACGAGGCCGCCTCCTCCTAGCTGAGGACACCAGGGGACTAGGGAGGAAAGACACAGACTGAACAAGGGCTGGCTGAGTGCCGAGGACTGGACTGCCCGCCTGTCAGCCCGCCAGCTCTAATTTGCAATATGGGGATCAAGAGGAAGCTCCTGTAAGGATCTCACGAGATAAAGGCCTAGCAGCAGCCAGTCTGCAGACTGAGGTGTGGCTTCCTGATTTTACACCCACTCGGGACACCTTTGAGAGGGTGACATTCCTCTGCTTTCTTTTGAATTGCTGTCCCGGGAGATTAAATTCTTGCTCTCTTTCCTTGACGATCCCAGAGAAAATTGTTTTACCCGGCATCGTGTAAGCACTAAGGACCGATGGGCCCTGCTGACTGAATGGCCTTGAATCTCTCAAGCCCCTCCTCTCTGGGCGGCCCCTCCCATGACTCCACATTCAATAGATGGAATCCACGTCTCTCTGTGATTCCTGCCTCAGCAGAGCCACAAAGGCATGCAGCGGGATCCAGCATCTCACTTTTGTTTTCCCAGCCATCTTTTGTGGTGTGGCCTGGGAAAAGCCTTAATGAGCCTACCCCGCCACCACAGAAGGTCTTGTCGGAGGGAGGAGGCAGCTTCTTCCACCTGCGGGAGGGGAGGGAGGGGGCAGGGGTGGGGTGAGGCGGGCATCCACTCAGGCTCCCTGGAACAATGCTGCCTTCAGCCGCCAAGGATGTGGGGATGCGAGGCAAACAGGATGGCACAAAAGATTAGCTTGATGCAAGAAAAGATATTTCAAAAGCCCAGCGGAGAAGCTATCCTGCTAAAATTTCAAGGCCAGCGAATGTGAAAATGCAGAGGAGGCCCTGTGAAGCCTGCCAGGTCCTGAAGGGAGGGCCCTGAAGCCTGAACTGCAGCTAGCATGCGCTGCTAGGGCCATGCATTCTGTCCTCGTGTTCCTAAACACATGTGGAATGATGGAATTAATGTCAAAATCCCGAGTCATTGTGGCTTAGCAATCCAATCGTTAAAGCTGGCAGGGAAGCCCACATTCCCCCAAACATGAAATCCCTCCGTGGGATAAACAGAGAAATGGAGGGAGGGGGCATGAAAAGTGAAAGTGAACTTTGAGGAGAGACAAGAAGTTCAGCAGTCACTGGGTTCCTTTGGGATGCTGCGAAATTGCTAAAATTCAAATAAAGACAATCCATTATGTTTGCTGATCTCTAATTTGCTCCTGGGACAGCAGAAGGATGGACTGGGGTTCCCTTGCCCTGTTTTTCAGGGTGCTACCGCTTCTGATTCCCGTGTGTCCACGCTCCCTCCTGAGGTGTAACACCCCAAAATGCTCAGCTGTTCTTGACATATGAGATGCAGATGTTGGAAAGTGGGTTTTGCTTTGGGTAAGCCTGGTTTTGAGGGACAACAGAAGAGAAAGATGAATTATATATAGCCAGCGTTTTCCTTGATTTGGGAAAATTCCTTCTATGATTTTATTAAATCTATTTGTATTCCTTTAGCCTGAATTCCTCTCTCTTCTGTGCCAACAATTCATAGATTTCTTTTTTGCATGCATTTCTCTTTTTATTGCATTCTATTAGCTTATCTCGCTGGAATCTTTTGCTCCTGCAGTGGGGATGTGAAGACCGGAGGGGTGGAGAAGCCGAGCTCGCTTCCCAGGAGTAGGGGTGGTGGGGTGGAAGCTCTGAGCCTGCTGGACAGCGCTGAAGCAGCGAAGGGAAACATTTGGCACAGATTGGCTTAGGGAAAGCCTCAGATTGCATAAGGCACTTGGGCATTCTGTTACATTGTATCATCATCATTATTATTATCTAAAAACAGTGTCCCACTGGTGGGGGGAAAGAGCTTTGGGATTCTTTCAGCGGTGTGGACCTCAGGTCAACAGGAACAAAGGTGTTAAGGACTTCCCACCAGAAGGATTTCCCACCCTGCCTGTAAATGTTGATCTAGAATGTCACCCAAAGACCCACGCTTGGTCCCAGGCTGGCAGTGCTGTTGGGAGGAGGGGCACACTTAGGGGGGACGAATCAGGAGTGTGCTTTCCAAGGGTGTGGCTTGTCCTGGCCCTGGTGTGTGCACATTCTCTCTCTCTCCCCCTCTCCTCTTGTCTCTCTCTCTTCCTCTCTCCCTCCCTCTTGCTGTTGCTCTTCTTCCCTCCCTGTGTTTCCTCCCTCTGTCTATGTGTGTCTCTCTCCCCACTTCCCAGCCTCCAGGAGGTGAGCAGCTTCCTCCTCCATGCAACCTCCATGTCATTACCTGCCTCAGCACAGACCCAGAATCAAAGCCACGGACTATAGACTGAGCCCTCTCAAAGTGGGCACAAAAGGGATTTTTTCCCCTCCATTGTGTCTCCGGTGTCTTGTTCCAGCAACAGCTGACTAGCACACCAATGTTCAAGTGCTGTGAGGACAAACTGGATCTGTTTACTCGTCATTATTCAGTCAACTGAGCACATCGTAAACCCTCCATTAACAAGCACTTTAGGCATGGAGCTCCTAGACTCTGCTCCCTTCCCACTCATGACCCAGCTGCAGAAGAAACCCCAAGTCTAAAACGTGTTCAGTACCCTTATCTGCTCACAGCAGTGTGCGTGGGATGAATAAATTTCCATAATGTCTTTTACTGTCAACAGACCCTTCTGAAACTGACAGGTTGAATCCATAGCAGCCTCGGAAAGGATGGTGGATATCGAGGAACTCCTGGGCAGTAGATTCATGATGCATGGTTTGTGAAGGCTGGAACTGGCTGGCGGACGCTAGGCTTCGTAAGTGGGTATAACAGGACAGCTCGTCATTTCTTGTTGGAGCTCTGAGAGCAGAACAGGAGGTTTAAAAGCAGTCTGCTTCACATGTCTCTTGATGCTGTTTATGGGCCTCACTGTTGAACCCCTGCCTTAACTTCTCTGAGGTGAACAACACACTGATGTTGGCCTTGAAAGGAAAGTTCCATCCTCTTGATACCAACTCACAGCTGCATGGTCTCCAGGGCAGGGCTCAGCTGGCCTCATGTCCCACTGTGAAATGTCACTGGGAGCCACACACAGGGAGTCACAGCCAGCGAGCACACAGCAGTTCCACACTCTTGTTCTCACTCATGATCTGGGAAACTCGTGACCTTGGACAGTGCCAAACAGGAGGCTGGGAGGTGAGACAAAGGAGGACAGAGATCTTCCAGAGCTGGAGGGCCAAGGTTCCTGGGCAGGCAGTTAGCTCCCGGGGAGGCCTGAAGCCTGACTCCAGCCCCACCTGCCTGGAGCCTCACTGTGGGGAGGTGCAACTGTGCTCTGCAGGAGGGGACTGGAACTTCCTGGTCCCTCCAGGTGCCTGGTTCATCCTCTCAGAAACTATAGGATGTTCTGGGGCCTCCACACCCATAAGATCGCACACATCAACCACACCTCAGAGAAAAGGATGGTTCCATATGTGTATTCAGGATAAAGGTACAGAATAAACATCCTCACTGTTGATAAGTGAACAAGCTGGTGAAGTGACTGATAGGTCTGTATGTATGTACATGCATCCTTGTATGTATATACACATGTACACACACATTCATGTAGGATGTACACATACACACAAACACATGCGTCCATGTAGGTATTGTGAAACTCCAAGGTAAATGCTGAAGGCTGTTCTTCATGTTTTCACTCCCTTAAACAAGTTTGTTTGACCCATCTGCATCTGATTACACGTGGGTGGGAGGTGCCTGGGCAGGAAATACGTCAGGATGTATGTTTGCCCCTGATTAGGCCTGATGGGAAATTCAGTGAATTGTGGGTTTTGCCTTTTTAAGCTTCTGCAAAACGTGAGTCATGGACATTTCCTGGAAACCCCAGAGTGGTCCTGGCCTGAGCCAGCCTCCTGGCCAGTGTTTAGTTAAATCTTGCTTCAAATTTGGCATAAGATTGTGGTAGTGGTCTTATTTTTGACTAGTGGAATTAACATCATACACACATGTACACACACATCTATGTAGGTATACACACACACACATGCACACATGCATCCATATAGCTATAAGGCAAACATGTACACACATCATATATTCATTTATACACTTACATTCATGTCCATATATATGTACATATGCATGCATAAAAGTATATACATATGCACACACTTGCCCAAATATGTAGATATGCACGTGCACATACGTATTCATGTAACAGTTTACGCACACACAACACACATTTGTCTAAGGATATGTATCACACAAATGTACACATAAATGCACATACATATGTCAACATATATTCACAGAACAAAGGAGCATTAATGTAACATAAGGGCTCCAAGAAGTACCAACTTCACAGAACAGATGGTGTATCCAAACTTGCGTGTTCTCACGTTCTATTAGAAACACACCGTGCTCCATGGTGGATAATATT
This sequence comes from Peromyscus eremicus, assembly GCF_949786415.1. Lineage (NCBI taxonomy): Eukaryota > Metazoa > Chordata > Mammalia > Rodentia > Cricetidae > Peromyscus > Peromyscus eremicus. The sequence goes on from NC_081424.1 coordinate 59,967,957, forward strand.
GCACACTCTGCTCTGTTCCGCAGCCAACATCACTATGGGTTTGTTAGGAAAATGCCACTTCAGCCAGTTGTACACAACAGAGTCTGTTCCATGCCGACCTGCAGTTTACCCCGCACGCTTATTGTAAGGTGTGCCTTACTCCTTGGGTGGACAGTTGGGAAGTTTGACCCGCATGGGCTTGTGGGTATCCAGGAACTCTGGGGTTCTGCAGAAATCCATGTGCTGGGCTTCCAAAAAGAGACAGAGGAGGTTCTATCTGCAGCGTGCTGAGAATTCCTGTCTGCAAAGACTCGCACTGGACAGAAACAACTAAGCCCAACACCCCTGAGCTGCTCAGTGCTCGCTGAAGCCTAGGAGAGCAGGCACAAGTTGTATGCCTTAGACATGGCTATTGTGGATGAGCTCAGTGGTAAGGTGTAGACCTCTCTCTACCCCATCCTGGGTGCTCCTCCTGGATCACCCCTCAACCCTAGGCAACTATACTCAGTTGAATCATGTGTCCCCCAAAGACACATCTAAGTCCTAAGCCTGGTGAGTGTGACCTCTCTTGGCAATGGCGTCTCTGGACCTCAGGATGAGAGATGAGGGACTTCAGGGTGAAGCAGCAGTTGTGAAATGCCAGAGTGTATCATCAGGAGAATTTTGGCAACAAGAAGCACTAACCTTCTACATCGACCCTAACTGGCTGTAGTGATGAGGGCAGGACAACACAAAGCATCAACCGTTTGGGGACAAGTGAGCCGTGAACTGACCATAAGCAGAAACGCTTGATCCCTTTGACTGGCTGAGGCCATAAGTGGATACGGCGCTGTGACGACTCCTTCCGGGGCTGTTTGTGGCTGATGACATTCCTTTAGGATGTGGGGCAGCTTATGTTCGTTATCAAAGCTCTTAGCTGAATGATTTCTTATCTGTCTTTACTCTGCTCTGACTTGTGACTAAATTTAGGACATACAGAATCCTGGTCTTATCAGCAGCAGCTAGGAGAGGCACAGGCAGACTCCTGAGCATCTCGGGAAGGAAGGAGTGTGTGTCCCTGTGGGCACCATGTCCTTTGGAAGGAAAGAGGGTGGTCCTGTGGGCACCATGCCCTTTAGTGTGGTCCTGGGAGGTGCTTTGTTATGGCACCCTGGGAGCTGGGCACCCTCCAGTGATAACAGCCTTCTTGGGAGGGAGGGAGCTGTCCTGGTTGATTTTTGTCAACTTGACACGACTAGAGTTATCTGGGGAAAGGAACCTCAATTGGAAAAAAAAAAAAAATTCCGTCTACAGAGTGAGTTCCAGGACAGCCAGAAACCCTGTCTCAAAAAAAAAAAAGCCTTTATATAGACTTGTGGGAAGTCTACAACACATTTTCTTGATTAATGAGTGATATGGATAAACACAGCCCATTCAGGGTGGGCAATGTCAACCCTGGGCAGGTGGTCCTGGGGTGTGTAAGAAAGCCAAGAAAACAGTCAGTAAAGCAGTGATCCATGGTCTCTGCTTCAGTTCTTGCCTCCAGATTCCTGTCTTGAGTTTCTGCCCTGACTTCCCTCAGTGGTAGAGTGTGACCTGAGTCCACAACAATCCCCAGCTGACACACTGTTTTTTACTCACCCATATCCCTATGATTTGAGTTGTAACAATGGTGTTCTTGCATGTTCATGGGTATGTCTACACATGCGTGGACCTCTACACACACACACACACACACACACACACACACACACACACACACACACAGAGAGCCAACCAAGAGTCAATGCTACAAAGCCTCACAGGCTGCTACTCCCATCCAGCTTGAGGAGATAGGTGAACTGATAAGTACCACTTCTGTAATCACTGTGGGGCTGGTCAAGTCTACCCGGCTCCCTGTAATTCCTGGATAGGATCTCCGGTTGTTACTATCCCCATCACTGTGACCAAACATCTGAGCAAAACACCTTGAGAGAGTAAGGTTTGTTTGCAGTTTCGGAGAGATTGCAGTCCATCACGGAGTAAGGCTCAGAGGCTGGAGAGGCTCCGTCGGTGGCAGCAGGAATGTGAGGCGGGGAGTCGTTCACATCATGTCTAAACAAGAAGCGTAGAGAAAAAGGTTGGAACCGTGGTGAGCATGAGCATCAAAGGCCTTGATGACCGACTTCTACCAGCCAAACTCTATCTTCTAAAGGCTCCATGGACTTCAAAAGGGTGCCACAAGCTGGGAACAGGGCAGAGTCCTATGGGGACGTTGCCAGCCACCATCTGCAGGGAACTCAAACCGCTCTCTCAGGCTTCTCTTTGAGCCCCACCCATGCTGTGTAGCTATTTCCTCCCTACTGAGACAGTCCCTTCTAGAGGGAAGAGGAAGACTTCAGAGACCCAGGAAGTGAATGCAAGTTAAAACCCCAAGAGCTACTTAGTACTACAAGATCCACACGTCTCCCAGGTTCTGTGACAGTGACAATCACCAGGCAGAGGAGACTCCACCTGCAGCTGCCTGTGGGGACCCTGCTCCAACAATGCAGCGTTCATGAGTCCTAACCTATAGTGGGTCGGTGTTTTGGTGATAGAGCCGCCTTTGAGTGAACCCCAACAAGATCGCCGGTTCACTAAACCAGCCATTTTTCTGGTTTGTCACTGGTGCCCTATCTGGGGTAAAGTTTGTTCACATCTCCCTAGAGAAAGTTATTGGTGAAATTATTAAGGCCACTCCACGTAGTTAAAAGGGAGATTTATTTAGTGGCGTAACTTACAAATGAAGGGATAGGTAGGTTGTGGGTTCTGGGAAAGACGCAGCACAGTCCAGCGGTGTTCTCTGGAGAACTCTCCTCGGTCTACCTCTAGTGTCCAGGGTCCAGGAAACAAGAGAGGGCAGCCCATCCGGATCTCGGGTCTTCAGGGTCCTCTCTTGGCCCCGCCTTGTAGGCGTGACAGTTACTGAAGCCTCAATGGGGGTTGGAACTTCCAGATCAAAGCTGGAATGGCTACCCACTACAGAAAGTCATACAACACCCCTCATCCTTGAGTTCAATGTGCTCATCCCAACCCTTGGCCCACAAGGAGGAGGTGGCTCCTTACTGGTTCTCGGTGCCCACTTCCTTCACTGTCCTGTGTCATTTTGCTTTAGAATATAGCATTTACTGACACCTGAAATTCCTAATTTAATTTCTTCTTTCATGTTAAATAGGGGAGGGTGGGTTTCTTGTAACAAGGAGGCCGTTAGGTAGACGAAAGGATGTGAGATGGAGTGGACAAGAGCGGTTGGAACTTGAGAGCAGAGACACGAGGCTGGGCTGGCTCCGACCTTGGCCTTTCACTGCGCTGTTGTCTCTCACTAGTGACTGGAACTGCAAATCAATGTCCCCAATCTAGAGCTGTATTTCCCTCGTCCGCCCACTCAGCTACCAGGCCAAAGGAAACCTGAGGTTCTGTGGAGAGTGAGGAGTAGCAGCTGAGCAGGCTTAAAGGAATGAGGAGACTTCAACTCCCTTGTCCCGATGCATGCCGGACATAGTCCAGAATCGCATGATCTCGTTAAAATGTGGTTCCCTGTTGCAAAAGCAGTTGTTCTAAAGGGATGCAGGCTATATCTCTATAGGGAGTTAGAGTTGATGTCGTAAGGTCAAAAGGAGGAGAAGGTGGCTTGGAGAGGCCTAGGGGTGGGAACTTTGGTTTCAGGGAATGATTCATGAGTCCCATGAGTTCCAAGCAGGAGCTGGAGACAATGGTATGAGTCCACACAGGAGCTAAACTTTGAGCTGCTGGACAGAGCTAGCATTGGATAAAAATCCTTCATTGAGCACGTTTCCAAAGCAGACATGGAAGCTGACGAAGAAATCACTGTTGGCCAGATGGCGTCTTCTCAGTAAACAAGTGAATCTGGGTGGGGTGTCAGTGAACTGTGGACAGAAAGCCTGCTATGGTGACCCCCAGTGCCTGAGCATCAGATGTGCCCATTGTGTTTGATGCATTGACAGAAAAGGAGGAGGAGCCAAGAAGGAAACAAGATGGCAGTCTGCATTGACAAGCACCCCAGCATCTGGGAAGGACAGTGTTGTGGGTGGCAGGGGAGGGCGTGTTAAACCCTGGCTTAAGGAAAGACATCCACTCCCCAGCATGGGCTGGTACCCATCAGCACAGGCCAAGTCCTTGGGTGCGACCTCTATGCAGAGGGTGTTGAGATAGCCCCTCAGGAGGACAGGGCCAAAGACTGCCAGCTGCTGGCTTTTAAGTGTGGCCTCCAGGTTTGGATTCTGCTTTTTAGTGGGGGAAGTCCTGAGGGGTCCCGAGCAGAACCACAAGAACGAACGTTCCTGCAAAGGCTGAGCCATTCTACTCCCCCTCTGTGCCTCTCCTAACCTCCAGCACCAGACCTCCTTCCTGGTCTCAAGAAATCTGAGATCAGTGAGCAAACCAGAGGACCTGGAGCAGGGATCCTGGCCCTGACACTCTCTCTCCACAGCCGTGGACAGCTTCTCCGAACACCCAAGAACAAAGACGACTGTGCCTCACAGGGGCAGGAGGGCTACATGGGTCCAAGCTCCAAACTCACGGGATGACCTATCAAGCCCACATGTATCCATGCCCTTGAGAATTCCACTGTGGTGGGCATGGGAGTCCGCTACAGTCGCTGCAGCAAAATGCCACACGCTGGTAACGTAAGCAGCAGAATCATTTCTCGGGCTGGGTAGATGGTTCAGCCCTTACTGTGCAAGCACCAGCACCCGATTTCACATCTTCAGTGCCCATGTAAAACGCCAGGAGGCATGCCAGCACGTGTGCCTGGAACTAGTATTTTACAGGGGGAAAAGAAATACCACTAGGAAAGAGATGGCAGACGGGAGCCAAATGGCTCCACTCTATCTAGAGTAAAACACAGAATAAAAAAAGTAGACAGCCTAAGAATAAAAAAACTAAAATAAATAATTAAAAAAGTAGACAGCCAAAGCATATTGCTTAGTTTATACTTTCTTATTAGGTGTGTGTGTTTCCTCAGCCTTAAAGCTTGGAAAACAGCATGGGATCCACTGGCTTAGTACATGCCGCAGTGGTCTAGGCAGGGCAGGAGAGAGCAGGCACTGGACACACACACACATGCTTGCACAGTGATGCCCCAGCCTCAGAGAGGCTGCATGGACAGTGAGGTCCCCAGGATTATAGTGTCCAATGACACCATAGCCACCTTGGCTTTTGTAAGCACACGCTATTATGCTGGCACAGTCAGTCTGCTATCCAAGGACACATTTCCCAGAATGCAGAGCTGTGGAGCTGGGACTGTTATCAAAAGTATCCCACCTCCCAATTCCTCAGCCCTGACTTCTGTGTCCCCTGAGGGTGACTGCAGGAGTGATTTCAACCTGCCGCACTGACAGTGCCTCTCTCTGCTCTGTTCACTTGTGAAAACCCATTTCCACCATTTCTCCTGTTGGCCTGTAATGAGCAGTACCCGTGAAACTCTACCAAATTCAAGTGACTTCTCATGGCCTTCTGAAAAGCTGTAAACATCTTAGCTTCCCAGTCTGTCCTGGGCTTGAGGGAGAAAATCAAATATCTCCTTCCCAAACAGACCAGAAAACCTGACATTGGTCAGATTTAACCATGGTTATCTGCACAAACAAAATGTTCTAGAAACAGACAGGATTTCAGGACCAAGAAGGGTTCAGTCCTGTCTCCAGCAGCTAGGGTGAGCCATGGTTATCAGCAAGCCCGTGTGTGTCCACAGAGGCTACCGGTTGGTTCAGTCCCCCTTTGCCTTATTTGTGTATAATTTAACAGCCTTCAGACTTAGGACCGGCTAAGGTTTTGGCTGCCATGATTGGCTGAGGCTCAGTTGCTTGGTTACCATGGTAATACTTAGTTTGGATACAGCCTGCTTACACATCAAGATAGATTGCAGGTCACTATGTACGGAGGTCTCTTTGGGCCAAATTTTGTCATTCAAGTATGAGAGATCAATTTAAACCACATTAAAAGACTTCCATTTGTTCTTGTTTATATGTTTGTTTCATGCATTTTTAGTGATTTCAGGTTCACATAAGTCTCTGTCCTTGATGGTCCTTGGCCACCTTGGCCTCTTATATTTCTTTCGTTCGTCATACAGTGGGAGCCAGAGACTCATACACTTCGTTTACCTCAAGGTTGGCAGCTACCACCTGGGCTTCTACCCCTCCTCTGGTGCCCACGCTTCATGGCCTCCTCACCCAACTCTCACCTGTCCACAGGTGGCCCCATCCTGAGGCCTGCGTTCCGTGAATCTTTGTACAGAGTTGCAGTTGTCCGTCTTTGCCAGGGTGAGTCTAGCCGCGGTGCTGTTAGCGTTGGCTGGGTTTCATGCTTGTTCGTTGTTTTTGTTTTGTGTTTTGGAGAACTGGAGATTGACCTGAGGACCGCACAGAGGACACACAAATACTCCACAACTGCACTGTCCCCCTCTCCCTTTATAGTTTTCTTTCCTTTTTTTGAGACAGAGTCTGCCAAGTTACCTAGGCTGGCCTTAAACACACTCTGTCCTTCAGGTACGTCTTTTGATCAACCTTCCTTAGCCTCCTGAATAGCTACAGGCCTGTGCCACCAGGCCTGGCTGCGCTCTATTTTTAAAAGATATTTTTCAAGTCCATAGTTACCAGAGTTTAGTCTCCATCCACAGCAGCTGGGGATGTCACCTGCTGGCATGCCTCCACTGAGCCCAAGGTGCCTCCAGTTCAACACCTTGAAGGTTTGGAGTGTTTTTGACGTAAGAACCAAATCCATAAGTAATTAGTGGTTTGTTTTTTTTTAATAACATCTTCCTGCATGTGACATAGAAACTCTGAACTTAGACGATCTAGGTTAGGCAGTTTCTTGACTGTGTTGAACTACGTGAAAGGGAATTCTAAAAATGTACTGATTTTGGTTCCCCAAGTTTTTATCCCATTTCTGTGAACCGAGGCTGCTAAACTGGACGCTAATGATTTTGTCCCCAAACAGTCCACTCTCCTCGTGACGGCTGTCACCTGACGGGCCAGCCTGGGATTATCTGAGGCTAACATGAAGAGGTAAATTCTGAAGCTTTTGAAAGGCTCACGGGATGAACTTGGCAGGGGTCTACGTTTGGGGCACATTTACTGAGCTGTGATTGAAGAGACAGAGTCTTTAAATCTACTTTAATTTAGAAATAAATCACTTCTGGGAAGAGAGAGTTGTGGATTAAAGACAATTACAGGAACCCTTATGACTTACGCTCTCCTGTGATTCATGTAATAAATTGGAGGATTAAAAACCCCCGGATTCCTCATAAATACCCCAGCCATGGTTAATAAGGCATCCTCCAAGCTGCACACACGACCCAAGCAGTGAAAATTCACTGAACACTCCCAGTTTACCATCAAACTGAAAGCATCTCTGCACCCAGGACTCAAAGTTGCGTCATAATCTCAAAACTTCAGTCTGGCTCAATCCGCATTCTGAAGACATGTGGTAGACCCAGCAATAGCCCTGGAGATGAACAAATGGAGGATTTGGGGCTTCTCAGTCTACAGTTTCCAGGGCATCATTAACGATATCAACTGTCCAGCGCTTTAAACTACACTCCTGACCTTTCCTTTTGATGGCTTGGACTCAGTGCCTCAGATTAGAAATGGCCCCAAGGTTGGGAGACGTCGCTTATCTCTGGTAAGCTTGCTGTTTCTGGCCTGGGGGGCCAACAGTGCAGAAGGCTAGGCACTCTCTGGCCACTCTCTGACACTCTGCAGATCCCATGCATCTGACGGGATGGCCTCCCACCCTCGGTCACCTATCTGATAGAGATGGATGGATCTGTCAGCAAGCACGCAGCTCTCTTCCTCAGAGGCGCCAGCACAGCAGGGGTGAGGCCAGCACAGTAGGGGTGAGGCGGCCACAGAAGGCCAGGGGACAGGAGTGCAGCCTGAAGGAGAAGCCCTACCAAATGTCCTGTTAACACACTATTTTGCTAACTTTATTTTCCATTCTACCATAGAGCACGAGTTCCAGGGACAGTGAGGCACAGTGTGTCTGGTGTAGTCCCACAGCCCTGGAGGACCTTTTGGTCCCTGCGGTCCAGGGTTTTACCGGGGGAGTGTCCGGAACGTCTCTGTGAAGGCACGTACCTCGGCATTTCTACAAGTCCCAATGCTCGGCGTTGTCTGGTGTGTCTTGAAGAAACAGTGATGTGGCACAGGGGAGCTAGTATGAAGGGCACATTTGTCAGAGTAAACTGGAACAGGACCTGGACCCGGGCCCTGGGGCTGGCAGGGCAGGGCTTCTTCCTCTCCTGGGGTTTTGATCTTGGCATGGAGAGATGGTGCTGGTGACCGCATGGTGAGCTGTGGGCCAGTCCAAAGCCTCAAGCCCACAGGTTTCTGATGACGCACCAGGACAAAGGCCTGAGGCTATGGAAGGAAGGTCTCAAGAGCTCAGTGCACTAGGGCCTCCTTAGGCTCAGCTCAGTCCTGTCCTGTGTCTTGGAGCTTTGTCTCCACTCATTCAGTTATTGAAAATCAAGGCTCACAGAAGTTAATTTCAAACCTAATCAAAACAGTGAAACATGTCAATGAAATCCAACCCATGGTTTCTGCATACTAGAATTTTCCCCTCAGAAAATAAAAGTGAAATTAGACAAGGTAGCTAAATTTATCAAAAACAAAAACTCTGCATTCGTGTGTGTGTGTGTGTGTGTGTGTGTGTGTGTGTGTGTGTGTACACATGTGTATGTGTGCAGTGTGTGAGTGTATGCCCATAAAGGCCAGAAAGAGGATGTCAGATCCCTTGGAGCTGGAGTTACAGATTGTTGTGAGCTGTGCAACTTGGATGCTAAGAACCAAACTCCGGTCCTCTGAAAGAACAGAGGAATTCTTACCCGCTAAGCCATCTCTGCAGCTCTGCTCAGTTAAATTTGAATTTCAGATTTATAACTAATACACTTTTAGTATAAATCGACCCGTGTAATATTTGGTGCATAGTTCAGTATGTTGAAGTGTTTTTTCATCATCTGTCTGGAATTCCCAGTGGACAGTCAAGCCAACAGCCACCTCACCGTCTTGTCATCTGAGGAAGAGTACTTCACAGTGAGAAAGGACGGCCTCCATGACCAAGGAGCCTCCCCTCCACCGGTCACCTCTCAGCCCTGACTCCCAGGGTTACACATAAAATGTTTATGTTTAGCACCAATCACAAAGGGAAGGAGAGATCCCACAACAGAACCAGTTTGTCTTTCTCACTGCCAGTTTGACCTCTCAGCTGGGAGAGCAGGGTCAGGTCAGGAGGTGTGTGCCTGGCCTCTCCTCTCTGGGGGACCTTGTCCTGAGCATGCTCTTGAAGAAACATGGTCTGATGTCTTTTCTCAGGAAGTCTTAGTGCACCTTCCTGGAGCCACTGCTACCAAGAAATCCCTGTCACGAGAAAAGTCAAGCCTACCTGTTATTTTAATAAGAAAGCTCTAAAATGCCACAGCCAAAATCAGCCCAGGCTGCCACAAAGACCATCTCAGGGGGCTTAGGGCAGTTCAGATCCACCCTCCCAGAGCTCTAGAGCCACAAGGCTGGACTGGTGGTAGCAACAGGGCCACATTCTGAGACTGGGGGAATCTTCATCCCCACGGGTCAGTCCCATGTGCATTTCCTCCACCACTTCTCCACTTCTTCTTCTTCTTCTTCTTCTTCTTCTTCTTCTTCTTCTTCTTCTTCTTCTTCTTCTTCTTCTTCTTCTCCTCCTCCTCCTCCTCCTCCTCCTCCTCCTCCTCCTCCTCCTCCTCCTCCTTCTTCTTTTGGTTTCTTGAGACAGGGTTTCTCTGTGCAGCTTTGGATCCTGTCCTGGAACTCACTCTGTAGACCAGGCTGGCCTTGAACTCACAAAGATCCGCCTGCCTCTGCCTCCCAAGTGCTGGGATTGAAGGCGTGTACCACGACCAGCTGCATTTCCACTTCTTACAAGTAAGAAAACAAAACAAAACAAAACACCAGACATTGCTCGCAAACACCATCAGGTGTACCTCCTCCTCTTCCAGAGCGCATCTCCAACAAGCATAAAACTTCCTGTCGTTTCTGTAATACAAGAAAGTAAACAGACACTGTTGAGGAAGCCATAGCGATGGATTTCCACCTCTTAGTATCTGGGGCCTTAGCGAGCTCTTCTGTTTAGTCACGGATCTCGTCTGTGCCTCAGTTGCCCACAGGGTTGTGATTTCTCAGATCGTCTTTGCTTTCAGGACCAGGTGTTCCTGCCTTGTCACATAACCATCTTGAGCCCATGAGTAGGGAAGCTCCTCTCAGAAGCCAGGCCACCACGGGTGTTTTGGCAAGCCGCTGGGTCCATCCTGTAAGCAGTGGCGCCACTGATTGCAATCTTCATGGATGCAAAAAAGCATTCCAGGAATGATTCTCTTTTGTTATTTTCAGTCAACATTTGTATTTATGTGATATCCGATGATTTTTTCCCCTTTGGCTAGGGATGGAACATAGGGTCTTTCATATTCTGGGTGTATGCTCTTCCACTGAGCTCTATCCCCAGACCTTAGGTTGCTTGGTTGGTTTTGCTACTTAGCCCAGGCTGACCTTGAATTGCAAGTTTCCTACCTCACCTCTCTGAGTATGAGATTACCTACTCAGCTGTGTGTGGTATTTTGATATGTGTGTACATGGTATAATAGTCAGTGTAGCTGGGCAGTGGTGGCGCACGCCTTTAATACCAGCACTTGGGAGCTGGATGGATCTCTGTGAGTTTGAGGCCAGCCTGGTCTACAGAGTGAGATCCAGGACAGCCACCAAAACTACCCAGAGAAACCTTGTCTCAAAAAACAAACAAACAAACAAACAAACAAACAAACAAACAAACAAACAAAAAAGTCAGTCTAAGCATATCGACCTCCACATAATTAACATTCCTTTTGTTTGGTTGGTTTGTCTTTTGAGACAGGGTCTCACTCTACAGCCCAGCATGGCCTAGAACTCACTATGTCATTCAAACTGGCTTCAGATACCTGGAAGTTCTCCTAAGTTAGCACCAAGTTCTGAGGATGTAGGGGTGAAACCACCACACTTAGCTGCTCACCATTTCTTTGTATCAAAAAGTTTAAAAATCCTTCCTTGCAGGGCTGGAGAGATGGCTCACCCGTAAGCGCAGTGTGAGGCTCTTGAACGAGGCCTGGATTCAGTTTGCAGAACTCACCTGGCAGCTCACAAGCATCTGTAACTCCAGGTCCAAGGGATCCAACACCCTCTTCTGGCCTCTTCAGGCACCAGGCCCAAAGGCAATGCACAGAAATACGGGCAGGGAAAACATTCATGTACATAAAACAAACAGAAACTTGGAATTCCTTCCTTGTCGCTTTTTTTTAAACATTCAGCACATTTTCGTGACCCGTCACCACCCACTGTGCGGCATCCCCCCAGACACAGTTCCTCCTACCTGGAATTTAGTATTAATATTGGTTCCTCCACTCCATGAACAGGTGTGTGGGGAAGGAAGGGTGCCTGTCTGGGTTTCTTTTTCTGTTTTAACGATTAAAATACTCTGACAAAATACTTAAGGGTGAAAGGGTTTATTTTAGCTCACAGCTCAAGGTAGAGCCCACCACGGCGGGGCAGTCAAGATGGCAGAGCAGCTGGCCACACGGCGTCCTCAGACGGAAGTGGACAGTGGATAGAGCATGTCGATTTTTAGAGCCTGCCCATTGGCTGATTTGGGGGTCTTGTTTGTTTAGAATGTAGTTTGGGGGCTTTGGGGAGATAAGATGACGTCATCTGAAAGCAGCATCCCCCTTTCCTTGGATACACTAAACATGTGGCGTGTATCACATATGTCGGGGGTGGGGGAAGGGGGCACAGGGTTGGGCTGATCGTTACGTCATTGGAACAGGGGCCACCGACGCGGCCCCGCTGAGCTCACTCTCAATTGTATCATTACATTTGTTTTCACAGGTTCTGGCAAAACCAGGTCCCGACATCAGGTTAGGTACATTGCCGTAGAGTGTTTGACACACTCTCGTGTTAGGGATGCTAAGTGCGAGGAAGAAACAGAAAAGCTACTTGATGAGTGGAGGGCCTGGGTCGCTGCGGTGGTCCTCTTTTTAGCGGTCTGTCCGATGTCATTTTCCATGATAAACCAGCACAGACAATGCCTTGTGAGGAACTGCTGGTGCCATCTGACCCTCGAAAAGGATCGCGTTTGTCTTTTAGTGACAGGGAGTAGAGTAAGAAGCATCCGTGACTGAAATGGGAGTGATTGACAGTGTTAAGTCAGCCATCAGATGCGGCAGTAAGGATTTAGATCAAGATGTTGGCTCCAGAATGATCTCTGTCACCCCGGGCAAGCTTCGAGGTCTTTCCTGCTCTCATTTCCCACGCACAATGCAAGATTCTCAAGCTTGTACCCAGAACCCGTGTCCTACCTTTGATTTTCAGAGAAACCTGGTGCTTGCAGGTGGAGTCTCACTTAGAAGGTCCTAGGAAGTTCAGGATGTTAAAAACTGAAGCGTATCCAGATAAGAAAAGGGAAAGTTCCTTTCAGATCACCTGATCTCACATACAGAAAAGCCCCTAAACTATCCCCAGACCCTCCACACATGGGCCTCGTAGGTCTCGGCACCCACTCCGCTCTTGGACCAGGTTGGAGACACCGCCACAGCATCTCAGAGAAACTTCCGTCTCTAGCTCAACCTTGGCTGCAAACAGAACTTTCACTCGATATTAGACCCTGTTAAACACCCCACCAGGACACAGGACTGTTGGCCAAGTGGCCAGTCGGCTCAATTAGTAACTCAAATGGCCAGCAGGGTCTTCCTCATGCAGCTGTTGAAAATCATCAGAACAAAATGGGAAGGCCAGGAAAGACCCAGTGTGGGAAGAGTGCAGAGAACTCACCAAGGCTGATGTGTAGAGAACACGTAAACATCAGGAAGCCAGCACATCTAGAAAGAAAATGACAAAGACCTTGAGCCTGCACACACAACCATGGACTCCAAACTCTGTGTGTGTATGTGTGGTCAGTGGTGTGGGTGGACTCATATGTGGCCTGTGCGTATTACATGTGCGTGTGCCACGGAAGAGATGCAAAATGAAACTACAATGAAACATTCTCAGCAACCAGGCAGGCACAGAAGGAAAGGTTTCACGTGGCTGTTTTCCAGAAGAAGGGAAGACGGCATCTTACACCCCCCGTTGGTGGGATGTAAGTTGATGAAATCCTCAGTACCAGTAATAAAAGCCTGTAATCTTCCAACGCCCAGTTCCACTCCTGGAATTATCAATGGTGGCAGCAATTTTCAAACATTTGGGTTCAGGACCACTTCACATTACAAGAATCATTTCACCCCCAAAAGCTTTTGATGATGTGGGTTCCACGGATATTCACAATGCCAAAAGTTAAAATTAGGGCTTTTCCATGTGTTGGGGTATGTGTGTGTGTGCGCTTGTGGGGGTCAGAGGTCAACCTCAGGTGTTTTCTTCTGGCTCCATCCACCTTTCCTTGTTGAGATAGGTCCTCTATCTCTAAGAGCTTGCCTAGCATGCTAGCTTGGCTAGCCGATGAGCCCCTGGGATCTGCCTGGGTCCATCACCAGTCCTGGGATGACGAGTATATGCCACCACACTTGGTCTGGTTTTTGTTTGGGGTTTTTTGTTTTTCATTTGTTTTGTTGGGGGTGTTTTTTATTTGTTTGTTTGTTTTTTAAGACAAGCTTTCTCTGTGTAGTCTTGGCTGTCCTGGAACTTGCTCTGTAGACCAGGCTGGCCTCAAACTCACAGAGAACTTGCTTGCCTCTGCCTCCTGGTGCTGGGATTAAAGGCGTGCGCCACTGCCAGGCTGTTTTGTTTTCTTAACATGAGTATTAAGAGTTACTCAGGAATCCATGGCTGATATGTAAAATTAAATTAATTATAAAATAAAAATATTAAAAAAAAAAAAAAAAGAGTTACTCAGGTCCTCATACTTGCAAGGCACTTTCCTGGGTAAGCTATCTCTCAGCCTTGCTAAAATGAAAAATCTAAAAGATATTTACTATATTATAAAATAATAACTCCGTCACATGAAAATTCCACTGGTAAAAATCAGCCGGGCGGTGGTGGCGCACGCCTTTAATCCCAGCACTTGGGAGGCAGAGCCAGGTGGATCTCTGTGAGTTCGAGGCCAGCCTGGGCTACCAAGTGAGTTCCAGGAAAGGCGCAAAGCTACACAGAGAAACCCTGTCTCGGAAAAAAAAAAAAAAAAAAAAAAAAAAAAATCAGTGAGAAGGGGGCACACCGCTTTACCGTCTGCAGTAATTTTATGTGTGGTCTAACAGAAGAGATCTGGATTCCAGTTTGTTCTGCTTTTGTTGACATCTGTGGGGAGAAGATAAGGCCTTGTTTAGGATTGGAGCTGGGAAAGAAAGCCCCATGAGGTGGTCTAGGGATCTGCAGGGATGGGCTTTGAGAGGCTGAGTCTGGGCCGTTGGCCATTTGTGAAATCATGGTATCCCTTGCACAAATGGGGTTTAAAAGCAGAGGATTGGCAGCCATCCAAACGCTCCTTAAAGGGGTCTGGCTGAATAAATTGCAGCTCATTTACAGAAGGGGATTCTATGCAGTCATTAAGACGGTGCAGATGCTGTGTGTGTGCGGTGCGCACTTATCTCCCAAGGATGTGGCAATGCCATGTGGAGATGAAGGAAGCGCCGCTGAGTACAGAGCAGAAAGCCAGCCGGGCCGGCTGCCCTTACATCAGCACCATGCTCTCCTCGGGGGCCGGCTGGTGTGAACAGTCTGCACACACGCTGCTCCTTGTGCTAATTGTATTGTGTGTGTGTGTGCGTGTGTGTGTGTGTGTGTGTGTGTGTGCGCGCGTGTGTGTGCGTGTGTGTGTGTGCGTGCGTGTGTGTGCATGTATGTGTGTGTGCGCGTGTGTGTGTGTGTGCGTGCGTGTGTGTGCATGTGTGTGTGTGCGTGTGTGTGCGCGCGCGAGTGTGCACTTGCATGTGTGTGTGAGAGAGACAGACAGACTCAGCCAAAGAATTAACTAATTAAGCAACGCAAGTGAAAATTTTAACCTATATTGCAGGTTATTCTAAAAATGAAGAACATAAGTGCATGGGAAAGCACCCAGCCCATTGAATACACAAACGAAAGCTGTTATAATAATGAGGGTAATTATTATTATTATTAAATAACAGCCCCAGCTCTCTTGTTTAATTTCCAGACCTTCCCCTCCTCAGGGCTCCATGTTAGAACAGGTCCCTACTTGTCTCTCTTGAGGAGATCCTGGGCCCGTCTGAAGGGCACAGGGCAGCACCAGCCCCATGGCCCCGGGAAGCTGTTATTATGAACTGTTAAACATCTCCCGTCAGTAAGGCTGCTGCTCAGATCACTGCCGACGGGTGTCTTCCTTTTTCCCATGGGTTATGTCATCAACCCCCGTTAGAGAAAGCCTTCTCAAGCCCAGGGTCCTGACGCCGCTGGGTGCTGTTTTACTTTGGGTGAGTGCATTCTCTAAGGATCTGACTCTATCTCGAGGCTTCCTTTCACCCTTCCCTAGATGCACTTGTGACTGTCCCATTGACAACGTTATGTCCCCAGCAGACAATAAAGGCCTTGTTCCGCTTCAGTTGGTCCTGGTTATTTCAGATCTCAGACAACGCAGACGCTTACTCCCCGTGTTACGCAATACCCACATCTAAATTTAAGACCCAGTCTGTTGAGGAAAAATGTCACACCCACAAAAAAAATTTAAAATAACTTTATTCCACATTTAAAACAGAGGAAGCCAGAGGGAGTCTGGGACAGCACACTGCTCGATATGGCTGGGCCACAGTATCCAGACTCCTCGTGTGGGTCCCACTCGGCTGTGGGGTCCCCACCCCTATCCTCGCCCCTCCCCCACTCTGTCTTCACGTTTGTGTGACCCTGTGACTTCTCCCTCCCCAAAGTCTGACCTGGGTTAAATTCATAAGGTCTTGGAATCTGACTTGTTAGTCGCCTGGTTTGTTTGCCTGGTCCTGTGGGATGCTTGCTGGGATTTCTGGACTATTCTCCAGTATGCATGTGTGTACTCGCCCACACACCCACTCACTCACTCACTCACTCACTCACTCACTCACTCATTCATGGTCCATTGAACATCATTCCCTGTGGGTTTTGTTTGTTTGTTTTTTGTCAACTTGACAGGATGTGGGATCGTTTGGGAGATGGGCCTCTGAGCAGGTCTACAGGGGATTATCTTGATTAATTGAGGTGGGAAGACCTCTGTTCTGAGTGGCATCGTTACTTGGTCAGAGTATCCTGGGCTGTACAAAAGTAGAGAGAGCAAGCTGGCTGCACACGAGCAAGCATGCATCCCTTGCTCGCTGCTGCTGCTGCTGCTGCTGCTGCTGCTGCTGCTGCTGCTGCTGCTTGACTGTTAAATTTCTGAGGCACCAGGAGGAGAGAGAAGGCCGCAAGAGACAGGAGTCTGAGCTTCAACAGATGGGACTGTGTTTATCAGCTCACACAGCCAGGGGCAGCTTCTCTCCCAGGGAAAATTGAGGGGTCTGCTGGGGTAAACCCTGGCTGTGGATCTTTATAGGAGTGGGGTGAGGGGCTTGGGAATAAGGGAGTTAGTGCAACAAAGCCCGCGTTTCTCCCCTGCACTCTCTCCTTCCTGGAACTCTTTGCCCGAGGGAGACAGGCCATCTCTACAGACATTCCTTCCTGTGCTAACCCACAAGGCTGAGAAAAGTCTTCTGCAGTCTCCTAGGATTCCTGTCTCATCACAGAGGAGCTTTGCCTTCACTGTGGTTGCGATAGGACCTGACCATCTGTGCCTGTCCCTGCCTCTGTGACTACTCTGCAGCGAGGGACCAATACTTAGAACTGTGAGCAGAAATGAACCCTTTCCTCCTAAGTGGCGTTCGTCAGAGTATTTTGTCACAGTAAGGAAACGGAGATGCTGAAGAAAGATGGGAAGGACGAGATGTGACCTAATGGCAAACTCCAGTTATCCCGACACCCGATTCCCTTCAAATGCATCCTTTCTGTGGGCTTTTTCTGATAATCATAAAAATTGCATTCCTTTCTCTGGCCTGATCTTGAGTTTAAAACAAACACTGTTGCAAAAGCCACACAAAAGTAAGGTATTTCCAGAAGAAAATTATCTTGATTTTCGAAAGCTGCGTATGATTTTCTTCAAAGATGAAGTCAGCATGAAGCTTGATTCCATTGATTCTGCAGCTCCCTATTACTCAAGAGCCGATCTCCACAGCAGGCTGCCTGTGCTGGGCTGACCTCAACCTCTCCAGGAGACAAGAGTCAGCCAGAAGGCTTCCTTCAGTGCAGCAGAGAGCCAGGGTCCATGTACACACTCAGGGGAGATGGACTGGAAAGAGGGGACTTGCAGGCAAAACTGACTCAAACGGGTTTCTTCTCCCTGCCCTCTGAGGCAGACTTAGCGGACACTCCAGTCAGAATTCCAATCAGAACCAATGACTCAGCCTGAGAGAAAGTTCTTGAAACTCCGAGGAAGCCTTTACAAAGGCTCCACCTTTAAGTGTAGGGCAATGGGTTAATAGGGCCTCTGCCTGTTAGATTTGAATGTTGTTAACCCTGAAAACCGATCGATTCATAAAGGAATTCTTGTTTAAGTAATTAAAAATAGACTTCGAGGACCCATTCTCATTCATGGAATAAATCATTGCTTGGTTCTAAAATTGTAAAGAAAGCCAGTTAAGATCTTTAATGAAACAAAACAGCATTTAAGAAACTCCTAGATTCAGGAACTGGGGACTTGAATCTACTGTGCAAACAAGTTGTCGTGTAGATAAGGCACGGTTTGGAGACCTGCAGGAACTGCCGCCTAGACTTCCTTTTGCAGAGAGTAGTCATTTTGCAATGGGTGTGCAGACATCACTAGCCAGAGGACATTGCCCATGTCCCTGTCCTCGTAGAAGACAGCAATTCTCATAGGTGGACAGGGGCTTTGCCAAATCCCTCTCTTCAGTGGATACTTGGGGAGGCAGTAAGTCCCAGGAGTCTCTCACTGCTGATAAAGAAATCTGGAATTCGCTTTCTCTAGGAGTTCACAGGAAAGGCACCCTGCAGCAGAACAATCGTAAGAATGTGATGTTAGCATTTGGCTGCAGCTCAGGCCACAGCTGTCTGCATCAGCTTTCCCTCCCCTTTCAAGGAAGCAGACAGGCACCGACCCAGTCCCTCTCTGTGAGTCCTGAGCTAACAGAAGAAAGACCCCAGGACCGGGGATCTCTCACCTGGGAAGTGAGTTAACATCAAAAGGGATATTGATTCTATTCACTCTGCTCCCACCCTCTTCCCTGCCTCCAGCCCGGGAATCAGAAAACTTGCTGCCGACTCTGGCTATAAAACCTTCACTGTCCTCAGAGGGCTCAGAGGAGACTTCCTCTCCTGCTGTGTGAACCCTGATTTATCTCTGCAGAGACCCTTTCATGCTGTTGCCTCTCTGTCTGTCCATGGCATTATTAACTCTTCTAATAAACTCCTCAGTCCCCAGTAATCTCTCAGTGTCCCTCTTGAACACCCCCCACCACCACCACCACCATCCAAAACCCAACAGTAACTGGCCATTTTCTCAGTGGTCGGTGTTTTCCGGGAGGTAAATAACTTCAGATAACAGCTAACAGGATTTTGATGTTTAAGAACAAAGACTTGGTGTTAGCAGGGCTAGTTTCTCAAGGGAGTGGCCAGATGTGCTAATGTGATAGGACTGAAGATGGGGAGACACACCCACCCCTGGAAGTGCACACCCTTCTAGAACATCAGCACAGCTCTAACTGTGGGGGCACTCCCTGTGAAAACCCAGCTGCCCCTTGGAGGACTTTCCTGAGCAGGCACCACCTGGCTGGCTGGCTGCTCACAGCCACAGCTGGACTTGCCAATGTGAAAAAGGAAGGTTTTTCTCAGAAGACACTGAGGGAAACATTCGAGTGTTAACTTTAGTTGAGCACGATTGGCTGCAGATTCTCTGGAATAATTAGCAACTGTATCAGTTTCTTGTTCCTGTTCTAAGAAGGTAACGTCAGACTCCAGCTGCTGCTCTGGTCACAGCGTCAGCAGCAGCTAACTCTCTCCCTCACAGACACTGACGGGATTCCTGCAGAGGCCCTGTCTGTGAGTCTCTAGCTAACAGACATCCCAATGCCAGGATGTCTCATCTGGGAAGTCAGTTTCCATCATATTAGCAGCCATACATCCTGTATGGCACCTCCCCTGCCTCCTGCCTAGGAATCGACAGTCTGGCTGCAGGTTTGTACTACAAGACATCCCCTACCCTCAGAAAACATGTGAAGACACCCCCAACTTCATCTGTGTAGACCCTAATTTCCTCTCTTCAAAGCCCCCAGCACGCTGTCTGTCTCTGGTGCAGGGTCCTGAAAGATCCTTGGAGTCCCACTTGCTCTTGCCTCTCTGCCTGTCCATGGCTTTAATAACTTCCATTAAAAAATTCCTTGCTCCCCAGTGACCCATTTCAACATCCCTCTTAAGCTCCCCTCCCCTCATTCAAAGCCTTTCATCTGTTACTTAAAAATCACCACAAATTTAGTCATTTGAAACAACATAAATTTATAGTTTTACCAGTTTGGGAAATCTGAAATCAAGTCAACAGGACTGCATTGTTAGACGAGGGCTTCTAGAAGCTCTCAGAAGCTTTGGACTTGTGGACTCTCCTAACATCACTTTCTCTTCTTGCTTTATCATGCTCTCTCTGTCTCTCTCTCTCTCTCTCTGTCTCTGTCTCTCTCTCTCTGTCTCTCTCTCTCTGTCTCTCTCTCTCTGTCTCTCTCTCTCTGTCTCTGTCTCTCTCTCCCTCTCCCCTCCCCCTTTCTCTCCTCTTTTTCCTGTTCTCTGTTGGCCATAGAAAATGGGACGGTCTACTGACTGTATATAGGACCACCTAAGAGACACACTTCTGCGCACGTCTGTGGGTTGTCTCCAGAGAGCCTTAGCTGATGAGGAGAGACCCATGCTGCCCCCCATGAATGCCGTCCTGAATGAATGCAGCACTCTGTGGTCTGGGGTCCCACGCTGAAGGGGGAGGGGAAGGAGAGAAGAGCATCAGCACTCTACCCGCTCCGCTTTGTGACCTCGGTCACAATCTTATCTACCACTTTACGCTCCCGCCACCCCGCCTTCTCACCGTGATGGACTGTGTGTATCCCCTCAAACCGTGAGGCAGGCAAAACAAACCCTTCTTTCCATCGGCGGTTTTTCCCAGGCATTTTATCACAGGAGAGATGTGCCACTGAGCCACACCCCAGGCCACATTCTTTACTTCTACCTGACCCTCTTGTTCTTGTTATTTGGATGCTTGTGATCCTGTTGCCACACCCACCCCCACCCCAAGAAAATCCCTCATCCCAGATGCTTGCCTTCACACAGCTGTGGAGCCCTTTCCACATCACTGCGCATCAGGGTGAGGACGCGCTCATGGGGACAGTCCACCACGTGCAGAGCAGTTTGCCAGCACCCATCCCTCCTCACCAAAGTCTTCCACCGGGCTCTCTTTCCACCCTTGTTCTCATGCAAAGGTGGAGATTACAGTTGGGTGAGGTGGAAGGGAAGAAGCTTCACAGTTCCTTGGCTCTTGTGGGTCGGTCCACAGGTTTGGCAATTGAGATGCAGTTGTGGGCAGTTCCGGCAGAGGCAGAGAACAAACCCATTACAGGTAGTGAGAAGCTGGAATAACCCAGCTTTCAGCAGGGGAGTGAAGCTGCCTCCAGCACAGGCAGTGGGGACTTACAGATCTGGGGGTTCAGGGGCCTCGCCATGGGAGAATTCTCATGTGGTGAAAGGCAGTGTGTTTTCTGGTTTTCTTTTGTTTTGCCCTTGCTGCCTTTGGAATGGGAATGTTCTTCATTAGGAGCTTTAAGAGTGTTTCTGGCCAGACTCTCTTCATTTTGCAGGCCCATCCCTTTATGTCTGGATGCTTAGACTCCCAGGGCTGTCCATTTCCTGTCTGCAGCTAGTGTGAGAACTGACAGGCCCCACCACATGTTTCTGAGCAAATAAAAATACACAAAATACACAAACATATATGTATACCATACATACACCACATTCATACAGCACTCATAAATCCACACATCAAGTCAGGCATACATGTACACACATGCACACCACACACATATATCACATACATAACTACACATCACACACAGACATACCATTTGTACACATATGTACACATACCTCACTCTACACATGTATATGCTATACACACATGCATATATACTCATACCAAAAAGAGTCAAGAGAACACATGCTGTTTGTTGGCCCATTGGGTAACGCTGTGGAGTGTCTTGGTTCCTTGACAATCCCACCCAGCTGAAATGCTGACTGGAGCTTGTCAGGCCTTCCTCTTCCGTCTGCAGGTCCACAGTGTATTCTCCATGAACCTGAATGGTAGCAGAGAAGTGCACCCTCACCAGCACAGCTCACTGGGCATGACTGTCCCCAGCACTCCTCTCTACGCCTGAGGAAGAGAGCTGTGTTTGCAGGTGTGTACGGAGTGGGGGTGAGGCTTTGCTCCCACAGGGGGAGTCAGTCTGGTGATCTGGAGAAGTCTGTCCAGACTCCCAGAAGAGCAGGAAGAAGAAGGACGAGTCCAGCTGATTTGAAGACCCCGAGTAAGCCTCCTAGCTTCCCCTGCCTGCCCTGATTTTTGTCCTCATCTCCTTCCTGTTCTGCTATGTAGACAGATTTTTCTTTGGGCTGTCATTTCACAAATAACAACATATTTGGTGTCTCCTCTGCACCTTGATTATCTCCTCCTACTTCCTCTCTCTGCCTGGAAATCCCGACCATACCTCCTGCCTAGCTATTAGCTGTCCAGCTCTTTATTAAATTAGTCACAGCAATGTATCTTCACACAGTGTACAAATACTCCACAATATTTCCCCCTTTTTGTCTAAATAAAAAGGAAAGGCTTAAACTGTACTATAGTAAAACTATATACAATAAGAACAATTATCAGGTAAGAATTACATTCACACTGTTTAGTCCATTTGTATTTGGCATATTCAGAGAAAATACTCTATTATCTATCTTATCTTAAAGAATTTAAAGTTTTATATCTGAACCATTTTCTATTATAACTTGTATTACCATCCTAAAACTATCTTTTAAGACCTCAAGATATTTTCTTAGGTGAACAATTTAAGCTTTTATGTCTCTCAACCTTGTATACTTTATACCTCTTGTGTAAGTTTCTTTTTTGAATTTGGTAACAAGGAAAGCAGTAACTATAACTATCTGGTCATCAACTCCATCAGAGACCCAAGAAGGATATAATATTACCTGAGTAAACAGGAGGTGAGGAGGAAACAACTTCTAAAACTATAGAAATGACAGAAACAGCTGGCTACCTGGACAGTCACTCAAGGTTCCTCACCAATGTTGGGGCATCCATCTCCAGCCTACAGGCCTAGAATGTCTGACAGACTTTTCTGTGAAGCAGGAATTTTTAAGAACTACCCTACCTTGTCTTGGCAAAGTTTGGCAGTTGCCTTCTTTTGTGTCCTGCTTGTTTGGACAGCATACTGTCAGCAGTCGAGGCAAGGGCAGTTTCTTGCCCAGTGGCTAACTTTGCCACAATAAAAGCAAACTCTATATGGTGGTTCTTCGATGCCCATCATCCTTTTTTGAAGTGAATTGGTGCTGCCAGGAGCAGATGTGTTTCACTGTCATGAAAAGCCGTATACTATTAAACATGTTAATGCCATCGTATGTAGATCTTTGGAAAGTTTGAAGACCATTTATCTATTTAAAATATACCTCTCTTTGACCTTGAAAACATACCTAACATAACTATAAGTTTGATTGTAGCTGGAGTTTTTCTCTCTGGGTCCCGCCAAGCCCCAGCAGTCCGACAGCCCACTTATAAAATAAACACACAGATGCTTATATTATTTAAACTGTTTGGCCTAATGGTTCAGGCTTCTTGTTGACTGTTCTAATATCTTAAATTAACCCATTTCTATTAATCTGTACTTTGCCACGTGGCTCGTGGCTTACTGGTACCTTACATCTTCCTTGTCATGGTGGCGGCTGGCAGTGTCTCTCTGCCTCAGCCTTCCACTTCCAAAATTCTCTTCTCTGCTTGTCCTGCCTATACTTCCTGCCTGGCTACTGGCCAATCAGTGTTTTATTTATACAGAGCGATATCCACAGCATTTGATTGTTATAGATAATGAACTGCTTACTTGTATTTCTTTATTATCCTAAATAGCTTTTAAGGACTAGAAATTTACATTGCATTGTTAAATGAGGTGCATAGGTACAATACTTTAAACAAGAGCAAACACATATATATAGAATAACAAAAATAACCGTTAAGTTTGCATCAATATACAAAAATCTGTACCAATGTAAAATATTTGAGACTAGTGGTTGTTCAAAAGTAGACTCAACAATCCACCCTTTTATCCCATCATTTCTACACCATATCTCCCTTTTTTTCTCTTCAGAAAGCGATCTCTGAACCAAATCTCCTATGTTCACCTTTTTTTCCTGACCATGGCCAATAACTTGTAACCAAGCCCCCCAATGATGATAAACATCCATAACTCACTGAATGACCAAAAACCACCCATCTCACCTCATGGGAATGTGGGCATCATTTTCTCTAGACTGCTTCCTGTTGTCTGGGGGCAATGGGAACTTTAGGAGACCCTGAGAAAATTGAGATAATGGTCAAGTCCTAGGAGAGCTAGTTGTATTATTTTTTGTTTAGTCTCTGTATGGTGGGAAAGTGTAAAGCTTATCTCAAGTCTTGGCTGTATAGTCTGAGACTGGACCATCTCAGCTAGCAACTTTGGAGTTGTTCTAGATGCAGAATTTTGAGGAAACTGCAACAGAGGCATTCTGAGAAGCTGGATCACCTGGGCTACTTGTCTTCATTGGTGATGGGTCCTTTTTTTCTTTCTGAAGACACATAAACTCTTTTTTTTGAATCCCTGTTTTTTTTTTTTTAAGATTTATTTATTATATATACAGCATGTATGACTACAGGCCAGGAAAGGGCACCAGGTCTCATTACAGGTGGTTGTGAGCCACCATGTGGTTGCTGGGAATTGAACTCAGGACCTCTTAACCACTGGGCCATCTCTCCAGCTCCGACACATAAACTTTTAAAGGTAACATATATATGTGCATTAACACAAATACAGAATGTGCAGTATACAAAACTCAGTTAAAATGATTTTTTGTTCTATGTTTGAGCAGGTAAGCACATTTGTCAACATTATAAGTCCATTTGGACTGAATAACCAAACCTCTATCCATGCCACATGAAAGGATGGCATATAACAATAAGTCATGAGGACTCTGTAGCCAATAAGATTTATCATGTCTCATCCAGTCTCAGAGCTGTTCCCATAGTAGAGGGATCAGCATATACATCACCTGTCTTGTAGCTTTTCTTTTGATTCTTTATCTCTGTAGCCAAGATTTTCAGGAGGTCTCCCCTGATCAAAGCTGATCTTTATTAATTTTGAAGAGAACCATAACTTTTTGTTTCCTGTGGAAACAAAGTCATAATCTCTCGCCAAACACAACATATTTTCTGAATTCCAGTTTGAAGTCAAGATATTCTTAAAATATACAGGTTGGTGTAATTTAGCAGTTTCCATAATCCACTGTCTCTCAGCAGCTATTTTTGTTTTTGCACATTAGCATTTAAAAAAATTCAAATTCAACAAAGTACCACACAAGATTCAGACACTCTGTGTATTTTCCATCTTTATGTGGCTTATTGTTTTTATATTACTTTATTCTCTCTTTAAAGACTTTATTATTTTTAAACTATTTTTTCTATGACTGCCTATACTCATTTTTCTTTCTTCTGCATCTAAGCTTATTTTAAAATATACTGTACCTTGAGCGGTTTTCTGTGTCTGGACTTGGCTTTACTAAGTGCCTGAAGCGTTCTCTGACTGCATGAGACAAATCTTAAACTGCTGTGTCAGCCGCTGTGCAGCTCAGCCTGGTGCATGGCATGACACTGGCAGCTGGCTCCAGCCCGCAGGAAGCACTGGTGTTCAGGAAGGACACAGCACCCTGGGTCCTGTGACCTGACTGTGGTTCACAGTCTATTTTGTCTGTGTCAGCACAGCTGCCCTGTTCCCTCTGGTCACAGTGTGCACAGAGCACCTGGTCCTCACACATGTCTGTTCCACCTTTGGACCTTTGCTCACCAAAGTGAGCCTTGCACATGGCGTGGACTCAGGTCACATTTTCTATACATCCTGCCAACCACTGTCTGTGGAAAGAGAGAGGAGAGAGAGAGAGAGAGAGAGAGAGAGAGAGAGAGAGAGAGAGAGAGAGAGAGAGGATGCAGCAATTACTGAGGAGGCATTTGCTGTGTCCTCCATTAGCCTTACAGCCTTTGTCTCTCATTCCCTGATTAGCGTCTTTTGATTTTAGTTGATCTTTTAGTGAAGAAATGCTTGAGTTTCTCTCTTCTCTGTGTGATTCTAGTTTTTTTCTGTGTCACCATGGAGATTATGCTGGGAATACTAAGAACCCCACCACTCCTATGTGAACTGATGCCTCTTACTAACAGGCCGATTGCTGCTCTCACAACCCTGCCCAACCTCTCCAGGGACTGGTGTCACAAAGAGACATCTCTGTGCACTTGAGTCTCGACACTGCTGTTTGGGGCTTGTGACATGACGTCTCTCACAGTTCGGAGGAAACAAAGTTCGTCCTTTCTAACTGTGGGTGGAGTTGCCTGTATGGAAGTTCTTTATTTCCTCTCGAGAGTCTGAATTCCTGTGTCATCCCCTTTCATCTCATCTGAAATCCCTTCATTCAGTGTTCATCTCCGGGAGCTTCTTAATGTCTTCCTCATTTCTGAAGGAATGTTTTGCTAGAGAATCATAGTTCATAAAGTGTGCTTGCTTTCATTTCATACTGCATATATTGACTCATTTTCTTCTGACCTCTCAATGTGTGTGTGTGTGTGTGTGTGTGTGTGTGTCCTATAGATGCATGTGTGTGGGAAAGCGTTGACGCTGGGAGTTAACTTGACCATTGTTTCTAAGGTAGGTCATCTACCTTGTTTTTTGAGACCGTCTCTCACTGGACTGGAGCTGGTCAAGTGTCTAGCCTTGCTGGCCAGTGACTCCCAGGGATTTGCTGTGCCGACTCCGCAATCTGAGATTTAAAAAGCACTTACTGATTTTTTTACACAGGGTTTCTAGAGATGGAAATTAGGCCCTCCTGTTTTGCGTGGGCAGCATTTAACTACTGAACTATCTCCCCAGCCTGTGGCTATTTGAGGTGTTTTGGGTTTGTGGGTTTTTTGTTTGTTTTGTTGTTGTTGTTGTTGTTGTTGTTGTTTTTTCCTGAGAGACAGGGTTTCTTTGTGTAGCCCTGGCTGTCCTGGAACTTGCTCTGTAGACCAGGCTGCCTTGAACTCAGAGATCCGCCTGCCTCTGCCTCTGGAGTTGCTGGGACTAAAGGTATATGTCACCATCGCTCAGTGTTTATTTGAGTTTTAATTTTGATGTTTTGGGTTTTCTGGCTTCTTGGTTTGGGCTGGTTTTGATTTTCAGGGTTTGTTAAAGTTCTTGTTTGAAATTTCCTTGTGTTTTTATTATTTTTACATTTTGGGGGGTTTGTGTCACCTTTGGTTTTCTGATTTTGTTTTGCTTTTCTAGGTTTTCTTATTGTATTTTTGCTTTGTTTGGTTTTAAATTTTTGATTATTTGTGTTTTTTTTAAGATACAGTATTTTTTGAGAATTTCATATATTCATAGAATATATTTTGATTATATTCACTACCCACTCTTCTCCAGCTTCTCCTAGATCTCCCCTACCTCTAATTCCCCAACTTCCAATTCCTCTCTCTCTCTCTCTCTCAATAGCCCATTGATTCCAATTTATGCTCATATGTTCATGGATGTGGGGGCATCCAGTGGAGTGTGGTTGGCCTATCAGGAGTCACATTCTTGAGGAGGAATGACTCTCCCTTCCCCAGAAACCATCAGCTGTCAGTGGCTCCTGTGGGTAGTCATGCTGGCCTGCTTACTGCTTGGTTTTGGGCAGGTCTTGCGCAGGCAGCCACAGCTGCAGTTAGCTCGTGAGTGTGGTGGTCCTGCCATGCCAAGAAGATGATAATTTGCTCTGGTCCTTCCCACCCTCTGGTTCTTACAATCTCTCTGCCCCCTTTTCTGAGATGGTCCCTGAGCCTTGGAGGAGGAAGGGTATGATGTGGACATCCCATGTGTGTCTGAGCACTCCACGGACATTTACTCTCTATTCTTTGACAAGTTGTGAGTTTCTATGTTAACTTTGCACAAGTAAATTTCTCTGATGAGATCTGAGAGTTGCTCTAATAAGTCTAAAGATTTGATGCAAGGATCCACATATAAATGAGAACATGAGAACATGCCATGCTTGCCCCTCTGGGTCAACATACAAAAGCTTGGAAGGCAGGTTGTGTCAGGGAAGTATACTGTCCCCCTGGGCCTGTCAGAAGATCTCCAGGACCTGCTTAGCCTCTTAATGACCGTCAACCCCAGGCGTAGGCCAACAGTGGATGAAGTGAAAACACACCCCTGGCTCAGGGAAGACACGGAGGCTTTACCAAATGACTGTGAGGAAATGGTCCCCAGCTTGCCTGACCCTGCGATTGTGAAAGCCATGGAACACATTGGGTTCCAAGCCCAGGATATCAAAGATTCATTACACCAGAGGAAATTCGACCAGACCATGGCATCCTATTGCTTACTTCAAGGGCAGGCTCTCCGGGGGTGTGGCTGCACAACACGTGCCCAGGCCACGAACCTGGGGGCGACGCCATTTCCTTCCCTAGAGGATCCTGCTGCTTTCCCTCTAGCACCAAGGAGGAGGGGAAGTGAGCCCGCCCTTGGCACACTGCTCAGAGGGTCATCCACTAACGGTCAGGTGTCTGCCTATGGCCAGCAGGCAGGTCAAAGAGGGGCCAGAAATGCCACCGGGCCGGCTCTTCCTCTCTGCAGGCCACTCCAGAGGACACACTGTAGGGAAAGGGGCTGGATAAAGAAACCCACTCTAACCTGGAGCCCAGAACTAGGGAAAGATGGCTCAGATAAGGGCAGAGAGAAACATAGTTTGGCTCAGTCAGATCAGAGCCATCTCTGCCCCTGGCCAACTGACTTGTGAAACCAACCAATCACTGGTCGACTCCACCCCCAAGACAGCCTACCTAAACTGTCCTGCCTGGTCAGTTAAAAAACAACAACAACAACAACAACAACAACAACAACTGTTCTCTCCACCCTGGTAGAGGCAACAACAACAACAACAACTGTTCTCTCCACCCTGGTAGAGGCAGCTACTCTCCTGGACCCCTCTTTCCCAAATAAATCTCTTTCTCAAAAGTGTTTTGGGTGTGAAGATCTTCATTCACCAGCGTAGAGAAGATCCTTGCTGAGACATCCCTCAGTGGACAGAGCAAAAGAGAGCTGGAAAAGTAACACTTCTCTCCAGAGCTGGAGGAGATTGCTACATTTCTGCAGGGGTTTCTCCTTTCCCAGAGTGAAGCAAAAGAAGCAACATCTTAGGCTGGAGAAGCAGAGCTCTGCTAGGAAGCCCCCTTAAGTGGGCCTGAGCAAAGCTCAGCTGTAGCGGCTCTCCAGGAGAGGAGCAGGATTGCTATATCCTGTGGGAGACCATCCACCACCACACCAGGTATAGCCTGACTCCCGAACAGTCAGGATAACCTTCCCTGCTGAAGCAGTTCCAGGTCTGACTCTCCCGAGCAGTCAGAAAAACTTCCCTTCTAGGGTTGAGCTGTCTCTTTGCAGCTCCAGCTGTCAGAACTGTTCTAAGCAGCTCAAGGTGTTGCCTGACTCCGTAAGTAGTCAGGACACTTTTCCTCAGAGTTGCAAAACTCACATTTTGGTGCCAAAACCTGGGACCAAACCCATGAGTTGCAACAAATTTACTTACTTACTTACTTACTTACACACACACACACACACACACACACACACACACACATTGGACCAAGCCCTCCAATGTTCCAAGAGCACTCCCTGCATTTACTCAAAGAGCAGTATCAGTGAAGACACAGAAGACAGCTCATGCTCCCACGGCGCCTCAGCAGAGCCAAGTCCACCCACAGCCGGGGCCAGCACAGAGGCTTGAGGACATGGACAGGAAGGATAGGAAATGCCCTCATGAGACTGTGCTGCTTCTTCCCATCAAGGAAGAAATGTCACCTGTCTGCCCTCAGAAATGAGACACAGGAGGGCATCTGCAGAACAAGCAGCAGGCACGGCCCAGGAACATTTCTGTATTTGAATGTATCTATTTTACTCATGTCTGTGTCAATGGACAGATCATAATTATGTTTATAGGATTTGTAGAATGTATTTACAGGATGCAATGCATTGGGAAGCTAGATCTAGATACCGTGGGATGGTTATGTGGAACCTATCAACATATCTAGCATTCCAGAAGACAAATCTCACTCTATCCTGCACATGGGAAATCTAAAAATGTTGGACTAGAAGTCAATGGCCGAAGGGTGTTGACCATGTTAAGAGAAGGGAGTGAGGGAGGGAAAAGAGGAGGTGATGAGGGAGGAGAAAAGTGGTATGTGGGAGGAGCTAGGTGACGAGGGACAGAAGTGACTGGGGACAGAGGTTTAGACAGGAGGAAGCAGCTTAGAGAGCAGAGCAGAGCAGAGTGACCACAGTTGGAGAGATGCCCTGGATAGCTGGAGTCACAAGGTTCCCTTTCTTGTGTGTTGTTGCATTTTAAGAGTTCTTTGGAAGATGCAGAATGCCACAATTCTGCAGCCGTGGTGTTGGAGAGGACCCATGTATGGGTAGAGAGCTACAGAATGGAGCCAGGTAGAAAGCCCATGATCCTCTGTGTCTGTGCCCTGCTCAGAGGTCCAGGCAGGAGGAAGGAAGCAAATGATTGAATCCTGGGCCACAGGAATTCTGCAAAGACACTGCCCCTCAAAAGCATCCCTACTCAGGGGGCAGGAGCTGCAAACCTGTCCAAAGCTGATGAAGACAGAGCCCTTCTGTCTACCCAGGTCACATCAGACGCCTCTTCTCTGGGCTCTTCCCTGCATCACTCCTAATAGCAGACATAAAACTTCTTGATGAGTTTGTCATGAATCTTAGAATAAAAGTGATGTTTTTGAAAGATGACGGGGGGGGGGGGGGTGTTCCTGCATCTTCCTTTCACAGGAGAATTGGCCCTGTGGTGCTCAAAAGTCCCAGGAAAAGTAACTTCATCCCCAGCACCACTGTAGCATGAATCTTAAAGAGTCTTATTAATAAAATCAAACCTGAGCCAGGTATTGGGGTGAACACTGGAAGGTCAGAGAGACAGAACAAGCCATACCTAACCTCACCTGACCAACTTCTCAGCTGATCCTGTTTCCTCAGACTGGAAGCTTCTGTGTCCTCATCCCAATGGCTCTCAGCTGAACTGCTGCTAAAAGCCTAAAAGCTTAACCAGCCAAATGCTTCTAGTTTCTGGTCTTCAGCCTTATATATCTTTCTCTTTCTGCCGTCACTCCCTGGGATTAAAGGCTCACTTCTTGGGATTAAAGGCGTGTGTCACCATGCCTGGCTGTTTCCAATATGGCCTTGAACTTACAGAGATCCCAGATGGATTTCTGCCTCTGGAATGCTAGGATTAAAGGTGTGAGTGTCACCGTTTTCTAGCCTCTGTATCTAGTGGCTGTCTGTTCTCTGACCCCAGATAAATTTATTAGGGTGCACAATATTTTGGGGAACACAACACCACCACACACCACCAAGTCATTCAAAGTGTCTTTGAAGGAAACAAGCTCTAAGGTACTTGAAGGGAGAAAAAATGCAGAACCTGAGTGTGGACTTCGGGTCCTTCTGGATCCAGCAGCATTTTCAGAAGGACCAGTGAGAACATTAGGTGTCATCAGCTTGCCTCATTTCCACAGAGGCAAGCATGGTAACTTGATGAATTCCTGTGGACGTGGCATGGGTTGGATCCCAGAGTCGCTGAGAAGTCGTTGGTCTGTCCTGCTGTGTTCCTTAACTGTATCATACAAGATGTTCATTCTCCCTGTCACGACATTTTCCTTTTTTAGATCTATGGGACAGGGTCACCTCTCTATGTCCTAGCCAGGCATGTGTCCTTCAGAGAACAAGTCAGATCTGGGGCAGAAGGAGGGTGTGTTTTGGGAAAAAGAAGTATAAATGTTCCATGTGAGAAGGCAGCCCCTACTGACACAGACCAGCACCAAGAAGTGCTCTGTCACAGGGACCTCACCTAACAAATGCCAAGCCCAAACCCTATCATATTTGGCAGATTACCAGTGCCTAGGGGACCCCATCTCACAGGCACCAAAGCTCCGGGTCATGTGTACACCTGTCGCTTTGATGGTAGGGTCTCGTAGATCCCTGAGATGCCCTCATAGCATCTTTCCAGTTGTCCTGGTGTAAAGCTCTTGGCTTCTTTATGATGTTACCGATCTCTTTAGCAAACACCCTCTCTAAACCGCACTCTTAGGCTCCTTTAAATTCAACCTCATGGGCTCTCAGGGAATAGACAGTGTGTGTGTGTGTGTGTGTGTACATGTGTAAGAGAGAGAGAGACAAAGACAGAGACAACGACAGAGACAGAGTGTGTGTGTGTGTTTGAGAGAGACAGAGAGACAGAGAGACAGAAACAGAGAGAGATACACAGAGAGACACACAGAGAGAATGTGGGTGTGTGAGAGAGAATGTGTGTGTGTGAGTGAGAGTGTGTGTGTGAGAGAGAATGTGTGTGTGTGAGAGAGGGAAAGAGTGTGTGAGAGAGAGTGTGTGTGTGAGAGAGACAGAGACAGAGAGAGACACAGAGAGAGACAGAGAGAGAAAGTGTGTTTGTGAGATAGAGGTGTGTGTGTGAGAGAGGAGTGTGTGTGTGTGTGTGTGTGTGTGTGTGTGTGTGTGTGTACGCACTTTCAGGATGTATTACACTAGGAATACCCTCTAGTCCACCTCCTATCAGAATCCTCAGGCTCATCCAAACTTTGTCATCGCTCTGGTCAAGTCTCCATCACAATGTCCACTAAGCTCCGTTTAGAACATTCTCGAGACTCTCCAGCAGCCAGCATCTCCACACTTCTCCAAATGCTTCCCACAAACACATTGCAAAGGCCTGTGAACCACGTGCTATCAGGAATACTCTAGCATTAGCTCCACTGCTCCACATTAGATTTCCATTGCTGGACAAAATACCTGAGTTAACCAAGTGATAAGGAAAAGGAGTTTTATCTCAGCTCACTGTTTCAGAGTTCACAGCCCACGGGTAGCTGTTTTCCATGTGTTCGGCCTATGGAGAAGCAGACCACCCTAGTGGGAAGTGCCTGGTAAAACACACTGTCCACTTCACAGTAGCCGGACCAAGGAAAGAAAGAACTGTTTTTACCAAAGTGTCTCCTTCATGCCATTGAATCCCGAGTCCATGTATGAACTAAAGCCATTCCTGAGGTCAGGCTCTCCACATCCAGTTAACTTCCAAACGCTCCACTTCTGCTGACTACTGTGTGGAGGATGGGAAGCCCTCAAAACAGGAACTTCTGTAGGATTTATAAGGCCTACAAACCCAATCGTTCTAAGGCTGTGATAGGAGAATCGAGAGCTGGAGGCCAACACAGTGTAGTCCCATGTTGATAAAAAAAAAATAAAATAAAATCTTAATAACTGGCATGCAAAGTGCCTTCACCAGCAGGGCCGACATTCTGTCAGCTTCCATTGACACATTGTCATCAATACCACCGCCATCCCCATGGGGGAAATGAGGTGAGTGTGCTTAGGGGGTGTGAGTAGTGCCTGCCGCAGACATGACGCTCTCACTACCTCCAACACACTGTATTGTGAGCACTTGCACTCCACACGCAAACACTGGAACGCCCGACATGTGACTGACTAACGACACTTGTTTCTAGGTGGACAGACACACAGAGGTGGACAAACAACAGACACGGATTGCTGGAAGGTCACACAGCAGGCGAGATGCAGACCCAGCCAGGGAGTGAACACGGGCAGAGAGAGCTCCTCATTCTGGGCTCTCCGCTCCTGCAGGTCTTCTGGAATTGTCTCAGAGCAGGAGTGAGAACTGGGGCGTGCTGGCCTCGATCCCACCGTCCGGCACCTGCCTCCTTAGTTGTCACCTCTTAGGCCGGAACACGCCCTGGCCCCCCAACTTCACCATCTGGTCAAAGTATGAGCTGTCACTCAGGCTGACACCTCACTGACCCTCCGAGACATGGCCCATGATCCTCTGTGGGGACTGGCCTGTGGGAAACACAGAGGGGCGTTTTCTTGATTAATGATTGATGTGGGAGGGTCCAGTCCATTGTGGCTGGTGCCTTCCCTGGGCAGGTGGGCTTGAGCTCTACAAGAAATCAGGCTGAGCAATCTGTAGAAAGCGAGTCAGGAACAGCATTCTTTCACAGCTTCTACCTTAGTTCTTGCCTCCAGGTTCCTGCCTTGAGTTCCTGCCCCATGTCCCCTTCGTGATGGACTGTGATCAGAGTGTGTAAGACAAATAAAACCTTTCCTCTCTCAATATTTTTTGTCATGTTTTATCACAGCAGTGAAAACCCTAACTAAGACAGGTGGAAAGGGACAGACACCAGGGGATGGATGACATGGAGGACTGTAGGGCCAAGAGAGTTGGCGTCAGATGTGTGGGTTGTGGGAAATTATTTCAAGGATGCTTTCTTGTAGCTAGAGTTCTCCTGCCTGGCCAGTCCCACAGCTGCTCATACCCAACCAAGTAAACATATAGAGACTTACATTGTTTACGAACTGTATGGCCACAGCAGGCTTCTTGTTAACTAGTTCTTGCATCTTAAATTAACCCATTTCTATAAATCTATACCTTGCCACATGGCTCATGGCTTACCAGTATCTCACATGTTGGTACTCATGGCGGCGGCTGGCGGTGGCTGGCAGCATCTCTCTGCCTCAGCCTTCCACTTCCCAGAATTCTCCTCTCTCCTTGTCCCACCTATACTTCCTGCCTGGCTACTGGCCAATCAGTGTTTTATTTATTAACCAATCAGAGCAACACATTTAATATACAGAACATCCCACAGCACTTTATGGTACCCTAGAATCTCTTCCCACCGGACTTCTGCCTCGGGCGAGAAAATGACATCTCTTGCCTCTTGAGATGCTGTATAGGTCAGTCAGCTGACTTTGGTCTTGCAAAGCCAGGCAGTGATCTGAAAGCCGTGAGTAGCATTTGCTGATTACGCGATCAGGCTGCAGACTGCACAGGCTTCCCTTGGAATTCCCAGTGCTGAGTTCTGAATACAGATGGCAAAGTCAGAGCAAGGAGGTTGCAGCGCAGACCAGAGGCACAGTTAGCATGAAGGGCTCTGAGGGACAAAGTAAGCCTCACTGCCCATGACAGGGATGACACACCCTGTCAGGGCCACTGCCCAGGCAGGAAGGCAGTGAACTGGGAAACCTTGGGGCCAAGGACCCTTGGCCCTCCTGCCTCCCAGCACAGGCCCTGGGGAGTAGGAGTCTTGCAGAGCAGTTAAGATCAACTTGGCTGCAGAGTCATGGTTATTAAGAGCTGAGGTGGACCCTGTAGGGGCAGAGCTAACTACTCCTGTCATCCATAGACACCTCCTTGGACTGGCAGTGGCTGAGTGCCCATGGCCTGCCTTCAGGTGGGAGAAGATTTGACAGGATCTGGGGAGGTGACAGTGAAGGACCAGGTCCCTCTTCCTGGAACATTTGCTGAAGGATTGGTGCGGCAAGGTCTTGAATGGCAACTGTGGACCTGCAAACTGATTAAATACGAGCAAATATCACCATGAGCTGTTCCCTCCAGAAGCCCACCCTGGGTGCTGTGAGGAGTGAGATGGGCCCCACCCTCCTGGCCACTCAGAGACTGGTGGGCTCAGAGCAGAGTGTGGAAGCCATCTGCTTCCTGCAGCTTTTCCATCCTGGGGTGAGTCAAAGCCTTCTCCGTCAGGTCTGTTGTGATTGGCTGGGATTTGCACTCCTCTAAGTTTTGAGATAACAAAACCCAGTGACCATGACAACACCCAGGTTCTCAAGTAACAGCCCAACAGCCGACACTTGCCTTGGGGCCCTGTGTTCTCTGTGCAGTTCCTTCTTTGCCTCCTAGTTTTCATAACTGGGGCCAAATTTCAAGGCAGATAAATGAGGGTAAACACACGTCTAGCAATTCGCCACCCTTGAAAAATTGGTTCCACTCTCTGTGTTTATCTTGAGCCTAGACCCATCTGCTCAAGGTGTTTCTCTAATGTCCTCCTTGTCCTGACCTAGCCCTTCCCTGTACGCCTAGAAAAGAGAAACATTTTTCTAAACTCTTACAAGATGAGAGAGTCAAAGGTTTCTTTCAACTCCCTCATCTTGGGAAATGACCGTGGCAAAGATGGCCCATGGGGGCATTTGTACGGTGCTTTTATGTTGGTTCAGTTAATGTTAAACAAAGTCCAAAGGGCACTAGTTCAATGTCGAACTAGTTACCTACTGTTGTGTGACAAGTGACCCCAAACTCGATGGCCTTAAACCTTAATAGTCTTTAACTCTATAGGTCGGGTCTAGCAGAGTGGGCCTGGATGTCAGGCAGGGCTGCGACCACCTGAAGGACTGACAGGGACTGGAAGGCCCACTGGTGAGGCGATCCCTGCTTACGGCTAGCAAGCTGGCCCTGGTCACTTGCAGAACCTCACTCTCTATGGCGTCCCTCCTGAGGTTGCCAAGTGTCTGTATGCATGGTGGCCACTTTTTGGAGTGCCAGTCTAAGAGATGAAGGGCAGAATGAGGAGCCTTTGCTGCCTAAATCCAGTTGCATCCACCCTATTCCTACTCCACTGCTCACCTGGACCAGCCCTGATCCAAAATAGAGGAGCATGCCGGTAGGAAACAAAAAGCGTGCTGCGTGTTAACGATGGCACAACAGCAGCTGTGCGCCGCTCCAGTTCTGCAGATGGTGATAAGTGAAAAAATATATCCTTCCTGACCAACCACGGTGTTTCCTTACGGTGGTAAGTCACTGTATTTGTCCAGCTTTTGTTGAATATTTTGTAATAAAATACTCAAGTCTGGGTAATATGTCAACAAAAGAGGGGTTTTTGTTTTTCCGAAACTGGGTTTCTCTGCATAGTCCTGGCTGTCCTGGAACTAGCTCTGTACACCACGCTGGCCTCAAACTCACAGAGATCTGCCTTCCTCAGCCTTCTGGGTGCTGGGATTAAAGGTTTGTGCCACCTCTGCCCAGCTCAAAAGAGGTTTATTTATCTATTTCAGAAGATTTAGAACATGACATCACCATGGGCTGGCTCCAATGGAGCTCTGATGTCATGGTGGATGACATAATGGCAGAAGCACATTCCGAGCAGTCACTTACTTGAGACGGGAAGCCAGAGAAGTGGTGGAGATTGTCTGCTCTTTCATAACATCTTGCTGTGGGAAGTTCTGTATGGCAAATGTGTTGCTAATTAGTCGATAAATAAAACACTGATTGGCCATTGGCTAGGCAGGAAGTGTAGGCGGGACAAGGAGGAGAATAAAGCTGGGAAGTGGAAGGCTGAGTCAGAGAGACACTGCCAGCCGCCATGATGAGAAACAGCTTGTGAAGATGCCGGTAAGCCACGAGCCATGTGGCAAGGTATAGATTAATGGAAATGGATTAATTTAAGCTGTAAGAACAGTTAGCAAGAAGCCTGCCATGGCCATACAGTTTGTAACCAATATAAGTCTCTGTGTTTACTTGGTCGGGTCTGAGGCTGTGGGACTGGCAGGTGATAGAGATTTGTCCTGATTGTGGGCCAGGCAGGAAAACTCTAGCTACAACATCTGGATAGAGGTAGCCCTGGTCTGTGAGAACTAGTCCCTTCCATGGCCAGTGTCCCCATGACCCCTCCACATGGCCCTAGTCTTGACGTTTCCACCACATCAGTACCACCACCATGGAGACCAGGCTTCCAGCATGTGAGCCCTTGGGAGACATCCAAAGCCAGTGGCCACTCTAACAGAGGCCCAAAGACAGCTGTCACCAGCTCAGGTGACCACACATGACTCAGCGACAAGCAGGCAATATTTCAGAGAATCTTTGAATAGTACGGGTCACAGATGACAGGATAAAACATTGGGACAACTGACCTTGGATTTGAACTGTATCTCAGTTTACCTGTCAACACCTGTGTACTGTGGTGGTATTGTGTTCCCCAAAATATTGTGCACCCTAATAAACTTAGCTGGGGTCAGAGACAGAACAGCCACTAGATACAAAGGCTAGAAAATGGTGGCACTCACACCTTTAATCCTAGCATTCCAAAGGTAGAAATCCATGTGTTCAAGGATATAGCCAAGCATGGTGACTCACGCCTTTAATCCCAGAAAGCGAGCCTTTAATCCCAGGGAGTGATGGTAGAAGGCAGAAAGGTATATAAGGCGTGAGGATCAGAAACTAGAAGCATTTGGCTGGTTAAGCATTTGGCTGGTTAAGCTTTCAGGCTTCTAGCAGCACAGTTCAGCTGAGAGCCATTCAGATATGAGGACACAGAGGCTTCCAGTCTGAGGAAACAAGATCAGCTGAGAAGTTGGCCAGGTGAGGTTAGCTATGGCTTGTTCTGTCTCTCTGATCTTCCAGTGTTCACCCCAATACTTGGCTTATTTTATTAATAAAGGCTCTTTAAGATTCATGCTACAGTGTACCATACCTGGAAAGGCCAAAGAGAAGAACACAAGATTACATCCAGCTGTTCGGATATTGACTGAAGTTCTATGTAACTGAATTCAAAATGATGGCTCCTACCTGACACACAGGGGTTTTGCCTGCATGTCTGCCTTTCTAAAGAATAGACACAGTGGGGCTGGAGAGATGACTCAGAGGTTAAGAGCACTGACTGCTCTTTCAAGGGACCTGGGTTCAATTCCCAGCACCCACATAGTGACTCATAACCATTTATAATGAGACCTAGTCCCCTCTTCCACCCTATTCTGGCCTGCAGGTATATATGCAGACAGAATATACATGCAGACAGAATATACATGCAGACAGAATATAGTATACATAAGAAATAAATCTTTTTTTTTTTTTAGAAAAAGAAGAGACATAGCCTCTCCCTAACAACATTTTCTGCCCAGCGACTGGGACAGGGAAATCACTCAGTGACTGGGAGGAAGGGGTTCCAACAGCCACGGATGTCACCTAGGTGGCTCCCCACAAGGGAGCCTTAGACCAAGTGTGGAGACAGCCGCTGACTGCACCAAGTTGGTGTCACAGAGCATCTCTCATCACCTGCCATCCCATGGTCCTGCTCATCATCTGCCTTTACACCAGAAACTGGTCTAGATGGTATCTGCCCCAAGGTCAGCTGTCGGTCAGGAAGCTCCAGCAGTACATTTAAGACACCCCGCTTATTTTGCGTGTGATAGCAGATGCTAATTGTTAAAACACAACTTCTGGTGTCTCTAACCTCATGTTAAATTGAGTAAAAACACAAGGAAGGGTGCTGAGGAGAGAGCGCAGTGGTTAAGAGCACTGGCTGCTTTTGCAGACGGCCTGCCTGGGTTCAGCCCCCAACGCCCACAGGGTGGGTGGCTCTCGAGCTTTTGTAACTCCAGTGCCAGGAACCCATGCCCTCCTCTAGCCTCTGAGGGCACCGGGCACACATGGGGCACACAGCATGCCTACAGCAAACACTCACAAAATGCAAACGACTCTTTAAACACAGCAGAATGGCGACTCCCTCCTGTGACCTGAGTGCTGGGGAAGCTCAGGCTGGGGAGCCACCCTGAGTAGGAAACTAACCTGGGTTACAGAGGGAGATGCTGTCTCAAAACAACAGCAACAACAACAAAAAACCCTGAAACAAAATGAAGGGGAAGACAGCCAAGCAAAAATAAAGGCATTCCCAT
Source organism: Peromyscus eremicus (assembly GCF_949786415.1). Taxonomy (NCBI): domain Eukaryota; kingdom Metazoa; phylum Chordata; class Mammalia; order Rodentia; family Cricetidae; genus Peromyscus; species Peromyscus eremicus. Next base: position 60,006,784 of record NC_081424.1, read on the forward strand.
ACAAATGTTTGCCGCCTGTTTCAGAGCTCTAAATGGGACAGGTGTTTTCCTCTCTCCTTCCTCCCCTGCCCTCCCTCCCTCTCTCTCTCTCTCTCCTTTTTCTTCCCTCCCTGTCTCCCTCCTCTCTTCTCCCACTCTTTTTTTCCTTCCTCCCCTAACCTCTTCCTCCTTTCCTTCCCTCCCCTCCCTCCCCTTCCCCTCCATCCCCTTGCCACCCACCCTCCCCACCCCCTCCAGCAGTGCCCTCAGAACTCTTCAGAAGCAATACTCCTGGCTCAGGAGCTGGTTTTAAGGCGACATTATTTCCCTCATCACCTTCCGTGTTCTTATTTGTCCTTCATTCCGGTCTCCCTCAATTACCTATTTTTGCCTTGTCATGCTCTCTATTTCTGCAAGCCCCTTTTATATTCCTGGAATGATAGGGAATAGCAACACACAGAGCATAGAACATCCAGGCTATGTTCTTCTGAAGCTCACCAGTCTCCCTGTTCTTTGACTCTCTACCTGTAGGGAAGGTGGGTAGGAGAGAACAGGAAGTCTCTGCTTCAGGATATTCTGGGGGACGTGGGCCATGCTACTTGGCCATTGACTGTGGAAACCATAAAGAGGAGTTGGAGTTCACGGAGAGAGAAATGGTTCTGATTATGTTTCAGTTAATTTTTTTTTTCCATAAGAAGTCACCGGAAGCCTGGCTGTCTACACCACAGCTAGGCGCTATCTCCCAAAGTGCATTGCAGCTCCTGGACTCTGCTGAGGGCCACTCCTCTCAGTCATTTCCCGCCTCCCCTTCCCTCCTATACTTCTTTAAGACACAGAGGCCTCAGGGCTCCACATTGGCCAGAAGGCTGCAAAGCTCTCAGGCCTCAGCTCTGAGATGCACATGACCTTGTTTTGTCGAACTGTGTGGCCAGATGAGCCAGGCTCTGGCTGGGGACCAGGAGGTCCATGGCTCACATCTGCTGCTCACAGAGTGAGACAGTGGAGGAAGGTGGCCAGGAACAAGTGCAAAGAGATGGATCGTAAATAAACTGTCCCCTGATGGTTTTTCATCTTCACATTTCCTTTAGTAATGGACAAATCATTTTTCATAAAGATGAAACGATGCTTTCCCCAGGATGCAGTCGGTAGAAGCTGCATCATCGCTACACAGCAGAGGTGCTGTGGGGTTTCTGGCAGAGTGGACCAGTGATGGGAAGATCATGGGCACCTTGTGTGTGGGGGGTGGGCACAAGAGAAGAAAGGAGAGAGCTGGGGCGACTCTGGCTTTGGACATCCCCCGTTCGAGAAGAATCTGCACCCCGCGCTAGTGCCAATGGTCTTCAACAACAGGAAACACCCAAGCGGGCAGCTGGTGCGGGATCCCAGGAGGCCTGGACACAGAGGGGTCAAAACTCAACCATTTCATAGGACAGATCAGCTTCAAAAGCCAAGATCAACGATGGGCCATTCAGACTCCTCAGGATGAACCCATTTCCTACATGCATCCCTCAGGATGTAAATACCCACTAACTGGCCAAAGCTCACGGTGACCTCAGAATTTTTTTTTCCGGTTTTTCGAGACAGGGTTTCTCTGTGTAATTTTGGTGTCTGTCCTGGATCTCACTCTGTAGACCAGGCTGGCTTCGAACTCACAGAGACCCTCCTGGGATTAAATCCTGCTGGGATTAAAAGTGTGTACTGCCGACGCCCAGCTCAACCTCAGAAATTCTAGTAATTTAGGATTGATTTTAAGAGAAACATACAGAGTCAAAGAAAAGTAAAATTATAGCAGGAGCCCCAAAGACTCAAACAAATGGCAAGTGTTCATGGAAAATGAAATTGAAAACAGGCATAAGAATGTCAAAGGAATTCTCTTAAAGGGGATAGTTGGACAGATATAATGATAAGAAATGTACAAATCAAAATAATATGTTGTTCTAATTCAAGGTCTTTACCGAGGTTAAATGCACCATCACCATCATTACCGTCTCCATTCTCACCATCACTACCATCACCACCACCTTTACAGAGCCATCACTGACATCACCATCATCATCATCATAGTCACCATCATGACCATCACTTAGCCATCACTGACATCACCATCATCATCATCATAGTCACCATCATGACCATCACTTAGCCATCACTGACATCACCATCATCATCATCATAATCACCATCATGACCATCACTTAGCCATCACTACCATCACCACCATCATCATCATAGTCACCATCACGACCATCACTTAGCCATCACTACCATCATCACCACCATTATCATTGCCATAGTCACCCTCATTACCATCACTACATACCCAGCACTATCACCATGGTCACCATCACCATAATCATTTCTCAAAGTCATTAGCACCATCATCCTCATCAATATCACCATCACCACGCTGTCATCACCAGCATCATATAAATTTCACTACTATTATCATCACCACCACCCACCATCCCCAGAAGCAGCACTCTGCTTTGGAGTGAGCCTCCTGTGAACCATGCATCTGTTTCCACATGAGTTCCACAAAACTCTAATAGCTTTAACCTGTAGAAAAGTTAGTAGAGATTTGTGGAGGCCCACAAAGGTTTCCTAGTGAGATCTGAGCTTGCTTTACCCAACAGGGCTGCATTAGAAGATTGCTTGACCACGTGCATGGTTACCAGGTGATTGGAAGGGTCTACAATTGGATGAGGTCTTTTGCTCCACCCCTTGGCATTCCTATAAATAGTCCTTGGAAGAGACAGAAGGGGCCAGTGGATAAGGATCCAGGCCCTCCCAAGGCTGTCCTGTGTTTCTATCTGTTTCTCTCCCCTCTATCCTTCTATCTAAATCTCTTATCCCTCTCTCCTCAAGAGTACCCTGTCGTAAAATGTGGGAGCCAGTCTCCCAGCTGGGGTCCCACAGAGATTGGAGGTTTTCATAATGGGGCCGGGATCACCAGCGGCTGACCTTTGATCTGGGACTGACACCAGAGCCTCAGCCTGACCACTGTACACCCCCACCCTATAGCAGGCCATGCCAGAGGAAGAACCCACTGCTCAGAGTCCGTGAGAATGAGAGCAATGACAGAAAGAACGTCTCCTGAGAAGATATGGGCATATGTCCATCCACACCACTTGCCACTCTATCAAATGCCTGATTTTTGGAAAACAACCCACTTGTACCTAAGCGATCTGTTTCTAAAAATAAACTCTCACTTATTCTGACATCATGCACAGCCCACTCAAAGTAGAAACTTAAATCTACGCAAAATGGTTCACAAATGTTTGAGGATGAGAACCATCAGTACTGGCAAGGCTGGATTCAGGATGTACTCACCTGGTTGTCCCCAATGCCAGCCCAATCCTTCATACCTGTCATCTGCATCCTTCAGGGTTTATCAGGAAGGCTCTTGCCCTGTAATTCATCCAGAACACAGAGGCTTTACCTTCAGAGCGGCAATTAATCTCAGCCCAGCTTGGAAAGATGTAGGCCTAGAATGCATTACTAGCACTTTAGGACCTACGTACAGAAATCTCAATTAACCTTCTAATCTGCAGGCCAGAAGGAGGGCTTGTGGGTAAAACACATTGCCAATTTCCCATGAACCCTACCCAAATGTGGACAGACTTCAGGTCACTGTGATTAGCTATAGTATCAGGAGAAAGTGAAGGTTGTGTAGTTCACTTTTTAAAGACCAGTGCTGGATGTAAGGAAGCCAGCATGTACCAGGCGGGGTCTGAGGTGGCCTTTCTGGTCAGCTGCAAAGTCACCTGTGCACTCCTAATCATTGCTCTCTAGTTGACAGGACATTAGCGCATCGCAGCCTACTCTACCCAGAGGATAATGGAGCAGTGTGTGTTCAGACTCATGTCAAAGTGTGCACCAGATGACAGTGAATCAGAACACCTGATCATAGTAGGGAACAAGAGGACAATGGTCCCCCAGCCTTTGACTTCAGCTTTCTGAGTAGAGTGAATCCTTGGAACAATTTTCAGTCAGCCCCATTGATGCTATAACAAAGGAGCTGAAAGCAAAGCCTGCAGATGCTCCCTGAGGGAGTCATCCTCAGCGCAGTGGGTGCTCCCTGAGGGAGTCCCCCTCAGCACAGTGGGTGCTCCCTGAGGGAGTCCCCCTCAGCACAGTGGGGCTTCCTGAGGGAGTCACTCTCAGCACAGTGAGTGTTCCCTGAGGAGTCCCCCTCAGCACAGTGGGTGCTCCCTGAGGGAGTCCCTCTCAGCACAGTGGGTGCTCCCTGAGGGAGTCCCCCTCAGCACAGTGGGTGCTCCATGAGATAGTCCCCCTCAGCACAGTGGGTGCTCCATGAGATAGTCCCCCTTAGCACAGTGGGTGCTCCCTGAGGAGTCCCCCTCACACAGTGGGTGCTCCCTGAGGAGTCCCCCTCAGCACAGTGAGTGCTCCCTGAGGAGTCCCCCTCAGCACAGTGAGTGCTCCCTGAGGGAGTCCCCCTCAGCACAGGGAGTGCTCCATGAGGGAGTCCCCCTCAGCACAGTGGGTGCTCCCTGAGGAGTCCCCCTCAGCACAGGGAGTGCTCCATGAGTGAGTCCACCTCACACAGTGGGTGCTCCATGGATCTCCATTGCTGAGGTGGCCAGACAGCACTCAGAGTCAGCTGCTGCTGCCCACTACTGTGAGGGTTAATCTTGACTGTCCACTGGACAGGATTCAGAACCACCTGGGAGGCACACCTCCATGAGGCAATCTTCAGAAAGCCTTACCTGATGTTAGTGGCGCCATCCCATGAGCCAGGGTCTAGGGTTTGGGATTAATGAAAGGAGAAGACCAGCCTAGCACCAGCCTTTCTGACCAGCCTCTGGGGCCACCATAGCTACTCTGCCACCATTTTTTTCTTGCCGTGAAGGACAAGACCATCGATACTCAACCTGTTGGTTATGACCTCTTTGGGGGTCAAACGACCCTTACATAGGGGTCACATATCAGACATTCTGCGTATCAGATATTAACATTATGATTCTAAACAGTTGCAAAATTACAGTTAAGAGGTATCAACAAGATAATTTTATGTTGGAGGGGGGCGGGGGGAGTCACCAAAGCATGAGGAATTGTGTTGAAGGGTCACAGCACCAGGAAGGTTGAGAACCACTGGTCTAGACCCTCAGCCTGTGAGCCAAAATAATTCTTCTTCCTGTGAACTGCTTTTGTTGGGCATTTTGCCACAACAAGGAGAAAAGTAACTAATAAGCTCCTAAGCAGAGTTCTACATGACCACAAACCCCCTCCCCATCTCCCCTGCCCCCTCTCCTTCCTTCTCCATCTATCCAATGCTCACCTGCTGAGCTGTGTTAGGTGCTGAAAAGGATGTAAAAGTGAGTTTAGCACCTACTTTGATGTGGTGAGCATCTGCATCCTGCATCTGCATCTACACCCCTGTCTGAATCCGAACCCGTGTCCGCCAAGCTCATAGGAGGAAGGGGCGCTTTCTCGGAGTCTGAGAGGGCATCTTTCTGGCCCCATAATGTCACTGGACTCCAGTCAACAGCTGCAGGTCAGCCTGATTGTGCAATTCATTTCACCGAGTGCCACACCTCAAGTCGTCATCCTGGCCCTTCAAATAGCCACCGTTTTGTCATTTGTACCTCAATAAAGCTAAAGACAACTGATTTTTTAAAAAATAAATAAGTAAAGTCTGGCATGGTGGCCTGTCCCTTTAATCCCAGCATTCAGGAGGCAGAGGCAGGCCAGGCAGATCTCTGTGGGTTTGAGGTCAACCTGGTCTACAGAGCGAGTTCCAAGACAACCAGACCTACATGGAGAGACCCTGTCTTTAAAACAAAACAAAACAAAACAAAAACAAAACAAAGACAAAAAAAAAACTAAATAAGTAAGTAAATAATCTATCTCCTGTCCTTACTAAGCATCTCTCAAAGAATGTTGAAAAATATCTATTTTTTAACACAACTCTTAAAAAAAATAGTAATTTAAAAAGTGTCTTTTCTCTCTTCTCCCAGTCCTCCTGACACTCTCTGACTCTGAGCTTCGCAGATGGGATCCCTGGCCCAGGCGTTTCCAGGATGTGTGCTCCCTCCTGCCCTGCATTTCCCCAGGTCAGCTGAAGGACCCAGCACCTTCACATACCCCACAAACTGCTGGGATGAAGCTGGAGATCCCCCTACAGGATCCCCCCAAAGCTGTCCTCCTGACACAGACAGCTCCTGTAATGACTGCCATCCCCCAGCTCTTCACAGATGAGTTTTGTAGCAAACTCCCTGCCGTCCTAGGGTGCTGTGGCTCAGTGTGTCCGCTTCAGGTCTTCCCAAGCAGAGTGTGAGTACCTGGAGAGAGTCCAGTTTCTGTGGAGGATCCTTTCCACAGCACCCACCTGAAGGGCTCGGGTAGTCCAGATGGAATTTCGCAGAAGAAAGCCCTGTGCACCAGAGACAGCAAGGTGTGCTTGATGACGTTCTGCGTTCATCCCATCATGGCAAGGCATAAACAATTTCCCATCACAGAAGAATGTGGGCTGCTGAGCAGAACATGCTTCCAATTCTCAGACCGTCATTAAACGCAGGAGATGCAAGAGATTCTGCATGGATTCAGGCATCTGCTGGGAACGCTACCAGAAGGGTGAGCTGGACTGAGACACCTCGTGTGCCGTGTGTGGCGTGCATGCAGCTGAAGATGGCGTTTTAAATAGCATCATGCACATCTGGTGCTGGAATGTGGCTTCGTCCTGGATGAGGAGGTTTTAAATACCAAGCTGTGTTACATGCCACATGGGACCTGCAGTTGGTTTTATTTCAAGCTTACCATGGCATTACATCATAAACACATGTAATATATTTGTCGTCTAATTCCTATTGCAAGAACATTAACAACTGTTGAACTTATTGAATCACCAGTTTCTCCATGCTCGTTATTTTAAAATACGATCTTTTCAACATCCTGACAGTATGTGATTGAATACGACACCATGTGATTCTATTATTTTGAGGGGGGCGGGGAGTTTCTAAGATCCTGCACAGGAACCATGCCCCTTCGGCTTGAGACTGTAATGGGTCCTGATCACAAGTTCCCAGGGGCAGTCAACATATCTCATTCCACGGCTGGATCCTCCAGCAATGTGAATAATGTGAAAAGCATATCTGCTCATAGGCCACCAGAACTCCTCCCAGCAAACTTCAGGAAAGCCTTGTAGATGCTGGGACAACTGCACAGTGCAAAGGGCCGAGACTGGAGAGTGTGGTTCCAGAAACAAACCCCGTCCTCAGTGTCGGGCCCTGAAGTCTCTTTGAGGGTGGCAAGCCTTCATGAGCTTTCTGTCAGTTCCCAGGTGGCTGTGGACGGGCGTGAGGATTGGTGAGAAAGACAGGGACTGAGGAATGAATTTTATGAGGCCTTTTTTAATAAAAAGCATTGTTCTAAAAGAACACAGTAGTGCTGAGCCAGCCACCCTACCCCTCTGCTTGCATTGAATTGTTCCGTGTATTGAAACATCTCTAAGGTACTTCAGTGACTGATGAATTTGGTCAGAATTCTTCACACAAAAGGGACCTCTGTTTCCCACTTGGATTTCTGCATCAGTGGCCTGCTCTAGTTTAAGGACTTCTAGGACTTCTACTCTCAGCTTGGCCTTCCTGGTTCAAAGGTCATGTGGTTTCCCCTTGGTTTGTGACACATGCTTGTCATCTTCTTGATTCTATTGATGTGACAAAATACCCTTTGATTTCAGCACTCGGGAGGCAGAGGCAGGCAGATCTCTGAAAGTTCAAGGCCAGCCTGGTCTATAGAGTGAGTTCCAGGACAGCCAAGGCTACACAGAGAAACTCTGTCTTAAGAAACAAAACAAACAAACAAACAAACAAAAACACCGTGACTAAAGTGAGAAAGGGGTTATTTGGCTCACAGATCCAGGTTACAGTCCATCCTTGTCATCAAGGTGCCAGGAACTTGAAGAAGTCACATCGGGAGCAGAGAACAGTGAGCTAGTGTATGCATGCCAGCACATGGATAGATCTCTCCTTTTCATTTAACCCATGGCCCAACCCTAAAACTGACCCACCTAAGAAAATCCCCAGTAAGCATGCCCACGGGCCAACCTAATCTAGACAAATTTCCTTGAGGAGACTCCCTACTCAGGTGATTCCAGATTGTTTCAAGCTGTCAATTAAAACCGACCAACACACACTTCTGTTGACTTGCAGACCACAGGAGCACCAAACCCTGCTCACTCGGCCACTTCTCTTGATATATAAACTGAGCTTCCTGCTTGGTAACAGCGGGACAGTAAGAGCCAAAAGCGAGACACATGGGAATATTTTTCCACAGAGATTTGCAAAATGTTTAAGAAAACTTTAAAAACATTAAATACTTGCCACTTCTGTGGTTGGTGGCTTGAGGGTATGACAGTATTTCAAAATACTTCTAACAATCCACCTTCTTGCTTAATATCTCTGGCCCCAAATATCTAACTCTGTGTTAAAGGGACCGTGGTGAAAAGAAAATCTCTACCCTCTTGTGTTTAGGAGTTCCTGGGCTGGTCTGTGGCTCACCCAGCTGGCTGTGGGCACCAGCTGTTCTGAGTGGCCAGGGAAGGCCAGGGAAGCAAAGCTTTCTGTGGAAGACACCTCTCCGTGGCCTTATTTTGGCATCAGCCCTCCACTAGGAGTCCTGGAGTTTCTGGAAGGTTTGGAGTCCGTCCCCCCACCCCCCACCCATCCTCGTCCCCTCCCCCCCCTCCCCGTCCCCCCTCCTCCCACCCCAATATTGGTGGAAGCAATTTGAGGAAGGCACTTATCTGGGCCTAGAAGTGACTTTTCATGATACAGACTTGGTCCAATCACAGAGATTCAACATGGAGCTTTGCTTCATTCATAACCAGCTCACAGTCGAGAGAAGATTTTATGTTGCTATAGACTTTATCTTTTCTTTATCTAATTATGTTTGAGATAGGGTCTGGTGTTTCCCACGCTAGCCTCAAATGTTGTCAAGGATGTCTTTGAACTACCTATCTTCCTGCCCCTACCACCCCTGGAACCACGGCTGTACACACACCAGGTCGATTTCAAATTTAAATTTCTCACAGACTTTCTATTCCTGCAGCAGCACATCTCACTCCACAGGTGTGAGTCTGCCCCAAGGGAGGAGTCAGGAAATGGGAAGGCCTCGGTTAACTCTAGTAGAGAATGCAGAGGGGGAAAGGAGAAGAAGGGAGAAAAGGAAGAATGATCCACATACAGAGACTGGGGAGCCTTGGGGCTGGAAAAGTAGCTCAGGGCTGAGCGCTGGCTAGCACTTGAATGGCCCTTGGCTGGAACCTCAGCACTAGGACGGACGGACACGGACACACACGGGACACACACACACACACAAACACCACAGATCTTTGGAGATGGCATTGGCCTATCAGCCTATCAGCAGGCTTGTTCAGTCACTTACCATCACTTGAGGGCATTACTTCCCAAAGGCTTCTCCCCATCCTTGTGTAAGGAGGAGAATCCAATCTGAGGTGGCCTCTTTCTTTCTTGTGTAAGTCACTGTTCTCACCTTGCTTTTCCAGATATTCTGTCTCTCTGGGCTCTCTCTGCCTCATTAGCTCTCCCCCTCTCCTCCCTCCATCTCTCAGGCCTTCTCTCTTCAGGGTGGCACACAAGTTACCTCCAGCCTTAGCAGTCTCCTCTCTCAGGTCTCCTTTTATTTTCTGTTTGAGGTTTTGAGTCCCTGAGTCATTGCTTGAACATCATTTTTACATAAAGGAGACGAAAATGAAGTATAAATGCAGTCCGCCGGGTTCCTCCTCCATCTGTGAGCATTATATCGTCCGCCCCTTGCTTCTTGCACAGCCTCTGACAAGCATAGATGAAAGCGCTGTGGCCATGAAAGAAGATTGAAAGAATGCAGCAGAGCTTTTATGAATTCCTACAGGGAAAGAATTGGCTAAGGAGTCAGTTGGGATGCTAGGGCCGGACACCAGGGTCTGCCTGGGCTCCCCAGCTCTGTCCACGGCTGCACTAGCTGTCAGGTACTGAACAATGAGGAGAAGATGACAGAGCCCCAAGGAACACAGGCCGGACCCAACCCTGATGACACTGACGTCTCACAGGAAACAGAAGCTGCTGGGAAAACAGGAGGCGCCTGATCCAGCTATGAGCAAAGATTTCCCCACCACCCCTCCATCTCAGGGGAGGGAAAGCCAGTCTCTGCCGCAGGAGGGTAAGTGCAGAGCAAAGGCCACATACACTGTGGTCATGAAAGTGTAGTCCATCCAACATGGCAAGACAAAAGGGACAAAGGACAGATAGGACAAGTAAAAGCATTAGCAAGAGCCAGGTGTGGTGGCTCACACTTAATCTCAGCCTTCCTGGTGCTGGGATTAACATAAATTCTGGGACCATCTGGGCCACATAGAGAGATTCTGTCTCCAAAAGAAAGAAAGCTTTTTCAAGAAACATCAACCATCATGGGGAACATAGATGGTCTAAATGTCCCAATTATAAGGCAGGAGTCATGAGATTTGATTAAAAGCAAGGCCCATGTATGCAGACTGCGGTCATAAACCCACATTCAAAAGCCCTTGGCAGTAATGTACAGCCAGACACCCATACCCCAACATCTACCCAAGAGGAATGAAACTGTGTCCACGGGGTTCTGAAGCAGGCATGTTCTCAATTAAAGCATCAAGTGCAAACAAGTCACATGTCCATCAGCTGTGAGTAGACTGGTCTGAAGTGTCCCCACCAAAGAATGGTTTTTATAACCCTGAAGCAGGCCTCTTCCACCCTTCCTCATTGGCTGAGTCATCTTGAGGGTACTGCCTTACATGCTGTCTTAGTTAAGGTTTCTGTTACTGTGAAGAGACGCCATGACCATGGCAACTCTTACAAAGGAAGACATTTCATGGGTGGCTTACAGTTTCAGAGGTCCAGTCCATTATCAATCAAAGGTTTCCACACCCTGGTGTTGAGCCTCCCCGCCAACACAGTAATCCAAATCAAACCAAATCAAACCGAATCAAGAAAAAGTCCAGGTTGAATGAGTGAAACACTTCCAGGTGATTTTCCAGCTGCCAGAGAGGAGACAAGGAGAAGAGACTGAAAAACCACTTGTCTGTTCTCTGGGGGGTAGTTTCAATACCCTGTAGGAGTGGTCTTGTGCATCTCTGTAGGAGGAGCCACCATTTGGCAGGTCTTCTGAGATGAGGCAGAGTTTGGAGGGAGAGAGAGAGAGATGGGGAGGGGCAGCTGAGGTGGCGCTTCCACCTGAACAATCGTCATGGTAGGACATGGCGGCATGCAGGCACACATGGTGCTAGAGGAGGAACTGAGTGAAGGAGTAGCTACATCTTGATCATCAGGCAACAGGAAGTGGTCTGAGACACTGAGTGTAGCTTGAGCATATATGAGACCTCAAAGCCTGCCTCCACGGTGACACACTTCCTCCAACAAGGCCACACCTACTCCAACAAAGCCACACCTCCTTATAATGCCATGCCCCCCATGAGCTTATGGGGGCCAATTACATTCAAACAACCACATATTTCATCTCGGTCTTAACTTTCTCTCTACCTCTTATGTCTATTTCTCAATGAAACTATGTTAGAGTTCATCCCTGCATTTTACAATCTGTTCGTTTAAAGACTTCTTAGGTGGATGAACTTGTCATGTCTGTAAGTCATTGGGCAAGGTTGGCTGTTAATAATTTTTCAATCTAAATTTGATTTGGGTCAGGGTACCCAGACTAACAGGTGTTGGGAGGGTGGGCAACAGTGTTTTCCTATTCATCTGTGGCCAGACCTAAGCTGACTCAAGGCACTTTTGAAAATGAACCATTTTTTATTTTCCTTTTTTTTTTTTTTTTTTTTTTTTGGTGTTTTTTCCCCCCTGAGACAGGGTTTCTCTGTGTAGCTTTGGAGCCTGTCCTAGAACTCAGTCTGTAGACCAGGCTGGCCTCAAACTCACAGAGATCCACCTGGCTTTGCCTCCTGAGTGCTGGGATTAAAGGCGTGCGCCGCCGCCGCCGCCGCCGCCGCCGCCGCCGCCACCACCACCACCACCACCACCACCAGGCTATTTTTTCTTTCTTACAGTAAATCACTCAGGAGCTGGGGTAATACCAGGAGAGCAGACTGCTTTGTGTGCTGTAAATGCTGAGCAGTCACCAGAATAGGAAAAAAAATAGTTGTAGATAACACTCCAGCGGAGGAGATGAAGTGGATAGCAAACACCTGATTAGTTCAAATACGGCAAAATGTGGAAAGGGAACCAAGAAAAAAAATGAGAAGTCTTTAAAACAAACAGGCACCATCAGCCTGGACCTAACCACTAAGAACCAACCACACACGCTGACAGTGAACCCAGGTAAACATAAACGTTATTTATTGCGTTGGATAGAAAAACAAGACCCAGCAATGTCCTGCCTGCAAGAAATGTATTTCAGGTGTAAAGAAACAAATGGAGCCAGGTGTGGGTAATGCACACCTATAATCACAGCATCAAAGAGGACAAGAAAGAAAGGGGTGCTGTATATCAACTTGTCACAAGCTAGAGTCATCTGAACAGAGGGAAACTCGATTGAGAAAATACCTTTATCTAAGTCAACTGTAGGGCATTTTCTTAGTTAGTGGTTGATGGGGAGGGCCCAGCCCATTGTGGATGTGGCCACCCCTGGGCTGGTGGTCCTGAGTTCTTTAAGAAAGCAGGCTGAGCAAGCCATGGGGAGCAAGCCAGTAAGCAGCATCCCTCCATGGCCTCTGTGTCAGCTCCTGCCTCCAGATGCCTGCCCTGCTTGAGTTCCTGTCCTGACTTTCTTCAATGATGATGAACTGTGATGTGGAAATGTAAGCCAAATAAACCCTTTCACCCCCAAGTTGCCTTGGTCTGTTTTGTCATGTTTCGTCACAGCAATAGTAACCTTAACTAAGACAGAAGGTTATGAGTTCAAGTACAGCCTGAGCTACACAGTGAGACCTTCTCTTAAAAATAAAAACCAAGACAAACCTGGTGGCTCAGGCTTGCAACCTCAGCTAATTGGAAGTGAAGACTGGAGGTGCACAAGTTCAAGGCCTGCCTAGGATACAGAGCTACAAAGCAAGTGTGGGTAATTCAGCGAGACCCCAGTCTTAAAATAAGATAGAAAAGAGATTTGGAGTGGTAAGTATTATGAAACCTCCCCTCCCCACAGTAGGTACTCCACTGATGCATTAAGCCAAATACAGCTGAATTAATAAAACCAGGTTTAATCTGAGCAAAGCAAAGTGGTCTCCGGAAAGAGGGGAAACCAGGAGGCTGCTCCCAAGGAGAGGACCTTAAATACCCTCTGGGGGAGGAGCCGCTGCTTGGCAGGCTTTCTGGGGGGGGATGGTCTGGAATGAGAGGAGTAGGCTGACAGGGCTTGGGATGGGGCCCAAGCTGGAGATTCCCAACATGGAGATGTAGCCCAGTGGTGGAGGCTTGCCCTGACTTCTTGTGCTGAAAAGGGGGTGGAGAGGGGAGAGAAAGAGAGACAGAGATGGGGGTTGGACAATTATGGACAAAATATACCATGGTATCGCTGACCACAGAAGGTTGTGTATCCTTAACATAACCAGAAAAGGGAGATTTTTGTAGAGATGTTTGGTAAGAAAAGAGAAATCAAGGAAATAAGGAGATGCCACGATTCTAAATGTCTAGGGGCTGAACAAACAGCTGGGGACTTCGTGACATAAAAACTGATGGTTGAGATGGACGAAACAACGGGAACTTAGCGGGCAACTGTGAAACACTAACAGTTAATAGACCAGTAGGAATAAAGCACATGGGAACAGTTCTTGCAGCCCACTTGGACTTGTCGGCATTTTGGGTCCCTCCTCCCCCAAGCAGCAGGCTACACATCCTTTTCAACAGCGCATGGAACATTCAGGAATATAGACTACATTTCAACCACAGACAAGTCTTTGTGCATCTAAAATCACTAACATCGATCCAAATGAGTTATTCTAACCACCAGAGAAGGAAATCATAATCAGCAACAGAAAGATCTCTGGAGGAGAGAAAAAAAAATCCTAAAATTTTAGAACACAAATGATACAATTTTAAATAATCCCTGGGCCGAAGCACAAACAAAAGCAGTGTCAGAAAAATACTATGAACAAATAATTTTGAGAACACGCACGGCCTGGTCTGTTTACAATGAATCGGCTTACAATGTTCTACTTTATGGTGGTGCAGAAGGAGAGGCACCCAGGAGAAGCCATTTTTAGCTCTGAATTTTGATTCAGGGTTCCCAGGTGAGCACCGTGTGGCATAAGTACTCTCACGATGCTGGGTTGCAGTAGTAACACGAATCCCTGCCCACACAGTCCGTCAGAGCAGCGTTAGCCTGGCATCAAAGCCAGGCAAGATCTAGAAACGGAAAGGAAGTGTGAACGGGCAAGCCTGGGCTCTGTCCCTGGCACCAAAAGCAGCGGCCTGAAGCTCACTCTCCGTTACCGTGAGATTGAGAACACACAAAAGGGGCGACGCCTTACCACAATGAGGGAACACTATAGACAGTCGCAATGGATGACTCAAAGCAGCTGAGAGATAAAAATCACAATATTGTGTTCGTGGAGAAAGTCTCAAAACTGTTAGACAGCATTACGTTGGAAAGTCGACACTGAGAAGTCTCTTCAATGAAGGGTCCGTTGCGCTGTCCCAGGGGGCGGTGTCAGCCAAGGAGCACAGGCCCAGCTGTGCGTCAGTCCCTAAAGGACAAGCAGCTGGAGGGAAATCTGCAGCGGACACAAGGAGCCAAGGCATTGGATGAGGAAAAGGGCCTCCACGGCACTGCGCTGGCTGTGGACAGCAGCAGGGAAGCTGAGGAAACCAGGAGCAGCACTCGGGAAGAGTTGTTTGCCCTTCTTGGCTGGCTGGCTCCACATGCTGCATTCAGTATGGCTGGTCTTCAGCACACACAAAGCATGTGGAGTGGCTCCTTCTTTTTCTTTGTTGGCTGAGACTGGAACTATGGCTTAAGATACACTCAGCACTTCCCGCCCACCACCCTGCAACCTGTCACTTAATTTAGAACATGTTTGGAATTTTTCTCTTATCAGCGGCACGTACATAAAACACACAACCTAATGATGTATTATTTGTGCAATCACAAGTGTCCTGGTTAGTTTGAGGTCAACTTGACGCAGTCTGGAGTTATGTGGAAAGAGGAGCCTCATCTGAGAAAATGCCTCCATCAGACTGGGGTAAGCAAATCTGTGGAGCATTTTCTTGATTGGTGATTGATCTGAGAGGGCCCAGCCCACTGTGGGTGGTGCCACCCCTAGGCAGGTGGTCCTGGATTGTACAAGAAAGCAGAATGAGCAAGCCAGTCAGCAGGACTCCCCCCATCCCCGCCTCTGCTTCAGTACCTGCTTGAGTTCCTGCCTCCTGTGCTTTAAATGGACTGTGACCCAGGATATTTAAGCCAAAGAAACCCTCTCCTGCTCAAATTTCACCACAGCAACAGAGAGCAGACTAGGACATGCATGTATGTAACAAAAACATAAAACACAGCGGTGCACAGCAAACAAAACATGCAGAACCGGAGTTGCCTCTAGGAGAAGAACAGGGATTTGGCTCCAAAGTCACCATCACTTCAACTAGGCATGTGTTATAATGGTTTTGCATTTTTTTTTTAATGCATGAGGAAAGGCTGAGTAAGCAATAAAATTCTGCAAAGCTGTGTGATGTGCATACAGTGTATCGTTAAACTGCTTCTGATTGCTGATTTTGAAGAAACAGTGACCTCGAGTGTTCTTTTCCACAGAGCAGCATTGCTGTGGTTTAGAACTGGGATGTCTCCAGAGGCTCTGCCCCCAAGTGGGAAATGGTAGAACTTGTAAAAGGTGGGTCCCAGTGGGAAGAAATTAAGTGCTGTGGTGAGGGAGTGTGCTCTTGAAGATGACGTTAGGATTCCAGCCACGACCTCGCTTTTTCTGCATCCTGGCCACCACGAGGGGGGCCACGGCCCCACCAGTTGCTTCCTGACATGATCAACTCTTGCCACAGGCCCAAAGCAATAAGCGAACAAACCATGGACTAAATGTACAAAACTGTGAGTCAAACTGACCTTCCCTCTCTGTAAGCTGACTATGTGAGGAATTTGTGATGGTCACAGAAAGCAAGCTAGTAATGAAAGCATTTTGGCTGCAGAACTGACCTGTCTTTATGGCATGATGAGGGATGTGGCGTTTTCTTTACTATTTCACTTAGGGAAAGACCCAAGGGTCAAGCTCAGGATTCCGTCAAGCTGACCTCTGGGATGTTCCTAGGTTAGGACTGAAGTCGGTTCTGATAGGAATTTGCCTTGTAGGAACCCCCTGTATCAGCCTTGGGCTGGGCAGTATTCGCCACATAAATGTACAGGTCACATCTAATCAAGGGAAAGAAAGGAGAAAAGAAACAGGCTGATTTAAGTGAGGCTGCAAACCTTCTATTAGAAAACTAGAGACAGCCGCCATGGTGGCGCACACCTTTGATCCCAGCACTCCAGAGGCAGTGACAGGCGATCTCTGTGAATTCCAGACCAGCCAGGTCTACAAAGGAGTTCCAGGACAGTCAGGGCTGTTACACTGAGAAGCCCTGTCTCAAAAAAAGAAAGAAAGGAAGGAGGGAAGGAAGGAAGGAAGGAAGGAAGGAAGGAAGGAAGGAAGGAAGGAAGGAAGGAAGAAAGGAAGGAAGGAAGAAAAGAAATAAGGAAGGAAGAAAAGGAGGAAGGAAGAAAAGAAGGAAGGAAGGAAGAAAAGGAGGAAGAGAAAAGAAAAAGAAAACTAGAGACAGCTTGGGACTCCCACAGCTAATCTTTAGACTCTGACCAGCTTCCTTAGTAAGAGTGCGACCTGGATGAGGGGAACTGGGATTCTGTCCTAGGTGTGCTGAGACAAGCCTCTCCCCAGCCACATCTACACTCTTCTTAGTTTAGCTGAAGCTGCTCCGTGTTACTGTCAGCAGCTTGTACGGCCACGCTGCCATGCAGCCTTGAATGCAGGCAGGTCCCTCCCTGAGGTTTCCTACTCAGAGGTCTTCATCAGCACAGGGAGAAGAAGGGGCCTTAAATACACCTCCCGGAAAGAAAAGCAGGATGTTAAAGTGATTCTCTCTTCCTGACAAGATAAACACAAATAAATAAATAAATAAATAAATAAATAAATAAAGCGAAAATCACATTTTTCCCCAGACAGAAACATGTATTTCAGACTGGCCTAGTTTCTATTTCTAAACATTCCTTTAAAGTTGCTTCACCCTTTGTTTTCCACCACAGGATCTAAAAGTAACTTTCAAATTGTTTTGTTTTATTACACATTTTAAGTGAGCATATGTTCAAACCAGCCCTCTGACCGCTCAGTTTTTAATCCGGAATGTTCTGTGCATTCCCTTGGGAAAAACTTATTGCTCAAATGTTCAATGCACTCACTTCTTATTTTGAGTATACAATATACTTGTAACAATATAAAATATAGCTTGGTGTAGTGGCAATTGCAAAGGATATAGAAATTCCTTGAAACAACATGGGCATCAAAAGACAACCAGTGAGGACATATTTGCTGTATTTCCTAAAACAGATTTGGTTCCTCGGGTAACATACCTGCCAACAGACACGAGGCCCTGTGCTTTCTCTCCAGCAAAACAAAAGAACACGAGACTCAAATATCTTTCTCGTCACAGTCCACTGGGGCTGTTTGTAAATGGTAAGTTTCTTCACCTGCCTCCACTCCTTCCCTGCTGTAGAGGAAGCCAACCCTGCTTTCTACTTTCTACCCTGCTTAGGGTTCTGTTGAAGTAGACACAGGACCTTGGGCCACTCTACAAGTTGGCTTTCCCAGCTGTCTTAGTTAGGGCTTCCATTGCTGTGAAGAGTCACCACGACCACGGCAACTCTTTTTTTTTTTTTTTAAAGATTTATTTATTTATTATGTATACAGTATTCTGCCTGCATGTATCCCTGCAGGCCAGAAGAGGGCGCCAGATCTCATTACAGATGGTTGTGAGCCTCCATGTGGTTGCTGGGAATTGAACTCAGGACCTTTGGAAGAGCAAGCAGTGCTCTTAACCTCTGAGCCATCTCTCCAGCCCCACGGCAACTCTTATAAAGGAAACCATTTAGTTGGGGCTGGCTTGTAGTTCCAAGGTTTAGTCCACTGTCATCATGGTGGAAAGCATGGCAGCACCAGGGCAGACATGGTGCTGGAGAAGTAGCCTAGAGCTCTACATCTGGATCCTCTGGCATCAGGAAGAGAGAGAGTGACACTGGGCCTGTGTTAAACATTTGAAACCTCATGACACACACCCCCAGTGACACACTTCCTCCAACAATGCCACACCTTCTAATAGTGTCACTTCCCATGAGCCTATGGGGGCCATTTTCATTCAAACCACCACATTCTACTCCCCGGCCCCCATATGCTTGTATCAGTGTCATAAGTGAAAAGTGCATTTAGTCTAACTTCAAAAGTCCCCATAGTCTATCATAGTTTCCACACTCTTTCAAAGTCCAAAGTTCAAGGTCTCTTCTGAGACTCATGGCAGTCTCCTAACTGTAACCCCTTGTAAAATCAAAATGAAAAAGCAGATCACAAACTTCCAACATACAATGGTACAGGATATACGTTACCATTCCAAAAGGGAGGAAAGGGCACAGTGAGAAAGTACTAGACCAAAGCAAGACCAAACACCAGCTGGGCAAACTCCAAACTCTGTATCTCCATGTCTGATGCCAAAACACTCTTCAGATCTCCAACTCCTTTCAGCTTTGTTGACTGCAACACACTTCTCTGTCTTGGGCTGGCTCCACTCCCTGTTAGCAGATCTCCTCAGCAGGTGTCCCACAACTCTGGCATCGCTATCATCTTGGGGTCTCCCGGGCAATCCAGGCTTCAACTTCACAGCTTCACAAAATGGCCTCTCTCGGCCTCCCTGAGGGACACTCCTGACATATGCCTGGCCTCAACGGCTTTCCTTCACTGAGGAGGGAGATTCCACGACCCCTTTCTTGTATCTTTGACTCTGTTAGAAGCCAGGTGCTCCCCCAGTCCTGCCTTTTGTGACTCAGGTACAGCAGCCACATCATCACCAGCCACTAAATGCCACACATTCCCACTGTCACCACGTCATGTATTCTCCCTGTGTGTAGGCACTCTATCTTTTAAAAGTCCCCGCCATTGTGGCCCACTCTCTCACTCTCTGTCTCTCTCTGTCTCTTTCTCTCTCTCTATCTTGTCCTCACTCAGAGGCAACCTTTTGCACCCCCCCCCCAATAGATCTGTTGTGTGGTGTGATTTCTGAGGCATTCCTTGGCCCAGGTCCACTAGGGTACTCCTTCTGTCACAAAACCCTAACATGGGTGCCTTGTGACTCAGTGGGATATCCTGGTGCCTGTGCACTCCCCTCCCTCACAGGGGTCAAAGCCACACTGGGACCCTGTCCCTTATCTCTGGTCCACCTGTAACAGACTCACTTTCCAGCTCACCAATCACTGGACACCCACCCAACAGCAGCAATTGGGAAGTTTCCCCTTTGGTCGGCATAAACACTTCCTGAACCTGAGGAAGTGACCGTTGAGCATCTAGCACTCCTCTGGTATTCTTGGAGGCAGAGGTACCCCCAGGCAGAAGCAAGTAGCTGAAGCTGCTAAGTTCTGCTGCTTGCTGGGGCTGGAACATGGCCCCTCATCCAATTACACCTTCACCAGTTTGCTGTCTCCAGTTGCTTCCTTCACTGCCTAAGTTTAGCTATCCTGGAACTTGATCTGTAGACCAGGCTGGTCTCAAACTCAGAGATCTGCCAGCCTTCGCCTTCTGAGTGCTGGGATTAAAGGTGTGCACCACCATACCCAGACCTAAGTTCTTCTTTAATTCCTTTTCACAAGTTCGAAGCTTACCTGGGTAGGGTCTTGCTCTGAGATCATCACTCTCTTTATTCCACTTAGTATCAGGCTTTTCTTGAATCTGTTTATACTTCCTGGTGCCCCCTTTTCTCCTCAAACTGTACATTTTGTATTTTTCCTTGCTCAGCTTGCTCCTTTTCATTATAGATCTGCATAAGACTGGCTACCAGCCACCAAGCAACACAGTCAGTGCTAGGCTGTCCGGAAATCTCCTCTGCCAAAGTGAATCCATAACTCTTCATTTTAGCCTCAGGCAGAGGTCTTTGGACAAGGGAAGAAAGCAGCCACATTGTTCACCAAAATATCACAAGAACAGTCTCTAGGCCACATACTAATACTATTCTCTTTTGAAACCTCTCAAGCTGGGCCCGCCCCCACAGTTCAAATCACCCTCAGCACCAGTGTCTTCCATGTTCCTACTCGTGTGTTCCATTAACCTCACGTAAAGTGTCCAATTCCTTTTCTAGTCCAAAGTTCTAAAGTGTTTTGTATTCCTCCACACAAAGGCATAGTCAGGCCTATCATAGCAATACCGGGCTCCTGGCACCAATTTCTGTCTTAGTTAGGGTTTTTGTTGCTGTGAAGGGACACCATGACCACAACAACTCTTTTTTTTTGTTTGTTTGGTTGGTTGGTTTGGTTTGGTTTGGTTTTTTGAGACAGGGTTTCTCTGTGTAGCTTTGCACCTTTCCTGGAACTCACTCTGTAGCCCAGGCTGGCCTCGAACTCACAGAGATCTGGCTGGCTTTGCCTCCCAAGTGCTGAAATTAAAGGCATGTGCCACCTACGCCCGGCCACAGCAACTCTTTTAAAGGAAAGTATTTATATGGGAGTGGCTTACAGTTCAGAGGTTTAGTCCATTGTTGTCATGATGGGAAGCATGGCAGTGTGCAGGCCGACATGGTGCTGGAGAGGTGGCCTAGAGTTCTACATCTGGATCCTCAGGCCGCAGGAAGAGAGGGTGACCCTGGGCTTGGCTTGAGCATTTGAAACTTTAAAGCCCACCCCGGTGACACACTTTCTCCAAGAAGGCCACACCTCCTGATAGTGCCCCTCCCTGTGAGCATTCAGGGCCATTGTCACTCAAACCAACACAGTAGGCATCTACATTCTGAACAAATTCCAGCAACTTGTTTACTCTTTAGAAAATAATCATTTTGTTTCATTTTGTTTTATTCTTGTGAATGTGGCCCAGCCACCTGAGGACAGAGGACACTACCACTGCAAGCTTGGGGCAACTGGTGCCCCAACCCTCTGAAGCGGACAGTGGGCTGTAATGTCGTTCTGTTCCCACCACCACCCATATCCTGGTGGAGGTCAATACCATGGGCACATTTATCTTCACTGAAGTTTTTATTCTGAGGGGAGATAAACAGAGATCAGTTAAAGATTATGGTTAATTCCATCTGGTCAGGGTTGTGCTAAGTGTACAGTCTGAGCAGAAAAACTCACATTCTGCGCTCCTTGTCAGCAGTGTGGTGGCCAGTATCTGAATGAAGTCACCTCAAGTGACACTGAACAGTCTTGGCTGCTGTGGGATGGTCTGTGTGTCGAATTGCTCTGATTGGTCAATAAATAAAATACTGATTGGCCAGTGGCTAGGCAGGAAGTGTAGGCGGGACAAGGAGGAGAATAAAGCTGGGAAGTGGAAGGCTGAGTCAGAGAGACACTGCCAGCCGCCACAATGACAAACAGCATGTGAAGATGCCGGTAAGCCACCAGCCATGTGGCAAGGTATAGATTTATAGAAATGGATTAATTTAAGCTGTAAGAACAGTTAGCAAGAAGCCTGCCACAGCCATACAGTTTGTAACCAATATAAGTCTCTGTGTTTACTTGGTTGGGTCTGAGCGGCTGTGGGACTGGTGGGTGAGAGAGATTTGTCCTGACTGTGGGCCAGACAGGAAAACTCTAGCTACACTTGGCCACAAATGTGCCCCTGTTCCCCTGTTTCTCATGCCTGAGTGGAAGGGCCCAGCCTCCATGTTCCCTACCCTGCTGCTGTTTGCTGGTGTTGGTGAGACCCAATGAGATGGAGGCTGCCAGCCCTGCTGAACCTTCTTCCTGCCCTCAAGTGATTCAGGGACCAATCCTCACCCCCAATTTAAGGCGAGCCCTGCTCAGCCTGGTTTCACTACTTTTTCAAGGCCATCTTCACATGAGCATGCAAGGTGAGGCCTGCATGTCAGGGATGTTGCCCTGAGCAGGTCTGGCTCCCACCCCACCCCGCACCCCCCACCCCCTTCTGAGGAAAGCGGTCCCCTACAGGCTCAGCTGAGTGTCTTAACCAAGGATGGCTTCACTGGTCCCCAAACAGTCTGTGGACCCACACCAGAGTATCAAGGCCATGCTGGGATGGCTGGGGGTTCTCTTCCTCCCCACCAGATGTGCTTGTACACATCTGAGTGCCAAGAAGTTGTTCGTTCCTCTGAAGCCCTGGAAATAAATGGAGGGTCAGACCAGGGACACTGTGCCCTGATTGGATGATTGTGAGACACAAATAGAGTGAAAATAAGACCCATCAGGGAAGACCCGTCAAACCCGCTGTGGGGAGAACCCTACACACACACACACACACACACACACACACACACACACACACACTCACTTGTGCGCACGCACAAATTGCTAAAAACTCTTAATCTGGTCTGTGGTCTGTTGCTGCCAATACTTGACTTGCTTAAATGTTTAGCCAGGGTTTTTGTGGTGTTTGGTTTTGCCCTGCCCCCACCCCAACCCCCAGCAGCTGCTGCTACACTAATGGCCATCAGCCATTCATCCATCTGCTTTGGGGGCACGAACCTTCCTGGCTATCAAAAAAAAAAAAAAATGATCAGACATCTCTGTGTCTGGGACCCTCACACACCCTTAAACCAATGAGAAGCCCTTCCTTCCCTGATGTCTTTTTCACAGGCCTAGACTGGGTTCTCACCCTCTTTGTAATGTCTGCTGCTGCGCGGCTTATTTGGATGATTACATGGGGGTTAACCGCTTCAGAGCAGCTTGGGGATTGCTGACTCATGGCAGGACTTGGAGGAATTCACTCAGCCCTGCCCCTGTTGGTGAGCGCTGATTTTAGATCTGCTTTAGAAAACCAGGCTCTTTGCAGCCCAGCACTTACTCCAGGGTTTGCATTCTGCAGGGGAGTCAGAAGAGCAGGACTGGGAAGCCAGAGAGGACAGGGGTCCTAAGCTTCATACTCCGCAGTTTCTGAGCCAACGGCTGCAGACAGTTCCCAGTGGCTGAGCTTGAGGCTTGAAATATTTCTTCCTCTTCTTCTTCTGAGGTAGATTCACATCCTACAGTTTAGTCTCCTGAGAAGAAGAGGATAGGTTAGGAAGGATGACTGTCTCCTGAGAACCACTGTACCAGAATCAGAGGTCTCCTCACTTATAGGGTCCCCACATCAGGGCCACATATGTCCTATTACTAGTGAGGCCACACCGGGCTGGTGAGGTGAGTGGAAGTGTGACCTCCACAGATGCTTTAGCGATGAGACATGCTACTTGCTGTGGGTTTCCTGGGGCATGGCCAGATGCCTAAGCCATCCCTCCATGACTTTGGATGTAGAGACAACACACAATATTTATTTCTAAAATTCATCAGCTGCTTCCAAAAAGAAAGAAATTCCCCATGTGGAATAGGACCCCTGGGCTCACATGAACTTCAAATATTGAACTAGGCTGGCCTCTCGTTCCTGTGAATGAAGAGCAGCAACTGCATTTCTTTTCTTTTCTGTTAAAATAAATAGTTACAGAAATCTCAGCTGATCTTGTTTCCTTTCAAAGAGAAAAACAATATTACAGGCAAACTGTGGGGCCAACTCTAAAGTCATTAAAATAAAAAAAAAACACCTCACTTATTTCCTGACACACCCTGAACCCTGACCCGGGCACTCTCCATCTCTATCCTCATTAGCTCCTGGCCTGGCTCCACACCTTCCTCAGGGTGTGTTGCCTGGGTGGCCCCTGCCCAGTTCTCGCCTCCCTCCTGTGAGCACACCACGGCATGCCTTCTCCAGCGACTCCTGCCAGGTTCCAGACCCAGTGTTTGATAAATATGAACATAGACCTTGTATTCTAAGACAGTGCCAAAAGACCAAAACTGAACAATGTTCTTAAGCATGTCCCAGTCTGGGCTGGGAGTGAGCCCTTAGAAATAACAACGATTCCTACAATAACAAACAACTCACTCACATCCATATTGAGTTTCCTGCTTCAAAAGTCTGTAGCATGGGTGGGGCTCCTGAGGCCTCTAAAGGCATGCAGAGAGTAGAGAGACCAGAACTGTCCTCCTGAGGCCTGAACCCCAAGTACCATCTGGGTTGCACTATGAAGGGGGCTGAGCCGCTATGGAGGGACAATCCCAAGAGAGTTTGAGTCACGTGGAGGCTAAGCATGGGGGTGGGGGTCATCCATGAGATACCAAGCTATGAGAGGTTGAGCCATGGGGTTCTAGGTCATAGGGCTAAGCCACACAAGGGATGAGCAAGAAGGAGCTGAGCCATGCAGAGGTGAGCAAGAGGGAGCTGAGCCATGCAGGGGTGAGCAAGAAGGAGCTGAGCCATGCGAGATGAGCAAGAAGGAGCTGAACCATGCAGAGGTGAGCAAGAGGGAGCTGAGCCATGCAGGGGTGAGCAAGAAGATGCTGAGCCATGCAGAGATGAGCAAGAGGGAGCTGAGCCATGCAGAGGTGAGCAAGAGGGAGCTGAGCCATGCAGAGGTGAGCAAGAGGGAGCTGAGCCATGCAGGGGTGAGCAAGAGGGAGCTGAGCCATGCAGGGCCTTTGACCCTAGGGAGACTCCTGCTTTGCTTAGACTCCTCTTAGGTGGTTGTGTGGTCCATCCACAAAGCTCCAGCACATGCGTAGCAGACCTGGCTCCTGGAGGCCCAGTGTCTGAAGATACATACCTCACAGGTTCTCTCAGGTGTTTGTTCTTGTGAGGGACAATGAGTGCCAATCTCTACCAGTGGCTACAGGCCAACTTTCACAGCAAAATTATTGGTTTTTTTGGTCAGAGAAGGCTCAGTAGTGATGTGGATGTAGCTATGTGAGAAACCCTCTACTTCTGTGTTTCCTTAGCCACTTCGTTTTCCAAGCCTGGATCTTATAGTAAAGGAAAGCAAGAACCGAAACAAACTAAACACCGTCTTTCCTCGGACCCCGACACCCCAAATCTCACTTCAGATCGTCTCTACAAGAGCCAGGGCACCCCTGACAATCCTTCTTCCACACCACTTTCATGGAACCTGAATATTTCCCAGGGTCCCACATTTTAAAGTTACAATAAAAATGCCCACCCTTGAAAGGGTGGCCTTAAAGACATGCATACAGTCACATATACTTTATTTTTAAAGACACACAGTGGCAACCATGAAGATGTTTAAAATTCTCTTTCGTTTGCAGAATTCTCAAACTTTAACAATATTCCCTCATAATTTCTCCTTTGAGTTGCACACCGGCCAGCCCCATGGCTTCAGTAACTAGTTCCCTTCTCAGCCCTCCTGTTCACAGAACAATGTCAATCTTCAGAAGCGCTCAGCAGTGCCGTGCCCACAGCTCCCCGCATCTCCCACGAGGAGAGCATTCATGAGACACCGGGTTTGCAGGTTTTTCTTACCCAAATGCTTGCTTTCATAGAGAATGTTGAACATCCTCTAAAAGCCCGTCATTTCAGACTGATGAGACTCGCACTTAAGGGCACAGATGAGTGTTGGAAAGAGTAACTCAGTGGAGGGGTGGCGTGGTACAGGGGACTCGAACCACAAACATACCTGGCTCTGGGCTATGTAATACAGCCACAGGCATGTTGTTAATTGAGCCTTTGGTTTCTCATCTAATAATTCCAAATCACAATATCAAGAACTATATGACACAGTATTTATAAATGCTGAAAGTAGATTTAAATATTATATAAGCTTAGGTAAGAGGCAGTTGGTACCCACCAGCCACTGTACGTGATTTGCTCAGTATGTGCAACTCACAGGTGTCCAGACAGGCCTGGGCCTCTACCTGCTACGCTCTTCCTGGGACCACTGTTCCTGCTCTGGAGACAACTCAGGTGGACCCAAGAGTCCCCCACCGACTCTTTTGTGAAGGCCGGCCCTCCCGTGGCTAAGTCACAGCCTCTCTCGGGGCAGAGCCACTAATGCCCAGTGCAGGACACTCACCTCAGTCTTCACTCGACTCAACAGCCAGAGTCTTCTCCTCTCCCGTATCTGTCCAGAGCCTGAGCTTCACGGCACAGTGTGCTGTGTAGGGTGCATGTACGAATATGCATCTTTCTTTTGTGTTACCATAATATTAGTTTGTGGAGAATTTTACAAAGAATGTAAATATTTTAATGCCAAGCTGCATCCCTGGCTGTGTTCTCACTTTTCATACAGTTTTTCCACACTCACATTGAAGCCCGAAAGTTGAACAAAAGTGTCCATAAGAAGGAAGAGTTGCTTGGAGGTCAATAGAGAAGGACATAGGCTTGAGGTCTACCCTAAGTGCCTCTGCCTTGGGAAAGAAGGGCATCTCCATGGGCTGGGCTCGAGCTTCAAAAAGCTCTCCTGTGGTCTTGTTGCTGCCAAGGAAAGTGGTGGTCCAGGGCAGGCATGATGGCGCACCCCTTTAATCTCAGCACTCAGGAGGCAGAGGCAGGCAGGTCCCTGTGAGTTCAAGGCCAGCCTGGTCTACAGAGTGTGTTCCAGGACAGTCAGAGCTTCATAGTGAGACCCTGTCTTGGGGGAGAAAAAGAAAAAAGGAAGGACAGAAGGGGGAACATTGGTGGTCCAGAATCCCTGGGAACTGGTAATTAGGGGTGGAGGGACCCATGAGACTCCCACGACAGCTCCTTCATCCCACACTTCATCCCACAGCTGAGATGACATCCCTTCTGTCCCATGAGAATTGTGGAGTGAGGTGGGAATCAGCACTCAGGTCACACCCAGCACTTCATTGCAGTGTCTCATCATCCCTGATACCTGCTCCCCCTCTAAGGCCATGGGAGCCAACTGAGATATGGCTCTCTGGCGCTGTGTTTTAATCATTCCAGGAGTGGTTTTTAATACCTTACAAGGCATTCTCTTTGAACCACAAAGAGAACTGAGTAGCATGTCTGCTTTTAAGGAACTAGTAATTTTAACAGTCTGAGCAATGGAATAGACTTTAAGAGCAACTTATGAAGGCACATCCTTAATTCTACAGAGCGAGGAAAACAAAAAATTAAAATATACACTTTTGAAGCTGAGGATTACCAGGTCCTTGCCTGTAGATGCTGCCCACCACTGTGAACACAGCCCCCAGGATAGCAGCTCCTGAGTGAGATCACGGAGCAAGGAGGCAGCTACTCTTCACCCTAGCAGCTCCCTTTTCCTCTCAGCCTACCCTTTAACCACCAACAAAGGTGAGGAAGGAACTGTGACCAGAAGTGATCACCATACACTATAATAACTGTCACAAGGCAGGGATGCCCAATTGAAGAAAAGCTGGTCAAGGGCCTGTACCACTGTACTCCTGCCCACGAGGTATCATGATGCAGACAGCTGGGTCCTGGTGGGCGTGGGGTTTAGAACTAAAGCCCCATGGAAATCCACCTGGATTTTAGCATTTCATATTTTCTGATAATGTCTTCACATATTAACATATGTGAAGGCTACAACATATCCCCATCCATGCAAAGTGGAATGGGTTCAAGCAAGTGGACTTGAGGGTCCCACACCTCACTGTCTGCGTCAGGGCTGGTATGTGGGGGCCAGACAGAAGCAGATCAAATGGCCTCTAAGCTCTTGCCCACCAACCCTGAGCCTCTATGACACTAAATCACCCCTCCAATCTTGAGAAGGGAAGTCCAAAGACTCAGGCTCTGTGCTCGGGCTCCTCAGCAGTGTCTTACAACCTTACTGAGGACCACCTAGTCTCCAGAGGGAACAGTCATGTGTCATCCAGCCTATACTCTGTTTCCCTGCAGCCTGTGGCCCTGGGCTGCTTGGCACCAGCACCTCTCACTTTGTGTGTCTTCACAGCCACTCCATCAGTCAGTTCTCCAGTGGTCTCTGCTGTGTGTTCTTCCTTCTCTGCTCCCACACCATAGGGTCCTGGTGCATGCAGTCAGCTCTCCCCACTCAACTGCATCCCATTTCCCAAGTCCATGCAAAGCAGCAGCCACGCAGTATCTGCTCATTGTCTGCTATCCACCAAAGTTCTTGAAGTAAGGAAACCCAGAGATGGGCAGGACCCAGTACTCAGCACTCAGGACCCAGTACTGTACTGGGTACCCCAGCCTACCTCAACCAGGACTAGTTTAAATATAAAATGACGCCTGGAGGTTGCCCAGCAAACCCATCCAACCCCTCCACCTTGTCAAGGGCAGCTGCAGAAGTTTGAGCTCTGAGAAAATATTTTTCGCATGACTTACTTTGAAATTAAAAATTTAATGCTAAAATATCCACCCTGCGGCCAGCAATTAAGTGGTTCTGAAGAGAGGCTCCAGCTACCTCTAACTTAGAGCTTCATACTCACGACGGGGTCACCTTCAACATGTCGCTGCCGAGTGTGCTGTCACCGCTCTACCTCACCGGCGACAGACCCCACAGTGGGAGAGGCAGAGTAGCTCGCAGGGACCTGATGTTGCTGAGAACACGGAGCTCTGAACACAGTGCTCACACTGCTCCCCATGGCCCTCCAAACACCCATCCCGTGAGGGCCACACCTCCACTGCTCCCCAAGAGGCCCACCATGGGCACCTACCCGCAATCTGTGTGAAACACAGATGCCACACTCACTAGCCAGTGTGTCCCAAGAAAGAGTGAAACACCAGACTGCTGAATGGGACCCGGGCCCCACCCCTCCTGGTGGAGTCACATAGGGCCAGTTCCCACATGATTTTTACAATCCACCAAACGGCATCAGTGTCCCCCCTTTCCCCCCGCCCCATGGTAAGAGGATGAAGGCGCAGTGAATTCTACTTATGGAAAGGCCCAGCCTGTGGCCGTGGTCCCACTATGTCAGATGTGGGTTTTTGTCACCATTTTCTTTGGAGTTCACACTGGAAAAAGGAAATTGTTTCATTACTAAAGCCATTGCTGAAAGTGACAAGAGTCACCAGGAACAGAGCAATGTGAGCAGGGTCCAGGCAGGGCAGAGTCACGCACGCATGCACGCACGCACTCACGCACGCACCCACGCACGCACCCACGCACGCACCCACGCACGCACGCACGCACGCACGCACGCACGCACGCACGCACGCACGCCCTGTCCCTGATGTATGGCTTCAGGCACTTTGGTTTCTGCTTGACCAGGGTAAGAAGCTGAAATGCATTCACTGAATGTGTTCATCAGCACACAGTAGGAATGATGTGTTGCAGGGCAGAGAGGTTTGATAGACAAGTCCAAAGCAGCTAAATGCAGTTCAGTTCATGCAGAAGACTACACGGGCCGAGACACAGATGAAAAAGCCCACGCGAGCTCCAGCAGGGGACTGTTTAGGTCACAGCAGTCTCCATAGGACACAGACGCAGTGCAGAGATGAAATGGGCATTTGATGTCTGAACAGCATCAGTGTGCCAGAGCTGTGTGGTCGTCACCGTGGAGTATAACAGTTGCCATCTTGGAACCATAGATGCAATCTGTTCATTCCCACCCTCTGCTTTTGCTCCAGATACTTGTGTACTCTGAAGCCCATTCATTCACTCACTCAGTCACTCATGCACTTATCCATCCACTCACTCACTCGCTCCATCAATCAGTCACTCATGCGTTTATCCATCCACTCACTCATTCACTGACTCATCCATCCACTCACTCACTCGCTCCATCTATCAGTCACTCATGCACTTATCCATCCACTCACTCAATCACTCACTCACTCATGCACTTATCCATCCACTCACTCACTCATTCACTGACTCATCCATCCACTCACTCATTCATGCATTGTTTTACGCTCTCATTCATCCATCTAGTCTACTCTTTCATTCATTACTTATCCATTCCCTCACTCATTTGCTCACCCATCCATTCACTTACTCATGTGTTTATTCATTCACTCTCATGCACCCATTCATTAACTAAGCCATCATTCACTGGCTCGCCCTTCCACTGGTCCGCTCATGCATTTATTCTTGCATTCACTTTCGCTCGCTCTTTTACTGACTGACTCATCATCCATTCACTCACTTGCTCTCTTAGCTCCTCACCAGGCCACCATCTGGTGTCAGCATCCTCCCCGGAATGCTTCTTCCTATTTGGGTGTTCAGATCTAAGGACGCCAGATTACAGCAACAGCTCCTTCCGCGCTCACAGAAGCTCAGAAAGACAGTTTATAAAGAAGTAGGTACAGTTGTTTGTTTCTGTGAGAGCGTAGATTGAGGCATCTGTGTCCATCTATGAATGTAAGCCCTTCGGCTTCCGCCATCTGCTTTGCTTGAAAAGTGAGATGGGGTCCCCTGTCAGCCTCACGTGGACTGGTAGAGGGTGGCCAGAGCTTGGGAAGTCTGACCCAGAGAACTGGAAATGTTTTAGGGCTCAGCAAGCAGCCTGGACAGCCCAGGAAGAAGAGCTGACTGACAGAGGAGTCCAAGGTGGAGGTCTCAGAGCTGAGCTTAATCAGCAATGGACACAGCCTCTCATAGAGGGCCATGGCCTCAGGCAAGGCAGTTATCTCCAGCCAGAGCAGTGAAGAGAGACCAACTGCACAGTTCTCTCTGTGAAGAACATCAACTTCCTCCCCCGATAGACTTGCCCAGCCATCTCATCCCACAGCCACCTCCCTCTGCAGACACAAAGTCCTCCTGGCCACAAACCACCGGCCTAACTGATGTTGAGAAGGAGGACCAGGCCCTGTACTTCCCCCATAAGCTTGACTTTAGTACAGAAAGTTCTGCTGCATCATAAAAAAAAAAAAAAAAGTCATCATTTACTAAAGTTTATTTACAAATTCTTGATGCAGGGCCGGGCCCCTACAGGCAAGGTCCTTCAGGGGTGTTTATTGCAGCTGGGTTTAGCTTGAGCATGGAGACCCAATAGGAGCTGGTCACCAGGGAGGGAGAACTTTCCAGAAAGAATGATCCAAGCAAACAAAGGCAGAGTCTGGGGAGCTCAAGAATGTTCAGAAGCACTTGACAGTGGGCCTGACTGGGGAGGAGAAGGTGCAGTAGAGAGACAGAGGGCAGCGTGAAGGAGCGGTGGGGGAAGCTGGGAGGGATGGACAGCCTGGGCCCTGCCGGGCCTCCTCCAGGTAGGGGGAGACTGAGGCACCCACAGGGAGTGCACCCAGCTGCCCATGCGTAGGTCCTGGGGAGGACAACAAGTAGAAAACAGGGTGCTGTTGGTGGATCAAGACCCTGGGTTCCACGTGGTCCAATCTTCGTTCATCATAACAACATCTAGCTGCCAAAGGGAGGAAAAGGCTTAAAAATAATTGAATTCTCAATTACCGTCTTCACTGCCTCCCACTCCCTCTATTCCCGCCAAGACACACAAACTCGGGAGGAAATACAAGCAGAGGCCTGAGCAGTGGCCCCTAAAATTCCTGTTGGCCGTCTCTGCCACTCCCCAAATTCCAAATGCACAGCCGCTCCTCAGACCCTCTCTGCTTCTGCTCTAACTCTTTCTGTGGCCCAAGTGGCAGCCAGAAAGGCCAGCTTCACGCCGCTGTGCCCTCTGCCTGGTGAGCGCTGGGACTTCCCAGCCCTATACCCGATGGACACAGTGACCCCTCCACCCACCTGAGGAGGAGCTGAGCTTATCAGGGACCGGATTCACTCCAAGTGTTGCTTCTCCAGGAGGCCCACCCAGGCTTTGGAGGCCTGGAAATGTACAACTACAGGGGAGAGGCTTTAAGAAAAAATAATACAAAATTGTGTATATAAAATGAGGTAGAATGGGGAAATTATTTGAAATAGAAATCATAACAGAATGTAACAATTCAAAAATCAATAAATACAATAGCTAGAGAAAAAAAAAAGCAGATCCTGCTTTCACCATCGTGTTGATTCTATTTCCTCTGTGAACTGAGTTGGAGTCAGGTGCCAGTGGTACCACTGGAGGGTTGTGGTGATATATTGTGTACCCTAATAAAATTTGTCTGAAGATCAAAGGACAGAGCCAGCCACTAGATTAGATATAGAGGCCAGACAGTGGTGTCACACATCTTTAATCCTAGCACTTGGGAGACAGAGATCTGTCTGAATCTCTGTGAGTTCAAAGCCACCCTGGACTACAGGAGATTGACTCAGTCTAGGAGAGAAACAGCCAGGCAGAGGTGGCACACACCTTTAATCCCAGGACTTGGGAATCACACGCTTTTAATCCCAGCACTTGAGATCTGATGCCTTTGTTACCAGTATTAGGGAAGCACACATGCCATTAATCCCAGCACTAGGAAGGAAGTGATATGGCTGGGCGGAGAAAGGTATATAAGGTGTGAGGAGACAGGAACTAAGCCCTTTCAGCTAGAGGCCTTTCAGCTAGAGAGCTTTTTCGACTGAGGACTCAGAGGCTTTCAAACAGAGGATTTGTGGAGTTGGTGAGGTGAGACGTGGCAGTGGCCTGTTCCTTTGTCTCTCTGATCTTTCAGCATTTACCCCAATATCTGGCTCTGGATTTTTTTTTTATTATAAGACCTTTAGAATTCGAGCAACAGAGGGTGCCTTGGCTCAAACAAGCTTCTGTGTGGTGGTCCCTCAGCCGGCCACACCAAGGACAGGCATGACTTCAGAATGGTGGGGACTTCTAGAAAACCCAGCTGTCAACACCCTGGCTCAGCCTATGAGGCAAAGCATCTGCAGGGTCTACCTCATCCAGGTGGCAGAGAGTAGGGAGCAGAGTGAACACAGGCCAGCCAAGAGGCTGGGAGTCAGAGAAGGCACGCTCTGGGGGGCTCTGGGGGGCGGTGGGCGAGCAGAGACAACTGAGGAAGACCTGGTCCTTAGAGCCGGTCTGCATCATTGAGGCCAACCCTGAACTCTCACGAAGCCAGTATCTAGACATGAAGTGGCTGCTCTAGCCCTTCCGTGGAGGCCAGGGAACATCTGGTGGGGAGCTGTTGAGGATGCGTTGGCACAGGTGGGGTATGGTAGCACAAACCAGGGGTGGCAGCACATTCTTGTGACCCCAGCCCAGAAAGGAAGTCAGAAGATCTCAAGAGCAAGGGCAGCCTGGGCTACATTTAGGGAAACTGTCTCAAAACAAAGACGGAGATTAGCAGGGAAAATGAGCTTCGGGGTCGGCGTTCAAAATACACTTTACTCTCATGTCATCGCCTACTGGCTTCACTTTCCGGGGCCGCTAGAAAGTTCTGCTGAATGTCTGGGAGGAACTCATCTTGCTGGGGCTGCTAAGCTCTCAGCATTTGTGTCCCCAAAGTCATCGGTGGGAACTCATCCAAGAAGCCAGTGTTAGAAGAAAGGCCTGTGGAGGTGATGAGGTCATGAGGGTGGGGCCCCATGGGAAGATCAGCACACTCACTGAGACCACAGGAAGCTCCAATCACCCCTCCACCTGGTGGGACTTTGAGAAGGTGCCACTACTAACCAGAAAGGCGCCTCCACCAAACACCTAATTTCGGCCTTCAACCTCCAGAGTTATGTTCAGTAAATGTCTGTTTACAAGGCTTTAGTCTGGGGGCCTTTTGCAAAAGCAGCCAGACTGTGCTACTCCAGGCCCTGGGTGTCGACACCTGTGTGCACACACAGGGAGTGGACCTGTGGTCGTCTCTCCCACTGCAGTTGGCTGGCGAAGGGCTGGGAAGATGGCTCAGTGGTTAAGGGCTTGCCAAGAAACCATGAAGACCAGAGTCCAGATCCCCACAACTCACATAAAAATGCCCAATGGGCATAATAGCCCACTTGTAATTCTAGACCCAAACATGTGTACACCCACATACACATGTGCCCACATACATGGAAACATACATACACATGCACACATGCATCACAATCCCCCCTCTTACACACACACACACACACACACACACATCCCAAAATGGAAAAAGAAAAAGATAAGTGGAAGATGTTGACTGTCTGTATTCACTCCATAATGGGATGCACGGGAAGAAAGGACTTTAATGTGATGTAGGGCTTAGGAGAAAAAAGAGAGAGAGACGGAGAGAGAAGAGGAAGCCCCGAGATCCAGGGACCTCTAGCATCCTCTGTTGCCGAAATCAATTGCTGGGGCTGAGCTAAGGCCTCTTTTGTTTTGAGTAAGATTGGAGAAGTCTTGGTCACAGGGGAGGCACACAAAATACATGAATCCTGGGCTTGCATCATACTGAGTGCAGGAAGACATTGAGACTCCTGGTCTTCAATTCACTGGACTCCTGAATTGTGACCACACAAGGGCAGTGGTTACAGGTGTGACTTTGGACAATGGACACTCTGGAAGTGGTCCTCACCTACTTAGAACCTGCTTAAAGTTCCAGCCAGGTGCAGGTCCACTCTGCTACAGGGACCAAGTCCCACCAGTCTGGACTTTCCCCCTTCATTACTCATCTTCAACAGCATCCTGCTTCCTCACCTCAAGTCCTGGAATCCTAAGCTGGTACTCTGAGGAGATGTGAACAGCCTGTGAGCCTCCGGCTCTGCCCACGCATGTCTGAAAAGCTCTGGGAATGTGCACCAGACCAAGCAGGTCATGGTGGAAGACACCAGCTTCCTAAAGCTCTGAAGACTGAAATCTCTATCTGAGAAGAAGCAAGAGGCAGCAGGACAGGTTGAGCGTGTTCCCAGACAGGTTTGAAACTTGCACAGCAGGAATTAGGATAATGGAGACCCTTTGGGTCTGACCTCCACGACAGTAACACAGGCAGGTGCCATGTTTACAATCAGCTCTCTGGGACTAAAACTTCCTGCAGGCCTGGCAGAGCTCCACTGGTCCCGGAAAGCACACACACGGGTCTGTGGTGGGAACAGAAGGTGTGGTAAGAAGGGCAGGATGAGAATGCCTCCCCTCAGCTCACTTGTACTCCCCCCTCCCCTGCACGGCACTCACTACTCCCTCTTGTTCACTGCCCAGTCAGGATACAAAGCCCAGAAGAGCTGGAGCCCCACTCCTACCCCATCACGTGTCTTGGCTTGAGCCCATCCTAACTCAGAACAACAGAAGATAACAGGGTGGTTTTTGTTTGTATGGAGGATGGTCAAATGTCTGCAAAGAGCTCGCTGCCAGCTTGGTGTGTGTAGGCGTGTCTGTGCTGGGGATTCCATGCTTGTAGGTTTGTGTTGTGGGCTATGGGTATGTGGGTGTGTGCATATGCTGTAGTTTCTCTGTGTGTATGTGCGTGCGTGCGTGCGTGCGTGTGTGTGTGTGTGTGTGTGTGTGTGTGTCTGTGTGTGTGTGTCTGTGTGTGTGTATGTGCTGTGGGTTCAACATACAGATGCTGTGGAATTCCTGGTGTGTGCATATGTGTGTGGATTCTGTGGGTTCTGTGTGTGCTGATGTGTGTGAGTGCTGTGGGTTCCATGCGTGCAGGTGTGTACATGTGCTGTGGGCTCTGTGTGTAGGTGTGTGCATTGCTGTGGGCTCTGTGTGCAGGTGTGTGTACGTGGTGTGTGCTCCCTGTGTGCAGGTGTGTATGTGTATGTGTGCTGTGTTGTTCCATGTGTATGTATGTGCTTTGGGCTCCATGTGCAGGTATGTGTGTACTGTGGGCTCTGTGTGTACAGGTGTTTATGTGTGATACACGTTCTTTGTGTATGGGTGTATGGGAGCGCCGTGGGTTCCTTGTGCCGGTGTGTGCATGTGCTGTGGATTCCGGGTGTAAGCAAAGCTTACAGTCCTCCGGGGACTAGTCTTGTGAGCTTTACCTTCCAAACCTGCCTTTCACCTGTTGAGTGGGTGATGGCAATAACCTGGCAGGACTTTTGTAAATCTAAGTGCAAATGCAAGAATGGGGGTGAACACAGTGTTTGCACACAGTAGACACATAACAGAAGGGTCTACAACTTCAGCTGGAAACAGTTAGTCAGATCTGGAGACACTTCCTCGGGGTGACAGGGTTAAAGCATTTCTTTTTTCTTTTCAAATGCCCACATTTGGAGTGCAACTCAGTGCCGTTTAGATGAAAAACAGCAGAAAAGCTAAATGTTTGGGGGCTATTGGTGTTTGATGGCAGGACAAGGCGGGGAGAAGGCGGCAGAAATTCAGTGAGCAGAGGGACCCATCAACATGGTCATCTGGCTGGCAGAACGGCCGGTCAGAAGAAAGGGTTGGACTCCCCTGTTCTCTGAGCCCAGAGCTGCGGATGCACAGAGCCTTCTTCTTCCCCAGGTGCCTGCAGGAGTACACTCAGGGTGAGTGGAGAGATTCCGGGAACCCGCTCACCAGAGAACATCCCGCAGACGGAGCAGGCAGTTGGGGTTGTTGGCAGTTGGGGTTGTTGGGGATCTCCCCGGGAGCTGCCCTCTCCAAACCCCGCCCTCAGAAAGCCTGCCAAGGGTCAGCTCCTCCCCCGGGGCTGCTCAAGACCACCCTATAGGGTATTTAAGACCTGGTCATCAGACCTGCCATATGATCCTCTCCTGCCTTCCTGAGAGTCTCCTGGGAGCTGCTTTGCTCTGTTTATTAAACCTGGACTTACTAATTCGGCTTGATTGGCTTATTGCATTGGCAGAGTTACCCACTAACGGGAGATATTTTTACTTATGGGGTGAAACCCTGCACATCTGTGTTCACGGGTGAAGTTTCAGGCTGAGAGTAAAAAGGGGAGCACGCACTGAGGCTCGACCAGGGGTGTCTAGTGACAGCCCTGCCTCTGACAAGGACAGCAGAATCCTAAACAGAACGGAGACAGAGAAAGCTGGGCATAGGGGATTAAAAATCACTCCTTTTGCTGTCAGAGTCACATGATAGTGAAACATCACTGTGCGGTGGAGCTCTAGGACCTGCAGTGCCCAGGGGTAATGGTACTTCCCCGTGAGATGGGGTTCTGTCCAACAATGTCCAGATGAACCAAGCTGCACCCCTGTGTCAGGTAGAAGCACAGCAGTCTGCAGTGACCTCACACCCCAGCACAGAGAGCCTTTCATCTACTGTCACTCAGCCTGTGCTGGGGGCGCTCTGATTTGGCTTCTCACTTTCTAGTGATGAATGTAATACAAAGCTGAGGCTGGAGCCGAGCTTCTACCGGATCTTTTTCAGTGTGGCGTCTAATTTGCTCTGTTATTGGCTTGGAATCCTAGGAACACAGCTTCTTAAACTATGCGGCATGACCCCCATAGGGAGTCACATGACTGAATGTAGGATGTATTAGCTGTTGTTGTGAAGAGACACCATGACCAAGGCAACTCTTATAAAAGAAATTGTGAGAGGATTAATCCATTATCATGGCAGGAAGCATGGCGGCAGGCAGGCAGACATGGGAGCCCACATCCTGCTCCACAGGCAGGGAGAGAGAGAGAGAGAGAGAGAGAGAGAGAGAGAGAGAGAGAGAGAGAGAGAGAATGTCCATGCCTGGTGTAGGCTTTTGAAACCTCAAAGCCCACCTCAGTAACACACCTCTTCCAACAATGCCACACCTCCTAATCCTTCTCAACAATCCATCAACTAGAGACCAAATATTCAAATATATGAGCTGCTAGAGGCCATTCTCATTCAAACCACCACATGAGGATTACAGAATTTCAGCCAAGTGTGTGCTTTCTGAACATGCAACAAACAAAAATTAATTCAAAATGAAAAGCACCATAGGTCAGAGGTGTTTATGACAGTGCTCATCCTTGTCTCATCAAGAGACTGCTCTGCAGCCTTGGTTCTGAATCTGTAACATGTGATCTTTCCATCTGCATGCTGCCAGCACAAACAAGGTCACACTAGTGAACTTTGCATGAAACACCTCAGCTCACACCTGACACCAAAGTGCATTATGAATTGCACTTACTGTACATTAAATTAGTACATCTTTGGATTGGATTATGTTAGAATGTTTGTTTGTTTTATTTTGATTTTGCAAGTCAGGATCTTACTATGTAACCCTTTGCTGGCCTGGAACTCACTATGAAAACCAGGCTGGATTTGAACTCACTGAGATCCACCCACCTCTGCCTCTCAAGTGCTAAATGAAAGGTGTGTCGTCATTGTCCGTCCGTCCCGTCCCCCCCCCCCCCCCCCCCGTCATAAGCCTCTCCATGACACAGCAAACCAAATCAGACTGAATTAGAAAAAGATTCAGTTTAATGGGTAAAGCATTTCCGGGTGATCTTCCAGCCTAGAGAGGAGTCAGGAAAAAGAGACCGAAAAACTACGTCTCTGTTTTCTGGGGTGCAGTTTAAATACCCTGTGGGAGTGGTCTTGAGCATCTCTGGGGGAGGATCCATGTTTGGCAGAACTTCCTAGGGGACAGGGTTTGGGCAGAGAGATGGGGCTTCCACCAGAACACTAAGATTAAGATATGTACCACCAGCCAGACAATGGTGGCATATGCCTTTAATCCCAGCACTCAGGAGGCAGAGGCAGGCAGATCTCTGAGTTCGAGGCCAGCCTGGTCTACAAAATGAGTTCCAGGACATCCAGGACTAAACAGAGAACTCACCCTGTCTTGAAACGCCCCCCCCCCCAAAAAAAAAACCAAAAAAAAAAACAAACCAAACAAACAAAAAGATTATGTACCACCACACACAGCAAAATATAGGATTTTTCAAAAAGTTGCTGTTTGGGTTGCTGAATTAAAGTTTATTTGGAAAAAAAAAAAACAATCTATTTTAAGACTAGGACAGAGAACCAGACCCACCCACTGCCTCAAGGTGTGGTGTGGGTGGGTAGAAGACAGTTTTAACGTGTTAAAACTATTGTTGTTTACTTGTTGGCATTATTTAGCAGGCATGAGAAAACATGAGGTACAACAGAATCCACTCTAAGTGTTTATTAGGGAAGAGAAAGAATGAAGGTGGGCAGGCCTGCTGAAGAGAAAGGGGTGTGTGTGTGTGTGTGTGTGTGTGTGTGTGTGTGGAGAGAGAGAGAGAGAGAGAGAGAGAGAGAGAGGTGCTCACTACCTCTGGTGAGAGGGAGAGAGGGGGGAGCAGGTAGAGCCTGCTTTTATACATCACCTTGCACATGCATATTTCGGCTTACATAGATAGCTATGTCATGCATGCACATAGTGAAGGGGTGGGGCGGCAGTGCTCGTGGCTGGCCGTGGCTATGGCCGCGGCCGAGGTTTGGTCAGTGCTGAATACCACAGGTATATGGTGGCACTGGTGGCTGGCCACCGCCGCAGTGGTGGAAGAATCACAAGCCATGGTTACCTTTTTAGAGCTTTATTAGGAGGAAGGAGAGAGAGAGAGAGAGAGAGAGAGAGAGAGACAGAGACAGAGACAGAGACAGAGACAGAGACAGACAGACAGACAGACAGGGAGACAGACAGACAGGGAGACAGAGAGACAGAGAGACGGCATGGAGGGGAAGTAGAGAGAATACAGAGAGAGAGAACGCGTGGGAGTGCATGTCGCTTTTTAGGCTGGGATGCTGTCTCAGGCTGATGATGTAATAATGACAGAATCCTTACACATAGATTATGTGACCATGCTGTTTAAGGATTATGTAGGATGTAAGGCCCTGGAGTGACTAAGCATTTTGCCTGATGCCTGACTGCTGACAGTGAATTCATAGTCATGTGACTCCAGAAGTGGCTAGGAATACTAACAGCTATACTTACAGTGTCAGAAGATTAGTCCACTGTCATAGCAGAAAACACTGGAGCAGGCAGGCAGGCTTGGGGCTGAGAGCTCACGTCCTGCTCCACAGGCAGGCAGGCAGGCACCACTATAACGAGCAAGTATACGGTTCATGTGCTGTGGAGAGAGGTGGGACTGGAGACGCAATGGCAGTGAGGAACAGGCTGATGTGAGTGGTCCACGATGTGAGAGGCCATGTGATGCCAGGGCCCATGCTGCTTTGGAAAGCTATGTCTTGGTCCATGGTCCTACTCCAGCAGGGGTCCATGTTGATGTCCGCTGCATGTATTACTACCAAAGGGCCATTCAAATGTTCATCGTGGTCTAGGCCGCCCCCTGAAGCCATGTTGATGTCTGAGGGCCTTGCTGAGCTGGCCCTGTCCTCTAGTAGGGAGACCCAGGCTGACCAACTCAGCTACCACCCAGGCCGAGATCCAGGGGTTTGAGTTGGCTCACCTCAACATCTACCCCATCTATGAGCTGCTGGAGCTCCTGAAGGGGCCAGTCCTGCAGAATCAAAGCTGCAGGATCTCTAGGACATAGAGCAACAACAAGATGTCCAAAAGGAGTTTCAGTGGGGGGTCCAGTATTGATGGTGTAGCAGAAGTCAGAGGCCTTGAATCAGACCAATGACTTATTTTACAATGAACATTTGCAAGTAAAGCTCTTTGGGCAAAAGGGACTACTGTGTGACACACCTCGGCTCCCGATGCCATGACAAAAAACAAATATATGATGGAGAGGAGGGAAATATGGAGGAGCCAAGTGGCAGACAGCTGAAACAGATGGGAGAGAAGGCTGTGGTTGACAGAGGAGCAGCAGGTCACTGCCCAGAGGGGTCAGCGAGATGGTTGTGGTTTTTTGTTTTGTTTTTTAATTTTTACATTTCATTTTCTTTTGCGGGGGAGGTTCCAAGGTGGAGGACAGACATGGAAGGATTGAGAAATGAATGGGATTGGGGTGCATGATGTGAAATTCAAAAAAAAATCAATAAAAAAATTATGTTTAAGAAAGGAAGGAAGCAAGGAAGGAAGCAAGCAAGCAAGTTGATTCTCTAAGGAAAAAAAATTAGGATAGTGTTCTAACAGTTTCTGAAATGACCCTAAATGTACTTCTGCCATTCTGTACTGCTTATTTATGCAGAGTGGCAGCTCAGCATTGACCGTTATAAAGTCAAAACATTAATCAACTCTGAAAAATGAAAATGTTATGTGTCCTGACATATTTGGCCATGATTTAATTCCTTGTGTAAAAATAAACAAGCACATCCATCTCATTGGTATGCAAATTTTCTTTTGTGTTTAATAAATGGCAAAATTATATATATTACAAAGAAGTGTCTCAAAATAAATTTCATTGTGATTTATAATCAGTAAATGTCTGATTTGCATCCCTATTTTATATTCCTGTATGCCTAAGGTCAGATAAAAATTTCTTGGACAAAAGGGAATTGGGAGTGGAAAAGGTTTAAGAAGTTGTCTTCTGGCGCTATAACAGGCCACAGACTAGGAGCAGAACAGCATGTCTGCTTTGCTCCCTGGATGGCAGAAATGCTGCTGTCTGCAGAACCTCACCCGAGGAGATGGAGAGAAATGTGGCTGGAGTTTTCCTGTGTCCACCCGGCTCCTGCAGCCGCTCAGACCCAAGTAAACACACAGAGACTTATATTACTTATAAACTGTATGGCCTTGGCAGGCTTCTTGCTATCTAGTCCTTATATCTTAAATTAACCCATTTCTATTCATCTATAAGTTGCCATATGGCTTGTGGCTTACTGGTACTTTTACATCTTGCTTCCTGTGTCTGGCTGGCAACTCCTGACTTAGCCTTCCTCTTCCCAGAATCCTCCTCTCTGCTTATCCCCCCTATACTGTACTTCCTGCCTGGCTACTGGCCAATCAGCATTTTATTTATCAATCAATCAGAGCAACACATTCACAGCATACAGAAAGACATGCCCAGCAGAAAGGCTTTCCCCAAGGGCTCCTGCCAGTCTCTGGCTAGCCCCCAGCCCTTGTAACCTTGGCTTGCAGGTACACATCTAGCCTCTAACTCTGCCATCTCACGCCCTTCTGCTGAACCTCTAATTCTTACATTGCTTTTTCTTCTTAAAAAGAGCAAACCTGCTCTCATGTTCTATCTCAACTGAATCATCTACAAAGGTCCTATTTCAAATGAGGTCCCATTCACAGGAACTGGAGAGCAGAAGGTCACGGTTGAACCCACAACTGCTACAGACATCAAGCTTGAGGTCTTTTTAAAAGAAAGAGACCAGGTTAACGGTAACAGGTGACGACCTCTCTGCTTTCCCCTAGACCTTCTGTCTACCTGAACCTACTGGTTCATCTGATTATCAGTTCCTGAAGCAGGGACTGGGTCTGAACCACAATAGTTTCATCAGAGTAAGGAACTAGCACATGGTATTGTGTGACTTTTCATGCCCCACATACTTGGCCTGCCCTGAGTGAGGACTGGCTGTCCTCTGAAGCGCTATCCTAATTAGTCTTAACAGTAAAAACCCCAGGGTCAGATATTAGGGTGAAAGCTGAAAGATCAGAGAAGCATAGCCATCAGAGATTTCTTACCTCTACAAAATCTCAGACTGAATGGGGGTGGAGATCCTACCTCCACCTGCCTTATATTCCTGTCTCCACCTCCCGATTGTGCTGGAATTAAAGACTTGAGCCTCTCAAGTGCTGGGACCAAAGGCATGAGATCCCCAATGCTGGGATTAAAGGTGTGTGCCACCACTGCCTGGCCTCTATGGTTAACTAGTGACTAGCTCCACCCTCTGATCTCCAGGCAAGCTTTATTTGTCAGATCACAAACCAAATATCACACAACAACCTCTGCGATGAGGAGTGTTTGCTAATATAACTAGCTGGGGCAGCCTGCGTAGACCTGGGCAGTTCTTTTATCACACTCTCTAAGACCACAATGGAAGTTCATGTGAGCCATCGGCCCCCTTGAAGGCAGGCAGGCCTGTAGGTCCTTGTTCACTGATGCCCCGGGGCCGAGACACTGAGATAGGAAGGAGGAAGCCCAGGCGTGGAAGAGGGGAGATTTGGGACAGAGGAGGCAATTTTTTTCAGGCACTAGGAAGCCTGCCTTCAGTCTCCTGCCTTTGTGTTTCCTAAACCACAACCCGCAGATCATAGCATTCCGGAGACAAAGGAAGCTCTCAATGGCTGGGCTCCCGGGCCTGAAGCTAGTGCTACTCCACTTTCTATTGTTAACAGGGTTGTCCTTTGCAAGTCACTCTTTGGTGGTAATAGTTAAAACA
Source organism: Peromyscus eremicus (assembly GCF_949786415.1). NCBI lineage: Eukaryota > Metazoa > Chordata > Mammalia > Rodentia > Cricetidae > Peromyscus > Peromyscus eremicus. Next base: position 60,049,567 of record NC_081424.1, read on the forward strand.
TTTACCGTATGAAAAAGAAGAAGAAGAAAAATGAATGTTCTAGTCGAAATTAAAGGAGTCTGCTTCCTGTAGCGGATGATATATTCACATTAGCCTCCAGGGTTTTCTTGGGATCACGTTGAGATCTTAGCCTGCAGAGTAACACACACATTACCATTTCAAAGTCAATGTCAAAAATGACACTCTGGATTTTTTTTTCTCAGAGAGAGAGAGAGAGGAGGTGGGAGAAATTACCTCATGAGACATCGGATTCTTAAAGCAACAGAAGCTGCCGGTGAATGAAAACTGCAGAATTAAAGACACACTTTTATTAATATTAATAAATGGCTTAATATGAAAACAAGCACCAAGAGGACTATCTCCACCTCTCTCAGTCTGTCTTGGGGCAATGAGAACAAGAACACAGCAGCAGAGGAGGAAGTCAAAACAAAACACCTCATGGAACAGTCAGTCACACAAAGTGGCCCAAAGGAACAGCTGAGTGCCAGCGATGGCAATAACCGAAGCAGGAGTCCCGTAAAGACCTGCAAATACCTAGTTTTCTAAAGCAGACCCATTTTCATGGTGGTGCACTCCAGACTGCCCTCCCCCTTGTCACAGCAGAGCGAGAACCTGGGGCTGTACAAAGCAATCCCCTGGGAACAGGAGGCAAACAGTCCTACAGGGCTTAACAACGGGGACACATAGAAATACACCACAGATGGATTTACCCTGTGAGTATGTCACAGGGGATGCTTTTACAGACCTAGAGGGACAGGTCAATGGCCTGACACAGCACCCTGACGAGATCAAGAGGAGGGAGGGATGCAAACAGTAAGAAGGAGGCTGTCACTGCCTCACCCAGAAAACTGTTCACAGTGGCCTTTGTTTCAATAACAGGAATGTGTGCTAAAGTAGCAACAGTAACAGCACCAGGACAAACACTAGAACTAGTAACATTCATACTGTTACAGTGTTGTTTTGGTTTGGTTTTCAGTCCACTTGACACAAGCTATGATCATCTCTGAAGAGGAACCTCAATTTTAAAAAATGCCTCCATGAGATTGTCCTGTATGCAAGTCAAGTCTGTGAGGGCATTTTCTTTATGAATGATTGACATCGGAGAGTCCAGCCCACTATGAGGGGCGCGGGGGGGGGGGGGGGGGGGGGGGGGGGCATTCCTGGGCAGGGTTATCTAAGAAAGCCGTCTGAGCAAGTCCTGAGGAGCAAGCCAGCAAGCAGCACTCCTCTATGGTCTCTGCATCAATTTCTGACTCCAGGTTTCTGCCCATTTAAGGTCCTGCTCAGCTTCCCTGAGGATGGACTGTGGAATGTAAGATGACATAACACCCCTCCTCCCCGAGTTTCTTTACCAAGGTTGTGGTTTTCATCACAGCAATCAGAAGCCAGTCACAACAGACACTGGTCATTACTATTGAGCATCATACACCATTCATAGATGTATGTGGTGGTGATATATTGTGTACCCTCATAAAATTTGCCTGAAGATCAGAGAGACAAAGGAACAAGCCACTGCCACGTCTAACCTCTAGGACCCCTCAGCCTGAAAAGGCTCCAATCCTTGTCTCCTCACGCCTTATATACCTTTCTCCACCCAGCCATTGCTTCCTGGGATTAAAGGCGTGTATGCCTGGCTCTGTTTTCTCTCCTAGAATGAGTCAATCTCATGTAGTCCAGGGTGGGTTTGAACTCACAGAGATCCAGACCCATCTCTGCCTCCCGAATGCTAGGATTAAAGGTGTGTGCCACCACTGCCTGGCCTCTGTATTTAATCCAGTGGCTTGCTCTGTCCTCTGATCTTCAGGTAAATTTTATTAGGGTACACAACACATCACCACGGTGTGTGCTGTAGTTTTAGTCTACTGGCACTGGTGAGGATGCACATACTTCAGCGTCACCACGAACACATGACGAACGCCCTGAACTGAGTTGACAAGGATAACATCACGAAGTGATGCTAATGGGACCAAACCTGTATGCACCCGAATCAGCCTGATCATTCCTCTATATGATACGTAAGCAGCAGTGGTGACCTGCTCCTGGTCCTTGTGTGAGTGTATCTGGACTCTCAGAGGACAGGACAATCGAGAGGAAGGAAGTAGGCACCAGGCTATCCCCAAACCAAAGACCACAGATGCTCTGCTCTAGGCAGGGAAGCCACACAGGGAAGGCAGGAGGCTTTGGAACAAGTGGTCACTGAAAGCCATGGTTTGCCATGGTGTCCCAGGCCCTGGAAACAGGAAGCAACTGGAGAAACCTCTGCCTCTGAGGAGAAGAAAGCAGAGTGCAGTCTGCACCACAGCCAGTGACAGACACTGCCCTGGGGGGACAGTGGACACAGAGGCCCTGCAGAGGAGATAGTATTAGAGACAGGAGGAGAAGGAAAGAAAAGAGGGAGGTGGAAGAGGGGGCAAGGTGAGAGAGGAAGTGACAGAGGAGATAGAAAAGGGGGTGGTGGGGACAGCTCCCTGTGGGGCAGTAATTCAAGCTCTCTCCAGACCTAAAGTCTGCTGCCCCTGCTCTGGCACTGGCCTCTCAGAGCACCCTCACAGGGGACATTAAACTTGCAAGATGGCTGACTCTCAAGGGTGTTTGGCTCTCTACACAAAAACCCGGTGGGCTCTGGCTGCCCACGGCTCTTTCACCTTGTAGCTGTCTGGGCAAACCAGGTTTATTGTGGTAATTAATGTAGGTGGCCTGAAGGAGAACATCCCTGACCTCCTCAGAAAGGAATGGAGGCTGTAGGCTATACTCTGCTGCTCTGGATGAATTGATGGTGGCACAGAGATGAGCCCAGGCCTGGAGATGCAGTTTAGCTGCAGAGTGAGACACAATCTGCAAATTTCTGACAGGCCGTGGAGCTGCGGCCAGAAGTGCAAATTAAATTGCTTCTTCCTCTGATAATATGAAACGAGTGTTTAATTGAAATTCCAATGATTATGCACTCTTCCTTCAGCATTTAATCAGCCAGGAACTTCCAGGGAGCATCATTATGGGCAATCATCTCCATTAGTCATTCTTCTCCAAGGTCCCGGCAATACGGCATCACCCGACTGCATACTCAGCACCGGAAATGCTGAACCATTTGTGCAGTCAAACGGTATGAAGCTGGAATTTTAAAAGGTAGTTTACCAGCATCATTCCTGTCTGCTGACAGAGAGCATCCCTCCCCTGTCGCCAAATGGTGGCTCCTAGGTCACCACTAATGCATGTACACTCACACAGGCATGTGGACTCACACCCACCTGCCTATAGCTACACACCTACCGGGAGACAAGTCTGCCGAGGAGAGGCGGTTCTGAAGCCATCAGGTACCTGGGATCCAGTACACAGCGGGGTGCTCACTGGGGCTCACTGGGGCTCACTTAGCCTTGGTTAGGCTCTCCCTCCACACACCGTCCCTGTGTACTTACTTGGCACTAGCTAAGTACTTAGTGTGTATGCCTGCCCCTCTGTTAGCCATTTGGCATTGGCTAGTTCTTGCTTCTTAAGGTATAAATATTGTCTCAAAATTTATAAAATTTATATATATATATATATATATATATATATATATATATATATATATTTTAAACTTTTTGACATGATATTTGGTTGGTTTTTTTTGTTTGTTTGCTTGTTTGTTTTTTGGGTTTTTTTTTTTTTTTTTTTGAGACAGGGTTTCTCTGTGTAGCTTTGTACCTTCCCTGAAACTCACTCTGTAGCCCAGGCTGGCCTCAAACTGACAGAGATCCATCTGGCTCTGCCTCCCGAGTGCTGGGATTAAAGGCGTGCGCCACCGCCGCCACCGCCGCCGCCGCCACTGCCGCCGCTGCCACCCGGCTTGACATGATATTAATGATCATATAGAATACTAATTCTAGGAAAAGGCTTCATCTAGTTTCCTGTACATGACTTCAGGTTTGAATTTCTATCAGGTAACTAGGAATTAAGTTTTTCTGGATATACATAACAAATTATAGTCTTTTAACCTCTATGAGATCTGCTGCATATAACATTTAAAATGTTTATGTTTTCTGCAGTGAACCATGACCATGCTTAACAGCAACCTTTGAAGTCTCCAAAAGGATGATGCGGCCCCACAACAATGATTACGCCTGGATTGTGGTAATGCCACTAAGCTGACAAACACCACCCAAAGATCTGCTTTGGACTACAAACTGCTCAGGACAGTTTCAAGGTGGCTGGCTGAGATGGTCCAGCCTCACAGACTACTCTAGCCAGGACTTGAGATAAGCCCTGCACTTTCCCATTACACAGAGACTGGACAACAAATAATACAGCTAGCTCTCCTAGGACTTGACAATTATCCCAATTTTTTTCAGGGTCCCCTAAAGATGCTGTCACCTTAAGACAACAGTAAGTAATTTTAAAAACACGATGCCCACATTCCCAAGGAGGGAGGTGGGCAGTTTTGGGTAGTCCAGTGGGTTATGGATATTTGTCGTCATTTAGGGGAGTTGGTTACAAATTGTTATTGGTAATGGTCAGGAAAAAAACTGAACAAAGGAGATTAGATTCAGGGATCTTGTTCTGAAAAGAAAAAGGGGAGATATAGAAATGATAGGATAAAAGTGTAGATTATTGAATCTGCTTTTAAACAAAAAAAAAGCAGCTGCTAGTCTTAAATATTTTACATTGGTATGGATTTTTGTATATTGATACAAATTTGAGATTATTTTTGTTATACTGTATATATGTTTCTACTCTTGTTTAAGATAATTCTGTATATTGATACAAATTTAAAGTTATTTTTGTTAGAACATACTGTACATACATTTCTACTCTTGTTCAAAGTATTGTACCTACAGCTTATTTAACAATGTTATGTAAATTTTTGTCCTTGAAAGTTATTATTACAAACTATTTAGGATAATATAAAAATGCAGGTTCATAGTTAGTCACCTATTACAATCAAATTTAAAGTCATATTAGATATGTTTTCAAGGTCAAACAGATATTTTAGATAGACAGGTAATCTTCAAACACTTCAGAGATCTACAGAATATGGCATTTAAGATACATTTTAATAACATAAGATTCTTTTTTTATGACAATGAGACATGCCTACTCCTGACAGCACCAAACTACTTTAGAGAAGATGATGAACACTGAAAAAACTCCATATGGAGTTTACTTTCTTTGTGGCAAAAGTTAGCCATTGGGCAAGAAAGTTGCCTTACACTGACTGCTGACATTTGCTGTCCAAATTGGACAAGCAGGACACAAAAGAAAGTGACTGCCAAACTTTGCCAAGACAAGGTAGAACAGCCCTTCAAAATTTCTGCTTTACAGAAAAGTCTGTCAGATATTCTAGGCCTGTAGACCAAAGATGTATGCCCCAATGTTACAAAGGAATTTTGGGTGACTGTCCAGGCAGCCAGCTGTTTCTGTCATTTCTTAGTTTTGGAAGTTGTTTGCTCTGTATTTCCTGTTTATGCAGATAATATTATATCCTTTCTCAGGTCTCTGATAGAGTTGAAGACTAGATAGTTATAGTTTTCCTTGTTACCAAATTCAGAAAAGAAACTCACAAAAGATGTGTAAAGTGTATAAGGTTGAGAGACATAAAAGATAGTTTTGGGTTGGTAATACAAGTTAGGATAGAACGTGAATTAGGTACAGCACTTTGGACTCACCAAGATAGGACAGATAATGGAGTATTTTCTCTGAATTTGTTAAATGCAAATGAACTGGACATTGTTAATGTAATTCTTGCCTGTACATATTTGTATATAGTTATTATAGTTATTGTATATAGTTTTACTATGTTAGATAAAGCCTTTGCTTTTTAGTTAGACAAAAAGGGAGAAATGCTGTGTGATAAGTTGATTGTGTTCTGACAAATAAAACTTGCTTGGAGTCAGAGGGCAGAGCTAGCCACTAGCTAACTATAAAGGTTCAGAGGACTGTAGACAGAGAGGAGACAGGAAGTAGTAAGGCAGGACAGAGAGAGGATCTTGGCCTTTGGATGGAGGAACAGTAGAGATAGGAAGTGACTGCAGATGCTCCCTGCTTCTCTGGTCTTTCAGGTTCTTACCCTGATATTTGACTCCTGACTTTTTTATTGTTAAAGATTAATTAGATTAGCACTTCACTTGTCTTTTGTGTTCATAGTGTTGTTTGGCCCTGGAAAGAAAGAAAATAATTAATTCATAATCTCAGTCCTTAGCATCTCACAGCCTTCAGGGATACAAGAATAAACTTTGACAGTATAAGGTATGTGCCGTCTTCCACGTATCTCAGACTGTGGAAAGCAGTGGCTATAAAAGAGCCTCTGTGTTTGCACAGAGATGACACCAACTGTCAGGGAACCAAACCAGGAAACCAAGAAGCCCCTCACAGCATACTTAGTATGGATTCCAGACAGTGTGCAAATAGGGGGTGTGTGTGCCCAAGATAATATTCAACCTCCACCTGGGCCCCCTGCTGGACTTATCTACCACAGGCTCCTAAAGATACCATGGTTTTAAGAAGGATTTGTCAGGACTAAAGAGATGGCTCAGGGGTTAAGAGCACTCGTTTCTCTTGCCGAAGACCCAAGTTTGGTTCCCAGTTCCCACCTTGGATGGCTCTCAACTATCTATAATTCTAACTCTCCAGTTCTAGTGGATCTGATTCCTGGCTTCTTCAGGCACCTGCATGTGCATGTACCCCCCACCCCCGCCCCACCTCCCCCAACATATACACATAACTTAAAATAAAAGTAAATCTTTTTTAAAAAAGCTGTTTGTGGTGAAGGTAAATGCCTGAATCTGTGAGGCTAACAGAGTCCTTCAACAATAGAGAATTCAGGTTCTGAGAGGCCCCTCTGACTGAAGCTCCAGAAGGGAGCTACTTCCGGTCTAACACGTGTGAGTCACCCGAGGCCACCACCTTCTGCACCCGAAGTCATAGCCAGCCGCATGTCACCTGCTTTAGCTCATTTGTTCCCATGTAACCAGACACAGGCTGGGGGCTCCAATCCACAGCTGGTTGATGCAGAGTGGATATCATGTCCACAGACAGTTCAGAAGGGGCTGCCTCGCCTCCTGACTGACTGATAAATATACCTCAAACTGTAGTGAAGACACCCCAGGGAGGTGCCCCTCTCACCCACTGTCCCCACCAGACATGGCCACACTAACCAGAAACAGGATGGAATCTACATGAAGGTAAGCCCCTTCAAAATGCTGTGATATTCCAAACACTGAGCATCATGCCTGGAAGTTGGAGTCCCTCTCCCCAGGTGAGCAAGTTGAATTCCCCAGCTGGTCCCATACCAGGTAGCCAAATGTGAGGATTAGATCTCCATGTTATGCTCTAGTAAGAGACGCGGTTATACAACGGCTCTCATCTGAATCTTGCGCACACCCAGAGTGTGTATATATGTGCAGGTGCACATGAGCAGAAGAAACAGAAAGGGACATGGATTGAGTGTGCTGTGACTGCCTTGGGAAGTGTGCTGGAAATGGTAAAGCTGTAGAGTCTAGGGTCAGAGCCAACCCAGTCCACACCTTGATTCAGAGGCTGCCTAGATGAGTCTTTCACAGGCTCTCGCTCAGCTATGAAATGGTACCATCTGCATAAATTCTGTTTTGGAATAAGATGGTATCCAGAACATAACGAATGCTCAATAGATGTTAGGAGAGGGTATGTCTCTGTATTTTAATAGATACATGTAACTAGAACAGCTCTTTATCTTTCGTGGCTGGGACCTCTTATCCCTTTCTCTCAAAGAGAGTGGGACCCAACGTAGCTTTCTTCTCTCTCTCTCTCTCTCTCTCTCTCTCTCTCTCTCTCTCTCTCTCTGTGTGTGTGTGTGTGTGTGTGTGTGTGTGTGTATCTGTGTGTGTCTGTCTGTGTGTGTGTGTGTAAGTGTGCATGTTCTTGAGGGGAGGGAGCACATGTATGAAAGCCAGCAACAAGTCAACCTTGGATGTTGCTTTCCAGGTACTGCTCACCTTGCTTTTGGGAACAGGGTCTCTCACTGGGACCTGGAGGGCTCCATGATTATGCTAGACTGGCTAGCAGTAAGCCCCAGGGACCCTGTCTCTGTGCCCTCCCAGCACCTGGATTCCAAGAACACACCTCCACTCCCGGCCACTCACATGGTGTAGGGATCTAACTCAGAACGTCATGTTTACACGGTTGACACTTTATCTGCCTCTACAACTCCCCAGCGCAGCTTTCTGACAGGATGTCACAGCAGGAGAGTGGCCCTGGAGACAGAACCTGTGGACTGTTACCGTCTCTTAGCAAGGGTATGCACATGCACACACACACAGGAACGGTGTGCAATGGGTCACGCACAGAGTCAAGGCCCTCACCACCCACGCACCTCTCTGTATCTCCTGCCTCTTTTTCCATCATAATGCTCCTCAGGGGTGGCCTTCTCTATGGAACCTGGGGCCAGATGGCTTTAGGAGATGCCTCAGCGCTAAGGCACAGAAACTTAATCACTGAATGAGAGCGTGTGCTGTGTCCCATGCAGTCACACTGTCATAACAAGGAGACGTGCCATCCCAGCCGCTGGGTGCCATGGTAACAGCTGAGTTTGACAGCCTTCAAGGTGGCCTTTCGTCTTAGCTCTCTTGTGATATCGGATGGTGAACATCATAGCGCCTGAGGTATACACGCCAGCCACTTCCCCAAGTAAGGCTCTGACCCAGGAGAGACAGTAGGGTAGGCCAGGCAACCCCTCCCCCTAGTCAGGGAAGCTCAGAGCCAGGCTCTAGAAAGCTGGTAAGGATACCAGTGCACATCTTTGCCCAGCCAGGGGTGCACCTCACCCTCTCTCTCTAAAAACCACAGGAGATTTCAGAATTGCATCCTCTGGCAGAAAATTTCCTAAATCACAAAAATCTGAAAAAAAAAAAAAAGAAAGAAAAGAAAAAGAAACAAAAAACAACAACTGTGTACCCTTTAGTTTGGTTTGATCAGCTGGTGACCCTCTGAGGCCTCTGCCCAGAAACTCCAGCCTAAAGGTCAAAACCAGACCCTAGAAATTTCAGCAAACTCACAGAGAGCCTGTGCTCTGTGTAGTCATATATATTCGTGTGTGTGTGTGTGTGTGTGTGTGTGTGTATGTGTATGTGTACATGTATATGTGTATGTATATGTGTATGTGTGTGTGTGTGTGTGTGTGTGTGTGTGTGTGGAGAAGGGGCGTGTGGTGATAGAGATATTAAGGTGGAGTTTGCCTCTGTTGTGTTAAAGACATACCATAGTGTGGTGGTTTGAATAAGAATGGCCCCCATAGTCTCATAGATTTGAATCTTAGTCATCAAGGAGTGGCACTACTTGAGAAGGACTAGGAGGTGTGGCCTTGTTGGAGGAAGTGTGTCACTGGGTTTGAGGTTTAAAAGCCCAAGCCAGGCCCAGAGTCTTTCTCTCTTCCTGCTGCCTGCAGATCCAGATTTAGAAATCTCAGCTACTTCTGCCGCACCATGTCTGCTTGCATCCTGCCATGCTCCCCACCATGATGATAATGGACCTGGGAAACTGTGAGCCAGCCCCAATTAAGTGTTTTCTCTTATAAGAGTTGCTGTGATCATGGTGTCTTTTCACAAAAATAGAACAGTGACTAAGGGTCCTCCCTCTTCTTACTGATTAGGTGACAGAATAGGGAGGGCTGGGACACTGGTTTCTAGTGCAAACAGTATGGCAAGCCTAGGGACCTCAATCCCAAGCTAGGTCCGGGTTCTTTCTTCAGGAATTTTTCTCCTAATACACCAATGAAGAGAACTCATGGTTCTGCTCTGAACCAGACAGGGTACCTTGGCCCCAACCCCTGACCACATAGATAATCGTATATGCTATAGTATATCGTTCTGTATGCTATGAATATGTGTTGCTCTGATTGGTTGATAAATAAAATGCTGGTTGGCCAGTAGCCAGGCAGGAAGTATAGGCAGGGCAAGCAGAAAGGAGAATTCTGGGAAGAGCAAGGCTGAGTCAGGAGTCGCCAGCCAGACACAGAGGAAGCAAGATGACAAGGCAGAACTGAGAAAAGGTACCAAGCCATGTGGCTAAACATAGATAAGAATTATGGGTTAATTTAAGTGTAAGAACGAGTCAGTAATAAGCCTGAGCTAATGGCCAAGCAGTTATAATTAATACAAGTCTCTGTTTACTTGGGGGACAAGAGTGGGAGAGATTTGTTCCAACTGCTGGCCAGCCAGGACACAGGAAAACTTCCAGCTACAAGTATACCCCACCCCAGGCCTCCATCCCTCCTGTTATGAGTCCTCAGGGCCATACCTGTGTGCCTAGCCTCACCTCTGCATGGCTGAGCACAAGGCTGATGGATCTTACCTTCACATGTCAAGTTCTTTATGGATTTTAGTCATGGCCTTAAATAATAGAAAACATTGTACATACAGTGGCTTGAAGCCGTGAAACTTTTTCTGCAGTTTTCATTTGTATCTTAGCCTCCAGGCCGTGGTCTGGCTGTCAGGATCCTGTGGCCCAGGGCCCTCACACACATGTGTATCCATCTACTTCCTGCACACCAACCCCCTCCTCTGTTTAGAAACATCCTTGTTCATTAACTTTACCATAGAAACCTCGAAGACCCACCCCACATTCATGTGAGCAGTGCTCCATGGGGAATGCTCCCTGTCTTGCTAAGGGGCATCCTACCCAAACCACCTCCAAGGAAGCTAGGACATCCGGGTCTCTCTGTCCACTTGGGGTCTAGTGCAGACAGCCTGCCTTGCAGAACTCCACTTCTGAATAGCTCCCCTCTGAAACTGGCTCTTCCTCTTGTGTTCAGGTCCCCTTATTGGCTGGGATTGGAGAACCGACATTATCCTTGGGAGGAGGTTAAACCCCAGCCGGTCCTTCCTCTGTGATGGTTCCTCAAATCTGAGTGATTTGTTCTGATAAGGAGCTGTACCTCTTTGCTGTGCCTGCTGAGACAGAGAATCCCTGCAGAACCTTGGAGAAGCTCTCTCTCTCTCTCTCTCTCTCTCTCTCTCTCTCTCTCTCTCTCTCTCTCTCTCTCTCTGTGTGTGTGTGTGTGTGTGTGTGTGTGTGTGTGTGTGTGTGTGTGTGTGCATGTGAGCACTCCTTGTTCTGGAAACTGCTCAGATACAAAGTTCACCCTAAGATATAGGAGACCAGAAGCCTGCAATGTTTTTAATTCAGAGGCCAGGCCAACTCAAAGTCCAACTTCCAGATAACTTCTGATGCCCTGTGGGTGGAGCTTGGCTCTGTGAGGTCTACTTCTGCCAAGTCCTGGGAGGTGAGGAATGTGTTGCCAGAGTCCCTCTACAAGCGAGAAGCTGTGATCTGTTGACTGAAGCACAACTGTCCTCAGGAGAAGAAGTCCCTAGGTAACGACAGCTCAGACACTGGCTTGTTAAAACTGACATCTGTTCTTGCCCGCTCTGGCCACACCTCTGCTGGTCAGTACACCTCTCGGCTGTCACTGTGGTAGGTGTGGCTCAAGACTGTCACAGGTACACGTTGTACACATTGTACACCCAATCCAGATTCAGCTGGTCAGGCTTGGCTGGTGGCTGTGAGCTGAGGTGGGGGTGGTGTTAGGATGCTAGGCTCTCTGCTGCCTCTCTTCCTTCTGTGACCCAGTCCTTTCTCAGGGGTAGAGAAAGGAGCAGAAGGTGAACAGCTACATAATACTCCATTGACCACAGCAAGTCACATGACCAAACTCAGAGTCTGTGGGGTAGGGAAAGGGGCAGGGTCTGCTGATTCTCCACCTTCCAAAAAACAAGATGGATGGCATCTGAAGAACAACATCCAAGGTTGACATCTGGCTTCACACATCCATGCACACACACACACACACACACACACACACACACACACACACACGTCCATTCTCATTTCTTCTTGAAACTGCAGTTAGTTACATTACATGTATGGGAAAGTAAATTTGCTGCAAACCTTCTAATTTCTTAAAGCAGTGTCTCAACAGATCGCCATCACTGTTTGTTTTGAATATTGATGCACACATTAGGCAGATTCACTTTAAGTGGTCACTGAAGGCCCGAACAGAGGTTCAGAGGTCAAGCTGAGAGACAAGGAGACTTCCAATTACCAGCTAAGTGACTTCTGATGTGCTGAGTGGCCTCTCTGTGGCCTTCCCCTCCTCTTTTCACGGAAGGGATTGAATGAGATGATTTGTCCTAAGCAAATGTCACACAGCTTCAGAGCCAATAGCTGTTACCATCAAGGCCATTGGACCACTCTGCTTCCACAATGAAATTTTCACCATAAATAAATGAAGTTCTCTTTATTCTTCCACGTATTATTTTAGCTAAGTTTGGAAAGGCTGGTGTCACCCAATTAAGCAAATGTACTGAACCAAAGCTGCACACGCATTTGAAAGGATGCTTTCCCATGATGTCCTGCAGCAAGTTGTATATTCCATAGGCAACGAGAGGACTGTAGAGCATATGTTAGTTACGCTAGAATTAATTGGCACCGAAGCAATAGAATTAATTTGACTCAAGCAGGTCCTGTGCAGCTGGGGTAAGACATGAGCTCAGAGGTCCACAGAGCTGTGAAAGACACCACCACCCCCTCTCCCCGAGCCATCTGCACACCCACCACAGGGTCCAGGGACTGTTGGGGGCGAATAAACACTGTTCTAGAAAAGCAAGAGGGGAAATGAAAGGAAGAGGGGTGGGGGAAGGGAAGGGAGAGGGAGAAATTAGGAAAGCAGGAGGGGAAAAGAAGAAAAGGGGGGAGGGACTCCGAAGGGAAAGGAGGGAGGAGGGAGAAGAGGAGGGGAGAGAGGCAAGCTGAGAGGGAGGGACAGACGCACCTAAGTCAGTCCTTGGGAATTAAAGAAGGGAGCGATGGGAAGAAGGAGGCGGGAAGGAAGGTGGGGGGAGGGTACTGCTGCTTTAAGTGTGCGTTTGGAGAAACAGCAGAGGCTTCCTCTAAATAATATCGCTAAAATAATAAAGCACTCAAGGTGTAGGAGTTCCTTATAGGAACAGGTGACCTTGGGCGCTTCCCAGAGAGAGTGTGCCTCTGTGAGTAGTGCTGCTCCTGTGGGCAGCTGAGCTCAGGAGACAGAGTGCCTGTGGCCAAGAAGTCTGCAGAGAAGAGCTTCCCACAGCCAATGTGGTCTGTGTGGAGAGGAGACACCCCATCCCCCACCAAGAGGAAGAGGCTTGAACAAGGCCGTGGAGAAGGGAGAGAAAACACTGTGTGTGTGTGTGTGTGTGTGTGTGTGTGTGTGTGTGTGTGTGTGTTTCCTAACTGACCTGTGACCACAGAACTGTGTATGTGGGATATACCTAACTCCTCAGATGCCACCTCTTAGCTGTGCTTCTTCAGTCATTTCTCTGAGTTTGCCTGGGAATCACTCAGTACTCTGCACAGGGCAAGACCTCTCCTTGTTCCCAAGTGATAGGAGGTACAGGATGGTAGGGAGACTTGTTGAGAACATACATAATTTCATATATACATTAAATTTCATAGAACTGGGTGTAGCTAGAGTTTTCCTGCCTGGCCCACAGTCAGGACAAATCTCTCTCACCTGCCAGTCCCACAGCCACTCAGACCCAACCAAGTAAACACAGAGACTTATATTGGTTACAAACTGTATGGCTGTGGCAGGCTTCTTGCTAACTGTTCTTACAGCTTAAATTAATCCATTTCTATAAATCTATATCTTGCCATGTGGCTCGTGGCTTACCAGCATCTTCACATGCTGTTTGTCATTGTGGCGGCTGGCAGTGTCTCTCTGACTCAGCCTTCCACTTCCCAGCTTTATTCTCCTCCTTGTCCCGCCTACACTTCCTGCCTGGCCACTGGCCAATCAGTGATTTATTTATTGCCGAATCAGCAACACACTTGACATACAGAACATCCCACAGCAACTGGGGATTTCCTTTCACGTGCTGTGATGGTGTCTTAGTTAGGGTTCTCATTGCTGTGATGAAACACCATGACTCAAAGCAACTTGGGGAGGAAAGGGTTTAGTTGGCTTACAGATCTGGGGTCACACTCCATTGAGGGAAGCCAAGTCAGGAACCCAAGCAGGGCAGGATCCTGGAGGCAGGAGCTGATACAGATACCATGGAGGGGTGCTGCTAACTGGCTTGCTCCCCATGGCTTGCTCAGCCTGCTTTCTTACGGAACCCAGGGCCACCAGCCCAGGAATGGTACCACCCACAATGGGCTCAGTCACCAAGTCCTACGGACTTGCCTACAGCCTGATATTAGGGAGGTATTTTCTCAGCTGAGACTCCCTCCTACCCTATGGCTTGAGTCAATTTGACACAAAACTAGACAGCAGGGATGGTGAGAAGGAAGGGAGAATCAGACCAAGCAGATCACATCAGGTTGGTGATCAAGTCGTCAGGGAGGAGAAGCAGGTGGGGGTGGGGGGGAAGCTGTGGCTGTGGTCTATAGAGAAGGAGGGCTTGGCTGACATCCCTGACTGTGAATCCACCTCCACAGGTGTGCGCACAAAGAGTACTGTGTATTTGTCAATTGTTTGCTCGGCCCCTTTCTGACGGGACTCTAGTAAACACAAACAGGTATGCACGTCTTTCTGCTCTGAGAACCAAACTGTTCAGCATTTGCCCTGGCAGGATCCACACCCCACCCCCTCCCCCACACTGTCTTCCTGATCTAAAAATAAATTTCCTGGTACCAGGGCAGGGAGTAACCCGAGCCCAGTTTCGAGGATGGGGTGAAGGAGCCATTGTCTGGCCTTGGACATCTTCCAGGAAGAAACAGACCTGTCTCATTCTCCCTGATGCTCCTCGGCTGGACAGATCGCAGGCTCTGTAGTAACAAGGGAACGGTAGATGACCCACGACTGTGTAGGAGAAGAGGCTCTAGTGAGGACAGTGTATTTCTTTAATCAGCGGCCACTGTGTGAGCCGCCAGGCTATCTTTTGAAGTGGACACCACAGGAAACCACTCCTCACAGCAGGGCCTGCCTGCCCAGGGCTTCCAGCATCAGTGCAATCCCCCAGGGCCAGTTTGTGGGTTGCCTGAGAGCCAGTTTTATTTCTGAGTTTCCAACAAAAAATTGTATCACCCAGTATTATTTTTCGGCATATTTATCCTCCAAATTCCAAACCGTGTCTGTTTACAGAAGGAAGTCATTTCAGGGTGTGGAGCTGACACCGTGGAGGACAGTGCTGTGAAGTCAGAAGAGAGCGTTTCCATGCCAAAGGGGTATTGTCCAGATCACAGAGCCCCAATAAAAAAGTTCTGGGCAAATTCCAGCAGAGTTTTGGAGCACAGTGAATCCTAACGCTGGGAGTCAGTGGACACCTCCCATGACTTCCTTCTGCTGCAGCTCTGTGTGGGATCCAGTCTTTTTTTTTTTTTAATTTGTAAAACCATACAAATATATATATATATATATATATATAATTATAATTACAATAGTTAACAAGATATTAAATAATACTTTAATAGAATGATTTGACACAGTTTAACAGAAGAAACAGGGAAATTTTCCAGGTCACAAAGCCCCTCCCCCCAGGACAAATCCTTTAAACAACAGTCTTTCTAAGTAGGTCAGTGTGACCAGTGTTCTCCGTGGTTAGTTGTGTCTAAAGTGCTACCTCACTAAGGGCCAGTGGGAGTGAAAAGAAAGTCCAGCTTTCACAGAGCTACCTCACACACACACCACACCACAGAGCTACACACACACACAGCACACTCCACACACCCCACACACTCCACCATTACAGAGGCTCTCCATCTATTTGCTGCACAAGGATGGGCTCTGACAGCCATATTGCCTGGTCCGTGCATCCCCTGGGGCATCTTGGCCTCTAATCTTGGATGAGCTACAGCTCTAAGGTGTGTCTGTGTTGACCCCGCCTCTGCAGCTCAGGCCGCTGACACCCTCGCCTCCTCAAACTCAAATCAGTGTGCCGTGAGCATCATCTTAGCAGGGAGGAGGAACCATGGTCAAATAGGCAGCCAGCTGTCCCCCTCTTCACAGCCCCCTGCTTCTCAGCAGCTTCTGTCTTCTCTCTGCAGCCTGGAGGGAGGCAGTCCCAGTTCTGGCTGTCACCCAGACCCTCACTGTCCTTGGGGTCCTTGGTGGATGTGATTGAGCTGGAAAGCCCTCTCTGCACATGTGCAGGGAGAAGGGGAAATCCCTCCACTCCCTGAAATTCGTAATAGCAAATGGAGAAGGCATGCTGTGGGTGGGGGGTGGAGTCAGGCTCGCTGCCAGCGCTAAGAGTTACCCTATGCCCACCACCATTCAGAAACGACAGAGCCCTGTTTCTACAGGGGAAGCGGAGTGTGGACACAGGAAACCTTTGGGGGATCAGAATGTGATTCTGGAGAACTCAGTGTGCCCAGAGAACATCCAGTTCTGAGACAAGGTCTGTTGGGCCAAACACCTGAGGAGCAGTGCTGACCACCCTCTCGGGAGTCCTGGGTAGGTTGGAAGGAAAGGATGGTGTACCACAGGTCCAGCTTCCTCTGTGGTAGGTGTTCGTCATGGACCACTGTGTTTAAAAAGGGCATGGAAGTGATGCCTAGGTGGTCCAGCTTGGACAGGAAAGCAAGCTCAGCCCAAAGGCTCACTCTATGCTTCCACGTTGTTTGTTTCAACGTGATCCAATTGCTCGGCATGAGAAAACATTGCATGTTGAGGGGTATTGTTCTCTGGTCTCACCAGTCCCGCAACAACAATGGTGTAGTGTCCTTTTTCTGCTGAGCATTGTTATCGGTTTTGTTTTGTTTTAGGGTGGAGTAAAAGCAGTCCTGGTGCACATGCACCGTGGCACAAATCAAAAGCCAGTAGGCACCTGCGTTTCCCAGAGTCCTGATTCCGAGATATCATGAAAAAAATGTATGTTTGTCCTTGCTTCTGACCTACAGCTCCTACCAGCCCCTGAATCTCCCAAGTGGGGGTTGTATCTTTTGCACACAGATGGGATGGCTGTGGCTGGGGTTACTCAGCAGCTTTAGGATGGGGGCCGAGTTAGACTGTAGGACAACGGAAGTGAAGACAGGGATTGTGGCACGTCTGTTACAGGAAAGCCTCTACAGCATCCAATCGGAATAAGGTCAATGAGCTTCAGGCAGCTAAACTGGAGGGCAGTGGGAGGGGAGAGGGTGTGGAAGCTCCACCCCTTCCTCTTGCACAGCCTAGTGTACACCTCTTCACACCCTCTTTAATCATCCGGTGTGCAAGTGTCTTTGCTGAGTCCTCTGAGCAGCTCCAGGAAATAAACAGAACCCAGTGAGGAGGTGGTACAGCCCTGGGTTACAGCTAATTGGTCAGAACAGGTCACAGCTTGGAGCTGGGGTTGCCACCAGTACAGGCAGCCGTCTTGGGGCCTGCACCTTTGACATGTGACATGTGATCCTGCCCCCAGGTAGGCAGTGTTAAAGCCAAAGGTATGAGATGTTATTTTCTCCTGTCTGTGCCCACTCCAGATCTTGCTCAGGAGGGCATTCCCCTTCACTGAAAACACTGTTTGTGTGGGTGCCCTGGTATTTAGGAACACCCCTCAGAGGGAGATGGTCATGGTCTCAACTCCTCTGCTGGGTTCTCGGCCACTGCAAGAGCCGACAACCATTTTCACAGTGCTTTTCTGTGTCTAGACTGGGATCACCAGAGACAGCTGAGAAAATAAACCAAGATGGCCAGGACGTGTTTTACAAATTTCGAGGTGGTGTTGGGCTATCAAAATCTCATTCCACATACAAATGGAGTTTTGTCCCGCCTGAAGAACAGAGGAAATGCCAAGGCATGACTCCGTGGAGGGGTCCTGAAGACATAATGGGGGGTGAAGAAATCAAGTCACAGCAGACCAAGTGCCTGGTGACTCCTCTGATACGAGGTCCCAAAAACAGAGAGTGGATGGGGAGCCAGGGTGGAGGTGGGTTGGGTCAGGGGATGGAAACCCACTGTTTCATGAGTACAGTCTCACTTTGGGGAATTGGAAAATTCCTAGAAATGGGCAGTTGATGGTAATGGATGTCTAGTGACCGTGCTTCTTGCCAAAGGGCTGCACATTTCAATGCTACATTATAGTATTCTCTCTCTCTCTCTCTCTCTCTCTCTCTCTCTCTCTCTCTCTCTCACACACACACACACACACACACACACACACACACACACACACACACACGAGTCACTAGATGGTCTTATTAATAAAAAACTTGGAGCCAGTTATTGGTGAACGCTGAAAGATCAGAGAAACAAAACAAACCACAGCTAACCTCACCTCACCAACTTCTCAGCCAATCCTGTTTCCTCAGACTGAGTCCTCATCCGAATTGATCTCAGCTGAACTGCTGCTCAAAAGCTCTAGTTCCTGGTTTTCACAGCCTTATATGCCTTTCTGCTTCCTGCCGTCACTTTCTGGGATTAAAGGCATGTGTCTTAAAGACGTGAGATCTCAAGTGCCTGGGATTAAAGGTGTGTGCCTGGCTCTGTGACTAGTGTGGTGTTGAACTAACAGAAACCTGGTTGGATCTCTGCCTCCCAAGTGATAGGATTAAAGGTGAGTGCCACCATTTTCTGGCCTCTATGTCTATCTAGTGGCTGTTCTGTTCTCTGACCCCAGATAAGTTTTTTAGGGTGCACAATATATTGGGGGACATCATAACACCACACCCCATCCTCTGTCTGACTAGCATGGGTTCTGTCTCACCATCATACAGGGCTCCTGACAACACAGGACCTGCCCATGTTCCAGGCAGCTCCATCTGTAAACCACTAGCCCCAAGAGTCACACTTCCTGTGTGAAGTGGCCCTTCCTTCCACTCTGTCTCGATGACCTCCGGGATTCCTCAAAGTGACCTCTCATCCTGCATCCTGCATATGGGGACTGCTGTTGTGGAATATTATTTTACCACTGGGCAAAGATGCGTTACACTTGTTTATGCTGCGGAATGTTACTTCAACTCTGTAAAGGTGTGTTACAGTTGTTTGTGCTGCCTTTGTTTAACTGTGTAAAGATGGGTTACATTTGTTTCACCTTGCCTGCCTAAGGCACCTGATTGGTTTAATAAAAAGCTAATGGCCCATAGCTAGGCAGGAGAGGGATAGGCAGGGCAGGCTGGCAGAGAGAATAAATAGGAAGAGAACTCTTGGCTCCAGAAGAATGAGAAGGAGAAGAGAGAACAAGGAGAAAGAGGGGGACATGCCCAGGGCCAGCAGCCAGGCGGCCACCAGCCAACCAGACACAGAAGAAGCAAGATAGGAAAAGTAAGATATACAGAAAGGGAAGGTAAAAAAAAGCCCCAAGGCAAAACATAGCTAAAGAGACACAGGTTAAGTTAAAAGAGCTAGCCAGAAATGAGCCTAAGCTAAGCCAAGGCTTCACAGCTAATGAGAAGTCTCCACGAAAATGATTTGGAAGCTGGTTGGTGGCCAAAAAGAAAAAGCCTAGTACAGACCACCCCGTCTCTCATGGCAATGTTCTTGTGGCACTCGGTGAAATGTCTGATGGTAACGAAAGTGTGTTGCAAAGCATTCTGGGTCTTGTCACCCTCACAGATTTGAGGAGACGACAGACAGATTTGCCTTGATTTAAGCACTACCCAGCATGCACAAGAACCGAAATGTCTCCTGGGACTCAGTGAATGTGTCGGGTGGGAGGAAGAGACACCGGAAGAAGCCATGGCATCTGGCTCCTTCCGTGGTATCCCTGCCCCTCCCAATAACCTCTTTGCTCTGAGAGGATGGACGGGCATCTGAGTCTCCACCCAAGGATTTGATTGACATTTGGACATCTGCTCCGTTGAGCCAGAGGGCACTCCTGTCCTCTTAGGAGCCCAGGAGACTGGACTGACCCAGCCTGGGGTGGGCTGCGCGTTTACTGTAAGGCCATCGTTTACCTCAGCTTTGCTGGCCCGCAGAGCATGCGCGCACGTCCTGCCACCCTCCACCTCTGCCCTCATGCCCCGAGATACGCCAGGCCACAGGAGATAACATTTTCCTTTCACTGAGTTTCTGGGTCAAGCCGGCCTTGTCGCTCCCAGGTTGATAAGGGGATGTGGCAAGACGCAGCCAACCTCTGATGAGGCCCATCCGTCTCCCACGTTCCCGGACGTATTTGCTACTTCAGAGACACAGCCGTTCCCAGAATGTGGCACGTCTGTCAGTCCTGGCACATCTCCTCTCTGGGTTTCTTACCTCCCACTGAGAGGCCTGAATGGTCAGCAGGGATTTCTAATGCAGGCAGGACTAAGTACTATGGAGGGGGACCATGTGACGGAGGTGAACATTGGCCTCCAGGAGTTCGGTAGGCAGAGGTACAGACTTCACCAGTAATGGCCACTGGAGCGCACAGCTCAGGGACATCGTCCTCGCCAGAAGCTGACCCAAACACAGCAGAACCTAGGTGAGCCCAGTTCTAGCAGAGCTCCATCCACCCACTCCCAAGCTTTCACCTAATGTGACTGAATCGCTATCTGTCCACAGAATCAGCTTAAAGGAATGTATTTGGGGGTTAACTCACAAGACAGGAATAAGGGATTGTAGCAGGATCCTGGAAGCGGTGAGACAAGGTCCAAGCTGTTCTCTGGTGAACTCTGCCTTAGTCTGTCTCAGCATCCAAAATCCATGAGGTAGAGAGAGCGCATATGAGCATCCCAGGTCTTAAGGCTCCCTTGGTGGCCACGCCCAAGGAGCAAGTACCTAGCAGTTACCTGCTGCCTCACTAGGGGCAGTGCTTCAGGGCACGGAACAACCACCCACCCACTCCCAAGCTCCCACCAAACGGGTCAAATGGCCACAGGCCTGTCTAAGCAAAGCACACTGCTAGCTTGGGGTATCTTTTCCAAAAGTGGCTTGTTTTCAAGAAAGCATGTTTAAGATGATGTGTTGGTGATATGGGTTGACAAGAAGCCAGCCTGCAAGAGTGAAGGCTGGACAGGGATCAAGAACAGGCTCATACCTGAGCAGGAAAAGTAAGTGGCCCCACCTACCAGGCACCCAGGAGCAGCTGATTATCTCCCCTGCAGATGACCCTGATCTAGACCCCTCTGCTGCTGAGGTGAGGCAGGAAGTGGACATGGCCTGAGATCTGGGGAGAAGTTCCTTCTCCATGAAGCCAGTGCCCTGGGCTTTGGCTCCTGATATAGAGCAAGGGTTGAGTGAGGGGTACAGCGGTAGAGGAGGAGGCGTTGGGAATGCTCATTCTCCAAACCTTCCCCCTCCCCCAACCCTGTAGCCACAGAACCAGCCCTGAGAAGGCCAAGAAGGAAGCAGAGGCATCTGCAGACCCCCAGGCCAGTCTGGTCCTGTGCTTCACTGGCTGTGCATGCACCCTGCAGGGATCATCTGAGCTGTGTGTCCTCTTGACTGAGATGTGCGGGGCCAGGAAGCTGACAGAAGAGCACTGTCCATGCACAAAGTACATCTTGCTCTTCTCAACCTTGCTCTACATAATTGGGCAGCAGGTATAGCCTTTCACTCAGACTTTGGGGAGCATGGTGTAAACCTTGGACCAAAGGCTTGAGGAGATTGACTTCGAACCTATCTCTTTAGGGAATACATGGTCACTTGCCTCAGTAACCTGTGTGCTTGCTAGACCGGGATTTTTCACCCTGAGGTTCTTTCCCCCAAGGACAATATAAGTCTAGGTGTCTCCCCAGCTTGAACCCAGCAGATGCATAGGCTGTTGGAACATGCCTCTATTCCTCCAATCCCAGAGGGTGCCTCTATTCCTCCAATCCCAGAGGGCTCCTCCATTCCTCCAATCCCAGAGGATGCACCTTCTGCCAGAGAGTGATTCTGAAGTCTTCCTGAGTCATGGGAACCACTCACATAGCTTTACATAAAGGCCACCAAGACAAAATCCCCAGAAAAGCCTAGAATGTGAGTTCCTGCCTGTTTCTTGACCTGTGTGCTGCTAGCCTATCCCACTCGAGAGGGCCAACCAGGACTGCTCAGAGCCCCTGGCCTCTTGTCTCAAGCTCACTGTTCCTGTGGCTTCCTGTAAAGAATCTGTGCGCAGGGGTTGCTGGGCAGCCCAGAGGCTGAGAGAGTTCTGTTAGCATTGTGGACATCAGGGGATGTCCACATGGCTCAGGTCATGGCTCTGCAACTCCCCTCAGCAGCTCAGGATGCCTAGGATTTAGGTAGCCTCTCTCCACCCCCTGGGGAGTATCACTAGAGTACCCAGGCCCCTGAGCTGAGGTCAGCTCCCTGGGAACTCACCATGTTCATTCTCAGTGAAGGGTTACCAGGAAGTAACCGAAGGGGAGAGAGGGCAAGAGTAACTCCAGGCAGGCATCAGGTGACCCAGCCATCCTGGACACCGTAACCCCACCAAGTTACACAACCTCTAGGTCTCTCACACTTCCTTCTTACAGTCAGCTGAGATGTGGCACGTGCTGGCCTCCAGGGCTCCTTCAGGGATCCAGACACTTAGCAGTTCCCAGGGAAGTTCATCCGGTTGGTCGCTTCCCTGAGGCAGGAGCACTCCTGCTCTGTCAGACTGAGGAGAGGTGCCTGCCTGGTCCAGGACTGGAGTGTGAGGACTAATCACCATCTAAGTTACTGTTCTGTTCTGAATTAAATACTAATACGATCCAAATGTCCGCTCAGACGGGACGGAGATGCTGTTTGGACATCAGACCATCTGAACACCTTCTCCTGTGGGCAGGGCAAAAGCCAGACAGCACAAGGCTGCCCTTCACTTCCGTCCTCACGTCTGCGTGGAGTTTAAAATGCTTCTGCTTGGTGTGGAGACTGGGTGGTTCAGATCCCAGGCAGCACACCTCGTTCATCAGCAGGGCAATCATCAGCACGCTGTCATCACCATTGTTTCCGAGGTCTCCACACATTGTCTCATCAGAAACAGAACAAAAACACTTTCTCTCGATTCAGTAGAGCGAGGCCTAGCCTGAGCTTAACGTTGCTGGCCGTGGAAGTGGGACTATTGTACAGTTGTATAGGAAAATCAGTACTGATGTAGTCCAGAGCCAAGAGGCCGATGTCCAGCATGGCCCAGGGGAAAAGCTATTTACGAGTCACTAACTGTGAACAAGCCACCGGGAGAATTGACCTGTGCATACATCATCTACTCAGCGGTTCCCCTAGGTTCCTGGATAAGTATTTGATGACATGTTTGGTTTTGGTGGGACCAGGAGTTTCATTACAGTGAACTGAATAAACTGCAAGCCAGCAGATGGGCGTGAACAATCACACTGGATGAAGTTCAAGACTGGAGGAAGAGAAAAATTACCAGACGCTCCAAAACCAGGATTCTAGAGAATAACCAAGCAAAAGGTAGGTAGCCCCCCATCTCGTTTTCCTTGGGCCAGTTTCCTTCCTTTAGGCACGCCCTAGTGCTCTGGGAGCACCTTGTACGGATTAGGTAGAGTGGAAGTGCATGGGACGAAGGACTTGCTTCCCAGAAGGCTGGGACGGAGGGCTGGGAGAGCTGACACACAGAGCATTGCACTTTGCTAGCTGCCCGGCCCTAAGGACTTTCTTAGAGCACTTCTGTAATCCTAGAACCACAAGTGAAGCAAGGGACAAGGCTGTGAGAGGCATGAAGTAGGCCCGTGGCCTCAGGTCTGTCTATCAGTCTCTAAGCTGAGGCCACATCCTGGATGAGCACCAGACATGATGCTCTCACCCCATCCCAACCATCTACAGAAAACACTTACTCCACCCATTTTCCTATACAGAGCAGTTTGCTGATCATAGTCAAAAAGTTCCCAGAACTGAAGCATCCTGGGAAAAGTCCCTAGGGAAGGTCCCAGGGGAGGTGCCAGTGGATTAATTTCTCCCCCAACATTGCTGTTTCCCATCATGTGGCCAAGCGTTTGTTTGATGCTACCTAGTTCTGGCCCCCTCCACACTCAGGTCTGGGAGGGACTTCCCACCACTCTAGCAGGATTACCTGTTTGGAAGCATTGCAAGTGGGGAATGTTGCCCTTACCGTGAGTGTCACACGTCCCGACCTTCCCTGGACTCGTCCTCAGTCATCGCCAGGTCTTTCCTGGGCTCTCCCAGAGCACTCCAGCTCCTCTTTCCTACAACGCTGGAACTCGGTGGAGGTTTGTCTGGTTTTTCCCATGAACTTCTCCTTCTCCAAATAGCACATCACAATGTCCTCCCCTTTCTTGAAGAGATGTCAGACTCCTCTACAGCTTGGCCAGCCGTATGGAAAGTTGAGCTCTGTTGCAGAAGGTCTGAACTTGGTTCACACTGAGTTAGGAAGGTGGAGAGCCAGCCAGAGGTCAAATGAGGATGTCATCCTAGACAGCTGAGCCAATGGTGGCTACAGCTTCTAGCATAGGTTGCTCATGAAGAATGCTGGTGATCCTGAATGGATACTTTTGATGGCTACAGGAGGTCTGAGCCTCCCACTCACATTAGTGAGAGCAGAGACTTGCATCAGATTAGTATATTATTCCTCTATGTGTGTGTGTGTGTGTGTGTGTGTGTGTGTGTGTGTGTGTGTGTGTGTGTGTAGGTCAGAGGTCAACCTCCAGTGGCACTCTTCAGGGTCCATCTACTTGCTTGTTGAGCTCTCACTGGCCTGGGATTCCCTGATTAGACTGGCTGTCCCGGGGATCTGTCTGTCTCCACCTTCCCAGTGCTGGGGTTACAGGCACACAGCGCCACACCAGCTTTGTATGTGGGTGCAGGAGGGGGAACTCAGGTCTTCCTACTTGCCCTGCCAGCACTTTGCAGACTGAGTTGTAGCCCCAGCCCCACATACTGTTACTCTTTGTTGATTCCAGATGCTCTCCATCATATTTTAATGCTTCTGGGGAAAAGCTGCCTCTCACGTCAGTGTGGGTACGTTTTTGGTTTTTTGTTTTTGTTTCCCTGAAAAGGGATGATTATGTCAGGCAGGGCACACTTTATATCTGATGGAAGAGTGTAGACAGTGATAAGTGTGGGCAAGACAAAGGCTTTATGTGGGATGTCTCTCAAGAGAGACTGTCCTCAGAACTGGCCACACCCAAGAACTGGGCATCTCTCATCAGTAAGAGACCCCACAGGAACTGGGAGGTTACGGAGCCCCAGTGATCCCCAGAGAAGCTGCAGCTAAGACTCAGCTACCAGAGCGTGTGGTAACCCTCCATTCCCCACTCTCCTCCGAGTCTAACTACAGTAGGGGGCAGCTGTGGGATTGGGATTCCCTGCTTCCCACTACCCTCTCTTGAAGGAAGAGAAAAGCCAGATGGACAGATCCCTATGGCTCCCAACCCATGTTTCTCTAGCTGTGTGCACACTGTTACTGATGTTTTAGCTCCAGCTGTGTGTGTGTGTGTGTGTGTGTGTGTGGTGTCTGTGAACTGTGCCATCACTCTGTCCAAGGAAATGGATGTGGGCATGAGAGGGACAAGGAGACCTGTAGGCTAATTCAATAATTCAATACCACTCCAAGTGAAGACCTTTGGAACAGCAAAGAACTGGGGGTCTCATGTACAGTGGATTCTAACGAGGAGAGCACTCAGGACCCTCCTAGCTCTGAACTTTCATCAACAGAGTCACCACCTCGTCACAGCTTCCCAATGAACTCTTCTGACTGCTCTGGAGAACACTCATATAGAGCATTTTAATCAGGGTTACAACAGAGTGTCCTTCACCAAGGCTCTTCCTCACGTCTGAAAACTCAGAGGAGCCCTCTGCTCCCTGATCTTCCCTCTTCACAGGGTCCAGGGAGGAGTGGAACCCGAGGCCTCTCCTGGTAGTGCCTGGTCCTATCCTGGCCCTGCCCGCTGTTCTAGCTGCAGAGAGTACATCCCCACCCTGCAGTTATTCTGTGTGTCCTCCACTGGCTGGTGGGATTAAAGCCGGAGCCTATGTCCCTGGATGCGATAGCTGTTGGAGCAGCCACAGGACACAGCCAGCATGCTCCCTAAGGTGGAAACACAAAGGCTTCATCTCCCTGGACTGTCACAGAAGCATCAGCCACAATGGCTACAGATGAACCCACAAGGCTGGGGACCACAACACTGTTCTGCTGAAGCCTGGGGCTTTATCAGATTCATCTCCAAAGCTCTGCACACAGGCTGAGAACACAGAGCCTGAGAGGGCCCTCCCCACCACACACATGTACACACACGAGTCCCCAGGAGCAGCCTCCCTCCATGAAGAATTCTACTGCAGTTCCATTCTCCTCCACGGACCTGGGGTCTGGTTCACACCAGCCTTGATTTTCATGCACTTCCGCTGCCCAGGAATACAACATGAAGTCTGGGGCTGGTGATGGTGGACATAGGAAATGGGGGCACAGACCTCATTTAACTGGAAGTTGGTGTTTTAAAATTGCACTGAGATGTTATTTGTCACAGTAGTAGGACACAGCTCCAGAAACTGAGAGACGTTTTCCAAGTCTACAAGCCATGAAGCTGTTACAGACCCAACTGTGGTCAGGCCTCATAGCCACCCTGCCCCAGAGCTGGAAGAACAGATGTCCCACCTGCCTTGAGCTACCTGAACAGACCCTGATGGCTACAGACTACCACTTAGGTTTCCTAAGCTCTCACCTGAAACCTGGCACCACATGGAATTCACCATGGAATGCACAGGACTTTTCTTTCCAGCAAAGGTTCCCTCTCTCTCTCACTCTCTCTCTCTCCTCTCTCTCTCCTCTCCTCCCTCTCCACACTTGGACACACATACACTAACATATAGCATACACACACACACACACACACACACACACACACACACTCAGGTCAGAAAGCCTTTTCATTGCTGGTTTATAAACGAAATCATACAGCCTGCACATGAGTAATGGTTTCTACAACCTAGACTCACACAGAGAGTAGCCTCCTCTGCCAGATCCTGTTCTCTGAGCCCCTTGGCCAGAAGCTGGCTGCACACGTGGTCACCTTGCACCCCAGCTAGGAAGAGGCTGAATTAATTTGACTCAGCTTGGCCAGCACCCGAGCAAGAACGCCCTAGTAAGGCACCATTCTCTCCTGCTTTGGTAGCTGCAGCAGAGAAAGGTTCAGCCTTCTGCAGAGCTTTCTGCCCTCTCTGGGGTCCTTTCCTAGGGCCCAGGCAGGGCTCAGCAGAGGAGAAGGGAGGGAAACTTCCTCAAATCTGGTTCCCACCAGATAGCACCTCATGGCCCCTCTCCACAGGAGTCCACAGTGAAATGGCAATGGGTACCAAAGACTAAGCATTTTCACAGAAAGGTGAAGCAGGTTTTTCTTTCCAGGGCACAGAGGAAATCCCCAAGGCTCCTGGGATACTCGGTTGGAGCTTAGAGCTGAGCGCTGGGGTCCGAGATCCACTCAGATTTGACCTTGTGACCTTACAGCCCTCTAACCCCACCTCCCCCACCCGTCATCGGCGCTCTCAGCGTATGCACGGCGTTTCCTGCGGGGCTTATTTTTAAACACTATTCACGGGAGCATCCCACAGTGCACAGTGTGGGCCTGAGGCAGCTGCGAGCTTCCCTCTCACACCAATTAAAGCCGAGTTTGATGCTCCTTAGCATATGAATCAAGGCACCAGGCAGTATATTTATTGCTTGCTCAAGCCCTTCGTATCTTCTCCAGCTCTTCTCCCAACAGTCTCCTCCCCACTCCCGGCCCCTGAGCCCGGGATCAGCCCATTACACCTGCAGCTTCCTTGTGCTATGCCCCCGGTCCAGTATGTCTAGGTTGCACTGACTATAATCTTTCCCTGGACCAAATTAGGTTTTGTGCATGCTCCCAGGGCACTTGGGTTCTGTACCAGTTGTAAGGAAGATGTTTTTGATGAAATATCAAAAAGAATGGGAAATGCAGGGATTCAGTTGACTAGCTGGCTGGCTGGCACCCTCGAATTTGAATTCTAAACCAAAAAAAAAAAAAAAACCGTTGAAGGGATTTTGAGATTTATTCGGGTCAGAAGACATGAGGAATTCTTCTAATGAATGCACTGCTCCTTGTGTTTCCCATTTCCAGCTTTAAAAAAATTCTCCAGGCTGATACTGCCTATCACGATTTTAGGAGATTAGGGAGATCTTTTCTCTCAGGCCTGTCTGTGAATATGGATGCTGTGGGTTACTGCGGGTGTGCTGTGAAATGCAGCAACCGCGTTCTCCAGGAACACATGGCGTCACTGGCTGGAGGCAAGCCCAGGCCTTTGATATTGATCAACACACGGGAATTAGCCAGTGGAGACAGATGAGGATACTGCATGATAACTCTGAGATCCACAAACCCTCTGACATGGGCTTTGCCTTCCTGTGAGAATCTCAGAAACTGAAGAATGGCTGGAGGCTGTGTTGTGTTTGCATGGCGTGTGTGTGTGTGTGTGTGTGTGTGTGTGTGTGTGTGTGTGTGTGTGGTGAAGCATACACATGAAAGCACAGATGCTCCCCAAAAGGCCAGAGAAAGACACAGGGTGTGTCTTTCTCTGTTGTCTTCCATCTATTCCCTTAAGATCATGTCTCTCGTTGAGCTGGAAGTTCACTGTTTTGGCTAGGCTGGTCAGCAAGCTCTAGGGACATACCCATGTCCATTTCCCAAGGCTGGGGTGACAGGCACAGAGAGCCATGACCGGCTTTTTATGTGGATGTTGCACAGCAAGTGATCTTACCTATGGAGCCATCTTTCCAGGCTTGTTTGACATTCTTTTACCTTTCCTGAGCCCTTTAGAGGTCCTGAGCAGAGTCTAAGCCGAGCCCTGGGTTGGTCCACAGGCTTAGATTTTTCTGTTCACAGCTCACTTGGCATCTCACCTAACCCTGAGCCTTTTGTTCCCAGAATCTCTAGTGGTACTCAGAGGCACTGGATAAACATTACAGGATGCAAATGGCACTAAACACCTTCCCTGTGTCAGGAGCTGAAAAGGATGCTTTGTGGACCTCCAGCCCTCCTTCCTCGGGAAGATGAAGCAGGAGACCCAGATGCTCCTCTCTTCAGCAGCAGGAGGAAGCCCAGGGACGCACCAGCTGGTCACCCTTCCCCCACACTGCTCTGGCTGACACACACCCCTGATGTTCTTACTCAGCAGAGCCAGCACTAATGAATGCCCAGCAAGCTCCAGCAGACGAGACTGGCCACCACGTGTGCCAGGGCAGGGCCACAAGCGGAGTCCTTCTGTAGTGCGTGTGCAGCCATTCTGCTCTGGGGAGGCTGTGGAGGGCTTGATGAGGGGTGTGGCAGGTTCAAGTGTCACTTGTTCCGGGGATAGGGTGTCCCCAGGCAGAATCAGGAGTCAGGTTAATGGGTGAGGACCCAAAATGAATGTTTTGGACAAAACTAACATGGACATGGACACAGCATTGTTAAACGACAACGGGGCCAGTGTTCTCAGAACACCAGACTTCTCATAGCCGGAGAGAAGTGGGTCAGTGTTCCAATGCAGGAGGGGGCCGGCTGTGATTAGTCTCTTCTCCCTGTCCCTTGTCCATCAGCACTAATAAATACCTGTGTGATGGGTACACAGATGGTTTTCTTAGACCTCAGGGAGCAACATCCCACACTGACTACTCAGGTGGAAGCAGGGGCCAGGGTGCTAGGCTCCCAGGTTTGGCGTGGAAATTAGAAGCATTGGGAGGTAGATGAGCAATTGCCTGGGGCCTGAAGGGCAGCCTCCTTCCTGGGACAGAGAAAGAGGACGGAGACCCACTAGCCTTAAAAACTGCTTGTTCGTTGGCTGTCACAACACGAGCTTGTGCTGTGGCTTTGTGTTTGAAGTGCCCCCAAAATTCACCTGCCAGAGGCTTGTTCTTCAAGCTGGTGATGCTGGTAGACAGGGCCTTAAGGTGGTGATTAAATCATAATCACTTACCTCAGAGCCCTTCCGATGGGACGGGTGCCCTGATGGGAAAGGACAGCAGTGATTAGCCAAATGAGGACACAGGGAGGAAACATTCTCTGCAAACCAGGCAGAGCCTCCCCCAACACCAGGCAGGCCAAGGCATGACCTTGAACTTCCCGCCTCTGGCCCCAAACAAACAAATGTGTTTGTCTGTACGCTGCCCAGTCTATGGCTTTTGTTACCGAAGCCTGAGTGGGCTGAACCCACGTGGTGGCAGTGTGGTAGTTAGGAGACTGGCACCGCCTAAGAATACTCCATACCAACAGGAGGGAACCTGGGAAACGGGAGAGGAGAGGGGAAGGAGGAAGCTACAGAAAGAGGTGTGGCCCAGGGAGGAAGGCCAAGGTCACCACCCAGCTGCAGAAGTCAGAAATAGGGAGCGCTTGGGGACGGGGATGGGGGTGGGGGGGTGGGGGGGTGGGGGTGAAATCGGCTTCTTCTATTACTTCCGGTCCAGGGCTGCACTATTTGAACCTAGCTTTATCTCCACATCTTCTCTCAGAGGCAGTGAGCAAGGGAAAGTGCAAACCCCGTTAGAAGATGTCAAGGAGAAGTAATTCAACAACTGAGTCACATATGTGAGTCCCAATGTGTGAGCTCTTGTTTAGTCGAGGCTTGCCCTGCTCAGCCACCATGGGGCAACACTGTCTTATTCCCTCCTCAACCTGCTCTCTTATGGTGCTCCTGGGCTTCCTCTTTAAAGGCTCCCATAAGCCTAGGACTGCCATGCTGAGTATGAACACTGCACGGTGCTACACCATTTCCCATTCAGCCCACCAGGCACTCCCCAACAGTGCCCACCAGAGCTGCTAAGCAGCCGCTGCCCCAGTGGACATACTGTCCTCCCCACCAGGCTCCGATTAATATCCGCTGTTCAGTGGTACTATGGATAATCAATAAATACTCTTGTTGGCTCTGTCACCTCCGTGTTGTCTCCAGATCAGCAAGGATGTACTCAATTCAGCAACAAATTCGGTGGTAATCTCTGCCCCGGTGCTGCAAACGTTCTCGAGAGGGCTCAAGAGAGACAGCCAGTGAGTAAGTGTTTGCTACACAACCATGAAGACTTGGGTTTCAAATCCCCATCACCCACATACAAAGCCATGAACAGCCTGCAACCTCTACCCTGGGGTGGGGAGGCAGAGAGAGGGGGGCTGCGGACCGCCAGCCTAATGCCAGGTTCAGTGAGAGACCCTGTCTCCAGAAGCGAAGAGCACTTCCTCCTACAGCCTCTGCAGGTGCACACATCCACGTGCATACACACGCACACACACACACACACACACACACACACAATAAATAAATAAATAAATAAATAAATAAATAAATACAGTATTTTTAAAAACAAAGCCAGTACTTAACAACTTCATTGTATTAAACTAACTTTAAAGGCATAAATGTAGTGAATTTCCAGCTGTCTCGCTTTAGGTCCCGCAGAAAAGAACTTGTGGTCAGGAAGGGTTCAGCACCCTGGGTAAGCACACACCCCAGAAGAAGGTTATGCACCTTCAAGCCTGCTCCCCCAACTCTAAGGTCCACAGCTGGGAAGGGTCCTGCCTTCTTTCCCTGGAATCCAGAACTGGAGGTGGCTTTGCCCACACTCCCCCTCTCCGGCTGTTGGTACAGTCACCGCCTCGCTGGAGGACAAGAGAGCTTTGTTAACCGTGCTTGGGAGGTCAAGGTCAAGGTCAAGGTCCTCTGCGGCTTGCGTGCAGTTTCTCTCTGGGACAACTTGGCCATGAACGTTTCCCCTCTGGGCAGATGCTAGTCACCCTTCCCTGTTGTGAGTGGGAGATGTCTGTCCAGCATGGTGGGAGCCAAGGGGTCCCAGGAACCATGTAGCCCACCAAAAAGAGTCCGCTGGGCCTCAGAACAGGCTCCGGCACTGAGGAACAGCATTCTGCAGCACAGTCCCCTGTCAGCTCCCACTCAGGCACTGATAAGAGCCTGTCTGAGCACCTGTTAGAGTTCATGCCTCAGAATATGGGGAAAAAGCATAAATGGTACCTGTTTGTTTGAATGCTTGGTACGCAGGTGTGCTGTGTTTTGATAGGGTGCAGACTTTGGCTGACAGAGGTGGGTCTTGAGGGACAAGTCTTTGAGAATTTTAGCCCACCCCCACTTCAGATCTGTGGTGAGGGATCATAAGACACACTGAGGCAGGCAGGAGGTAGCAGAGTGGGTCATTGCACAGGGATGTAGATGTTTGGTTCCCCACATAGGATGGAAACTGGAAAAAGTGTTTCCTGTCTCAACGTCCCGGGGCTGGTAAGATGGTTCAGCAGGTAAAGGTGCTTGTCACTCAAGCATTTGACCTGAGCTTGACACCTAGGACCCACGTAAGAGTGGAGGAAGCCAATGAATGCCACTAAGTTGCCCTTTGACCTCCACACATGTGGCACACATACTTGTCATACATATGTGACAGTATGAGGGCATGAGTGTGTAAGTGTGTGTGTGTGTGTTTATATTCAAATAGTTCAGGTGGTAGCGAGTGTGGCTGAGCAGTCTGAGTATGTATAGTTCAGTGTGTGTGTTTATATAAGTGCAAAGGGGATACATACGTGCATGCATGTGAATGTGTCAGTATGCAAATGGGTGTTAAAGGACTAACCATCTTTTTGCTTTCAGTGCTGGTAGAGAATGACCAGGCTTCTTTTCTAGCCCTTCTGCTACTGGCCACCAAAGCAAGAGAAAGTAGACTGAGCATCTATCCTCCTGGCTCTGGCCCTGTGATTCGGTGACATGAGGTGTGGATTTCATGATTAGATGTGAAGCAGATTTCTCTCCTAGGAGTGAGAGAAAGCTCAGTAAGCTGCAGAATTAGTGTGGATGGCTGCTGGGGGGAGGGGGGGTGTCACACTGAGAGGAAAGCTGTGTTTGATGTCTTGGGGTCCCACAGCAAATGTTGAGAACTTCCCACCATGCTGGAGGATTCATCCAGAAGCAGGAGGCACAGTTTTTAGACGAGATCCCTGACCCTTCCTGAAGTGAGTTCACATGCTCCTGTGAGAGCAGCAGTGTGATGTGAAGAGAGAAGAATTGGGATAGAGCAACAGATGATGCACAAGGTAATGGCCATTTACTGCTAGAAGAATCTGGAAGGTTTTAGGAAGTCCAGTCAGCAATCTGAAAACAAGCTCAGAATAAAAATGTTTTATCATATGTAACAGAAGTCCCCAAGGGCAGCCATCTCCTGCAGCCCTGCATTTGGCATTTTAAAACACTTGTGTATGTGTGTACATGTGCCTCAGGAGGCCAGAGGACAACCTTGGCTGTGGATCTTTGAGTTCTGTCTACCTTGGTTTTTGAGACAAGGTTTCTCATTGACCTGAAGCTCATGGACTTAAGTATAGACTGGATGGCAGCAAGCCCCGGGTATCATCCTGTCTCTTCCTTCCCAGCACCAAGATTATATATATGAGCACCATGATGCCAGGCTTTCTTTTATGTGGCTTCTGGTGGGGTGGGGTGGACTCAGGTTCCCATGTTTGCATAGCAAGCACTTTACTTGCTGTGGGATGTTCTGTATGTTAAATGTGTTGCTCTGATTGGTTAATAAATAAAATACTGATTGGCCAGTAGCCAGGCAGGAAGTATAGGCGGGACAAGGAGAGAAGAGAATTCTGGGAAGTGGAAGGCTGAGGCAGAGAGATGCTGCCAGCCACCACCATGAGAAGATGTTAAGATACTGGTAAGCCACGAACCACATGGCAACTTATAGATTAATAGAAATGGGTTAAGATATAAGAACAGTTAGCAAGAAGCCTGCCATGACCATACAGTTTGTTAGCAATATAAGTCTCTGTGTGTTTACTTGGTTGGGTCTGAGCAGCTGCGGGACTGGCGGGTGAGAGAGATTTGTCCTGACCGTGGGCCAGGCAGGAAAACTCTAGCTACACTTTACTGGGTGAGCTATCACTTCAGCCCACGTTTGACTTTTATACACAGTCTGCTCGCCACAGTCCGTCACTCTGTTGCTGTGTGTGCCACTTCCTACAGTGAATGATGCATGCACACACTGCTGTGGTGTGTGCGCGCTCTGGGGATTCTTGGGTCAGAACGGTGAGTTTCGAAAAGAAGAAATGGTCTGTGATCTTGAACATAGCCTACCATGTGCCTCATTGTGCCTGACGCTGTAACCCATTGCTCTGCTCTCCCTTCCAGGAATGCGCTGTGCATCTGTCTCTCCCCTCCAAGGTGTCTGTGTGAGGCAGAAATCTTCACCTCTGAGTGAGGAGGTCTCTGTGGGCTCACAGTCCTCTGAGCTGCTGGACATGGACATGCATTCATTTACAGTGAATGTAAGGAATCATGTTGGCCTCTCCTCCTTTAACAATGGCTGTGGTGATACATTGTGTACCCTAATAAACTTGCCTGGGGAATCAAAGGACAGAGCCAGCTACTATTAGACACAGAGGTCAGGCAGTGGTGGCACACACCCTTAATCCTATCACTCGGAAGGGACAGATCAGTCTGGAGCTCTGTGAGTTCAAGGCCACACTGGAAACAGAGCCTGGCAGTGGAGACACACACTTTTAATCCCAGTACTGGGAGGCACACACGCCTTTAATCCCAGGAAGTGATGTCTGAGCAGAGAAAGGTATATAAGGCGTGAGGAAAGAGGAACTCACTCTCTTGAGGCTGAGCATTTTATAGAAGCAAGAACGTGGCTGGCTGTTCTGTTTCTCTGATCTTTCAGCTCTCACCCCAATATCTGGCTCTGGTTAGTTTTTTTGTTTGTTTTTGTTTTGGAGGGGGTTGTTTTTTGTTTGTTTTGGTTTTGGTTTTTCGAGACAGGGTTTCTCTGTGTAGCTTTGTGCCTTTCCTGGAACTCATTCTGTAGCCCAGGATGGCCTCGAACTCACAGTGATCCACCTGTCCACCTGGAGATCCTCCTGAGGGCTGGGATTAAAGGCATGCGCCACCACCGCCTGGCTTGTTGTTTTTTTTTTGTTTTTTTTTTTTGTTTTTTTTTTTTTAATTAATAAGACCTTTTAAGATTTGTGTTACAAATGGCAGTGAGCTGGCATTCACTGGAGACTCAAAGCCTGCTGCATGCCTGGCACTTGACTGCATAGAAGCCCTCTTTCCTCCACAGAGCAGGAGGGATGAAGCTGGCCAGGGCATCTCACTGCCCCTCCTGAGTGTACCTGTGCAGTTCACCTATAGAGTTAGCTCAGGTTCTTGGGGCACCTTGAGGCATTGTTCACAAAGGTGGCTGGGCTCATGGATTCATACAGATGTCACAATGTGATGCTCACATTCTCCAGTCACAGAACATTGCCCATGAGGCTCTGGGCCCAACATGACGTAATCAAGAAGAATAAGGTACAGAACAATATTACGATCAATCACATGAGTCTATTAAATGGGTAACAGAATT
Organism: Peromyscus eremicus; assembly: GCF_949786415.1. Taxonomy (NCBI): domain Eukaryota; kingdom Metazoa; phylum Chordata; class Mammalia; order Rodentia; family Cricetidae; genus Peromyscus; species Peromyscus eremicus. The sequence continues at coordinate 60,084,654 of NC_081424.1, forward strand.
TATTAATGTATAAATTGAGGAAATACACTCTCGAATACAGAACGGAGTAGGTAGCTGAAGACGTCCTCTGGTCTGCCCAGGAGCGAATCCACTTTGCAAGCAGGAGCAGGGAGAAGGGGCATGTGACCCTTCTCCAACTCCTTACAAGAGGTCAGTACAATGGCAGGAAGCACCTCCTCCTTTGCCCCCCCCCCATAGCCCAAGGTCATGGGTGGAGAAAATACTACTACAGAACAATGTTTCTTAAAGCGGAGGAGAAACAAGGAACGAGACAGGTTTGGCCACAGCTTATCCAAGACACCCATCATCTGGTGTGGGGCGATGTCTGTCACGTGACTTCTGGGAGAACCTGCCATACAGCAGGTGGGATTTATGAACGTTGCAGAGGCTCCCCCACCTTCCTGCTCTTCCTGGACGATTGTCTTCTAGCTGCCGCTGCGTTTCCTCCTCACAAAGTCATCCAGACATCTGGCTAAGTGTTGTGGTTTGAATCTGAAGATCTCCTGTAGGCTCACATTCGGACATACAATCCCCAGCAGGCAGAGCTATTTGGGAAGGTTGTGGAACCTCTAGGACTTGGGGTCTTACTCCAGAGCGGGCCTCTGGCCATAGGCCTTGAAGTCTGATAGCCCAGCCAGGCCTCTGGGCCAGCCCAGTCTTCGCTGCCCTATCGTAGTAAGCTGCCTCCACCTCACACCTTTTCCATCTCGATGGTTTGTATGCTCTCCAACTATGAGCCAAAAATAAACCTTTCTTTCCTCAGTCATATTTTGTCCCAACTTTTTTGAAAACCTCCTTTCTTCCCACTTCCCCATCTGAGCTTTGATTCCGAGGCCTCTCTTAACCAGAATCCAAGCATGCTCACTTCAGCAGCACAGATACTAAAATCGGAATGGTACAGAGATTAGTGCGGCTCCTGTGCAAGGTTGACACGAAAATTTGTGAAGCCTTCCCCCCACAAACAAAACAAACAAGCAAAACCCCAAAACCAGAAGCTGGGTGGTGGTGGCGCACACCTTTAATCCCAGCACTCGGGAGGCAGAGGCAGGAGGATCACTGTGAGTTCAGTCAGCCTGGTCTACAGAGTGAGGTCCAGGACAGCCAGGGCTACACAGAGAAAGAAAGCCTGACTCAGAAACCAACCAACCAAACAAACAAAAAATAAAATCAAACAACAAAACCAGAATCCAAGGAGGGGATGCCCAGCTCTTTCCTCATGGGTCCATGACCTTTGGAAACCTCATTTCTTTCAAGTTGGCCTCCAGCCATTGGAAGGTCCTGAAAGCCTCAGAACCCACCCCACCCCACCCCCAAAAGGGGCCATTTTCTCAGAGGATGTGTCCTAGGGGACAGAGCCAGACTGTGGCTACTCTCCCAGTGAAAGACATAGCTTCTGTGCAGTGTGGTCTCTGCTCTTGTCCTTCAAATCCTCAGTGCTATGCTCAGCCCCAAACCCACAGGGCTGCCACTTGCTGGCAAGGCCAGGGGTCAAGATACAAGATGCCATGTCCTCCAGGGGGCAACAAGCTGTCACTCACTAGATACCAAAGTGTAGAGTGCACCACATGGAATAAAGGCAGGGCTGCCTTACGTGGCTCTGTGCCCAGACATGGTGTCCTGACTGTCCTGGCCATGTTCCCACAGGGGACACTAGCACCCCACACAAACCCACAGTCCTCCAGGTTTGCTCCTGTGTGTCCCCCATGGGTCACTCTCCAGTGGGACAGTTTTTCCCTGGCCTGGAGATACAGGCAGGCCACTTCTTGTGGAGCCCACCACCTGCTGCTTGTCACCACGTGGGGATAATTTTTCAAACTTCTCTTTTGTTGATCACTTACCACTCATCAGATTTCTGGGTCAGTTGTGAACAAGCAACTTTAAATAGGAAACAGCTTCCTGTGTTTGGGGAGGAAGAAATAGCGTCCCAAGTTAAAATGAGCTGTGTTGACGTCTCACTGGGCAGAGACCAGAGCCGAGCACTGGGTCGCACTGGGTCTCACTCCTCCCCCAGCTGTGTGCTTAGATGAAGACAGCTTGTGTTAGGCGTCCAGCTGTGCTTCCAGATTCCTTCCACTCTGAGGACCGCCGCACGGTAGTATGGGTGCTGCTTGTGGAAGGAGCGAAGTGTAATTGCAAGATCCCACCTGCAGGAGCCGGGGAACAGATTTAATGGCTCAAAATAGACCGCAGCCTTGCAGCGTCATGATGTGCTGGCTGGAGCTGCTGTTGCTGCTGCTGCATGCGCTGGGCCCAGCTCTAGGTTTAAAGAAATCACCAGATCTGGTGGGAGAGTCTGTGATTGAACTTTCCCATCAGCACCCACTGGCCAAAGCTCAGACCTCAACTGCACACACCTGGATCTGTAGCTGTCCTGTAGGGTTCATCCCAGATTCGAAGCTTAGCCACAGGGAGAGAATCCCTATCTGCTCTAATATTTTGTCTCACCTATAGCTCTGATTTTGTTTTCTAAGCTTCATTTGATCTTTGAGATGGCCTTCCAATCTCTAGCCACCAAGTTGTCTACAACCCTGTTTATTTTTATTTATTGATTTGTATTACTAGGGATTGAACCTAGGGCTTCATGCTTGCCAAACAAATGCTCTACCACTGAACTATGCTGTGGGATGGTCCTTCTGTATGCTGTGAGTATGTGTTGCTCCCATTGGTTGGTAATAAAGGTGTTTGGCCAATGGCAAGACAGGATAAAGTTAGGCGGGACAATCAAACTGAGGACTAAGATGAAGAAGGGTGGAGTCGAGGTGGATGCAAGCCAGCTGCCCAAGGAGCAAGATGCCAAGTAAGCCACAAGCCATGTGGTGATGCATAGATTAATAAAAATGGGTTAATTTAAATATAGGAGCTAGTTAGTGATAAGCCTGAGCCATCAGCCAAGAATTTATGATTATTATAAGCCTCTGAGTGATTATGTGGAAATGGCTGTGGGAGGGGGTGGGACAGAAAAACTCCGATACAGAACTATATCCAAAGCCCCCCTTGAACTTTTTATTCTGAGGCAAAGTCCCACTAAGTTAACCAAGTTGGCTGTGAACTTGGCTATCCTCCTGTCTCAGCTTCCCAAGTGGCTGGAATGACAGACCCTTTCCACCAGACCCAGATAAGTCCATTTTGAAATACGGAATACGCTGAACCTCAGAAGTTGTGGGAAGAATGACTCTGGAGTCTATTTGCAGAGACAAGTGTGAAGAGAGAGAGAGAAAGTGTGATGATAACTCGGCAAAGAAACTGGAGTGGCGCCTCAGATGACCTGGACTCCAGGATGAGGGACCTCAGACCCAGGAGCACCAGCTGCTCTCCTGTGACGGAGAACTGGAGTTGCCACCACAGTCCCCTGGAGAGCACCCCATAGCTGCTGTTCCCCGCCTGATGCAGCCTGTCCCAAGAGTGACTCCAACACAGCTTATAAGTTACTAACTGAGGCTTTCCGACAGACCATGGTTTATAGTGATAATTTGAATGTGATCCAGGAAAATAGAGGCCACTATGTTCAAGCCAGCAATAATCTTCTTAGCTGGGCAGGAGGGTTGGGGAGGGGGCAGGGGAAGGGCAGAACAGAGTGAGAACACGGCAAGAAACAAGAAAAACACGACCTGTTCTTAATTGGAAGGAGAGCCTGGGTGTGGTTCAGTGGGAACGTGCTTAACTAACCGTGAGTCCCTAGGTTCAATACCTAGTACCACATGACAAAGAGAGAAGAGAAAGCTGGGGGCGGGGACTGAGAGGGAAGAGAGAGCTGGAAGAGGAGGGAGGAAAAGGAGTGCTGGAATAGTGGAAGAGGAAGAGAGAGAAGTCAGAAGGAGAGAAGAAAGGGAGGAGGCTACAGTTTGGGGAGGAAGAGGGACAAAGAGGGTGTGTACCATGAGAAACAAAGATCCCCACTTCACAGTAAGAGTCCTGGCAACTCGGGGCAGCCAACCTGTTTGATTTTTTGACCCTGCAAAGAGAAGCATCAGCATAGAGAAAAGGCAAACATGGCTGGCACAGCAGTTCAGCACACATCAGTGGTTTGGGTGTGTGTTCCTAATTGCATTTCTCTGCCCCCGGATTCTTCAGTGTCTGAGTTCTTCGGGGAGAGACTAGATACCGGGTAGATTGTACCTCCTGTAATTTCCCAGGTTCAGAGTGTGAACCCTTGTCTATTGTGTAATCAGAGACTTGAGACTCCCTCCTTTTCTGACCCCTGGGCTCAGCTGTGCAGCAGGCTACCTGTAACTTTTCAACCTAGGAGGAACTGAGAAGGCCGTGAGAAGCAGGTACCAGCTGCCAGCCCGGGAGGACAGGGGCCCAGAGTCTCCTGCTCATTTGTGATTCTCTAATGAGCTATAAATGCAGCTCTTTCGGAAGGTGAACCATAATGATTTATTTATTACAAACACAACAAGGCAAACCTGGCAGGCAGGTAGGTCACGGGAATAAAAGGTGTCTGAAGATGATGAAAATGTGTAGGCACATCAGGAATCAACCTAGCCTTGGATTTAACCCCAGTGGCGATCACCACCTTAAGACAAGGAGACTCTACACAAGAAACAAAGAACGGAATGATCGGGAACTGCCGGCCTCACCTCACGCTGTTCACAGGTCGGAGCAGAGGAAATGGCTGTCAATCACACACACATTGGGGGTTTCAGCACTCAAGAAACCTCCCTCAGAACTCTCCTTAACTTCAGTGATGAACTCACAGGAGAGCAAGGGACACGCTCCCCCTTCCTCTTTCCTTCTTTCGCTTTTTCTTAAAATGAGAATGATCTTGTTGTAATGGGTTAGACGAAATAACATTTTTTTACAATATCCACACTACCCAATGCAATACCACCATCCTAGTCAGTGAACTTTTTTTTAAATCGAATTTCAAATATTATATTTTACAGAAATAAGTCATAAAATTCATATGGTATTTTTTTTAAAAGCTCAATAGATAAAGCACTCTTGCTCCAAAAGAATAAAATTGGAAGCATTGCACTGTTGGGTTTAAAGATACATTACAAAACCACACTAATACAAACAGAACGGTAGTGGTACAAAGACAGACAGACCAAACAATGAAATAGAATCGAATCCCCAAAATAAACTCAAATATGCAAGTAAATTCATCAGCTTAAAAAAAAATTCCTTTTTTCCTTCTACAATTGTCTTTAAATAGATAAATATATCCATTCTCTTTTCTTTTTTTTTCTTTCTTGAGACAGTCAAGACAGGATGGGTGGGAGAGCCAGGGCCAGGAGTAGGTCTTTGGAGAAGATCCCCAGCTTAGCAGACCTTCCCAAGAGACCAGCAGTTGAAAGGCATGCCATTGTGGAAACATTGTGTCTATAGTTGCTGTCAACCCCAGATTCCTTTGCAGGAGTGGAGAGCTGGGAGCGGAGGGCAGGTGCAGAGGCTGCTTTCTCCAAACCTTGGCTACCAGGAGTGAACACAAACCACATTCTTGCAGTGACATGTGGCAACACTGTACAGCCTGTTCTCACCGCCTCGGTGAAGCATGTGGAGCCAGCGTGTTCTTCCCCAGTCACTGGAGCACAGACCTCTGTGACTTTTGTGGAACGGAAAGTCCCCAGGGGGCCAAGTCTCACCTGGACTGATCATTGGGGTGCCAATGTTTGGGTTGTGGGTATTCTTTCAGTCTCAATAGTGTTGGGTCCTTTGGTATACACCCATAGCAGTACGGAAGTTAAACCAAGATTATGTGCCTCTTGGGACCATTCCCTTAATCCAAGACAAAGGCCACCAGGCGAATGTCAGTGGGAGGGAGAAGAGCCCATGAAGCTATCTCTACGTTTAGCCTCCTTTCTCTGAACACAAGCTCACATTCTCCCTGAGAACCTGAGTTCAGATCCCAGAACTCATGTAAAAAGCCAGACACGGTCGGTCACACATGCACCTGTAATGCCAGCTCTTGTGAGACAGAAAAATCCCTGGGGCTTGCTGGCTGCTCCCTTCCCTCCATGTTCAGTGAGAGACCCTGCCTTAAGGGAATCAGACAGAAAGTGGAAGAGCAGGACCCCTGATGTCCTCTTCTGGCCTCCTAGTGTGCACTCCCTCACACACACACACACACACACACACACACACACACACACACACACGAAGTATCAAACAGACTCACAGATCCTGAGTGGTGAGACATCTAAAGACCACCATTAAGAAAATATTAGCAGAGGCACATGTGGGGTGTGTTTCAGCTCACACTGCTATGATCTGTGTAGACAGAGGGCCACACACAAATGGCACCCCTAGCCAGACGGTGTCTCTGGACTGAACACAGGGGATTACGGGAGCTTTTAGTTTTTCTGATTTTTTCCCCCCAACTTCTCTGTTGTTTAGAGTTTTGTTTTGTTTTGCCTTTTTTTTTAATAAAGAGATTATATTTACTTTACAGATGGGAGAAAGCAAGAATGAGAGTTTTAATGTAAAGTTGTCTTTAAATGAGTTTTTAAAATTGCTATTGTTCCTTATAATAAGATACCTCTCAAATGCTGGGCCGTTTATCCTCTCAGTCCGTCTTCAGAGTCGTTGTTACACAGCACACTTTTTCCCTCCTTTCCTCCTCGCCCTCTCCCTCTCCCGGCTCCAAAAAAAAGAATATGGACTACACTGGCCAAGGATTCCTTTTATTTTGGTGGAGAGTTAATTTTTTGAAGTATAGGCCATCATGTTTCTATTCACACAACAGCATTCTAAAAATCCAGCATAGATTTCCCTCTCTGAAGCACTTTTCTAGGAATCATTTTTTTTACTATGGTAGAATAAACTAATGAAATCACTTAAGTAAGTTCTCTGCGACCTTTGTGACCTGCACACAATGTCTGTGACCTTGCAAGACATGAGCTTAAACGAAGGGCGTGAGCAAGCTCGTTGGTTGGGTCAGCTAAGATGGGGGTCTGGGAATGCTGGCAGCCCTTACCTCCTCCATAGGCAGCATTGCTGGCAGCTGTCACCACATGGCTGGCTTGGTGACCCTCCCCACAAATCCGTCTGCTCCGAGCGGAGCATCTGCTCTGAGGAGCAGCCCCAAAACCTCACCCATCCGAGGGTGGCACCATCTTTTCTGTTTCTAGCAGAAAAAAACAAAAAACAAAAAACAAAAACCCTTTCGCTTTTCTTCTTTCTTGAGCTAGCCAGTGAAGACAGAAAATTCTTTTTAAAAAACAATTTACTTTTAATTTCATGTATATACATGTATATTTATATTCATGTGAGTGCAGGTACCCTTGGAATCCAGAGGAGGGCGCTGGATTCCCTGGAGCTGGAGTTACAGGCAGTGGAGAACCGCTTGACCAGGATCTGAACTAGGGTTACCTCTCCAGGCTCAGTCAGCAAAGTGCTTGTCTCAAGAGCTTGAAGGCCTGACTTTGGATCCCCAGCACTCACATAAAAAGCTGCCATGCCTGTCTGTAAACCCAGTGCCGGGGAGGCAGAGACAAGAGAATTCTCAGAGCTTGCTGTCCCACCAGGCTAGCAGCTTAATTAGTGAACTCTCAGCTCCGTGAAAGTACTGACTTGAAAAGTAAGGTAGAGAGTGATGGATGGAGACAAATGGGGTGCACAGGCTGACAACACAGGAATACTATTGGACTTAAATGTGCGCGTACACTTCGATGGAACAATTTATTTTTAGTCAGGCTTGACCAAAATGCCTGAGTGTTCCCTCTGTCTCCTATCTCCACCAAGTGGGTCAAGCCCCCCTGCTCTCTACAAGCTCTCGGGGTCCAGGGCCTTCTCAGGCTCCTTGGTCTACATCAGCCTGGGACTGTGCCCGCCTCAGGTGATCGTGGGAGAATGCAACTCTCTTACAAGTCTCAGCTGCCAGGCCGTCATGATTTAATCTGAGGCTGACCACAAAACCACAAGAGAATTGAGATGTGGGTAGATGACAGGGCTGCCAGGGGCACGTGGTTAGGTGCGCTGGCTGAGATCAGCACCCTCTGTCCACTCTGGTGAACTGCTAGCTGTTCAGTCCCGTGGGCCCTGGGCCACACCAGAGAACAGGTCACAGGCTGATCGATCAACCTTGGGGGAGGATAGGGTGAAAACACACCTTCGGACTCTGGGCATGCCATGGCAGATGAGCCACCAGGAATATCTCCAGGACTCCAGGCAGGGACAGGAAAGGAGGCCCCCGGCAAAGCCACAGGGGAGAGGAAGGAAAAGGCTTATGAACTGAAGGGAGAGAGAGGAGCCCCTGGCAGAGCAGAAGTGAGAGGCGTTGAGAGGGAGCACGTGGGACCGAGTGGAGAAGTCTGAGGAAGAAAGGGTGGTACAGGAACCAGCAAGATCTTCACCACGCCTTGTGGGAAGCCCAGTGTGCGTGTGGCTGAGACACCCACTTCCCATCCTGTCTCCTCACTCAGCACCCACAGCAACCACCTCACAGCTGCTGTGAGGGTGAAAGAGAAGGCTTCTTTCTGCTGGGAACCCGGCCTAAGGTGGCCACATGCACATTCAGGAGCTTGTACGCCCTGCATGCAGGAGCAGGTGTGTAGCCTGAACAGAAGCCCTTCTGCTCCTGCCCCTGCTACTAGGGTTCCCACCAGAGTCTAAGACCCTCTCCCCCAGCTTCCAGCCTGCCTCCCTCTCTCTCTCTCTCTCTCTCTCTCTCTCTCTCTCTCTCTCTCTCTCTCTCTCTCTACCTTACCTGGGATCACAGCCTGGCCCGTGCTCTCTCCTTGGAGATATGTAGTGTTCCAACACAGCTACCGGGCACTGCATGGAATCAGCACTTTCCCGGGCATCTCTGAGTCCTAGCACTGGGAGACCACGGAGGCCCTGAACACGTGCGCCACCTCCATTCCCAAAGCCAGCTCCCAGGTCCTTTCTGTACCTCAGAGGCTGGAGAGGACTTTGCCCATTGGCACAGCCTCCATTTGGTCTCCTAGGGCTCTTTTTCCTCCTCTCGACATTTAGAAGACAGGAGAAGATGTGATAATCTGCCCCCATGCTAACCAGGGACCACCTGGAGCGTCCAACAGAACAACTTTTGTTCAGAATTTTATCTCTCCTCCTTGCCTGTCCCCTGGGAGTTCCTTCCTAGGTTGCAGGGGTGGATCTGATTGGCCTCAGCGGAGTGAACCGCAAGCTTTGATGAGCATCAGATTGGTTAATTACATCAGGCCAGCCCACCCCGGGGTTGGGCCTGCCTAGGTGCCGGTGTCTACATTACTAACACGTTGTCCTCTTTCAGACCTCTGCCCTGGGAAGGGACAAGTTTAAATTAATCCCTCTGGCTGCAGAGGGTCACATCCCATGGCTGGGAGTTGGGTCCTTTCCAGTAGGTGGTACAACCAAGGACCCCACCCTGTTTCTGCTCTCAGCCTGACAGAAGTGAAGGCAGACTCGGGCCAAAGCCCCTGCTGGGGCGGCCTGGGGAGGAACAGAAAGCCTGTGCCTTTGTTAAGTGTCTGAGTCACCCCTCGGGCAGGCCCCACCTGCCCTGCACTTCCTTTTTCCTGGAGTGTGAGGTGATCGTTTCCTTTTTAGGCTGAGGCCTGCTTGAGTCAGAGTTTCTGTTTCTCTCGCTGGGAGCACCACCTATTTCCTCCCATTCAGCAGGACCTGGAACCATAACGTCGAGTCTGGTGCACAGAGAGATGCTGCATCTCAGGCCTATTACGTTTTAAGAATGCGATTGGACGCCTCCTTAGGCTCCAGAGACTAGGAGACTGAAAATAAGGACACGTCAAGATACATCCTGTCTGCTCTTCAAATATCCAGATAGGATGAATAGTAAAGTCAGAACTTCACATTCAGAAGAAACAAGTGCGTGCACACACACACACACACACACACACACACACATACACGCACACACACGCATGAATGCACCCACACAAAAGAAACAGAAAGCAAGATGGTCCCTGATCCCTGCCCCCTCCAGCTAGCCAGACATGAAGTCATAGCACTGGTTTAAGGGGATGAAAGCACAATCCTCCAGTCTCAAATCCACCAAATCTTGGGAGTAAAGACAGGCTTGAGCGTTCAAAGTTATGTTCTCACCCTTTGGTCAGCAAAGAAACCTTAGGTCAAAGCAATTGTGTTAAATATGGAAGAAATTTAGAAAGGATGTACTTCCTATGGAAATTTACTTGAAACTGAGGTTAAAAGCAAAAGTTTGCTGTAGCGTGTGAAAGTCCAAGGATAGAGATGCTGGCCAAGACCACTGGGACCCCTTAAAATACGTGAAAGAAGGGGTCCAAAGTCTAATTATGATGCTAAGGTCTAGTGAAACAAAATTAAAATGTGAGCAAAGTACCCAAGAATAGGAATCACATAACCGAGTAACAAAAGTGGAGCTGTAAGGGACCAGCAGGAAGCAGCAGCAGTGACTATCTGTGAAGCCAAAGCCTTCCTTCCAACAATTCAAACAGAGAGATGGCTCAGCTGGTAAGAGCACTGGCTGCTCCTGCAGAGGATCAGGGTTCAATCCCCAGCACCCACAGGGCAGCTCACAACCATCTCTAACTCTAGTTCCAGGGGATTTGACGCCTCTTCTGACCTCTAAGGGTACTAGGCACACATTGGTACATAGATATACATGTAGGCAAAACACATACACACAAAATAAACAAAGCATGTTTATGTTGTATATTTCAAAAATGAGAGTTAATAATTATTTTGAAAGACTTAAGCACACTGTATAAGGGTATAACGTGGGACCTTGTCAAATGCCAGAGATCACAACAGCAGATTCCTCTACGCACAGGTATAGAATCAGATGGTGCCAAGGTGTGCCCTGGAGAACAATGGGGAAAAGAAGGGTGTGGAGAAGTTCTAGGTTGGGAGACTTGTTTTGTTCATGCTTTATAGCTCCCAAACTTGAGTTAATTCTTTTCCATCACCATAATTTTCTCTGTATTTTCTTACTACATATTGGATTGCTTACCTCATATTTTTCTTAAAGTTGGCCCATGTTTTAACTGAAAACCAAAAGCACACACACACACACACACACACACACACACACACACACACACACGAGAGAGAGAGAGAGAGAGAGAGAGAGAGAGAGAGAGAGAGAGAGAGAGAATATCCTTTAAGTACAGAGTTTCCAAACCACAGGTCTGTGGTATATTCTCTCTTTTATACATATGAAAATACCCTCTTGATGTTATTTCCAAGCATATCATGGATATGAACTTAATATAACCAACTCTCCCCCTAGCATTTTGTAAAGATTTGGTTGATGTAACTTATTTTCTTTCTAGTCATGGTAGGTCAAAAAGAACATGAATGTTTTTTAGCAGTCTTGTGGTTTCAAAATTTAAAGTTTTATAATCAGACCCATAATCAACCATTAAGAAGGATTACACACTAAGAAGGCATGGAGACTGTAGCTAGAGTTTTTCTCTCCGGGTCCCACCAAGTCCCAGCAGTTCCGTAGCCCACTTATAAAATAAACATACAGACGCTTATATTATTTAAACTGCTCGGCCATTAGCTCAGGCCTGTCACTGTCTAGCTGCTCTTACTCTTATACTCAACCCATTTCTGTTCATCTATATGTCTCCACATGTTCCGTGGCTTTACCTGTTGCCTCTACATGATGCTCCCTGGACGGCAGACTGGCATCTCCCCCTCTCTGCCTTCCTGTTCTCTCAATTCTCCTCTCTGCTACTCCCGCATATACTTGCTGCCTGGCTACTGGCCAATCAGTGTTTTATTTATCCATCAATCATCCACAGCAGGAGACCAAGAACAAGGAGCTTGTAGGTGGCTCAGGAGAGTGCTTGTTGACCAAACACGAGAACTCGAGTTTGACCAGACAGACCCTGCAGCACACGCCTGTAACCCCAGTACTGGGGAGACAGAGACAGGAAGATCCTTGGAGCTCTTTGGCCAGCCAGTGTCGCTAAAGTGTCGAGCTCTAGGTTCAGTGAGAGACTTTGAAAGACAAGGCAGAGTGGCCAGGGCATGGCGGTGCACATCTTTGATCCCAGCACATGGGAAACTGAGGCAGGTGGATGTCTTGTGAGTTTGAAGCCCGTGTGGTCTACATACTGAGTTCCTGGCTATCCAGAGCTATAGAGTAAGACCCTGTCTCAAAAATAAATAAATAAACAAACAAGCAAATAAGTAAGGCATAGAGTAATTGAAACTACCCAACACGGACCCCTGACCTCAACTCACAGGTATATACGCAGGTAAAAAGATACACAAACTTTCAAGGAGCGGAAAACAGTAATCTTAGTGTAATTAGCTTCCATTGTGAACTTGACACACTAGGCAACATCAATCAAGAAATGGCCTCTATCAGACCAGCCTTTGGGCATATCTGTGAGGTAGTCTCTTGACTGCTAACTGATATAGGAAAGCCCAGCCCACTGTGGATGGTACCATGCCTAGGCAGGTGGGCCTGGGCTGTATGAGAAATGTAGTTTGGAAGCAAGCCAGTAAGCAGCACTTCTCCATGGTTTCCACTTTGGTTCCTGCTTCCAGGTTCCTGTCTGCGGTTCCTGCCTCCAGGTTCCTGTCTGCAGCTCCTGCCCTGGCTCCCCTTGATGATAGAATAGAACCTGTAGGCTGAAATAAACTCTTTCATGCCCCAAATTGCTTTGGTCATATTTATCGCGGTAACAGAAAGCAACCCAGGACACTCAGTTTCCTGCTGTTCTTGCTAGCGTCCATGGTGAGTGTCTTTGGGTTTCTATTGCTGTGAAGAGACACCATGACCACAGCAACTCTTATAAAGAAAAACATTTAATTGAGGTGGCTTACAGTTTCAGAGGTTCAGTCCATTATCATCCTGGCGGGGAGCATGGCGGTGTGCAGGCAGGTGTGGTGCTGGGGTAATAGCTGAGAGTCCTACATCTTGCAGGCAGCAGGAAGTCAACTGAGACACTGGGTGGTATCCTGAGCATAGGAAACCTCAAAGCCCACCCCCACAGGGACACAGTTCCTCCAACAAGCCCATACCCATTCCAACAAAGCCACACCTCCTGAAAGTGCCACCCTATGCAAGATTATGGGGACCAATTACATTCAAATTACCCAGTGAGTAGGATGCCAAGTCCTTGTCCACAGTAAATGGTAGTCAAGGCCCAGCCCACAGCATTAGCCCTTCCCCTTCCTCTCATAGGTCCCAAGTCTTCTCCCAGGACCCTCTTTGAGCCATCCTTACCATCTTACTCCCTCTACAGAAATTCTCTTCCTCTCTTGTCAACCCACAGAGGCCAAAACAGTGCCAGTAACCCTCCTTATAATCACAGTGTCCTCAAAGTCCTGAGGCAGAGGTGGGTCAGGAATGACCAAACCAGGTTTCTGCCTGCTCCTCTTCCTTATTCCTTAGTGTTCCATTCCAGATGTGTGGACTGTGAGCCCTGTTCACACTCAGGCAGAGGCAGAGTACACCTTCCACTCTGAGCTTTGGATTCAGTTTTCTCAGAAGGAGGCCTTCAAAGCCAGCAGGCACAGGCTAAACGGACTTAAATAGGAGGAAGCCATGACCCAGTAAATAACCAGGAGCAGGCTAGGTGAATCCCCAAAGAGAGTGGTTCAGAGGCTTTGAGGTATCCTCGGGATCCCAGGCCTATCAATGGTGAGACTGTCATATCCAGAGAGGACAATGTCCAGGGGAAAAGCACACCTCTCCTTGAGTAGCCTTCTTAGGAACCAGCTACTTTTCCCAGGTCTGTCATGACAGAATCTGTCCAGCTTGTCCTAAGAAGTGGTACTTGTGACTGGTAAGGTCTGCTCCTGCAGATGGTGCCTCCATCACAGCATCCCCTACAGTACCTAAGTGCCATCCCCATTCAATGATGAGGGCGGCACCTGCTGTAAGTGCTGGGGGCCACTCCCAGCACTCAAGCTCAGAGATGTGAGGTCAAACTTCCCTGTGCCCAGTGGTGGGGATGTGTTACTTGCACGAAACAGCCACAGAACCTCAGTGGTTGAGCCTTGCTGAGCCCTTTCTGTATCTGGAACAAGCCGCTGGCCTAAGAGGACTCAGCAAGGCTCAGAAGAACCACTTGACGTAGCTGGCTGGTGTAGATGTAGGCGTCTTCCCAGGGCTCCATCACAGACCTGCCAGAGAGTAACCAACCTGGAAAACAGATGCCCCATGTTCTGTGATGCCACTGAGGCCTTATTGTTGTTTCATGTGAGTAACCTGGACGTACTCTATGGACATGCTCCACGGCTATGCTCCATAGTGCCTAGGTTGGACGGACAAGCTCCATGGACATGTTGTGTGGGCATGCTCTAGGGGCATACTTCACCAAAATGCTCAATGGCTATGCTCTGTAGGAATGCTCTGTGGGCATACTCTATTGGCTATCTTCTATGGCTGTACTCATCCTGTGGGGAAGTGTAAGAGTGTAAGATCTCCTCAACAGGAAAGGGTACCCCACAGCCTACTGCAAGCAAATCAAGACATTGGGACCCCAGAAGTAGGGGAAATGACTATGATACACAAAGCTACAGTCACCTTACAAAGAGAGTAGGAGGACAACCTGGAGCCACATGCCTCCGTTTCCATGACAACAAGAGCAGCCATGTCAAAGTGTAGAGAGGGAGGAGGATGACCCTGGAAACTCATTATTCCTCCCTGAGTCACCAAGGCAGATGCTACCCTCCTGCAATCCTCTCCCTGCCCTACCTGAGTCCCATGGTCCTGTGTCCTCAGATGGAGGTACAGGTGGAGAAGTCAGAGCACTGCCGGGCAGCAACCTTTTGCAATCTTGTGAAGTAGAAGGCAAGTGGTTCACACCACAGTGAGCGTGTTCTGCCAACGGCCATCCAAGACCTGCTGCGTTCCTTCCACGGAAGGAATAGCACAGGGGTAAGGCATGAAGTGCAGGATGTGATTGCATAAGTCATCCTTCAAGAGGATGAGGCTCCCGAACAGCCGCTGCATGACAAAGAAGAGGCAGGCAGAAGGAGCTCATATCCCCGGTGCTGCCCTCTGCCACAGCGATGAAGTGAAACGGAGGACAGGCTGCCCCCATTTCTTCTCTCTGAACCTGCAGGGAACAGCTGATGTGGACCCCTTCTGAAGCCATCTGTGTGCAAGCATAAGCCCCTAAACCCCAGCACCTGGTCCCAGCAGGGCCTTCTGGAGCCAGAGTCCTCAGGTGGTATGTGTTGTATGGGCTTGATATTTCTTTCCGTCCGGGACTACAATGTCTGCACTTTTCCTTGGCCAGGGTCCAGGAATGGATTAAGTCAGAGAGCAGTTGGCATTTGCCTGGTGGTGTGTGAGTGGCCTTCATGTCTTCTACTGTCCTGTGGAGATTTCTGCCTTCCCTTCAGGATGCCTGCCGCAGGCAGGGCGCTTGTAGCCCAGCTTGAGTTCAGGGAGACCCAGGTGGTAAGAGGCTGTGGCACTTGCCTGTGCATTCAGGATCTCCCAAATGTCAGTCAGTCATAATCTTCACGCCACAACTTGGGGAAAGGAGTGTCAACAAGAGTAAATCTGTGTCATTTACCAACTCCTGTAAATTGTCCTCTGCAATGCCCTACCAAACAAATATAACTCAAAATACTTTTTAAAGATTTATTTATTTATTATGTATACAGAAGAGGGTGCCAGATCTCATTACAGATGGTTGTGAGCCACCATGTAGGTGCTGGGAATTGAACTCAGGACCTCTGGAAGAGCAGTTGGTGCTCTTAACCTCTGAGCCATCTCTCCAGCCCTAACTCAAAATATTTTAAAAATAATTTTTAAATAGGGAAATTCCAGAGTGAGGGCTGAGATTCATTAGGGGCCAGGACTGTGCTTACAGCTTTGGCAGACAGAAGAGACTTGAGCTGGTCCTCTTCCTTCTCAAATTCCAAGCGGTGGGCACAGTCATGGACACCAGAGAAGGACCTGATAAGTAGAGTCAAGTATGGAGAGGTGAGGAAAGTGCCGTGTACTCAGACGACAAAATGCAAACATGGTACCACAGCCTCCGAAACAAAACCAGCTGCAAGCGCACAGCGGCCATTTGTCACAGTTTACATTGACATGTCCCCCTAAGGCTCATGTCGTAATGGTTTGGTTACCAGTTGGTGGGCTTTGAGGAAGTGATTATGTCCTAATTAAAAGATCAATCCCTTGCCGGGTTCATAATATGATGGGGTTCTTGGGCGGGGAGCCCTAGTTGGAGGAAGTACATCCTTGAGAGTGCAGGGGTTTGATCTGAAAAGATACAGCTTTACTCTTAGCCCCTCCCCCACTTTGGACCACAATGAAATTATCAACCTTGTTCTGCCTTGCCTTCCTCCATCATGTCCTGCCTTTTCCCACTGCTCCAGAGACCCCGGATCCAGCCGTCCACTGACCGTATCTTCTGAAACCGTGGGCTGAGACAAACCCCTCTGCTCCTGAGCTGTTTATGGAAAGCTGACTTACACACTGTTCCTTTAGACTTGGATTCCGATTAAAGGCATTTTCCTGGGGCAGAATGATGAAGTCAGCTGGCATGGAATTAGTCAATAACTACCGGTTTATAGAAAGAGAACTTCTCAAAAAGTGTGTGTCCTTTGACTAAAGGGGTCAAGAAATGCGTGTGAAAAAAAACCATGGTTATCTGCCCAGAGTGCTTACCAGACCTGTGTCTCTGAGGCCTGCACCCACCCCAGGGAGAGTCCTTCAAGGAGAGGCAGGGCCTCCAGGCATGTTCCCCTCCTCCCTGGGCTCCAAGCATGCTCATCTCCTCCCTGAGCAGCCCTCACTGTATGAGGAACTGGCTGAAACGCCCAGTAGAACTATTCAAGCAGCTCACGCCTCAGACTATTGACGACGGACAGGCTAGAAAGAGACTGGCACACATGTTTATCTAATGTAAGCTTCTGTGGCATGGGAACCTTCCTAGGGAACGAAGATCTAAAGAAGAAGCTAAACATGACTACCTGACAATTTCAGGGATGGGGAGTGGACAGGTGTGAGGAACTGTGACATGATGAAGAGGTGTGCTTGAAAGAGTAAACAGAGGTCTCATAAGTCCTGTGTCAGGGTTCTGTCTGTCTATCCTGATTCAGGGATCAGGGCTCCATCAGGACCTCCTGTTTGGTTCCATGCTCCCAAGTTTGGGTCTGAGTCCCATGCCCCAAAGTTTGGATCTGGAATCTTCCATGGTCCCAGGTTTAGATTTGGGCTCTATGCCCTGAAGTTTGGATTTGGGCTTCTCCATGGTCCCAGGTTTGGATCTGGGAATCTGTGCTCCTTGGTTTGGATATGGGCTCTTCGATGCTCTTGATTTGGGTCCAGGTTCCTCCATGCTCCTGTGTTTGGTTCTGGGCTCTATGTTCCTAGGTTTGGGGCTGGGTTCATACTCTTTTATTAGTCTGAAAATGGGTTAATCAGGGATGCATTTCATTTGAGTGACATTACTTTTGTCTGCCTTTCTAGAAGTCTGGGAAGTCAATGTTCCCAAGCTTGAGCTACTAGAGACCATAGGGAGCAGACTGGGGATACATTGTTGCTCTTTCTCACTGTTTTATTTTCTTTCCCTACCCTTTACTCTCATAAGAACATCAGTGACTTTTAGGTGGCAGGCTGGGACACATTGTTGCTCTTTCTCACTGTTTTATTTTCTTCCCCTCCCCCACCTCTCATAAGAGTATCGGTGACTTAATAGAGAACACAGCCACAGCAGCCACAGCAGCTCACCCGGTCTTTTCCCTCCCTGAGGGAAAACATGCCCTCCTCCCTCTCTCCATGTTGACAGGGGACCTCAGTGACTGAAGCAATCTGAGGAGAGATTTCTTTTTTAAAAAATGTCCTTTGGAAAACAAACAAACTAACAAAAATGTCCTTTGGGTTGGGCATGGTGCACACCTGTGATCCCAACACTCAGGCGGCAGAGGCAGGAGGATGGATACACGATCAAGGCCAGCCTAGACTACAGAGTGAGTCCCAGGCCAGCCAGGGCTACACAGTGAGACTACCTCAAAAATAAACGGGGGTGGAGGGAGACAGAGACAGGTCCCCTGGCCTGAGAAGAAGGTGGTCATTACAGCAGTGGACTTTAATCAGGAAAGTGGTCGTCTGGCGAAATTGCAGGGTGTGGAACAAAACAAAAGGAAGCGGTAATGCAGCCTCGGTCCCCTCCCAGCCCTGCCCCAACCCCAGCTGTCTTCTCCTGTTCCGCCCTCATCGCTCCTGGAATTTGATAGGAAGATACCTACATAGGTAAGAAAACACATGACATGCTAATCCTTCATCTTTTCCTCATGCTATATTAATCCTGCATCTCCCCATCATGTTATACCACACACACACACACACACACACACACACACACACACACACGCACACGCACACGCACACGCACACGCACACGCACACGCACACGCACACGCACACGCACACACACACGCACACGCACTATACTAACCCTCATGTCCTCCTGCCCTGCGACCTGTGGAATCCTCTCTAGGTCCAGCTTCTATAGTTAGCAGTGGAGACATCACAGCAAATGAGGCCATCAGCTAGCCAATCAGATGCCTAAGCTCCACGTGGGAAAGACGTCACACATGGGCTATGGCCCAAGGTGACACGGGAAAGGGGGCAGGGCATAGAGATGAGACACTGTATGCCTCACCCACAGTCACATGCTCAGGGTCTGTGCAGCTAGCAGTCATTCCTGTCTTGCTGGCTAGCCATAAAACACCTGTGTGCCAGAGCAGTGGCATGCCCTGGTGTGAATCGGTTTCCCATGTCCCTTTAGAGACAACTGAGCTCTAGGAGGACACTGTTGGGTGAGACTTCCCACACAACTGTTTAAAAGAGGAAGATGGAATGTAGATGTAATGGTTGCAGCAGCAGCCACTTTGCAACCATGAGGGAATGTTGTAGGAGCTAGAAGCTGTATGCTGGGGACTGTGGGGCTGACAGATAGAAAGGACCCAGAGTCCTTGAGGTGGAGAGCAATATGCTACTAGACTTGCAGTTTTACTTTATGCAGGAGACATACCTGGGAGGTGTCTAGTGTATGTATGAGCTCTGAAAACCCTGAGGGAGAGCTGGAGCTCCAAATAAGACAGCAACGTCCCTTTTTCTAGGCCCTTCCAGAATTTATGCATTGTACTAAATAATTTAGCCGCAAGCTCCATGAGTATTTACTATTTTCTGACTAGCTGCATGATGGATTACTCCCCCTTTACCACAGGATCCTAACCCCAGGCACAGAAAAGAACATAATTCATCATTGAACCCTGGACAGGATGCAAAGCGGGGTGGGGGGGTGGGGGGGTGGAGAGTGAGTTCTGGGTCAGCCAACCCTCCCTCTCCTTTGCTGTGTGCGCGGTCATGATGTGATGCTCAGAGGGAAACTGAGTCCCAAGATCTGCTGTAGAATGAGAGAGGTCACAGGCCCAAACCCCACCCCCAGGAAACCATCAGGATGAGATTGGAACTCACTGAATGACGCCCAGTAGTTGCATCCACACCACCTTATCTCTGGACGCCACAGACCCCACAGCTCTTTGGCCATCAGCTTCTCTGAAGAAGAATGGTACCGGGTGTGATTTTTTTTTTTTTGAAAAGACATAAAAGTTAAAATAAAAGTCTACTTTGTTCTTTTCTGTCTGATCGGAAGTGAGTACAAGCTGATTAACTCCCTCCTGGCATTGCATAACCTAGCAGCAGCAGCTGCCTTCTGGGGGACCAGGAAACAGAGTCGGTGATCTGTGTTTCTCTGCATCAGTGAGCATCAGCAGGCCACAGGCTGACTCAGCCCTTCACCCTCACTGTGCCCTCAAATCTCATCTCTGGGGGGAGGGTAGGAGCTACATTGGGCCCCACATCCTCAGACCGACTGCAGGAGGTCAGTCCCTCTGAATATCTGAGTCCTACAATTCCTCATGCAGGGACATGGCGGTGGGATGAGCGGGAAGTCTCTCTCCAGCCCAGTCCAGACAAGAGGCAAAGAGAAGAAAAGGGACTACAGCTCCCGGGTGCCCCGCCCCTCCTCACTTGAGAAGACCTGTTCCTGACCAGCATTGTCTGTAGCCTGTGGTTCCTGGTTCACCTGAGCCGTGCGCTAACCTCTGCTTGCTCTGTGTGCTGAACACACCTAGAGACAGGCCCCTTTGTCCTTGTGTGGCCGCACCTGGTCCACTAGGTGTCCTAGTGATAGCTCAGGAAACCTCTGTCCCTGTAATGTAATCCTCTGTAATGTTGCCACCTCCTAAGGGGCACCTGGGTTCTGCTGATTCCCAGAGCGACTTCTCTGCTGAGTTCCAAACTTAATGATGACTTTCTCCACAACCTCCCTGATGACTGGCTGGTCACCTTTCCATCCCTGAGCCCACTCCTCAGGCTCTCCTCTTCCCAGGCCTAAAACAGACTGACAAATCAGAGGAGGTCGTCAGTGATGCTGCGGAATTCCCTTTGAACCAAGGAAAGGGGTGGCGAAGAACCAACCCCTGCAGCAGGGAATCTATGTGCTGCTGGACCGAGGCATCCTGTGGGGTTCCTGGGAGAGCCTGCAGCTCCATGCAGCCAACTCCAGCTGAGCAGAAGCTCTTCCTGCAGAATGCAATGTTTCCTGCTGCCCGTGGAACAGGTCCACATCCTCACTATGGTGGGTGTTTGGGACCACACAAGCACACCAGTGATTTAGCTCAGAGAGGCACACCCATGTTGCCCTGTAGCTCTCCCCCAAGTCAGGAGGCCTCACTTGGGAGGGAAGTAACAGGACAATACTAGGAGGATGTTTAGAGAATGCAATCAACAAACACAGACCAAGCCAGCATGATGGGGTAGCTGCTGTCTGAGCCTTCCAAGGAAACACAGGGTAGTCAATTCACTTCCAATTCCAGAAAAGAATTAATAGGAGACATACTTAGATGAATGTCCTGTTTTGTTTTGTTTGAAGTATGCCTGGCTTATCTTGGATCCATCTATGCTTAAGCCAGCCCCACCCTAAACTTCCCAGGAATGAGCTGGGTCTTGGAATCCCATCTGGAGGTGCTCTCTGTGGAGTCCTCTGGAGAGAGTCCGTTCCACCAACAAAGAAGAGAAGTGAACGAAGTTACCATCGCTATGCTAGGTCAGGAGGAACGTGGTTCTAACCTTGCAGCCTCGGAGAAGGAGCTGCTGTTGTGTCTTGCTGTGTTTCAGAACATCCGAGTCCTGGGTTGTTTTCTCTGACTTTCTTGGGCTGCAGATTCAGGGCCAAGGCTCAGTGTGCTGGAAAACGGAAGACAGCATACCTGCCTGCGGCTGGGAGTTCAGGGCCTAAGATGGAGCACCTGCCTGCGGCTGGGAGTTCAGGGCCTAAGATGGAGCACCTGCCTGCGGCTGGGAGCTCAGGGCCTTCATCCTCCAAGGCTCAGGGTCTCCCACAGCTTGCTTCTCTGAGGGAGTATTCTGAACAAAAGCCACAGGCTTCTCTTGACCTCACCTGCAGGTTACAGGATAACATTTAGGTGCCAACCTGCTAGTCAAAGCAGGTCATTGGATTTTGTGTGCATGTGTACATACTGTACATTATAATGGAATAATAATTTTTTTTTGAGACAGGGCCTCACTGTGTATCCCTGGCTGGCCTAGAACTCACCACATAGAACAAGCTGGCCTCAAACTTACAGAGATCTGCCTGCCTCTGCCTCCCAAGTGCTGGGATTAAAGGCATGCACCATCACCACCTGGCTTAAAAAAAATCATTTCTTATCCTGGAAATTAAAATATAACGTCATATGTTAATTTTGGACGCTTTCAATAATGTTCATTTTTTTTCAGGCTTCTTCAAAATTTATTTGTTATATGGGGAATAAAAAGAAAGGTGAAACAAAATTATTGATTAAAGAGACACAAAGACATGAGCAATTACAAATTTGGGGCATGTTAAAGAACGTGGGTTATACAGAAAAGCAAAATCAAAACATTGTGGCATTTATGAAATATGATAGCCTAGGGCTCTGGGCCAGCTCAGAGATCGTGACAGCTTCGGCTGTCCCAGCCTCCATCACAGCCTGGATGAGCCGATTTGGTAAACGAAGTGCTTACAGCAAACTTTGTGCTTTGCCAACTTGCTCTTTGCTCTGATGTCAGCTACCGTTTAGGTACAAGAGCTGTAGTGTGGAGCTCACACTCCAGGCCCCTGGCACCGGTCTGTGTTAGTCCCACGGGGGCTTGTCTGACAGATGACAGGAGGGCCCACTCCTGGAGACAGGCTCCAGGGACCTGTGCTCTGCTCCCTTTCCATCCACACAGGAAGAGTGGGGCCACGGGGCTCCCGCTGACACCGCAGGTCCCTGAGCCAGTAGAGAAAGTTGCTCCACTGTAGTCAATCTGCCTGTCTCTGTGGGCCACGCAGAGAGAAAATCCAGGGTGATTGACAGAGCAAATTGGATCCCCACTCTCCAACTCTCTTCTCATTTGCAAATATATTAGTAAGAACCTGCTGTGGGCCACTGCCAGGAAGCCGCCAACCATGCCTAACAAAGCCAGTGCCATCCCTTAAGACAGCGCAGAGGATGCTCGCTGGCTTCCCAGCTGTTAGCTTGGCAGGAACTTACCCAGTTGTGGGGAAAATAAATCCAGGATAAGGAGCCATAATTTACAAAGGGCAGCTCCTGCCCCCTGGGACAGGACAGGGTTTTCCTGACCTAGTTTAGAGTGACATCAAACTCCCAGCTTTCCAACGTCAGAGGGACACAGAGTTATGCTGAGTCTGGTAGGAGAGCTGTGACTGAACCCCTCTCCACCCTCCTCCAAGATTTTCCAGTCAGACAGGGTACACTATAACTTCCTTGGTGTGGTTTTTACACAGTAATGAATACACAGTCGTCACTAGACTGGGACCGAGTGGGGCAAACGTAAAGTAAGATTCCTGTGTTCTCTCTCACTCTTCCGGCACCAGCCAGTCACAGGAGACCACACCAGTCCACCTGAGCACTCAGGAGGGGACAGCAACAGCACACAGGAATGACTGTAGGAAGGAGATGAAGGATCAAGAAGCGAACTCTTCCATCCTACCTGTTACTCTCACTCTTGTCTCAAAGAGGAGAAGCAGAGCATTTGAAAAGCATTTCTCCAAAACAATAACAACAAAACAAATAAACAGCCTCCATCTCTTTCTCTGAGGGTCTGTGGGCCCCAGAGATAAGCTGAGCTCAGACATAGGTGGCAGTCAACAGGCCTGACCCCGCCGGTGGGACCTCAGCACCTCGGCACATGTCCTACAGCCCACAGCTGCCCTGCTGTGGGGTCTCCTCTGACATCTGCCCTGCTTCCTCCCAGCCCCGCTGGAGGAATTTCTCCTGAAGAAATTTGGAAATAAAGGTATCTTGTTGTAGTGGGCCCAGTCCCAGGCCTGCTCTCCACAGCCTTATGAGCTTCTTCCCACAGACCCCTGACGTACTGCTCAGAGTGCTGGGAATGTTCAGAGCTCTGAACGTGAACTCACTTAAGCCTTTCTGCTCGGCTATCAAAATATCAGCTCCCCCAGAGAATCAGGTATGGAAAGGAACTTCCTTGGCTTAACAAAGTGTTCCTCCAGGAACTCGAAGGTGTCAGAAGACTTAATGCTGAGAAAACCGTTAACTCCACCACCAAAGGAGTTGGACCTTAGCAAGCTTCACGTGGGTGCTGATACGCAGCTTTATTAACAATCAAAAGTAACCCAGATGCCCTTCAGACAATTAAGTAAAAGGGTGGGTACAGCCAAACAATGGAATATTTAGTACTAAGAAGTAAAGAACTCTCAAACCATGAAAAGAGGTAAAAACTTTACATGCATATTGGTAAGTGAAAGAAGTCCATCTTAACTTCACCTCTACAGTATTCTGGGAAAGTCAAGACTGTAGAGGTAGTAAGGCCAGTGGCTATCTGGGGCCAGGTGGGAGGGGGTGCTGCAGTTTGGACCCTGGGTGTTCTGCAAAAGCCTATGTGTTGAGGGCATGGTCCTCAGCTTGGCACTGTGGTAAGCGAGCCCTGGTGGGAAGAAGTTAGAGGTCTGTCAGTGTGGAATGAAAGGGGGATACTGGGACTCTGGGCTCTTCCTGCCTGTCTCTTCGCTCCTGATGGATGTGAGGCAGACAAGCCTCCTCTGCTATGTGGTCCCCCCACATGGTGCTGTCAATGCAAAAGCCACAGCTATTGTCTTACAGGGAATAAGGGACAGTAGATTCTGGAGCCATTTTTGAGTGACCATGGTCCAGGAACACAGGTTTAGTACACCTCAAATTCCAAATTTCAACATGAAAGCATTTTGATGAAGTTTTACAAAAATCATAAAAAGAAAGTCATAGATCAAGGCAAGTTTAAAACACATTGGTAGGGACATCAGAGAGGCGGGTACAGTGAGATGGGAGGAGATTTTCTATTGGCCTAAGATGCTGTCTGATGACAGTCATAGGCCTGTTAATAGATTCCATCCTGTTAGTCACAGGATGTTAGTATAGATGAACGTTTTCCTGTGTCCTGCAGCTGCTCGGTCACAAATAAATACACAGAGGCTTATATTAATTACAAACTGTTTGGTCTATGGCTCGGGCTTATTGCTAGCTAGCTCATTCATCTTAAATTAACCCATTTCTATTACTCTGTGTACTGCTACATGGCCATGGCATTACCAGTCTGCTGGCATGTTGCTCATAGGGCGGCTGGATGGCGTCTCCTGACTCTACCCTTCCTCTTCCCAGAATTCTCCTAGTCTGTCTGCCCGGCCTATGCTTCCTTCCCGGCTATTGGCCAATCAGTGTTTTATTAAACAATTTGAGTGACAAATCTTTACAGTGTATAAGAGCATTATCCCACAGCAGAGGTGGGCAAGCAGTGGCTATTCCAGAGGGCTAGAAGTAGCCCACGATAAGGTAATTGACCTCTGTACCTGCGACGTTCCAGTTTCTCCACAGCACCAAAGTTTTAATCCATCAGTCTGTTTCTACAGATATAGCTCCTTTTCTTGAGCTCCTGTTCACAATGCTGCCCCAGGACAGGCCTGAGAGCCACAGGCCAATCTGCTGAGGACCTGTGAGCCCAAGTGAACCTTTTTTCCTTCCTAAGTTGAGAATCCCTGTTATTTTGTTATACTGATAGAAAGCTAACCCAGGAGGGATGAACAGGCAGAAGCTGGGGGCTTTTAGGGTGGTGAAAAGTCACATATGCACATATTTTTGTACTCTCGAGGGACACCTAACCAAATGTGGACTGTGGGTGGTGATGGGTACCTGGAGGCTCCTCAGTGCGGCAAATGGACCACTGGGACATTCGGGAGAGGGGAGGAAGGCCCTGCTGGGGGCCCGTTGGAAATCTCTGCATCTTCCTCCCAGTTTTTTCTGTGGGACTAAAACTGCTCTAAAAGCATAAAGTAATTTTAAAAATGAGAGCGCAGCTGGAGAGATGGCGAGATGGCAATAGACATTTGCTGGCAGGCCTGACAGGCTGAGTTCTATCCCTGGAACCTCCATGGTGGAGGGAGAACACAGCCTCCCTCAGGTTGTCCTCTGCCCTCCATACGTGTGGCATGGCACACACCACTCCCTCCCCCACAAAATGAGTAAGTGTAATTAGAAAACGTATTTAGTGGCAGCTAAACAATATTCAATTAAATATTAAACACTGTATATTTTATTTTTATTTATTTATTTATTTATTTATTTATTATTTATTTATTTTTGGTTTTCCAGACAGGGTTTTTCTCTGTAGTTTTGGTGCCTGTCCTGGAGCTCGCTCTGTAGACCAGGCCGGCCCCGAACTCAGAGATCCGCCTGGCTCTGCCTCTGGAGTGCTGAGATTAAAGGTATGTGCCACCAACGCCTGGCAACTTGTGTAATTTAGAGACTGGGAAACCGAACAGCATTCGATCCTGTGTCTGAGTGTATGTATCCACCCTTCCTCCTTGTGGAGAAGTCCTCTGTCTGTGCTGAGCGGTCCTGCGTGTGGCCTGTGGTTCCCCTTCCCTACTTTAGATCTTACAGGCAACACCCAGGAAGACCACAGTGGAGACAGCTCCTAGTTGGGAGCTAGCATCCCTGAGGCTGTGTCTAAGACTATTGACTTTCTGCCACACAGAGCCAGGGGACAAACCCAAAGTGGAAAAGAGGCCGGACGAGAGACACAGCTCTCCCTGTCAGCTCTCCCATGGCACAGCGCGTCTGAAAGAAGCAGTTTGTCAGTTCTGCATTCCAACACACACACTCATGAACTTGTCTTGATTCCTCGTGCACTCACCAGTCATCCCCTCCACCCATTAGTGTCCTCCCTTGAATTCCTTTCTCACCCTTGTTACCGTAACAGCTTCCCCCACATTGTCCACCTGTGTGGGGAACTCCAGCTTGGAAACTATCCCCTAGGGCGTTGAGAGAACACTGTCCAGGGCGGGCATTCCAGTTGCACCCCCTGAGCGAGGAAGGAAGTCCTGCGTGGACACACAAGCCTTCCTTAAACCTTTGCCCCATATCCAGCCCCGCTGTTTGATCCTTTTTCTCTGAAGCAGAGCATGTTTCGAAGAACGTGGCTAGGAATGGATATAGGAACCCTCCTAAAGTCGCCAGCCCTCCGTCTTGCAGTGGACTCCGGCCTCTCTCAGTATTTGCACAAGTGTGGGTTTTCTGGCCAAACAGCTCATTGTAAACAAAAGCCTAAATTCATCCCGAGACTGGCATTCAACCTACTCCGTTCTATCTTTTTTGAACTCTACTGAGTCCTGGACTCAGATTTGACATTGTGCAACTTCCTGACAGTGTCTGGCCATTATCCTGGGGGGAAAAGGCTATTTAAGTCCCTGCTCACAACCATACCCATTAGCCACAACAGAAACAGGCCTTTCGGTGCCCAGGATGGTGCCCTGAACTTGCAATGCCCCTTGCGATCTGAGTTAAATTACAGTGCTTTCAAAGCTGCTCCCCAGCGAGCCTGCAGAATGTGGAGGCTTCGGCTCCCACCCTCCTCTGTGGATCACAGCTGCGGCTCCAATCCACATGAATGAAAGCTAAGTGGACACCAAGGGTGTGTGCCTGGGCCTCAGACCTCGGTAGAGCCCAACACTGCAAAGCTGTGGGAGATCCAAGGGTATCTGAGGCCTGAGCTACACAGAACCTTTTAGGTATCTGGAGCTAGCCAACTCCCCTCAGGATACAGTCATCATGCAGAGATGCAGCCCCTAGTGATCCCTCCAGGGCCCTCTGTCTTCACATTTACCTGTGAAGCTAGTGCACATGGTGTCCTCATTTCACAGATAAGAGCTCCTGTGAATGAGAGCTTCTGTGAATTCCCCGGGATTCCAAAAGAAGAGAGAGACAAAAACTCACAGTTTCTGCTGGCTTCCAGCCCAGCCATGATGTTAGGGTATGAAGGGACAATAAAGTACGTGGAAAACTCCTCAGCACCCTCCTAGCTGACCCCCTGACTGCTCTGACTCACGCTCTGTGCTGTGGGCCCCTTCTTTGGAGACCCTGTTCTCAGCCCCACAGGGCCCTGAAACTATCTGTAGAGTTACTGGGCTTTGCAAAGACTGGTCTACAGCATGCCAGGCAGGCTTTCCCCTGTCCAAGATGTCTTTTGGCCACTCATCTCCTCTCTGATGTTATATATGTATGTGCCTTGTTCCATATCTGCCCACTGGAGGCATGGGCTTCTTGGTGGAAAGAGCCCATCCCAGAGAAAGTCCAGTGTACCAAGCACACAGGGGACAAAGGGAAGTGAGCTCCTTGGACCCTGCCTTGGGGTCTCACTGGGGAGGAAGCAGTCCCTAGGATTGTTCCTGCCTGACAGGTGGTCAGAGCTGAGGTGGGGATCCTCCCCACCAGGGCTCGCTCACCACGCAGATGGAGAGCCTGTGTTTGAAATCGAGCAAATCTTCTTCTTCTACTTACCTACTGAAAAGCTCCGTGACTTGAAGAGGCCCTCACAGTTCACTAGGATCAGTGACCAAGACACGTGACCAAAGCCACCACTCAAACCAGAGTAACTGCTGCCAGTGAAGCTGCAAAGGCACCTCACCTGCACCAAGAAAGGTCATTTGCAACTTGTGTAGTGCATTAAAAAGAGAGACTAGGAAATCAGGGGTCTTGCCTGCACTGATACCAAAGGAGATAAAAATGGACCCCACGGTCCTCCTGGCACCCCACTTTATATCAGTAAGTGGTGAGGTGCAGTGTCTCTGAGTCTCATGATAGCCACACTGCTTTGGACAGATGCTCAGCTGGCGTTGAGAGAGACACACAGCAAAGATGAAAGAGAATGCCACTTCCCACCAGGACATACTGTGCCAGCAAGCCTGTCTGCGTTGGTGGATGTGAGTAACGACAGAGAGCAGTTCCTGGAGCATGTTTCTCTACATCATCTTTGTTTCCAGCCCCTCTGGTCAGCAGAACACCGTATCCCGCCATGCTCACCAGAGAGCAGATTCATTAAGTCGGAGCAACAATGCTGTAGTTTGTTACTATTAAACAGCAATTGCTTGTCTTTCCACAAAGGTATGTTTGTGTGTGGAGGTGGTGCATGTACATGTTCCTGTGTGTGTGTCTTTGTAAGTGTGTATGTGTGTGTGTGTCTGTGTGTGTGTCTCTGTGTGTGTGTGTCTGTGTGTGTGTGTGTGTGTGTGTGTGTGTGTGTGTGTGTGCCAGAGGTCAATGTGGAGTGTCTTCCTCAGTCACTCTACACCTTATGTTTTGAGATAGGGTCTCTCACTGAACCTGGATTTTACCATTTGACTAGGATGGCTAGCCAGAGAGCGCTGTTGGCGAAATTATTTAAGGCCACTCCACGTAGTTAAAAGGAAGATTTATTTAGTGGGTAACTTACAAATGAAGGGATAGGTAGGTCGTGGAGTCTGGAGAAGGTGTATCGCAGTCCAGTGGTGTTCTCTGAAGCTCTGCTCCATCAACCTCCACCGTCTAGGGTCCAAGAACAGAGAGGGCTTGCCCATCTCGATCTCGAGTCTCCAGGGCCCTCCCTTGGCCCCGCCTTGTAGGCGTGACAGTTGCTGAAGCCTCAATGGGGGTTGGAACTTCCAGATCAAAGCTGGAATGGCTACCCACTACATCCGCGGTCTCCCTTCTCCATGCCCTGCGTCCAGCACTGGGGTCGCACACACACACACACACACACACCGCCACGCCTGGCTTTCACATGGGAGCTGGGAATCTGAACACAGGCCCTCAAGTTTGTACAGCAAGTGGTTTCCTGACTGAACCTCCTCCCGGGCCCCTAAAGAATAATGGTTGAAAAGACTTTTCGAAGTAAAATGTCCTGCCAGGAGAGGCTCCGTCCTAGAGACTACCTTCCAGCGAGTGGGAGGGTCACCAGCGTCCCAGGCTTTGACGCCAGCTCTTCTTGGACTCTCCTAGCCAGGAAGGTCCTTGGGGTCCACTGGGTTGTCCCTCTCTCAGGACACCCTGAAAGGCATTCCCACCCAAACACACGCTTGGGAGGTGTTGGGAAAAGACCTACAAGCACAAAATGCTCAAGATCTCATAAAGTCTGGAGAGATTTTTAATAACGCCAATCCAATTTGGTTAAATTATAGTACCTTCATATGATGGGATACCATGCAGTATTAAACCGTGTCTTGCAAAATACTTAGTTGCATGGATCCTTTTGGTATGTATTAATTACAAATGTATTGACATGGATTATACACTGTAATCACAATTTTGAAGAAAGTATATAGCAAAGGAGGAACCCAATGATGACAGTGAAGTCATCTTAGATAATTTTCTTCATACACTTTTGTGCACATTGTGGGGGCCCCATGTTGGACACCATCTGTGAGAACTTTTTCCAGGATTCCTATGAGGAGGAGAGAGGGATAAGAAAATATTAGATAGGAAGATAGCGAATAGGAGAAAGACAGAAATACAGGATAGCTTCGGGAGGACCTGGGTCAATACCCAACAGCCCCTTCTGGCTCTTCAAAAGGGCTTTTCATAACAATGCCAAGGGGCAGGGCAAAAGATCTCCCCCTTGCTAGATCAAAGCACACCACACAGCCAATTGCAGACCTTTCCAAACACCTGGTAACCATGCCCATGGTCAAATCACCCCATTATGCAGCCCTGCTGGGTAAAGCAAGCTCAGATTCTTGGACCCTGAGTAAGTTCTTACTAGGAAAACTCTGTGGGTCTCTGCAACACATTACATTTTTTTCTGCAACAAATTCGAACCCTAGAAGAACAGGGATGATGAGTGTATGATGGAAGAGGCAGAGACTATTGACTATTTGCTGGCCCAAGCTCACCAGCTTCCTTAAGGTATGTGCTGCAGCCTCATAGGTGGTACGGGCAGGGCCTAGCCTAGCCTGCATGCCACCATACATGTACGTTGCTGAAGTTCCTCTTCTATCTGTGAATCATCCCAAGCAGGCCTTCCCCCAGATCACATGTGGGAAAACTTGAGTTCCGGAGCGCTTGCCCTTAGTGAGGGCAGGCTATCCCTAGAGCTCATGAGAGGCTGGTGGCCCACAGTTGGACAGTCTGGCCACAGCTGAAGGTGCTCCTGATTTCCACAGGAGAAAAGTGGCTCAGGCTGAACTCAAGGAGAACAAAGGGGAGCCAGGCACTCCTGAATTTTCCTTCTTTGATTTACATATGATCAGCACAAAATAAACACAGAGTTCCTATGTGACCAGTGGACTGTCACTCTTCCACACATTAACCCAACTCTGTCTTTTCTATCACCCTGGAAGTTTCTTTCTATGCTTTTCCCATCAAACCCTCCTAAGTTCTGTCCTCAGCTCAGGCCTCCACGTAGACGCCCCATGCAGTTCAGCCCCTGGTGCTGGGCTTCTCTGGTGTCCAGTGATGCTGTTGCTTGTGTCTACCATCTGTCACTTTGTTACTAAATGGTGTCCTACTGTGTGAACACCACGCCATTGGTAACTCACTTCCTGATTACTGGACATTTTGGCTGTTTCCCATTTGGGATTGCGTCCAGTTTGGTCTGTGTTGTAAATTCCAGGACAAGTGTTCGAGCGAATACAGTTTTCTGTGCCCTTGGATAAGCGTGGAATTGTTAAATCATAGGAAAGATGTATGTTAGGTTTGAGGGCTTTTGGTTTGGGGAGATAGGGGTCGAACCCAGGGCTTTGTGCATGCTAAGTATGTGCTCTATAGCCTTGGCCCTGAGAGATGTATGTTTGACTCAAGCAAAAGCTGCGAAGAATTCTCCTTCCAAACAAGTGCTCCACACGACACTCTCATCAACGTGACCATCGTTCTAATGATATTCACTGAGGCTTTAACTGGTACCTCTGTGTTGACGCACGGTGCCAAGCACCTTTCATCCTCTTGGCTTCTGTATGATGTCCACGGCTTGTTTGTCTCGCGGGGTGATTGGTGGTTTGGAGTTGTTCAGCCTGGATTCTAGCTTTGCAGTTACGCATGTGGCAAAGCTCCCCTCTCAGTCTTGACTGTTAATTGTCTTAATCTCTTAATCTTTTGAGGAACAGAGATTTTTCAATTTCATGAAATTCAAATTCTGTTTATCGCCCCCACCCCCTGCCACCCGATGTGCTGTGTTGCCTTGGCTGAGCTCAAATTATTGGGCTCAATTTATCCTCCACCTCAGCCTCCTGATTAGCCAAGTCTGTAAGTGTGCATGTCCATACTTAAATGTGCTTTGTTTTTATAGTTAGTGTATTTATGTCTTGTACAAGAATTTTTTGCTTACCCCAGGGTCACTTGAATTTTTTCCTATATTTTCTTCCAGAAACAGGATATTCAGGGCTACAGTCCATTTAAATTGTGTAGAGGCAGAAAAAGAAGTCAGATTCCTTTTAATTTACCTACACATATTTATTTGAATCAGAACATCTGTTTTTATATTACGTATATATGTGTAGGTACATGAGTGCAGGTTTCCTCAGAGTACAGAGGTGTTGAGCCCCTGACACAGGAGCTGGAAACCCCTACAAAAGCAGTGTGCACTCTTAACTGTTGCCATATCTCTCAAGCCCCTCAAAACATGTATTCTAAAAGACTGCTGGGGTTGGAGATATAGCTCAGGAGTTACAAATGCTTGTTCTTGCAGAGGACCAAGGTTAAGTTTCCAATACCCACATGGCAGCTCACAACCATTCATAACTCCAGTTCCAGGGGATCTGAAATGCTTTCCTGAACATTGGGCACCAGGTATATGCACATGGTTCGCAGACATTGATACAAACAGTTCATCCACATAAAATAAATCTTAAAAAAAAAAAAAATTCCATAAAAGGCTTTGCTTTCTCCAGTCAGTGGACTTGGCAGGTTAGTTACAAGCCATGTGGGCACACATGAGCAGATCTGCTTCCAGACTGTGCACCTGCTTCAGATCTGTGTCTCCACCTTTCTCCGAGTAGCCTGATCCCTGTAGCTCTGGAGTCAGCTGTAAAGTCTGATCGTGCATTTCTCCAACTACGCTTTTCTTCAAGACTGTTTTGAATATTCTAGATCCTTTTAAAATCTTGGCATTTAGAATGACATAATCAGTTTCTGTTCCTAAGAACCTGCTGGAGTTTTTATAAAGATTGAATTGCATCTGTGCTCACTTGTAGAAATTGACACCATAACAATATTGAGTCTCTTGGTCTGTGAACAGAAACCAATGCTCTTATTTGAGACTTCATTTTTATCAGAAACATTTTCTTTTTTTTCGGTGTTGAGGTATTACATATATTTTATTAGATTTATTCTCAGGTATGAATGTTCTTGATGAGGTTAGATAATAGTGTTTGTCTTTAATTTTTATTTTCATTGCTAATGCATGGAAATGTAACTAGTATCAGTCTTCACATTGAACCTCTGGCATTGTTAACTCATTTATTGTATATCATTTATACATTTAACTCATTTATTTGAGTTAATCATTTAACTCATTTATTTGTATATCCCACATGGTTTTTTACCAGTATGCCATCAGTGAAAAATGACAGTTTTACTTGGTTTCAGATCTTTCTGCATTTTTTTCATTCACGCTGAACCATCTAGACCCTCTGTGCTAAGGAGTACTGTGAGAACAGCTTTGTCCCCAGTGTCAGGGGAAAGTTGTTGTCCCTGCCCCGGAGATTAGGACAGCCATTGCAGACGTTTTGGAGGTTAGTGTTGAGGACGTTCTGTGTTGTTTGTCAAACATCTGTTATCACAAAGTTCATAAAGTGCTTGCTGGATGGTGGGCACCTTTAATCTTAGCACTCAGGAGGGAGAGGCAGGCGGGGGTCTCTGTGAGTTCCAGGCCAGTGTGGTCTACACATTAAGACCTTATTTTAAAAAAACCTTTTCTACGTCTACAAGATCCTATCACCTTGTTCTTTTCTTCTGTTGCTGTAACTGCTTATTCCAGTTAGAGATGTATTATTCTAGTCCTCTAGGAGTCAAGTTCAACATGGGAAACTGTACATCACATTTTATTTTATTTTTTTTTTGTTTTGTGTCTTATTTTTTCAAGACAGAGTTTCTCTGTGTATCCCTGGCTGTCCTGGGACTCCTCTGTAGACCAGGCTGTCCTAGAACTCAGAGATCAGTCTGCTTCTGCCTGCTGAGTGCTGGGATTAAAGTTGTGAGCCACCACCACCAGGTGTAACCTTAAGTTCTTGTTAGAAACAAACTTTCTAAGAGAAGAGGCTAGAGCACCTTCAAAAGGATACTGTCACTATTATTCATTGGCAACTGCACATTCATTCAAATATCAGCATAGCAAGCAGTGGTAAGGGAGGGTGAGGAAAGTCTATGTTCATGTCACTTCCGGGTCAGGAACGTGAGGGATCCTTGGTCCAGAATGTTTTCTGGGATGCACTTAGTGTCAAGGTGAGTCGCACCAGAGATAGTGATATGCGTGGTTGACAAGGATAACCCCCTGTACCTAGAATCGTGCTCAGAAAATTGTTGGTTTTTCCCCCACAATAAATACTTGTTAAATAAGTAAACAAATGAATGGCAGGAAGAGGGAATGAGTGAATGATGGGATATGTGGATGAGTTTGTAACTAAATGAATGAAACATTATGTGGGTGAAATGCTAATTATCCAGTTGGTGCACGGGTATATAAAAGAGTAGATCCCAACCCCACATGTGTGCTGCTGAGGCACAGCAGAAAAGCTGCTATTGTGGGTAATGCAGAAGGAGAAGGGCAGACAGTCAGAGGCTCTGGCCACCTCCTTGGTTTAGCAATGCACACATTTCTATTATTTTTGTTAATCCATTTGTTTCTCTGTGAAAAGAAAAGGTCAAACGTGCTTATATTCATCCGCAGCAAGAAAACAGGGCCACTTCCTCCTCTCACTCCGAAAGAGGGGTCGGCTCACTCTCCATTGCCCCTAGGGAGCCACTAACAAAATATTTGCTTCCAAGCTTCATGACCTTGGCTCCATGGGGCCAGAGGCCTTGGGTCCATGGGGAGAAATGCTCCCACCAGGGAACAATGACAACAATGATTTCATTGAGCTGGAAGCTACGATGTCATCTGGCCACTCAGGGGTCCTCATGCATCTGAGTCAACAGGCAAAGAATGGGTGGACTGTGCCGGCTGCAGGATGATGCACACGGTGCCAGTGAAAGCTGGGATGCTTCTCTGGCATGGCCAGGAAGGGTGTGCCTAGATGCAGCAGCTCGCTTCGGGTAGCTCTTGCTACTACCATGTCTTGAGTTAAAGATCACTGAAAAATGGGACTTCAATTCAGATGCTGTGGCCAATGGCCCAGACCCTTTAGAAAGTCAACAGGCAGCCAAAAGAAGTGCCTGGTGAGGGCCCAGGAAGCAACGGAGTGGACAGTGGAAGAACTGAGAATGTGCTCTACTTATACCAAGAATAGGGTGTTATCTCAGCAAACCTATCATAAGAGAAAAATATCAGAAGTCAAAAAATGCACTTATCCAATGGTTGGGTACTTGCCTCTAGTATGCCTGAGGCCCTGTATTCAATATCAGCATCAAAATAAGTAATTAATAATGAGTAATTCTCAAAGCTGAGGAGGAAGGTCCATGTCTGCTGTGGAGTAATCATTCTGTACACTGTGAAAATGTGTTGCTCTCATTGTTAATAAAAAGCTGATTGGCTGATAGCTAGGCAGGATTTTCAGGGCAGAGAGAATGCTGGGAAGAAGAAGGGTGGGGTCTGAGTAGTCTCCAGCCAGACTCGGAAGAAGCAACATAGGAAGTTCATAGATGAGGGAAACAAGCCTCAGGGCAGCACATAGATGAATAGAAATAGGTCAGTTTAAGTTGTAAGAGCTGGCTGGAGACAAGCCTAAGCTATCAACTGACCATTTATAATTAATAATAAGTCTCTGTGTGGTTTTTTGGGAGCAACAGCTGGGACACAGAGAAACTCTGCCTACATGTATGTATTATCATAAGAAGATATCTTGAGAAGTTAAGGCAGGAGGATCATGAGTTTAAAGCTAGCCTGAGCTACTTAGTGAGACTGTGTGTGGAGATCAGGCTGTGCCCTGCTCTAAATTAGTTCATCTTTATTGTTGTTGTTGTTGTTTTTACTCTTTTAGGGGGGCCTGCCACCCAGCTCCCAAATAAATCACACACAGAGGCTTATTCTTAATTTTAAATGCCCAGCTTTAGCTTGGATTATTTCTAGCCAGCTTTTCTTAACTTAAGTTATCCCATCTACCTTTTGCCTCTGGGCTTTTCTCCATTCTCTTACTTCTGTAAATTTTACTCATACTCAGTGGCTTGCTGGTTGCGTGGCTGCGTGGCTGGCCCCTAGAGTCCTCCTCCTTATCTGGCTCCTCTTCAATCTCTCCTCTCAGATTTCTCCCCCTATATATTCTCTCTGCCTGCCAGCCCCACCTATCCTTTCTCCTGCCTCGCTATTGGCCATTCAGCGCTCTATTAGACCATCATGTGTTTTACACAGGCACAGTAACACAGAGTTAAACAAATGCAACATAAACAAAAGTAACACACCTTAAAATAATATTCTACTACATATCTGTATAGTGAAAAACAGAGTTTCAGGCTGTTTGCTCTAGGGGATTGGCTCCATTTTGAGTACAAATGCAGAGGCACAATGACTCTGCATCGCACTGTGTACTCACCTGTCCCAGCACCAACCAGGAGGCACAGACTGATAAATACTATTCCTACAATAAAAAGGGCACCACCTTGTCAACGTGGCACACGAACACATCACTGTTAAGCCACAAAGCAAAGCTCAGAGGATGGAGAGGTTTAGGGTAGGGGAGGAGGGGTGTGAGAAGTGTTGGGAGGAGCCAGGGCTCTGGTGGCCAGCTTCCACTTTGTTATGTTAATAGGTACTCAGCCTTTTGTCCTGGGTTTCTTTGGGACCTAACAACTATCACTTCCACACCAATCAAAAGTTGACTGGTCACAAGTCAAGTCATTGTAAGTTGGGCACCACCATCGGTAGCCGTAAATACTGGTTTGAACCCCAAGACCAGTTGTAGAACCGGATTGTTGGGAGACTTCTTCCTGATTTTGTTCTGAACGTTTGCATCCGAGTTTACCCTTTTCTTCTTTCTTCATTATCTAACTGGAGATGAATTAATAGCAAGCAACTGTACACTACAGTTCGTGAAACACGGATGTCAAGGGGAAGAGCGACTCAGCTAAAGTCAGGTGTGCTCCCAGAAGGAACAGCTAACCGTGTGCTTGGTTGTGAATGATGGTGCCATTGAGGCCAGAAGAGCGGCTTTGCTGGTGGTGTAGACTTGTCAAGGGCAGGCTGTGGGAGTTAGTTCATGTGTCATAGTCTAGGTTAGGTTTGGCTCCTGTTGTTGGTTAGACACTGTGTAGATATAACCAACGTTGTGAAGGCAACCACCTCAAATAAGGTTCATTATCACTGGGCTCCCGTGAGGTAGAGTATCATCAACTGAAGGCATTCATGGGTAAACGGAGTGTTCCCAAGCAAGACGCCCAGTGGTCCAGTCTGTCCTTTCTGGTGGCCTGTCTGGTAGAACTGCCCACCCCCAAAAGCCACATAAGCTAATTCTTTGCACTGAATCATATCACATCTATGTCTACTGACTCCTTTTCTCTGGTTAAATGTGGACTGGTATGATTTTGTTTCCAGAAATGTAGAGAAACCAAACCGACTAAAAGCTGAGGATTTTTTTTTTTAGGAGAAAGAAGGGCATCTGATCCATATCACAGCTGCAAAGTCAGCTGTGAGCAGAAGAGGCTCACAGTCAGCTGGCAGCGTAGGGGTTCAGTCACGGCTCAGCCGCCCTGTTCCCGAGTGTGAGGACAACAACGTGGAGTCACACGGACCTGAACTTGAACTTCAGCTCCCAGGACTGAAAAAGGAGGCATGCCTTGATGGGAACATTATTGTGGATATCACAGAACCACGATCACAATTGTCTCTGGGAGCAAGAGCTCCTCAGATTGGAATCTCTGAACTCCAAAGGCCCATGAGAGGTAGCAGAAGACCCCCCCCTCACACACACACACACACACCTTAGCTCCGTTTATCACCTACAATTAGACCTTCATGTTCAGGAGAGTTTGCTACCACAGTCACAGTGTTTGCGTGACCTTCCTCCCCACAGCCTCTAAGCTATGAGCCATCCTGAAGCTGCATCCAGAAAGAGATGTCCGAAACTAAGGGTATCTAGGCATGAATTCTGGATTTGAATGCAGAAACAGGATGCAGAAATTGGCATGTACCAGGCAGGCCTCTTTCTGGGGACTAGTTGTAGAGTTTTTTGTTGGTTGATTGGTTGGTTGGTTGGTTGGTTGGCCTTTCTTTCTTTTACTTCCTTTCTTTTTTTCTTTCTTTCTTTTTCTTTTTCTTTCTTTTTTTCTTTCTTTCTCTCTCTCTCTCTTTCTTTCTTTCTTTCCTTCTTTTTTTGAGACAGGGTGACAGGGTCTCTATACATAGGCTCTGACTGTCCTGGAACAAACCATGTAAACCAGGCTGGCCTCAAACTCACAGAGATCCACCTACCTCTACCTCCCAACTGCTGGGACTGAAGACATGTGCCACCACACTCGCCTGTCAGTTGTAGTTCTTGACTCAGTCTTATTGGAGCTATGAAGTTCCTCCAGTGCCTCCACCCACCAGGGCTGGAGGTTGAGAACTAACTTTGCTTATTTAAAGAAGCCTGAGCCACTCCACTCCTACCCACAGTCTCTCCACCCTCCGGCGTAGCCCTTAGCGTCCACTCTGGAATGCCAACGTTTCCAAGTGGTTTAGGATTTCAGTCATTGAGAAATTTAAAATTCTTTGTGTACCAGCTACCAGGTTACCTCATAGGTAACTTTTTGGTGATCCATTTTTGTCTGAGGCATCACCAAGTTAATGGAGACACCTTCGGCTGGGGGAGGAGCCTGTCTTAGGAATGCTGGCTTATCTCCTAACAGGCTTGGCTCCAAGATAAGAAAGCCAAAAACCCTGAAGAATTAAACAACCTGCCATGGACAGAGGGCAGACAAAGGGCAGGTCCTGGACCTGAGACCTGAGAACAGCTTTTGGATTCCAGAGATTACATGCTTTGGACCCAGGAGATAAAAGTACAAACTTCTCATTGTAGAAATTCAAGTCTGATGAAATGGGAGGGGAGGCACACCTCATCTGGTTCTCTCTCTCTCTCTCTCTCTCTCTCTCTCTGAGAAGCTCCAGTGTTCTTGCCTCCAGGCTTTGGGACAGGAAGTTCTTGCAGATCACACTTAGATGTGCTAAATTCCAAGCATTTTGTGAGGTTTGACTGACCCTACTCTGGAAGGCTGGCTGGGTTACCCTCTCTCTTTGTAAGTACAGTGATGGAAGTCCCATGATGTTTCTGATCCACCTCAGATAAGAGTGGTTTGGGTCTGGGTGGGGATGGGAGGACTTCGGAATTCATGAGGCATGCTTTCCCTGTGTGAGTGTGGCTGGCTCTGGTGCAGACATGGGTGTGTGACAGGGTTCTGTGCACAGCACCCTCCCCTACCAGGGAGCAATGGAGTCTAAGCACCACCGTCACATAGCTCTGCAGATCTGGGGACCTAGGATCAGGAGAACTGCAATAGCACTTTATGCCTGCTGGTCCTTTTCACAGCACGGAGCAGTAGATTCCCAAGCATGGCAGTATGTCACAAAGCACAATGTTGCATAGCACTATGGATTTGAATTCTCAACCCAGCTTCTCTCTAAATGTTACAGTGACTTCTCATGGCATTGGCTCCTCTCTGTCAAACAGGGAGCTGTGTTCACGACAGAAGCTAGAAACTATACCCTAAGGGGCTGCTGGTGAACCCTTAGTCAGCTGTGGTAAGCGTGTGCCTCTAATCCCAGGACTAAGAAGGCAGAGGCAGGAGGATCTCTGAATCCAAGGCCAGCCTGGTCTACAGAGCTAGTTCCAGGACAGCCAGGGCTACACAGAGAAATTCTATCTCAAAAAGAAAGAAAGGCCGGCCGGTGGTAGCGCACACCTTTAATCCCAGCACTCGGGAGGCAGAGCCAGGCGGATCTCTGTGAGTTCGAGGCCAGCCTGGGCTACCAAGTGAGTTCCAGGAAAGGTGCAAAGCTACACAGAGAAACCCTGTCTCGAAAAACCAAAAAAAAGAAAAAGAAAAAAAGAAAGAAAGAAAGGAAGGAAGGAAGGAAAGAAGGGAGGGAGAAAGAGAGGGAGGGAGGGAGGGAGGAAAAGAGGAAAGGAGGGAAGATCCAGATTACTACTGGCCTTAATTGTTCCCACCGCTGAGTCCACCAGAGCTCCAAACCCATGGTCATTGGTTAACCTATGTGGCTCACAAAACAAAACTAATAGACATGAAAGTGAGAGATTTGTGGTAAGGGGTACGGACAGGGTTTGTTTGGGAGGTGGGGGCTGAGAGTGGTCAATATGCATGGTGTACATATACAAAAGAGAAAAATAATAAAATTTTAAAAATTCAGACTGCCAACCTAATTTTTTTTTTTTTTTTTTTTTTTTTTTTAAGGCAGCCTAGGGCCCGCTTCCTGCTCTGCTTCCTGAGCTGCTGGCCCTGTTAGCTCCTCCTGGGTTCACATTTTAGCCCAGGCCTGGAGATGTTTCTGAGCTAGTGGAGCTGGCTTTCATGCCCTGGCTCTAGACTGGCCTGGAGTTGGCCCTTGGTCTGGCCAAAGAAGATGCCCTGTGACATGGGACGTGGAAAGGAGCAGCTAGGGAGAGCCTGTGCCCCCTCCACAAAGACCTCAGCCTAAACAAGCTGGGTGCTCTGACTACCACCTGCTGCTAAGCCTGGGAGGGTGTGCAGGGGTTCTGGACCCACGTGAGCCAGGAGAGCCAGCCCTGAGGAGTCCCCTCCACTGATCCCCTCCTTGGATTTGGAGAGGCACAGGCAGGGGTAGTCTGTGGAATGAGACCTGTGTCCCCTGGGTGTTGGGTCTACAGGCGCCACCTCCAGCCAGACCTCAACTCTGTCTGAACAAAAGCCAA
Source organism: Peromyscus eremicus (assembly GCF_949786415.1). Taxonomy (NCBI): domain Eukaryota; kingdom Metazoa; phylum Chordata; class Mammalia; order Rodentia; family Cricetidae; genus Peromyscus; species Peromyscus eremicus. The sequence goes on from NC_081424.1 coordinate 60,124,898, forward strand.
CTCCACTGGCTGCCTAAGCACCGGCTCGGTCTAGAGGGTGACGTAGAGCTGTTTAGACCCCACAGGATCTTATTAATGCCCAGTCAGGTCATGCAGGATATGTTTGTTAGTGATTAGATTTGCAAGAGTTGTGCTCTGGGGGTTTTGAAAAGAAGAAATTCAAACCAAATTTAGAGAGCTTCTTGATGAACAGTGAAGAAGCACTCTGTACCCTTGGTTCTTCCTCCACCCTCCCTCCTGGTGCATTCCTGAGAGCAGATGACTCTGTATCACTCCCTCAGATCCTAATGCCTCAGGGGCTGGCTTTGCAAACTTCAGACTTCAACAGAATAGCAAAGTCTTCAGGTTTGGGGTTTACCACAAGCCAACAGCAGTGACGTAGATGAGGCCCTCGGCTGCCATGACACCTTGGTGGGTGGATGAGTGTGGAATATCTCTCCTCCTCTGGCCACCTGGCTGCCATTCTCTCTCACTGGCCAGTCTGGCCAGGACTGCTTAGAGAAAGTAATGAAGGAGGAGCCCTCAGGTGAGGTGTGGCCTGAAGTGAGTTTTCATTCTTCTCGGAGTTGCATTATTGATGAGCACACTATAAAATTTTAAACATAATAAATAATGTATTTAGAGCAGTGCCAGTGTGTGCATATTTACCAGTTTGAGCGATTTAAATGGTGGACAATGTGAAAATGCTTCTTTTAAATGAATGCTATGTTTAGGTACAGAGAGCAAATTCTCACTTTCAAACACTTCTTCTTGCATTGCTATTGTGTTGATTAGTGTCCTTGCTTGGGGGTGGGATATGAAATCATGTTTATTTAATACCTGTATCAGAGTTGTTGCTAGTGTGTGCATGTGCTTATGTCTGTGCACATACATACTGGGAGAAAAGGGGGGCTATGAAAGCCGCCACACAGCTGCACATCCTTAGTCAGGTGGAAAACAGCCCACACCTGTGCCCTAATGGGCTCTGTTACTCAGAAGGGAGAAAGCCAGAGGGGATCCCATGCTCTTGGCTGGAGGATTCATCAATGCCTGACCTGAGATGACCTCAATCTTTTCCTACACAGAAGGGGGAACCCACTGGTTCCCGCCTACCTCTGAAGCAGAGGTTCCAGTGTAGATGGGGTACCCCAGGAACTTCCCTCTACAAGGTCTCCTAATGAACAGCCCTGTCACCTAGGCATAGAGGAGCCCTCGGTAGCAAGAAAGTACTCAAGCCCCAGCTACAAAGTTCAAAGTGCTGCAAGTCATGTCCTGAACTGATGCCTCTGCAGCCGGCTGTCAGAGACTCTGCTACCCATTCCTCAGCTGAGGAGAGGCCATCAACCTGTAACCCATGGGATTGCCAGTCGCCTAAATGAAACAGGTGCAGACAGGTTCATGGAACCTGCAGCCTAATCACTAACAGTCACTAATCTCAGTGGCTGCCATGGTCATGGTCTCCTGTTCCCAATGCCGTTGGTCACCTAGGAGAGGGCCTCGGCCCTTGGAGAATCAAGTCACCTTCAGTGTGGTGGGAAAGGACACACCTTAGTTTGATTTGACTGCTTGAAAACACCGGCAGTGAGGCATGGCTGATTACAAATGCTGGCCGCTTGATTAATGGTTGCAAGCCACTGCCCTTAGCAAGGAAGGCGTGCCGGAGCAGAACCATAGGGGTATCTATCACCTAGGCCACCGATGGAGGACTATGACCATGCGAATCCTACACAGGGCTCAAGGTCAGGGCACCAACGGACCTGAAATTCTTGTGGCTTGGGCCTGTCGCTCCGTTGGTAGAGTGCTTGCTTTCCTGACACGCAAAAAGCCCTGGGCTCCATGAGCAACACAATGTACCAGGTAGAGCAGAGTCCCACGCCTGCAATCCCAGCACTCAGTGGGTGGAAGAAGGGGGATCCTCAGCTACATACTAAGCCAGCCTGGACTAAATGAGAACTTGTCTCCAAATAGATAAATAATGAAAACTAGAATGCTGAATTTCTCGGTGTTGCTGTGGGGTGTGTTTGGGGGTACATGTTTCTGGGAAAGAGGTTTGAAACGTGTCTGGTTTGTGGAATTCTTCATCCTGGAAAGTTAAGGACCACAGTGGAGGAAGATCTTACATTTAATACAATAGGGGACATTTTGAAGACAAAGGAGACTTACATTTTGAAAATGGAGAAAGCTTGCCATAGGGGAGGGTCTCATCATTCTTCCCTAGGGAAGAAGACGTGAACAGTGTTTCTTTTAAAATCTGCCTCACGTTATAACCAACTTTTAAGAGAAAACGCTCGCAATTTAACATATTTTAAATAGAAAGGCTTAGCATTTAACCTCGTCCTCATGGGGCATTCCAAGTTCTAGGAACGTTCTGTTTCTTTCTGTCTATTGAGAATCTTCATTTCCTCCGTACCCAGTTTTCAGACTCCCACACATCCCTGTGAAAACTGTTTTGCTGCATTTGGTGCAATGCGTCTGTTGATGACCAATCGAGTCAATCTTAGTCTCTTTGGAATTTGGAATGCATAGTGTTCCACAACGTACAGCCTGGAGGCCCTGAGACAGTCACTTCTTGGTGGACATGCTTCCTTAGGTATTAGGAGAAGCACTGCTGTCCACTCAGGGAGATATGTCTGCCTGACAGGTGCAGGGGCCTTACAAAGCTCACAGAGGATAATCAGGCAGTTACCACGTTCCTTCACGAATATAACTGATTTTCTATCTTTTTTCCAGGAATCAAAAGACTCTAAAGTCTCACAGACTCCTAATCCTTCTGTCTATTGTTAGATCCAAATTCCAGCCTCCTTATAGTATATAGTACAGTATATAGGCTCTCATAGCAGCTAATCCTGTCTATTGTTAGATCCAAATTCCAGCCTCCTTATAGTATATAATACAGTATATAGGCTCCCATAGCAGCTAATCCTGGCTATTGTAAGATTAAAATTCCAGGCTCCTTATAGTATAGTATACAGGCTCTCCATAGGCTGGTCTGGTGCTCAGAACCAGTCACAGACACTGCTCTGGGCTTCTCACTGACAGTGGCCCAGATTCACCCTGAATCCCAGGGGGAAACAGCCAGCCTAATACCACAGGGTGTCTGCCATGGGAGCATCCTGCCTCCACGGAAGGCTAGGGATCCTGGATCTTATGCTCCAGAGCCAGCTCAGGGCTTCCCTGTTCACCTTTCTGCAAGTGCAGTCACAGTCAGCTCAAGCTCTGGTCACCCCTACTAGATTCCAGGGCCAGCCCCTGGTGGAACCTGTTGGTCCGCTTACCACCTGGCCCTGGGAAGCCTGGCTTGTTTGTGATTTCAGTAGTAAGTTACATAATAGACCCAGGCTGGCTGTTTGGCATGTCAGATACACCCATCTGGATTCATACAGGGATCTTCGCCCTGATAGCATGGCTTCAAGAAGGATTTGTGGATCTGTTTCTCTAAAATTAGGATGCACAGGGTTGATCCAAAGCATGACATGGTGGGGCACATGCCCGGAGACTAATATGCGTCTGAGTCCCGGGGCTCCCTCTGCCTGTCTGTCAACAGAGATAGCCCTGCTTGGGTTTCCACCTGCTGCAGTGACCACCAGGCCTTCCTCTTTTCTGGAACACCCATTGTTTGCCAGATTGCTGGCTAGCTTCCATTTGTGCTGACCCCAAAGCCCTAAAGTAGATGGTGCAGATGCCCAGGTACAGCCTGCACTCTGTGGTGCAGTGACCCCAGAACCCAGCAAATGTGCTTCATCATGGCTCTGCCACTGCTTGTCCCGGGCACATGGGGCAAACACCTACCTTTAGCTCTCCTGCCCCATAAGTAAATAATCAGTCTTCCCCTCTAAGCAGTGATTAAGAAAAGCAAGCAAGATCCAAATCCATCTCAAGAATCTACAAAGGACGTGGCCAAGTGGCTGTGGCTGGTGCTCTGGGCTGGGTGCTGGTACCAGTGCCAAGGAAGCCATCCTGCCGTCAATGATTGCACTCAGCTAACCACACCACCTGTTACATCATAGCCACAATCTCAAAGACTATGAATCACAGAACTGGGGCCTAGAGCAGCTCAGAAGCAGCATCCTGACATAGGCATGTGGCTCAGGGAAGGACCTACGTCAGCAGAGCAGGATGGGCATGGGGTCTGCCTTCCTGCTAGCACCCAGAAGCTGCCATGGCAGGAGCCAGGCTGGGAGGCCCCAGGGTGCCTCATGGGCCTGGCTCACACTTTCCACAGGAGGAAATACGGACACCTCCAGAGCCACCCCAGGTACCACAAACCTCTGGTCACCACGGTCCCAAGTGCCAGCTCCTCAAACTTCTGTTAAATCTTCTAATGATTTTAGTAGGGTTTTTGTTGTTGTTTTTAAACTTTAAAGTAAAACTCAGGTGTGTGTTCAGAAGTCATTTTCTCTTTCAAAAATGTCAGGATACTACAGGTATATATATATATATATTTTTTTTTTAATTTTTTTTTTTTTTTTTTAGTTTTTCGAGACAGGGTTTCTCTGTGTAGCTTTGTGCCTGTCCTGGAACTCACTTGGTAGCCCAGGCTGGCCTCAAACTCACAGAGATCCACCTGGCTCTGCCTCCCGAGTGCTGGGATTAAAGGTGTACACCACCACCGCCCGGCTAGATATATTTTTTTTTTTTGTTTGGGGGTCAGCCTATGAGGTGTGTGGTACTTTCCGCTCACTGGCCATGTGGTTCTGAGCCATATGACTTAATCTTTCTGGGTTTCTTTATTGCTCCTATGAAAAGTGGAGTGAAGTAGAGCCTATCTAGAGAGTTGCTGGGGAAATTATGTTCACTAGTACATGTAATAATCCTTAATACCACGGAAAGTGCATACTATAGAAGCCTTCTTCAAGCATCACTTGGTCAATTCCTTCCCCTTCCTTCCCTTGTGGGGAGGAGTCATGCATACAGACACACTGGACTTCACCAGCATGGGTCAGTCAGAGACTCGTGTAAGTAGGATCTGGTTTATATCTTGGTAATGGTGGCAAGTGTAAAGATGGGCACTAGGGCAAAAGCTCCCTGCTGTCACCTGAAATCCCTCTGGATCTCAAATGGCCAGTGTCCCATGAGTCACTGAGAGTACAGAGAACACCTCCATGCTTCCTTCAGCTTTACGTAGAAGAGATCCTGATTTTATAGGGCTGTATCCCCAATTCCTTAAGGGTTCAAGTGGATGGAAGCGGAAGTGAGCCTCAGCACCCGCCAGCCATCTGCCTCCTTCCTGCTTTGAGGTCTCAGGTTGAGCAACACTGTTGGAATGCTGAGTGGTGTTACTGGAGATCATAACTCTCAGCACCAGTTAGCCTCATTGCCTCCCAATCCTCATCCACGCAGCTCCATCTGCCTGGGGGTGAAGATGCTTGCCTGTGGCTCAGCCCTGCACACACATAGCCATTTCAGTGACTATCTCTGAGAATGGGAAAGGAAAGGCATCAGTTAAAGCTCCATAATTATTGTCCCCATTACCCATATTGCTTAAAGTCGATGAAATCGCCCATCCACATGGCCTTCTGTAGACAAGATAGCTGTGCTGGGAAAGCACAATGAAGGAGATCACTGGCCTTATATCAGAACACCAAGATTGCTGTTCCCTGGGGCCAACACAGGATAGACGTCATAATGGAAGATGCCTGGGTAGACTGACTTTATAGTCAGTGCAGAGATGGCATTTGTTTCCATAGGTCTTGAGTACCCCAGTTTCTCCAAGAGAATCTCTGTCACTCACCTGGCTGCCAAGCCTCCTGATGTAGACATGGTCTTCTCGGGATCCCCTAAATTATTCATTCATCCAACAGATGTTAGTTGAGTTACTCAGTGCCAAGTGCTGTGATGAGTCACATCGAAGCCTTCCCCCGGAGCGTGGTATCACCGAGGGGAGACAATCAGGTTAATGACGGTTACGTAAGCTTCATGAAACAGACGCTGTAGTAAATGTTCAGACATTGCTGGAGGCTGGGCCATAGTTCCCTCAGGTTGAAAGCTTCTGGAGGAGCCAGCATTGGAGCAAGCCTTCAAGGGTCCTCAGCAGAAGAGACACATGACCATGATCCTAGTGGTTAGCTAACCTCTAGCTTCCTGCTGAGCTAGACGATATTTGACACTGTTCAAACCCAAGTATGAAGTTGAAAGATGCATGCAGTGAGAGGCCTCACTCCCAAGGACCGCCCCCCCCCCAGTCTGTGCAACTCCCCCACCCCTTCATCATTGACTCTCGCTCCTCAGTCTGCTTGTCCTTCTATTTCTTCACATAATCGCAAGCAGATGATAATGTACGTTACTATCCCTCCCTTTCTATGTAGCTCTGTGTTCATTTTTTCCCATTGAGTTCCAGAGCTCTTCCCCCGGCAGCTTCTTTATTCTCTGACAGCTTCATACTCTTCAAGCAGATCTGGAGAGGTTGCATCTGAGCTGTACTCATCTTCTGTGCTCACAAGCTATGCCACTGTGAGCGGCCCTGTGTCCATGCCGTTCTGCAGGCATACGGATTGATGCACATGTCTGTCACGTTAAATTAAACTGGGGCTGCTGGGCCGACTGTAGTGCACCATACAGCCTTTCCTCCTGAGGTGGTGTGCCGCCTCGTTCATCTGCCAGCAGCCGTGAAAGCTCAGCTGACTGTGGGCTGCTGGAGGAGACTCTGTCACCACTTACTCTGGATTTCCTGCCACAGAACTGATGGCTTGTGGCGATTTCACGGTTCCTTTTCAATTCCAAGTACAGTTGCGTCTTCCCATTTCCAGGCCCTTGGAGCTGTTTCCGGGCTAGCCCTGTCCCTGTACCATGTATGAATGAGCTCTTGCTCTGGTTCTGATACCTGTGATTCTGATCTTCTGCTTTGAAGACAGAAAAACGTATCAGGGCACAGCCCAAGAAATAAAGACCCTGGAGTGAGGGAGACCTCCCATCTTGAGGTCTGCTTATCCCCGCTTCAGATCAGCTCATCTCAAACCCAACTAGACGGTCACAGTCCTCAGAGGTGCCTGGTCGATAAGCTGTGTACTGCAGCAGTCTGCCAGGCTCCAGTGTCTCTGCTGCCTCCATCCCTCCCTCTACACAACAGGACAGACACTCTTTCTGACCACAGCCAGATTGCCCCCCTGATCTCGACGGGATATTCAAATTTGGCTTCTGGAACCTTCCATAGGAAAGTTCACCAGGTCTAGAATTAAGGAAATACCTTCGAGTTAGATCTGAAAAAGACAGGAGAAGAAGGAAGGGGAAAGCTATGGTAAAAGTCACCCCCTCTTGCCTCCAGCACTGTTCTGGAAGCTTCTCGGATCACGCTTGCCAAACCCAAATCTGACTGCAGAACAGAAAACCAAACATTTTAGGAAAGGCCTTCCCAGGAGAAGAAAGTGAGGTGATGAACCCAGAACCACATCTCTGCAAACAGTAGGTGCTTGGTCATTATTTTCTAAGTGGATAAATGAATGGGCACAGAGGAAGCTGTGTGGGGACGATGCTGGCCATGCAGTCTGAGGACTTTGGACATAGTACCCGTGAGCCAAAGTCACCCTAGGGGGAAAACCAGCTGGATGGCTTCTTAAAGACTTCATTCACCCCCGGCCAAGACTACAGTGCTCCACAAGGCTTCCTGTCATCCTTGACACGCCAGGGTCAAAGGTGAGGAAGTATTTTGAAACTGTGAGAAATGTTGGCTCCGTCCCTGGCTTCCCAGCTCTGTCCAGAGGCTCCGTGATCCATGTCCTCTGCAGCACATGGGAGTTTTCTCCTGCCAAGAAGCCAAGCAGCTGGGAGGTTCTGCCCTGCTAGTTAACGGCAGGAGCGATGACCACAGATGCTGGGCAACCTTTCTAAGCACTCGTCTGCTGTTAATGCCTCGGATCCTCCCCACAGCCTCTCTTTACACTGTTCAGTTCAGAACACCAAGGAAGGTCCAGGTCCCCCAAGGCCACACGGTGAGTGTGCTGGGCACTAGGACTTAAAAACATCAGAGCAGCGTCACAGAGCTGGTTGCCATCCCCCCCCGCTGTCCCTACTCCCTTTGCCCAGCACACTGCCTTAGAGCCACTCACTGCATACCCTCCCTTCTCTCCCTCCCTCCATCACCCACTCCCCATCTACGGATGTTGATTTGGCACTAACGACTCTCACGTGTTGCTACTTACTGGTTGGGCAACAGTCCAAAGAAGGCACTAGCCAAAAGGGAAGGAAGAGACGGAGACACAGTGTTTTGGCTGGCTGAGAAGGGTGAGGCCTTCTGTAGCGTGGAGGGCCCGCAGATGGTTTCGCTGCTGCCTTCTGCCCTCATCCCAACACTGGTCTTCCCTCCTTTCTCCTGCCACCCTGGCACTACCTGAGAAAGCCTCTTTCCTCTGAGTGACCCTTTCCCCCCAACTTCACCTTAGCTCCGAAGAAGACTGCATCCTTTCCAGAGCACAAACTTGATTGGTGGAGGAAAAGCGATTGGGTTTTCTGTGACCAATTACCTGGGCTGGAATGACATAAGACCTTGATTGCGCTGATTAGTAGAATTATAGCCAGACACACCCCGTCGTCGTCCACAGCTTAGTTGTCCACACACTTCGTGACAGGTGAAACCTGCTCCTGGGATAGCCTCTGCTGCAGATTTGCAAACTCTGAGCTTTCTTGATCTTGTTTTCACCAGCATAAAATCAAATGTCAGCACACAAGCCACCGCAAGGAGACCGTGGGAGCGCCTACATAATGGAGTCTCTGTGTTCCCATCTGGGGCAGAAGAAAGGAGAGCAGCTTTGATCAATAAATAATGTACACAGTAGTTGGGGCTTTCCAAAACAGCCAATGTGCACAGCCCTAAGACTGAGCTGTGCGAAGCTCACACACTCTGCAGGTCTCACTGCATCGGATCATTTCAAGCTGCTACAGGGTTGCTGCCCACAAAAGCAGAGTTAAAGGCTAAAAATTAGAATGAAAGAAATAAAAAGCAAGCCCATTTCCTTCAAAGTTTGAAGCCCAGACACTGTCTGTAGCGTCTATGTCAGATGCCTGCCCAGAAGTCCCTTCTTCCCTTTAGGACAGACTCCGTCAGCCAGATGTTTTCTGGGACAAAAACAGCCCATAGTAACCATGAACCATGACAATAGTTAGCACTGCCCACAGACATCCATTGTGGGTTCTCTGCGGCTCATAAAGGACTGGCTTTCTGGCCCTTTGTTATGGGGATCCCCTCATGGCAAGGTCTGGGCTTGGAATGTCTGCAACATCTGTGCAGAACATGATGTACTGAGACGAGACCCTTATGTGTTTATTCCCTCATCATGCTTTACCTGTTCTGGTCCCAGAATAAAGGCAAAGGAAAAACCACAGAACCTATGACCCCAGAAAGCATGCAGGACAAGCAGGAGCCAAGTGAGTGAGCCTCTGTTGGGCTCCACAGTATCAGGTATCCAGGCTTACTCTGGACATCCATGGTGTACTGGGTCCTATTCTAAAATCTTCAACCATGGGAACTCTTTTTGTTCCCAGAACAACCACTGAGGTCATGGTTGTTGACCGATCCAGATACCAAGGCAGAAAATAAAGAGTGACAGGAAATGGAGCATGAATATGTGACCATTAACTTTTTGTCACTGTGAAAAATACTTGAGATAAGACAAGGAGGAAAGACCAACTTTGGCTCAGTCTGGGTGGTTTCAGTCCATGGTTAGTTGGCCCCATCATTTTGGGGCTTTCAGAGACGAGGCACAGCCTAGTGAGAGTATGTGGCAGAGAGAACTACTTACATCATGTCAGCTAGAAGACAAAAAGAGAAAGAAGGACACTGGAGTCCTTGTATCTTGAAGGGCACCTCCCCCGTGGCCTCAAGGGATGAAGCTATCAGTGTGGCATGATCTAGAATAAACCAGGAGATAAAATTCTTGATATGCCTGTGAGGAAGTTTCTAGACTGGATTAAATAAGGTGGGAAGCCTCACCCTAAATTTGGGTTGCACCATTCCACGGCTTGGAGAGCTCAACACCAGAAGTCATCTCTCTCTGCTTCCTGATTGAAAATTCAATGTGACCAGCTGTCCCATGCTCTTGCTCCCATGCCTTCCCTATCATGTGACCAGCTGCCCCACGCTCATGTCCCCATGCCTCCCCTATCATGTGACCAGCTGCCCCATGCTCTTACTCCCATGCCTTCCTTACCATGGTGGGCCCTACAGCCATGGAAATCAATTGGAACGTCTCACTTCCTCCCACCAGATCCCACCTCTTGAAGGATCTGCTATGTTCAGTAGTGCCACTGGCTGGGGCCTGTGAGAAGCATGGACTGTTACTTCATAATGAGAACACTGGAGACTCAGAGTGGCCAAAGGGAGGTGATTTTTGTTGTTGTTTTTCACTTTTGTTTTGCTTTTGTTTCTTTGGGCTTTGCAAAGCAAGGCTTCAGCTCAGAAAGGCAGGCACACCGATTGACCCAGGATGCAGTTTTTATGACCCTAATGCAGGGCCCTTCTTCCCTTTCTTCGCTGACCGAATTGTCAGAAGGGCACTGTCTTACACATCAGCTGGGTCTGTTCTTTCCTTCTACTCCCTGCGTTTCCCTGTTTCTTAACAATGACTTGTGTGGGTCCATCATTGCATTTTGCACCCTGTTCAGTTTAAAGTTTATCAGGGTCCATCCTTGCCTTTTGCATCCTGTTCAGTTTAAAGTTTATCAGGGTCCATCCTTGCATTTTGCATCCTGTTCAGTTTAAAGTTTATCAGGGTCCATCCTTGAATTTTGCATCCTGTTCAGTTTAAAGTTTATCAGGGTCCATCCTTGCGTTTTGTACCCTGTTCAGTTTAAAGTTTATTAGGTGCATGACATTGCAGGCAAGCTAATTATTTTGCTCTGAACTTTTAGTTTGAGTTGGGTTGGGGGTGACCAGACTAGCACAGTGTGGGAGGTAGCTGGTGAGTCCAGTGTTTCTGTTCATCTGTAATGCTGACTCACATCACCTTTGAAAATGGACCATTACTTTATTTATTATAGATCCTTTAAAAGGATCTTTGAGGGATACTCAAGACTCACACTATGGTCTTAAATACTGTTTTATATTCCTAATTGTGCATCATGATGGAAAAGTTATTTCCCTGTTCCTAGAAACTGACATGCATTGAGAAATGTGACCATATGTCCAATGGTAAACAGGAGACGGGTGAAGAACACTTATTTTTGAAGGGTTAAAACAGCACAAGAGTCCCATGGGGTTCTTAACCATGTCCTGGGCTTCCAGTAGCTTCATGGGTTCAGAGCTTAGGCTAGTAGTTGCTAAGTATGGGGATCAGCACTTCCCTGTCATCCAAAAAAGCTGTCAGCAAGGGGGAGAACAGGTTCAAGTTCTACTCCAGGAGCCCAAGTGTCCAGATCATCACAAAAGACATGCACTGGACATGGTGCCACTCATCAGTGGACCTCTGTTTCCTGAGCTCAGAGAATGGAATTCTAATTTCAATCATATCTGAAGACACAGTCCTCTGGTTTTGAAAATGCTGAATCCCTCCCATGCCGTGGGCTCAGCCTGCCCTGAGGATCAGCAGAACATTTACATTTCTGCTCTCCTCATCCTAGCTCATTGATTTGGGCAAGAGGTCTAACACCTCTGTTATTCTCCTTGTCCTTGAAAGGCTGAAGGTGGATTGGACCTGGAAAGGAGGCAAGTTTATTTTCCTTGTGTTTAAGATGAGTGATGGGCAGATTCTGGTGTGCTCCTGCTCAGGCTTGCCCAGCCCAGCCCTCTGTGAATGAAAAGAGAGCCATGGGTGCTAAGGAACCATAAGAATCCACAGACAGACCCAGGACAGCAGACAGCTGTCCTAGAAGAGGTCACATCTGGACACAGTTAGCAAATACAAGACAGCTTGCCCATGCAAATTCTGGCATGCTTCTTCCAGGGGTCTGACAGAGGTTAGACAGCAGTATGTCTCCAGGTGTGTCTTCCCATCTCATAAGCTTTGGTGACAGCACTCCCAGCGGATCTTTTCTTAGTCTCAATGGATTCTGATTCCTGTATTACTTACCTCAAGGACAGTCATCTTCAAAGGCATTCACTGGCCAAGGATATTTGAATTAATCATAAGGTTACACACTCTGGGCTCCCCCCCTGACCCCCCCCCCAACCCAGGCTTTAAAGCATAGCTCAACACTAGGGATGAAACCAAGATGTAAAAGCACACATGGCCTCCGTGAGAAAGAATATTTGCAGACAAAAACTGAACTGGATTAAATTGGGATTTTCTATCTTCATCTCTCTACCAAGGGCTCTTTGGGGATGAATATAAACTCTAAGACTAAAAGCTGAGCTGGGCCTGGGCACAGATCTTCTTTATGTGTGCTTTGTTTCCATTCTGACCTAGGAGGCACAAGCAGGCTCCTTCAACGTTGGGTGTCCCAGATTTTGTGTCTTTTTATGACTTCTTCTCCTCAGAGGCTGAAGTATAGCATTGACATCATGCTATAGGTGAGTGAGCTCAGAGCACTAGCTTCTGAGTTCAGCTGGAGCCAGGCAAAACCAAGGATGCTGCTGGGCATCTGGGGACAGTGGACTCCAGGAATGAGCCTCACATCTGGAACACCTGGACCCTTGAGCCTTACCACACTTTAGTGCACCCATCGAGTAAGGCCAAGCCCTCACCTTTTGGCTCCAATGATGATGATATTTAAATCTGGTGGATTGGATGCAGTTATCCAGTAGAGAATGGATGTTAGGATTTGGTCCTTATTTACGTCCTTTAATTACGTCATCAGCCTTCGCCGGCTTCCCAGCCTAAAAAAGCGGTTGAGCCCTCTGTGGGCTCTCTCTCTCTCTCTGTTCCCTCTCCTTTCCGCTCCTTCCCCCCCCCCCCCGTCGGTCCCCCTCTCTCCCTCTCCCCCCATGTCTCTCTCTCTCTCTCTCTCTCTCTCTCTCTCTCTCTCTCTCTCTCTCTCTGTCTTTCTGTCTACTCCCCCCCTCCAATAAAGCTCTAAAAAGGTAACCATGGCTATGATTCTTTTAATTAGCACGCTCCTCCACCGGCATGGCCGCCGCGGGCGGTGACCAGCCACGAGGGGCAGCGCCGCCGGCATAACCAACAATGGATCCAACCATTCCACAGACTGAGATCTGCAATTCTTTTCGGGGAAGGTTTTTCTGTTTCGTTTTGGTTTTTGTTGTTGTTCGACCACCCTACTGTGAGTTCCTTCAGCTGTCCTCCAAAATGCACAACTCAACTCAGCACATAACTTTCTTCCCACAAAGTCTGGAGGGTCAAGAAGAGTCAGGAAGACCATAGCTAGTTCATCAGGCTGGGCTCCAGCTCCTCGAGGCCAGGTGTACCTGCTGTGCATGTTACTTAGAGGCTTGAGATCTCAGGTCCTCTCTAAAAATCAGAAGCACTGGGAGCTTCCTGGTAGTGTAGTTGTACGGGAGAAGTATAAAGTGGCGTGTGGTACCTAGCAGGCACTTCAATTGTTATTATGATTTCCTGGCGAGTTGGCCTATGTGCTCTTCCATTTGGTCGTTGGTGATCTTGTGCCTGTTGGTGTTTATGGTTGTTAGGAGGCAACCTACACAGGCTGCTTTTGATCTTGAGAGTTGTGATGGGGTGCAGGGTGGGAATCTGCAAGGGTTCAGGAGTTCTCTCCTGTGACAGAGATTTCCAAGAAAGGCTGGATTATAGGCCTCATGGAGAGAAATGAACAACTCCTTCTAACCATTGTCAGAATAGGCCACTGTTTCGAGAGTAAGCCACTGTTTCAAGATTTGGCATCTACCTTCCCCAGCAAAGATTAGATTTTTGTGATGATTCATCTTCATTGGCAACTTGAGTAGGCTTAGAATCCCAGTGGAAACACACCTTTAGGTTACCTCTGAGGGTACTAGCTGAGAAGGGAAGATCCGCCATGAAAGACAGAAAACAGGCAGACTGGTTTGTGAGCAGCCACTCACATTCCACATTCCTGCCCTCACACCTTCCTAAGACCACTTCCTGTCACACCAGGAAAATGAGGAAAACGCAGATGAGTCGGTTTATCGCCAGTTGATGGCTTCCTCGTCACTTCTGACCTGGCGCTAGTACCAGAGACAGCAGGGTATGCATCACTGTTGCGGAAAGGAATAAGAAATCGCCCCTGGAATTCCTGCCAGAGCAGTTCCAGAGGCCACGTATGAAGGCCTCTGAAGCACTCATGAACCACCACGTCTGTGGGGATGCGTCCGTGGGGCAAATCAGGCCACAGTTCCACACATGATCCACCCTGGGGAAGAACAGGCCACGGCTCGACACGTGATCCACGCACAAGACAGGTGTTGGCTTCATTACCATATTTCTACACATGGGGTCCTGTGAGCCTTTCCTTCAGTGGCCATGCATTTCCTCTCTGCTTTATTAAAATGATCTTAAGATGCACACATTATTTTCTTAGTTTCGTTTCTTTTCTTTTTCAGGTTAAATTATGGCTCTCTAATTAGAACACGAACATATCTGAAACAATCCTCAGGGATTGCTATCACTTTCTGTGAAATAGCCTTATTTTTCAAAAGATAGTCTCCCAATACTCAGTTTCCCTCGGTGATAATCAGTGTAATATGCAAGGTTTTATTTAGTTCTGTACAGGGACCAAATTTTAGCTGAATAAACAGAATGAATGACCAAACTCAGGCTAAAAGAGTACAAAATTAGGCTCATTTTTTTAACAAATATACAAGTTGTAACAAAGAAAGCTGTTCATCAGGCATTCATTTCCAGTGTTGCTCCTAAGCCTGATGGAGTCTTATGTTCTCTATCCCAATGGTACATGTTATATTATAAAAGTCTTGATCATTTTTGTCTGATAACCATATGAGAGACCCACATATATCTCATGAGCTTCATATAATACTTCACCAAGACTAATATGGAATGTTGGACAACCATGAAGAGAGGCAAACAGAACCAAAGAAGATCACGCTCAGCTGTGGACACAGAGAAGTCACCTGAGACACACCAAGGTAGGCACAGCCAACATTACATTAGCAAATTTTCTGTCCAGAAGTTAGCAGTCAAGAAATCCACAGCAATCCTTTGTAAAAAGAAGAAACCAGAAACCTCAGGATAGGCATCACAGGCCCCACAGTGCATGTCTCATCAGCTCTGCCCACCCCCTTCCCACTTCTTCCCTGAGAAGCCTTCTGGGAGGAGAGTCCACAGTAGAGTTCTCTCACGTAAAACGTGATCCCAGAGGTGGCATTGTCCAAGGAGGCCCTGATGTGGATGAGGAAGTCAGCAAGTCTATCTTGTCAACAGACATGCAAGTGCCTTTCCCAGGAAACAGGACTCACCACACATCATGACCATGATGCTAGGGTGAGCATTACCAGCTTTGCCCTGATGGCGCCCTCAGATGATGACTCAGTTTCCCTGTTGGGAGAACCAAAAAGGTCCCAAGTGCACATATTTATATCCAGAGCTGAGGGATGCTCCCTGGCCCCTCCCAGAGCAGGGCCCAATGCCCAACTCTTCACAGCCTGATCAGACTTTTCCTCACCTTCCAACACTTTCCAGCTTGAGCCAAAGCACAGCGCCTCAAATGCTCTACTTTGTAATCTATTTTTCTAGGCTTCAACTCTTCCTCCAAGCCGGAATCATAGCCCTGCCCAAGTCTCCAACATTTCCTCGGCCCTGCAGAGTTCAGGCTCCAGTACACCTCTGTCTCCTCTGCTCTGATTCAGGGCACCAGCCTGGATGCTGTATGGACCTTTATTATCTACCATTTCCTTTCAACCTCAGTTCCATCCTGAGGAGCATTCTGAAAGCTGTTACTCCTCCACATATCCTTGCTCCTAAGCTAGGAGATCTTTGTGTGAGCCCCCACCACTCCTTTCTCTTATCAGCACCTCCAACGCATGCTCAGCTCTTTGCCTCCGGCCCAGCTGTCTTAGCCATTTGGTGTTGCTATAACAGAATACCTGGAGCTGGGTACTTTATTTTAAGGAGAGGTTAATTTATCTCGTGTTGGTTCTAGAGATTTCAGGTCATGGTGCAGGCATCTGCTAGCTGTGGCAAGGGCCTCCTGGCAGGTGATATCATAGAGGCAGGATCTTGTGCCAAACAGATCACATGGTAAGATAGGAAGCCAGAGGCTGGGGAGGCCAGACTCACTCTTTTTCTAACCCTGGGACCAGTTCACCCTTGAATCAACCAGTTTATCCCAGATCAGAATCAATCAACTCTGATCCCACAAGACCCACTACCCATCCCCTTCTTAAAGACCTGTTGCCTCATCACACTACACTGCAGGTTGTACTTCCAACACGGGAAACCCTGGGGACCCTCCCGAGTGTCATATCCAAACCGTGATGCCAACCCACATAAGCCTGTCTTTCTAGAACACTCATGCCCCTCCACCAACTGCCGAGGAGCCAGACTCCAGTCTGAGCTGGTGTCCTGGCACTCCAGTCTGTCTCATGCCTCACGCCTGCAAAGGAGCTGCCCTGAGGATGCTTTCTGTGCGCTTCCATCCCTGCATTACTCTCGGCCCCCATCATCCCACCACAACAAGCCTGTGTCCTGACCCTAATCCCTAAAATGCCCACCAGCTGCCGCTGAGTTTAAACCACCTTCTCCAGACCTTGAACATGTCCAGCCATAGTACCTGCTCATCTCCTCCTGATCCAAGTACTGTGGTGGGCTCTGTTGTAAACCTGGCACTGGGTTTCCCGGCATGAGTGCATGTATGGACATGCATGAAAGCTGCAGATGCCTTGAGAACCCATTCAAGCTGGACAGCCCACTCCCAGCCGCAGGAGGTGCCCAGTTCCAGGAGTGAAGAGAGTTAACAACTACACAAGCAAATGAACATAGAAATCAAGGTATGCTCAGAAATTAGATGCTGAAAAATTCTTGGGTGTAGATGGCGGTACACATCTTTAATACTAGCACTTGGGAGGCAGAGGCAGGTGGATCTCCATGAATTTGAAGCCAATCTGCTTTATACAGAAAGTTCCAGACCAGTCAAGGCTACATGGTAAGACCCTGCCACAAAAAAAGAAAAAAAAATAGTAATACTAATTCTCAGGCATATCCCCTTAGGCTTCCAAAACTACAGTTATCACTCAAACTCACACATAGCCACTGACCAATACATGTGCATTACAGTACAAATTTTTCATCGAATTGTTCCAATAATCTTTAAATCATCTGCAAATACCTAAAACGTGCATGACATCTGCTTGGCTTGTAAAGCTGTCTTTGAATGAGTTATGGTTTAACATGGACTATCCCTGAAAGGTCTTCTGGCACCTTCCCATTTTATTACATAGTTGTTAGGTGACATCAGTCTGAAGAGAGAATGTCAAGTATCATCACTGATATACTTGATGGTGCAGAAATCATTTCCACTTTGAACACCAATTAAGGGAGAGGGGTCTAGCCCTAGTCATACTATTAAGCCAAACAATGGAACTGTTTATTGAGGAGTCATAGTTATCTGGATGAACTTGACCTACAGAGAGGTCTATGCCCTTGATCTAGTTTCAGAATTCAAATGTTCAACCACCTTTGTATTTGCTTTGTTTCTTTACCTTTCCCACCAAAGCACAAGAACGTTTTCATATAATTCAGCGGACAAATTGATGGTTTTCCCTCTTAAAATTTTGTTTCAAATCGTATTGCTTACATCTTGTGTAAATATTGTCTTCTAGCTTGCCTTCGTTCTCCATCTACTTCTGCATGACTCCGTTGACTCAGAAATCTGAGCGAGGAACCCCGCCTGTTAGATCAGGGATCAAAATAAGCAACAACAAATATCTCTGCTCTCCGTGGGCTTGCAATGTAGCAGAAAGAAAACAACAATAACGGAACAGACACTGTGTGTGACTTACAGACAATGGATGCTGCTGAAGCATTTCCAGGCCAGGAAAACCTCAGACAGACTTCCTCCCTCTCCTAGCAAGACTGCCTCCTTTTCTGCTCTAGGGAAAGTCTTCATCTCTTGGGCAGAGAGCAGTGTTTATCAAAGTGAGTTCTCTGCTGTTCAGCTCCTTTCATGGCATAGATCTGTTAGAGAGGGCCGTGTAAATCCTATGCACTGGATCAAATGTTCCCTCAGCTGAGCGCAGAGCAGCCCTGGGATCCAAACATGTTCCCAGTTTTCACTTCTCATAGCACTTTTCTCTCTCTCTTTCTCATTCACCTGATGCACATTACAACATGACTGGTTTACAGATTTCATTATACGCATCCATTTTATATTAACTATATGTTATTATATCCAGACACAATTAGTTATGATCATTTTAAGCCATTTCAATAAAAAAATCTGGAAACTTCTTAATGGCAGAAAGGACATACTTTCTCTGTGGATTTACACTGACATTGTGGATACTAAGTGTGTGTTGTGTAGGAAGAATTCCCATTAGAACCAGTTTTCCCAGCCCAGGGGTGTGGCTCAAGGCCAGAGCATTTGCTTGCCATGCATGAGGTCCTAGGTTCCATCCCCTGCACTGCAAAAGAACAGAAATTGTCTTTTTAAGTCACTCAAATTATGGCTGCTGTGTATTTACAGGTTTCCCCCACATCTGCACAACCAACAAGACCATTAAACTATCTCAATTATTACATTTTCTTATGAAAAAGGGGTGGAGCTGGATTAATAATGATTGAAATTTGATTACCTTCATTTGCAAGTATTTTAAGAAGTTTCAACAGATGCATACTTTGAATTAAAGTAACAAGAACAACAAAACTAGATTACAATGACCCACCCATAAGGGTCACCTCTGGTGTTATCTCGTACTAGAAGACATCCGTGTGACTATTAGCTGGATTAGAAGGCATTGAGGAATAGTATAGTTCTTTCTATGTATCTCTTACTGAAAATTATCATCTGGGCAATGGTGGCCCACACCTTTAATCCCAGCATTTAGAAGGAAAAGGCAGGTAGATTTCTTAATTCAAAGCCAACCTGGTCCACAGAGCAAGTTCTAGGACAGCCAGGGCTACATAGAAAGACCCTGTCTCAAAAAAAACAAAACAACAAAATTGATAATGAGAACTTTTCATAGTTATTTTCCCCATTGATTATCACGAGTTTCTTTTCCTGTTTTAAATTCTTGAGTCTCTTCCTGTTCCCTGTCCTGTCTCTGTTTCTTGATTTACCCAGATAAGAGGGCAAGTTCTCACCGCTATGCCTTTGTCGTTGACAGGCTGATCCCTTAGGCTGCTTTCTCCAGGCATTTTGTCACAGTGATGAGAATATATATATATACACACATATATATTATATAAACTCTAAGTCTTTAGCAGAACAAGATCTTTCTAGCCCTAAAATGTGGATGATTTAGCATTTTTAAATCAAATGTGGTGGTGAAGTCCTGTAATCTCAGAATTTGGGAGTCAGAGGCAGAAGGATCAGGAGTCTAGTATTATCCTGAATATAGCAAGTTTGAGACCAGCCTGGTCTTCTCCAAAAACAAAAGCCTTTTTAGATATTATTAAAGTTAGTGCTATTTGTACCTAGAATTTATGGCACTGTCAGTAATGAGTCGTGTTTTGTTGAAGGAGTCAAATTGCTGCGTTATGTTTGATCAGTTGGTTCTTTTGAGGTCTTAAAACAGGATTTCACTGCACAGCCTAATATAGCCTCAAACTCTCAATCCTCCTGCCTCAGCCTCCCTACTGGAATTATAGGCATGTGCCACCATATCCAGCTCAAATTGATTTTAAGTTCAGCCACATAGATTGTGTGTGTGTGTGTGTGTGTGTGTGTGTGTGTGTGTGTGTGTGTGTAAGACCCTCTCTTGTGTAACATCAAGTCCTGTTCCAGGCCAGTCTATGTACACAGTGCCAGGTATTCTAGGCAGTAAATCTTATTTACGTTATTCCTTCTCTGTCCCCTGAAGATTGAGAAGACGCCCATCTGTGAAATTTAAAGGAAGTGTTAGTGCAGGTACACAGAGTGCTGCCTGTCTGTAAGATTCCGTTTTGATTTCTGTAGCCACTGTTTCATATGCTCTAAAGAAATGCAACCCACCGATGCAACCAGAGGCTTCTCAGAACAGAGCGAAGAGAAGCCAGACTCGGCTGTCACAGCTGCGGTCCCCTGTCATTGTTAGCACGGCCTGATGAGTTTCCCTTGTGATTTCTGTTTTTGTAAAAAGGTCATCTCATCACAGCTCCACTGAGGACTCAATCGAGAATGCTGGCTCACAGCTCTTGCTGGACAGCATGCTAACGCTGGGCCCTCAATGGGCACGCTGTAGGACCATGGCAGGACTGCCTGGAGATCATCCACGTTCTGCCCATGCCGGTGACTGTGCCACCCAGGAGAACAGCAAGGAGTTGGCTGTGGTTTGTCCCACCTCTGCCATTCCTGGATCTTAGGCAGTCTCACGTGCACTGGCGTTCCATGGTTCTGCCAGTGGGCACTCTGTGTGCTCTGCTGTGTGTGCTCCTCAGACTCAGAAACTACAGTCACGTTGTATTACAGATGAAGGATTGCCAGAACTTTCCATGCTGCTCTGTTCTGGTCAGCACCATGAATTATTTCAGCATACCAGAAGTATATTGAATGCTTTCAAAGAATGGATCCATATTCCTGGCTCCTTTACTCAGGGTTCTTACCTTTGAAATGTAGCAAGGGTTAAATGAGGACAAATGCACAGAGCTTGTGTGTCCTAAGCTGTGGGGATGTGGGCTTTGCATGGCTAGAGCTCTGGGTCTGAAGTAGACTATGAAATGTTGTACTCCTCTCTGTCTCTGGTCCAGGCCCCACCTACCGGGATCTCCATTTGCTTCGGGTCAGCCACAAACTTGGATGCTTCATTCCTCTGGTTTGTTTTCTCCTTAAGAAATTCAGTCCCACTGAGTTTAGTCTACTGTCTACCAACTGTGGGTAGGGGAAGGTGTGATTAAAATCATATTAGTGTTTTGGGGTGTGTGTGTGTGTGTGTGTGTGTGTGTGTGTGTGTGCTTTAAAGAAATGCTCTGCTTCTCCTCTCTCTTTTAATGCATGCATCCAGAAGGAGGGCTGAGTGGCAGCTGCTCTGTGCTCATCTGATGTCAGTCCAGGGCCATGAACAACGGGTGCTGTGCACACCTCTGGAGGGCCCTGTCTAGCTTCTGAGTGTCCAGGTATCTAAACCACACACACTTCTCTCCCCAGTGTCTGCCATGCAGCCTGAACCACGGTTACAGCACACCGTATTTGTTTGTGGTGGAAAGAAAAGTCTTGCTCAGAGAGCGGGACAGTCTGCTCTAGAATGGATTCTTCATAAAAGGGGCCCAGTTGCCTATGTTCTGCTCCAGCATTTCCTCTGCACTAACGTTAGCATCGAGCATCTGGAAGAAATCCAAGGTGAATGAAAAATGTCTCTGGTGCTGTGGGATGCTCTGTGTGCTGTGAATGTGTGTTACTCTGATTGGTTGATAAATAAAACGCTGATTGGCCAGTAGACAGGCAGGAAGTATAGGTGGGACAAGCAGAGAGGACAATTTTGGGAAGTAGAAGGCTGAGTCAGGAGATGCCAGCCCGCCGTCCAGGGAGCAGCATGTAACGGCACACAGGTAAAGCCACGGAACATGTGGCAACATATAAATTAATAGAAATGGGCTGAGTTTAAATGTAAGAGCTAGTCAGTGGTAGGCCTGAGCTAATGGCCAAGCAGTTTTAAATAATATTAACCCTTTGTGTGATTATTTTATAAGCAGGCCATGGGACTATAGGGCCCAGACAGGACCGGGGAAACTTCTAGCTACACTCTGGAATAATCAGAGAGCGATAAACATCTGCTTCAGTCCTTCAAATGTCCACTTGACAGTTTGGCCTTCGAAAGGTCACCAGCTCTACCCATCGAAGGTAATTGGATTCTGGTTCCCCTCTAATTTGACTTCACAGCCCCATCATGAAGGATGAATACACAGACCCAAAGTGCCTGGGAACGTGTGTGCAGGAGTTTTCATCTGGAATAGACAATGGCTTTGTGTGGGTGGCACTGTGGTCCCCAGCGCCGATGACGGAGAAGCTCACTCTCATCCTCCACCTGGTCACACCAGGCTTCTGTGACTACCACTGTTTCTTATCTCCCTGTAATTGAGTCCAGGCCTTGCAGAGCTGCTTCTGGAGGGAACCTTTCTTGTCTGCTTGCCTCATACAGAGGCCTAGAAGCCTTTTCCAAATGCTCTCTTGTCTCTGGCCAGGATCCCTGTGCAAATGTTAATTAATGGTTCTTGCACTGCCGTCCTGGGTGATTATCCCTTGATGATGAAACAGGCGTCTCTTAAAATGTCACCATCGCTCAGGGTCAGGCTGCAGGTCTCTTGTCTCATGTTGTCCTGCCATGCCCAGCCACCCTGGCTGAAGTCATCATCACAAAGCCACTCTGGTAGCACCCCTTCCACTGCGACCCCTCCCACACAGTGACTACAGTGACCCCAAAGCCCTGGGATCCCCACCGCATGCTGCCTACTCTCTGTGGGTACCATCCCCACGATCCTCACTCTCTGTTTCCTCTCTGCATTCTCACAGGCACCCTACCTGCCCACCTGTCTCAGTGTCTTCTTCCCTTCTACACCCTTGTCCAGACTATTGTCCCAGATGATGCCTGGGTGGTTCCTCCTTGGCTCAGGAATGTAGAAGGCTAGTAATTACTGACCATGGCAGACTGCCTGCTTCTGTCTAGTCCTGAGGACTGGGCCCACCAGTCCTGGTGCCTGGTCCACCCTCACTTTTCTGGTTTTCTCTGAGACCCCTTTGGCCTTTCTCTAGCTCTAGGCTGCAGCTCTAACGCGCTCCCTCAGCTCAAAGCAGAGCATGCTTTTGGAGGAAGGGGGAGATAAGGGGGGAGACAGAGCTGACGGTGTTCCTCCCCTCACCCAATCCTCACGGGCATCCTTGGTTCCATTTCATAAACTGTCAGGCCTTTTACTCAGGATCACAGGGCTACAGTGAGACCAGAACAGGACTCCAGCCAGCTGTCTTCACTCAGAAACCCAGGACTCTACAGAACCATAAACAACTCAACTCAAAGGCTGCCTACCTCCCCTTTCTTCCAGTCCCTGAAACAGCTATAAGTGTCCAGGGTGTGCAGGAAGTACTTAAGACAATGAAGCAGTGCTTGCTGAACATACTCAAGACCCTGGGTTCACCCCCCAGCCCCCTAACAAACACAGTGCCCCCTGCCCTCCATCCACCTTACACTGTCTTCTAAGTCCTCCAGACTTGTCTTGACCTCACAGAACAAGCTGACACTCCACTCTCCAAGGAAATGCTCAGCTACCGACCAAGTTAACTTGTCCTTGGGTCTCCTGTCACATCGGAGTGCTCAAAAGCCAGAGCAGGAAGTTAAAGGTGGACAATGGTCTCATCTGTTTCTTATAAAAAAGGAGATGGCAGAAAGTGATTAAGAACTCAAATAAAAGCCCTCTACTGCTTTAGATAAAAGAGAGGTTGGAGACTTGGCATGCCTTCTCACCACCTGCCAAACGAACCTTTAATTGCCTTCCTACAATACATTTTCCAGGGGAGTGTATGAACACCTGCTTTCCTGAAACTAGCTTACTCTTTCCTTGGTCCATCCTTCCTATGCCTCTGGAGCTATAGAAACGAACCTGTGCTGGCAATCTCCGGAGTTCTACCCTGGGACATTTCCACAGGTAACTTAGAGGCCTCACACTGAAACCAGGCAGGTAACAATGAACCCGAGTCTCTTCCTAAAGATCCCAGCAATCATTTGGGGTCTGCAAGAAGACCATGATTTGAAGAGAATCAGAAGAATCAAGCTGGATGTGGTGACTCACATTGTAATCCCAGCACTTGGAAAGTTGATGCAGGAGGATAAGGAGTTTGAGACCAGCATGGGCTCCACAGTGAATTCAAGGTCAACCTGGGATACATAAAGGCTTGTTTTGTTTTTTTTTTTGGTTGGTTTTTTTTTTTTGTTTTTTGTTTTTTTGTTTTTTTGTTTTAAATCTGAAAGAGGAAAAAAGAGAAAAATTAAACATCATGAGACACAAACCATCTCACAAGTGAGGCCATTTAAATATCTTTGTGGTAGTAGCTACTAGGCCACATCCATGCTGAAGACTTGTCAGTCATGAAGACAAACAGCACAGCATCTTGGCAAACAAATCAGTGTGTGAACGAATGTACCACAGAATAAGGTGGTCTCGGAACTGCGCTGGCTACATTGATCAGGCTACATTCCTTCCCCCCAGAAGGAAGAGGGTCTCTGGATGGCAGTCACCTGTGGTAGCCATGCTTAACATCGTCAATTATGAAACCAGAACGTGGTGGCCTCTATCCGTGAGCAGGCCTAGAACCATAACTCATCTCTCACAAATCAGTCTTCTTTATGGGGTAGAATGAGAGACTTGATCACCAGAGAAGGTAACTTAGCCATAGTTGTGTAACCACAAAGTGAACAGCCTGAGGTGTCTGTCCTAAGGGGTCTATGATGGCTACTACAGCCCTTGTTGACCAGTACCCTGGGCCAGGCATGACAGAGTGACAGTCCCCACTCCTGGCAGGTAGCAGCCATGCTGGCCGTTGACAGGCCCCAGCTGAGAAGCAAAGCTCTATCCAGCTTTCAAGTTTCTACGGCACCTCTCCAATCTTCCTACACATTCATATGTTAAGTCTTTTCATTTTTGTGATTCAGTTTTGATTTTAGGGAAACGGTTTGTGTGATTTGAGAACTGTCACGTCTGGAATCCATAGGACAGGCAGCAGCCTGGGCGTTCCGGTGACAGTGGATATATTGCTCTTTGTCTGAAAGCTATTTAGATGCAGAAACCTCAGTTCTTGAGAAGGTGCTCAGGTCTTCAGCTGATGCGGTGAGGCCCACCACACAATGCCCACGGTGGGGACACAGAATGAATGCTAGCAACTTTCCAGCCAGCCGACGGGTTAGTCGCCTCTATTTTGGAAGCAAGTTTCCCACACGACCTGTTCTCTGCATACTTGAAGTCTACCCTGCTCAGCACCATTCGACTGTATCACAGACCCCCATTTTCTCTGCCCTGTGTCTTGCTTGTGCGATTCTTCTGCCACATTAGTGAACCCAAAACAGACCCACTGTCATCCAAGTCCCCAGGAACACACAGCCTCGACACCTAGAGCAAAATTCTCAATCTTCTTGGTCTTGGGACCATTTCTACTTGCAAAATTTATCAGAGGTTTTGCTTCTGTAGGTAATTTCTATCAATATTTACTTTATGAGAAATAAAAACTGGGAATTTTCCAAAATTTAATCCACTCCAAAACAGCAATAATGAACCT
Source organism: Peromyscus eremicus (assembly GCF_949786415.1). NCBI lineage: Eukaryota > Metazoa > Chordata > Mammalia > Rodentia > Cricetidae > Peromyscus > Peromyscus eremicus. The sequence continues at coordinate 60,150,086 of NC_081424.1, forward strand.
ATCACATATTAACATAAATGGTATGTGTTTTTATGAAAAGTAGTCACTCTTTTAAACGGAAAAAATCGGTGCACACAGTTCAAAAGGTACACTTTTGCAAATATGTTTAAGGTGTGGTTTTGATGTATGTGGAGTCAGCCGCAGACCTGCCTCTGTGTTCAGCCCATGTGGTAGATTGCTGTGGAAAACAGGGAGGGAACGCTTCGGCAGCCTTTTTGGACAATTGTGGGTATTCTTTGAAACTATCCTGAAACCAGACAAGAGACAATTTCTTGAAGGCTAATTGAACCTTAGAATCTGAAATCAGAATTTTCGACACTTCTTAGAATCTAAGGCCAAGCTTGCACTCTGCTGCCTCCTCCTTAGATGTTTGGATTGGCTAGATCTTGTAGGTCTCCCCATATAGGTATGCTTCACCTGATATTAAGATGTCACAATTAGTAATAAATATGGCCACTGATCTCACCAGATAGTCTCTGAGTGCTGAGAAACTGACAAGCTCATACTGGGGAACACATGTTTTTTTAAACTAATTTTCACACAAAATCTTGAGTGTCATTGCCAAGCAATACTGCCAGTTAATTTTTTTTAGGAGACAACTTCTTTTCTAGGAAATGCCTGTCCAAGTACCCAAACTTGGATGACCATAGTGTATCTGCTACTTGGTGGTGGTCCAGGGAGAAAGTGGACAGAATGTCCATGAAGTAACATCTACCATGCTTCAAGGCTGCACGGAAAAGCTCTGTTCACACTTTTGTTTCATGCCACAGAAAAGCAAGAAGATGGTGCAGTCAAGAGTAGAAACCTGCCAGGGTGAGTAACTGGCACTGCTTCCTGTTCTCAAGTGGAACCGACATTCTCTCGCTTTAGATGCTTCCTGCTGAAGGATGCAGCAGCCGGGGACCAGTGCCAGAGGACCAGCTACCTCACACAGAGCAAGGAAAGAACATGTTCGTCTTTATTACGGATAGCATTGTACTCAGCTTGGTAGTCATGGTAGAGCTATGCGGAAAACCGATTTGATCTTGCAGACCTCATGGACCTCTGGACTCCACGGACCACACTTTGGGAACTGCTAGATGGTGCATTCCAATCCGTTCCTCAGCTATCTGTGCTTGTCAGTGTGGTGCCCTGTTTCACTGTAACTTGACCTTCTACTGAGCACATCCCATTAAACTAAACTCTAGGGTCACCTACACCTGACTGATAGCACTTGCTCTGTTTCTGACCGTGTAGTCTGGGAACGTTTGGCAAACCTTTAGAAAAGAGTGAAAGTATCTAAGGTACCTACAGTTAATGACTATTAGTCTCTGCTCCTGACTCAGGGTGAAAGGACCCAGATACTCCCTTAGGCAGGCCCATTTTCTCTTGGAGTCAGTTCCCAACCTCTAAGGCAAAGGGTCACTAAGGCAGGAGTTAACAAAATCCTATCACGGTTTTTCTCCTGGAATAGAAGTGTAATTTTATCCTTTTATGCTAGGAATGAGGAACTCCAAGCAAACCAGGACCTTTGTCACCAGTTTTGCAACCAACCTTCTGCTGCTCTGTGGATGAAACGGGATGAGAAGTGGAGACTGAGGGGAGGGCAGGCTCGGAGCTGTCCGCAGGCTGCCCCATCAGTGACAGCAGCCCTGGAGTTAACGTCACGTCTTTGAATCTTTTGTCTTTACATTTGTTGTCTTTCCTTTTCGATTAGATAATCTGAACATTCAAAGAAAGGTGATAGTCTGTACAGGTGGTATGCCAGTCCAAGTGAGCAAAAGTGGCCGCGTTCTTGTGTCCTTACGATCATAGCACATTTTACTCTCCTCTGAGGAGTCCACACACCTTGCTGTAGAGTCCTCAACCGTTGCAAAGTGCCAAGCGAGAGGACTTGGGTCACCCACTTGTCCAGCTATTGGGGACCAATGTGCAAAGCTGCCATCATTCAGGCAAAGCCACTGATCTGTGTGCCGCCACAGGGAGAGCCATGCCAGTGTGCACCCAGCCAGGACCAAGGCAGCACTTCTCCCCCTGCGAGAAGAGACTTCGTGGTACCTGCCAGGGAGGCTGGTCTGATTTGTAAAGAGGTTAAGAAGAGCCTTGAGAACACCAACAGGGGAAGCATCAGAAGACCTGGCTTGCCGCTGGCCCATTCTTATTAGCAACAGAGCCTCGTGCTTGGCATGGAGAGATACTTAAATACTGAGTGGATTCTCAGCACACATTTCTTAGCTCTTCTTATACCCAGTTCCTGCATTTACAAAATAAGAGATTTCAGACAATTACCATTGCTATAACAATGTCTTGATTTGACATACCTATTTTTTCTACCGATCTACTTTCATACACAATGAAAACAAATTACAATCAAGCTTCAGAGTTTAGAGCAATGGAAATAGGCCCATCAAATTCATCAAAAATCAGATTCGTAAAATTCTAAGGAGAATGCAATTCTTTCTTTCTTTCTTCCTTCCTTCCTTCCTTCCTTTCTTTCTTTCTTTCTTGTCCTTTCTCTCTCTCTCTCTCTCTCTCTCTCTCTCTCTCTCTCTCTCTCCTTCCTTCTTCTTTTAAATTCAGCAAAGAGTATGGGGGAAGAACTCGGTCCCAGCCTGGTTAACATTAGCATAACACCTAGCCCTGAATACCTGGCCCTGAATCCCTCTGATTGAGCTGTGTTGAGGGAGGGGACAACATTCATCTGAGTGTTCCTGAGGAAAGGAACCACAGTCTCATTCGTCCTGTGCTCTTGGAGCTGGCCGCCGATCTGGTGGGTGCTCAAGGACAACTCATGGACAAGGGCCCATGTGGGAAGGAAAGGGACGCAAAGCACAGAGCTACCTTTCCTTCTTCCCTCAGTCACAGGCAAGAGGACAGCTGTGCGCACTGTGGATGATTCATTTCTTGTTAACCCTTTGGAAGCTGTGCTTTAGACTAACAGGTATCTTAGCAACCAGGCCGTAGAGATTTTTTTTTTTTTTTTTTTTTGCCATAGCTCTGGGAAATGGAGCTCCAAGCGCAAACAAGAGGAACGGTAGCTCTTCATAGATGGCACTGCAATGCTGGCTTGTGAACACAGGGAGAGGCTGTGTGGAACAGTTCTGAGGTGCCTTTGTGGGTCAGGATTTCATGTGAGGATGTCAACATTTTTTTCTGATTGGCTGGGGTATTTAAAAACACAGTGCCCCAAAGCAAAGAATTGTTTCGTTTTGTTTTATGTCTTTCTCTTGTTGCTACGGCTTACATGAAGCTCCTCCAAAATTCAAGTGTTTGAAGCATAAGCCCCAAATTCACATGTTGATGGTCTTTTGAGGTAAAAGCTATAAGAAGCAATTGGGGTTTCTGAGGGTGTTGATGGTACAGCCCCTGATGGCATCTGGGCAGAGGCAGTTGCCGAGAGGCCTCAGAGAGTAGTCACTTGCACAGTGCGTCTCCACGAGATAGTTTGTCCGTGTGTGTGTGTGTGTGTGTGTGTGTGTGTGTGTGTGTGTGTGTTTCTTGCAGCATCTAGCATCCCTGACCCGTTGGACCATGATCACGTCTGTCACATAGGACTGAGCTGCTCCAGGTCTAAGCCAGTGTCTGCCTCTTCTGAGAGCTCAGCTGAGCCGTATCTGGATGCTGGCAGCGGTCCCTTCCCCAGCTCTGACCAGCCTCTCCCCACACACAATGAGAGGATGCTGTGCATTTCCAGGCATTGATGGTCACTGCAGGGAGTCCCAACCCATACATTTTCACAATAACCGTGCAACTCCGAGCTGAGAAGGAACGAGCCTAGAAAATAGGCAAGGGAGACCCTTGGACTCTCCTGTCATGACCCAGGACTCCACCTCACTGAATCACCTCACCCCGCAGAGGTGGAGCCTCCCCATCTAGTTTTCTGCCTAGGACTCAGCAGCAATGATCGACAGTTCCCAGGAGAGTCCCCATATGCCACAAAGGCTGTTTTATTAACATACATGGCTCTCAGAGGCAGTGATTGCCTTTATATGTGAGGTGGGAGCTTGCCAATCAAAAGGACAAATGACATCAACATCTCTTATGGCCACCTCTTTCTCAGCTGTCCCCTCGTCAGGGTTTTCACTAACCAGTGCTCCTCTGAGCATGCTGAGGATGGAGGCGGGGTGGTGTGGGAGGGTTGAAACTGCAGCATCATCCCTTCTGCTGGACTTGCACTTTGCTTATTGGTGAAATTATTAAGGCCACTCCACGTAGTTAAAAGGGAAGTTTATTTCGTGGCGTAACTTACAAATGAAGGGATAGGTAGGTTGCAGGGTCTAGGAAAGGCATGGCACAGTCCGGCGGTGTTCTCTGGAGAACTCTGCTTGGTCTACCTCCAGCGTCCAGGGTCCAGGAACCAAGAGAGATGGCACATCCGGATCTCGGGTCTTCAGGGTCCTCTCTTGGCCCTGCCTTGTAGGCGTGACAGTTACCGAAGTTCCAATGCGGGTTGGAACTTCCAGATCAAGGTTGGAATGGCTACCCACTACATTTGCTCTAGGCTTTAACTGAAGGAAACACATTTCTGAAGGATTTTTTAAAAATATGTACCTTGTTTGTAAGGAAATCAGTGTCATAATAGTGCTCACTATCCAGGAGAGTAAGAAGGAAGCGGGAAGTGTGGTAACACGTATTGAGTGCCTACTTCTTGCTGGTCTTCAGTGGGTTGTTCCTCTTCCACACTACAGATATCATCTGTATGGTACACAGCAATTGCAAGGGCTGCCCCAAGTGGAATGCTGACCTTGTACTAATTCTGTTCTGGATCATCCTGTTCCCATGGGATCCGTGGTCTCTGGCTGCCTGTCTTTCTCAGTGACATTTCTCAAGATGGATCATGTTTCAGGTTTGTAATTCCTTAAACATCTTTCCTGCTGACCCTTCCCAAGGCCTGGATGCTGTTACCTAAGAAACGAGCACAACAAAGATGCATTAGAGACTGAAAAACTAAAGCCTCAGGGTGTGAAGTTGTAAGTCCTGGCAGCAGCTGGAGAAACGACCTCAGTGTAAAGATGACTGGCAGCAACGTCAGCATCTATTGGCAAACGTTCAGAAGGTGGCATTCGGAGCTGTGTGTCCAAAAAGACCGTACTGTACCGATCATACATGGGTGTGTCACCTTAATGCACATTTCCTTATTGTTTCTCCTTATGTATCTCAGGGTAGACTCAAACCTGTGATTCTCCTGCCTCACTATCGAGTGCTGGGATTACAGGCCTGTGCTTCTGCATCTGGCCCATTTCCTTATTATTCAGGAAACAGAAATAAGACTATGGCCTGTGCTACATGAGCAAATGTGACTCCTGTTATCCAACTGGAAGTGGAAATTTTTCATTAAGGTATTCTGGAAATTTCCAGAAGTCACTGAAGAGTATCAACCCGCACTGAAGCTAGGCAGCTCCTCATTTCTCCAGTGACAGCAGTATAGGGTTAATCCATGATTATAAAGTAGACAATCTAGACCTTCCCAGAGATCAACATGCCACTCAGATGTGATTCTGGACATGTCAATCCCCCCCAAAAGTTAGAGTGATATAAAGGCAGGGATCCACCAGGCACCTGGGCTAGTGCAAACTGAGACACATAGCAAGACTGGAATATGAACCAACTTCAAAGGCTTTGTTAAAAGAATATAAAATTTTTCACTGGTAATTTTTGCATTAAACATATGCCAGACTATACTATTTTGTATATATGGGGCAAAATATAGTATATAATTAAAACAATTTTTATCTGTTTCTTTTTACTGCAGTAAGGTAGCTAAAGGAAGGTTTAAATCATATTTGTGATTGTGTTATATTCCTGTTAGACAATGCTGGGTTTTACCACTTCAAAATATCTGGTGGTTTCAATCAGGTGTATGGTTTTTTTTTAATTAATTAATTAATTAAGTTTGGTTTTTGAGACAGGGTTTCTCTGTGTAGCTTTGTGCCTTTCCTGGATCTCGCTCTGTAGACCAGGCTGGCCTCGAACTCATAAAGATCCAACTGCCTCTGCCTCCCGAGTGCTGGGATTAAAGGCATGTGCCACCACTGCCTGGCCTATTTTTTGTTTTTTGTTCTTCGATTTTTCTTTTCTTTTGTTTTGTTTTTTCAAGACAGGGTTTCTCTGTGTAGCCCTGACTGTCCTTGAACTGTAGACCAGGATGGCCTCAAACTCAGAGATCTGCCTGCCTCTGTCTCCTGAAATGCTGAGATTAAATAAATGCACTACCACCACCCAGCTCCTCAATCAGGTTTTTTTTTACTTAGTATCTTATTAAAATAAAAACTACTTTTCTGAATCTTATAAAAATTTTAATGGAATTGTATCCATTGTTATTTCTTATTAGACTGTAAAATAAGAGGCCCGGGACTGGCTTTAGTAGCTTCTGAAGTCTTCTTAGCTGTACTGTTCTGTGACATTGAACTTGGTGAAAAAGCTCCCAGGATATTTCTAGATGACGAGTTCCAACTGGAGACTCGTGCAACAGAAGCAGTCTCGCTCCAAGCATTGTTACTAGGTCCTGTTCCTAACCCGATCGTGGGAGGCTTGAGTTTCAGAGGTGGGTAGTGTAGGTCTGGCCCCACTGCATCAGCTGGGGCTTTCAGGCTTGAGCTGGTCACTCCAGCGCTTTGTGACTGACTTTTCCATTGTGTCAGAAAAGCAATGGTCCTTCGACAAAGATATCAGAGGGTTATGATGCAGGAGGGGAGAAACAGAGACACTTTGTGTGTAAACTTTGTGGGATGTAAAATAAGACCTCTTCTCTGTGGAGAGCAACAGGAGAACATGGTTCTGAACTGGATAAAAATGATCAATTCGATTAAGAAAGACAGTTTTCTGACAGTTAATGAAATTTCCATAGGCTGTGATTTTTTTTTCTAAAAACCCATAGTTATCTCAAAATGAAACAGGCAGAAGCCCAACCTAGTACTTAGGGCTGTGAAAGCCACCCTCTGTGACACGCTGTTTTACTGGCTGTGTGTGCCTTGGACTACAATTATTTAATGTTTGCCCTTCACTTGTATAAATGGCCAGCATGTAAACCTGTTTGTGAGGGGCGTGGCTGAAGTTAATAATGGGCTTTTTTTTTTTTTTTCAATGAGGGTTCTCCTCTTCTTGGTGACTCAAGATGCAGCAGGTGACTGCAGGCAGGCTTTCCCGGTTTCCAGGTCCCTGTTCTACCAGAACGCCAGCTTAGGTCTCATGCTGAGCACCCTTGGTATCCTGCAAGGACCAGGAAGCAAGAGGAAGGCAGGTAGCTGCCTCCCCTGGAATGCTTTCATCCCCAAACAGGAAGTACATTTGCCAGAAAGCACAGGAAGTGAGGTCATGAGGACAGAGAGCAGACTGGAGGAGTCTGTAGACACTTCTGAGGGCCAAGGATATCCCATCGTGTTGACCCAGGGTCCCGTGCTGTCTCGCTGCTCCTCAGGCCTGCCAGTGCACAGTGGAAAACCAAAGGCAAACCCATTAAGATTAGGTACCTTTACCCATAAGATAACTGTATTGTTTAGTGACAAGTCGAACCAAGGTTAAATTTCTGCTGGTCCTGTTCCCAGCCCTTTGCTCTCCTCTAACGGGTGCTCTCTTTATCCTCCATGGTCATTCTTGACCTCTGTTTTCTCCATTCCACATCCCTCCTTCGCCCCCCTTCACTACCACACTTCTCCACAGAGAAGTCACAATTCCCTTCCTCATTACTTACCCACTGCCTAGCCCTGCTTTAATAAGGCTGAAATCACACACACACACACACACACACACACACACACACACACAGAGAGAGAGAGAGAGAGAGAGAGAGAGATGCAGTCTTCCAAGACCACCTTCAGAGAGAGATGTCCTTGCAGTACTTCCTCATACCCTCCTAGTGGGTGAGCCCAGAGAACACCTGTGTCTCTGTCTTTCCAAATCTCTACACCTGGAACTCCCCTTCTCAAGTTCCAGAAACTGTTCTTTCTATACGTCCTCCAAAATTCTGTGACTCTTTGTCACCCCCCTTGCTTGAGTGTCTCTTCTCACCTGCCCTCTCACGCTGATACTCCCTCAAGGTCATCTGCAGTCTTCCCTTAGCAACGTGCATGGCAAGTCATGGTGTGTCTACACACCTGGCCCTTGAGGAAGTCATGGCACCGTCTACCTGACTGTCATCTCTAGTCTTCTTCCTTTCTGTCCATTAAAGATAGCCTCCCATTGTATTGGACACGGTGGTTCACAGGATTAGATGCCCTGAAAGAAACAGGAAGAATAAAGGTTCTGGAATGTTCTGAAGAAACCAATAAAGAGATCAAAGCAGGCAGGGATGTGGAGTCCACTAGAAGTCTATGGGGATACTTATGTCCTTACCATGTCCAAGAGCGCAAACGAAGGGCTGGGGTACTTGCGGGGTCTTTATCCGGGGCTTAGTTCCTTTTTTTTTTTTTTTTTGGTTTTTCAAGACAGGGTTTCTCTGTGTAGCTTTGCACCTTTCCTGGAGCTCGCTCTGTAGTCCAGGCTGGCCTCGAACTCACAGAGATCCACCTGGCTCTGCCTCCCAAGTGCTGGGATTAAAGGCATGCGCCACCACCGCCCGGCACTGGGGCTTAGTTCTAAGATGGAAGCAAGGAAGAGATAGAGCATACCATGCTGTTGGTCTTCTGCACCTCGGTGCTGCTGGACGCTCTCCCCAGGGCTCTGCTCGCAGTTAACCTCAAAGGGCTGGGCCGCTCTGGTTGCCTCAGCTTTCACAGCGCCCAAACTCTGTTTCTGTTTATTGCACTCTTTACACCAGGTCACCGCGCCTGGGGACGCCCTTCTGCTCTTGGTTCACTGTTTCTCTCTTCCTCCCTCCTTCTGGTAAACAAGTCTCAGCTAAGGGTCCCAGGAAGACAACATGCCCACTAAAGGGTTAACTGAGGGAGTTCTGTGGAGGGATTGTTTACACAGGTGTGGACAAGATTAAAGGAACTCAGAAGGGTGAAGAATGTCATCTGACCCTTCATCCGAAATCTCAAGAACAGGCAGCTCCATAGGCACAGAAGTTGGGTAGGTGGTTCCCGAAGGCTGGAGGTACTGGGGGAAATGTTAAAGGACTGTGAATGGGCACCAGGTCTCTTTTTGAGATTCAGATGTTCTAAAACTGATCATCCTGATGGCTATTCAACTCCCCATGCTCCAGAAATCACTACTATCATGCTTTGCAAATTAAGTTTCAGTAAAGCAAATAGGCTTTTACAAAGAGAGCAGCTAGAATTAGCTGGCAGGGGAAGCTGGAGGCTTTACCACTTGCGAGTCTGCCAGGGGGAGGGGGTTAGAGGTACGGAACTTAGAGCCCAGTTGGCTCTGAGGGTCACCTGACAAGGCTGGGGCCAGGAAAGAATACAGCTACTGCCTGACCTGGTGTGGTGAGGAGTAAGCAGAGGGAAGGCCTTGCCTTTCCCATGCCGCCTTTCACCCCTAGCCTGTGCTTCCTGCCGCTCAGATCCAACAGAACAGAGACCAGCCATGCTGGGCACAGGGCAGGTGGGGCAGGACCAGGGAGGATCAGGCAAGCCTTGCTGGAATTACTGGAATATGCAGTCTTCCTCCTTCCTTTGTCCTCAGAACCTGTCCCAGTGAGCTCCTCCTTACCTTAGCTCTTGCTCTGTAACACCTTGTACGCAGCTTGTCAGGTACAGTGTCCCTAGACTCCAGTTCCCGGGGGACTGGTAGCTACAGGGATCCCACTTGCTTCCTGCGCACCTTGTTGACCCTTCCTGGTTCTCAGTGACGAGCCTTGTGTTTTGTTATTAAAAAATCAGTGTCACAACAGTGCTCACCATCAGGAGAGTAAGAAGGAAATGCAGAGCGTGGCAACACGTATTAGGTGCCTGTTTCTTACTGGCTTCCACATGGTTTGTTCCTCTGCCGCATTTATGGGTATCATCTGTATGGCACCCGGCAATTGCAAGAGCTGCCCCAAGTGGAACGCTCCCAACCCTGACCGCGTGCTTGGTGCAAGAAACGTCAGAAAGAGTGAGAAAACATGCCCTGTGAACAGGCGTGTCCCCTGCCTGCCCTTGTCACAGCACTGGCTGCAGCCAACGCTTCCCTGTGTGGTGAAGGTGTGTGTGGACAGAGAGAAGGTGAGGAAGAAGCTTCCCACAAGCCAGGGCTGCCTTTATGAGGCGTCAGTGTGGTTCTCACAGCGCCAGAGGCAGGTGTTAAGGCCTCTGTTTACAGATGAAGATACGGCCTCAGTGTTGGGAAATAGTCACACCAAAGGAATGTGCCAGCAGCAGGACTGTCTGCTTTCCCAGCTTACTGCACCAGGAAGCTGAGGTCATCAGAAAGTGACATTCACACTTCTGTGCAGCTAGCTGCCCGTCATGCACTTGTGTGGTATGGCTGAGGGAATGCTTTCTGTCACATGGGATGGATGCTTTAAGCCTCCCATCCCTGCTGGTGACTATCCAATGATAACACACATGCATCACACATGTAAGAAGGCATGGGGGTGAGTGGACGAGATGGGGAATGTTCTATAAACTAAAACGCAAGCTCAAAACTGCCTCCTGAAAAGAAAACCAAGGCTCACAGGCAAAGGTACACCTTCTGGGGTGGTACCTGAAGGATCGATCTCCAGAAATGCTACATAGAGGCCCTTCCAGCTAAAGGAAGCAGTACACGGGGCCGGTCTGGATGCTTTCTTTAGGCAGAAATTCTAATGAAATGGGTTGACAAAGAAATGCTGTTTCACTCTGCCTGAGAAACTTTTACAAGAAACTCTGCTACGGTTTTTAAACATGATAAACTTGTCCAGTGGTTGGTTTGCCGTGTATGATCACTGCCACGTTGGCACACGATACACATGCTGGCAGATGCCCAGGAGGTGAGGCAGGGAGTAGAATATGGGCAGTCCTTTCTCCAGTGCCGTGAGATCCGTAAGCAGACTTTGCCACTGGAAAAGTCTGCAAGATCATCAGCACATCCCACAGCTCCGTGGCTTAGCAAGTGTGCAGCCGACTTTTCTCAGTAAGAATGATTGTTCCTTTTTCTTCACATTTTCTATTCACAATCCACTCTCCTATCCCCTGAAAAAACACAATAAGAAGTCAGATTGAGACAGAGCCACCGGACAAACGGTGGTACCCATTTGCTTGTGAATACACACTGTACTGTACCAGGTATGTATGGAATTGGTGACATTTTTAATACACACTGGAGGCTGGAATCCATTGTTTGGAAGGATCTGGAAATGGCAGGAAAGGGCATCAACTTTCACCTCTCGGTTTGTCATGTAGATCTCCCCATAGTAAAGTATTGAGATCTGTTAATGATTACACTTCCTAACTGAAACCTGAAAAAGGGTCAGTGAGGTGTGGGTAAACACTCACCAGGGTGTGTGTGTGTGTGTGTGTGTGTGTGTGTGTGTGTGTGTGTGTGTGTTCCCAGAGTGCCACGCCATTCTCACAGTCATCCCGAAAGCTGGCAAGCTTCCGGCCTTGCCACCCTGCCCCGGTGTTGTGCTTTTGGCAAAGGACTTGAGCTTCCTGACCCAGAAGCAAAGGTTCCCTTGCTCCCATCAGTCTGCAGTTTTCACTGTGTGTTTGTACCAGCTTCCTTTCCCGGACGAGTCCCTTGAGGGTGACACAGAATGTCAGAGGGGGCTATCGAAGACGTGGTGAGTTTGTGTTCTAGCTGTGTCCAAGCTCAGGAAACTCCGTGTCATTCAAATCCGACCTGTACCCTCCTGGGAGTCCCTGTCCCCCCCCCCCCCACACACACCACCACCACCAGGGTTAGAAAGGTGCCCATGACAAAGCTGTCAGTGAATGGGGAAATGCTCTCCAAGGAGGGACCAGTATCATCTCACTTAGTACAGATGGTAAATAGTCCAAAGGGTAATCAGCCTGCTAAAGGTCAGCACATCTCCTAAAATGAAGAATCGGAGTTCACCTCTAAAGGGGTCTGACTCCAGAACTCAGCCCTCCGAATCATACAACAGAATAGCACCAGACATGACTAATCAATCAGTAGATGAAAGACACACCTTACCACACCCCCCGAATTTACCCTTCCAACACCCTAAAGACAAAGACATTTTCAGTGACAGGCCTATTCCCATCAACTTCTTTAACAGGGCTTCACAGGCTGGCAATTATTATGCTGCACTTTTCCTGAGCAGAATGAGAAAGCAAGTCAGAGGCCCGAGGGATGGCTCCGTGGGTAAGAGTGCATACTGTGCTTCCAGAGCAGGCCAGTTTCGTTCCCAGCAGGACACAGGCAGCTCACAATCCCAAGGGAACCGGTGCTTCCGAGGGAGGCACATACCCACACTCAGACATGTCCACATAATAATAAGTATCTTTAGAAAGGGAAAGAGAGTAAGCCAGGCAGCAGGTCCGTGAGTACCAGGCACCTGGTGTGTTCCCGGTTTGGAGTACCAGGCCAAGCAGGGACCACCATGCTTGGACCCTGACACGTACAACACATAGTGTGTGACCCTTCAATTTGGATACTATGGACCTGTAAAATGTGAAAACAATTTTATATTTACAAATAAAAAAAACAAGTTGGGTTTCTGAACTTTTCAATTTTATTTTTTATGTACTTTATTTGTTTATTTAGGTTTTTCGAGACAGGGTTTCTCTGTGTAGTTTTGGTGCCTTTCCTGGAACTTACTCTATAGCCCAGGCTGGCCTCGAACTCACAGAGATCCACCTGCCTCTGCCTCCCAAGTGCTGGGATTAAAAAAGGCGTGCGATCCCACTGCACGGCAAAAACAATTTTTCAATGTAGGTTTTATATGCATTTCTGCAGAGATTTCTTACCAGGAAACGTTTTTCTTCTTTGGAAGAGAAATATTTAAAACTAAAGATTACAGCTCATGTCTAGAAATGGAACAGGGGGTTCGACAACTGAAACACATTTTATTGTCAATGTCAAGTCGTTTACCTGTTTATGTTTATACCATCTGGGCTTTTTTTCAAGATCAGTGTCTTTTTCAGGGCCAGGAAAAAAACAGCAACCACTTTTTTTGCATAATTCTAACCACTTCAAGAAATGAAAACCACAACAGGAAGCCGCTCTGGTCAGACGATGACATTTACTGTGTCTACTGCATGGAGAGCAGAAGTTGGATCTTTTCTTCCCTCTTTACTGAGTACTGTTTAATTAGGCCAAGCATAGTTGCACATGCCTCTAATCCAGCACTCAGGAAGTAGAAGCAGGAAAACGCAAACTGCAGGCAGCTTCTTGGTCTGTGAATCTCAAATTTCTTTTCCCCATTAAAAAAAACCACTTGTGTATGTGTGATGATGTTTGTGGGTGAGTGTAGGCATACTATGGTGAGTGTGTAGAGGTCAGAAGAGAACCCTCTAGAATGAGTTGTCTCTGTCCATTGTGTGTTACAGGGATTGAACTCAGGTCATCAGGCTTGAAGATCAAGTGTTTAACCTGCTAAACTATTTTACTGGGCCAAAATTTCCTTTCTAAATAAAATTGCTTATTTAGAGTTTAGAGAGTGCACTGAACTGTTTTGTTTTTTTGAGAAGCATAAATAGATTTATTTATGTGACCATATTGGGAAGACGAACAAAGAAGTTGAATGGCCACCCCCAGTCCCTACTTCAAGTTCATCTTCCTCACTTCTCCCTGTGCTGTGTTTTACCCTGGGAGTGTGCCAAGGGAGATATCAAGACAGTCAGAACAGTGCCCTGTGGCTCTGGAACACCACTTCTTCCCCTTCCCTTGACACATGCTTTGCAAATATTTTCTTCTGACAGACATAGAATCTTGATAAATCACAAAATTCAGACATAAATATTTCCAAACTAAGCTTCTCAGATTAGCTGGGAAGTTTTATATTATTAATTCACATAGGAAGCAAGATGTGCTTTACTCTATTTTTTGTTGTTGTTCTTCTTTTGTTTTATGAGACAGCCTTAAATCCTCCTTTCTTCCGCTCCCACCTCCCAAGTTCTAGCCTTAGGTCTGAGCCATGACATCCGGTAAGAGTTGGCTCTTTAAATGAATTTTAAATGAAAATGAAAATGATCAACCTCAAGAATGAGAGACATCACTGTAGATTCCTCACACTGACATAATTTTTAAAAAAGATATAATAATATCTTCGTGCTGATAGATTTGAAATATTAAGGAAAACTGGACATCACCTCAGAAAAATGAAACTTACCAATATGGAAGAAATAGAGGATTTCAATAGATCTGTAACTATTCCAGGAATTATATCTATAGGTAAAGCTCTTCCTCCCTGACCTTGTGTATAAAAGTTCAAGGGAAGTGGGGACGGCCAAGGAATGAAAAAGGAGACATTTCCTAACACTTTTTGTGAAGCCAGCGGAACTTTGGCACCAAAGTCTAATAGGGATATGGTAAGAAAGACAAAGAATAATCCAATCTTCTTGTGCAAATGGATACAAACTTTATACCAGGAAATCAATAATAACAATGTGGGAAAAATGCCAACATCACAAAATTATAGGCTCATTCCTGGGAGTTGTAAAATGACATTATGATTTTTTGTAGCCATATAATTAATAATGAGAAGAAATTTAAAATAATTTAAATCTACTTGCAATTCAAAACACTCTTAGTAAGTTGGGAATAGTGTAGTAGGTACTTCACGATTATGATAAAGAATATTTTTTTAAAGTAAGTATTTGAAAAAAAATTAATAGTGAGATGTTGAAGTTTTCCGTTTGGATCCTAATTTGGGCAATAATGGTGGAAGACGTGTCAGAGGTCACAAAGCCACCATTACTTGTAGTTAACTGAGTAGAAAAGGATGAAATGAGGACATGCAGCTCCTAGGTATTGTGGAGGAAAAGGTTTATTGTAGATATGGTGGAGAAAACAGCCAGAGACATCTGGAAGGGTCCAGACTGACCCAGGCCATGAGAGGAGAGAGAGGGCGAGGAGAGGAAGAGATGGAGACAGAGGAACCAGGAGCCAGGAGGCCAGGAGAGAGCTGGGAGATCAAAGAGGACACATAATCCAAATGGCTGAGCTACCCAGGGACGAGAAGCTAGGAGGAAGTGGAAGCCCAGTCCCTGGAGGGGAGGGGTTTAAGGTAGGGGCACGGTCAGAAGTGCTGGGAGGGAGAGCTGGCACCCCAGTTAGCCATTTGTCCCTAGGGTTTTTTGAGACCTAACATTAACATGATTGTACATAAGAAACAAAAATTAATAGAATTTAAAAGTGTTTTGTTTAACAAAATTGTTAGATACAATATGCATATTTTAACAATCATTTATATTTCTGTGAACTAGCAATAATTGGAAATCAAAATATTAAAATAGATACAAATATACAAGAGCAGAAAGTATCAAATACTTAAGATGAAATCTAAAAATACACCTAAGGCTTATATAGACCAGTTATATAGCATCATTAAGAAAAATTAAAGATAATTTGACTAAAGGTAATGGGGATAGTCCATGGATTAGGAATGTTATTGTGATAAATACGTCAATTCTCTCCAAAGTGATCTAGGAACACAATGTGGGTCCAACAAAAACCACAGCTGGATTTCTTAAGATAATTAACAGAAGAATTATAAAATTAACATGGAGCAGGAAGGGCCACTGAGAGTCTTAGCAGCATGACAAACTTTCAAAGAAGAAAAAGGTAGAAGAATTCAGTCGACCGGGCATAAGACTTGGTTGGTTTATGATTTCAGTGACTGAGACAGTTCTTTGTCAGTCCATAGCAATGAGGCCAAAGGAAGTGTGAGACATGCAGACACTGAAGGCCACGATGCCACAAAGGAAAGGGATCAGTGTGAGACATCCAGACACTCAAGGCAACGATGCCACATTACACAGCACTGAGATTGCTTTTTTCAACTGCTTAGAAAAATACAACCTGAACTGAACCCCAAAATTAATATTTGGTGTTAAGTGCAAAGGGTCTAACAAAAAGACTTGAGGAATTGAAATAAAACATGTATGATTCTGAGATGGATAAAATCTCTCGAATAGCATATAAAAGAACTATAATCATAGAGGAAAAGACTGATAAATACAAATTTAAATCTAGGAACAAAGGACAATGCTACAAGGGTGAGAAGACAAGAGGCAGAGGAACAGACCAATTATGACGGAGTCAAAACTTCACATCCAGAATGTATTAGTATCTCCTCCAGAAAATTAAGACAGATGACCCAGTGGGCGGGAGATGCTCAGTCCATAAAGTGCTTGCCACACAAGCATGAGGACCTCAGTTTGATGCCCAGAACCCAAGTAAAAGCCGCTTATAACCCCGGCAGTGGGGAGGCAGAGCCGCTTATAACCCCGGCAGTGGGGAGGCAGAGCCTCTTATAACCCCGGCAGCGGGGAGGCAGAAGCAGGAGGATCCCGGGGCTTGGCCAGACAGCCTAACCTAAGTGCCAAACTCCAAGCCAGTGAGAGAATCTTTCACAAAACAAGGTAGGTGGCACCTGAGAAATGACACCAAAGTTGACCTCTGGCCTTCAAATATACGTGCACATATGTACACACATGTACACACACACACACACACACACACACACACACACACACACACACACGCAGACTGCAAGACATCATAAAAGGCGGTATCCAAACAAGTACTATGTGAGAAAATATTTTCATTAAAAATGAGGAAAATGTGAATTAAGACTCTAAACTCTCAGAACAACACCCACCAGGATGGCTAAAAACTGACATTCTCGTTGCAGCCCTGAGGAGCTGCTGATGGAAAATGGATTCAGGACTCAGAAACCTGTGCATGTGTACACTTCTGCTCCTGCAACTCCTGCACATGGACCCAAATGATGTGTGTACCCAGACTGTACACAGGGACATCTGCAACTATTCAGGCCAGCACCTTCCCTAAAGAGTGAAAACCTGGAATGAACTCTCAGGTTCACCAACGATGGGACAGCAGCAGACTCTGATGGGGTGCTGTATGACAGTTCATGTGGAAAGAAACCAAACATGCAGCACAGACAGAACTCATATGATTCTATCTTCACAAACTTCAAAAGTAAGATGACTTAACTTATGGTGTCGGAAATCAGGATAGTGCTCAACTTTGCCAGAAGATGAAGGGGAAGTTTTGGGAGAGATAGGAGCATGACTCCGGGAGTGGGAATGGTGTCCTTTCAATTGTTTTTAAAGTTAATTAAGCTGTACAGTTACGGGGTATAATCTTTTCTATACAGATCCACATAAAAATGTGCGTCAGTTACGTCTTTGCAGTAACGTGGTGTTAAGGCGGAATGAATGATTTAGGAAGCAATATTGCAAGAGTGCAGAAGACAAAATATTACCCGCTACAGCGTGTAATAGGCTAGGTTGGCTTCTCAGGAATGAAGAAATAAAGGAAACCTGTGATGGCTAAATAAAAAAATTGCTGTGAGGTTGCTAAAGGGAGCTCTCAGTGTGACAGAAGGTGCTGAGTACAGCCAGTCCAGACTGGAGCAAG
The DNA here is from genome assembly GCF_949786415.1 of Peromyscus eremicus. Classification (NCBI taxonomy): domain Eukaryota; kingdom Metazoa; phylum Chordata; class Mammalia; order Rodentia; family Cricetidae; genus Peromyscus; species Peromyscus eremicus. The sequence continues at coordinate 60,167,480 of NC_081424.1, forward strand.
CTTGCAACCACATCCCCAATGCCCTTGGCTCTGTTTTCTCACCTTAAGACAGAATGTGAAGAGAAGCCTGCTCCCATGTTCACTGACACGGCACATGCATGGCAGCATTCTGGCTCTGTCATCCAAGCCCTCTGTCTGGATCAGCTGAGGATGCACATTAATTAATCTGTGTGCTTTTGCAAAAACAGAAGTGCATTCATAATTATTGTCTATCTGCAGCTAAGAAAATATAATTGCAAAGTAAAAATAACAATCTTCCCTAGAGCTGCTTCCTCAGACAATCTAATTAGGGATTAAAGTTCTTCCCTAGAGGCCTGTCTTCCCTAGATGCCTAGAGGCATCTCCAAGTGATTTTAGAGGAATTTCATGTAGAGAAAGGCAGCTGATCTTTCTGAGTTAAAATGTCAGTGTCATTTGCACCCTGATTCTTTCTTTGGGATTGCCACCGTTCTCTAAGAAGTATTTAAAATATACCTGCTTTATTTTCCTGCCAAAGCAAGTCCATAGTGATACAGATTTTCAAGAACTGGGCCCTTTCCTTCTCTCTTGCTTTTTCTGCAACTTAGTATCTGTTAGCTGGTATCTTATATCTAGCTTTTAAAATTAGTATTTTGTAATTTGTTGCAACTCATTTTGATTTTTTTCTTTTATCTGTATTTTATGTGCATTGGTGTTTCACCTACATATATGTAGGTGTGAGGGTGTCAGATCCCCTGGAACTGGAGTTACAGTTGGTTATGAGCTGCCATGTGGGTGCTGGGAATTGAACCCAAATTCTCTGGAAGAGCAGCAGGTGCTCTTAACCACTGAGCCATCTCTGCAGCTCAACTCATTTTGACTTTTTCAACCACTTAAAAATGTAATTGTATATGGTTGTACATGCCTATAGTCCTAGGCTTTTGGAGGCTAAGGTAAGAGGCACAAGAGTTCAAAGTCAGCCTGTCTTTTAAAAAAGAAAGAAAGAAAAAGCCAGGTGTGATGACACATGCCTTTAATCCCAGTACGCAGGAGGCAGAGGCAGGCAGATCTCTGTGAGTTTGAGACCAGTCTACACAGCGAGTTCCAGGACAGCCAGGGCTGTTGTTACATAGAGAAACCCTGTATTGAGAAAAAGAAAAAACAAAATAATCCAAACTATCAAACTCCCACTCTAAACCTACAAAAACTCAGATGTAGGTCATACCTGGCCCACAGGTTTGTAGACTCTGTTTAGAACATTCACCTTTGCTTACACATTAATCCACAATCTACATGACCAACTGCTTGGAAGAAGGGAAATTTGTGTTGGAGAAAATTAGACTAAATTATACTAAAGCCCTTTTCTAAAATTCCATTTTTATTGCTATTTCAGCATTCCAATTCAAACTGTAATACTCTCTTCTTTAACAACTGTATGGGAAATTAAGGGTTAAATATCACCCTCTTAGTGGGGGGAAATCTTAACATTGAGCCTGAAAGCTTATTTTCTGGAATCCCAATTCCAGGTAACACCTAGAATCATACAAGATTCTCTCATAACCAGCTGCTGAGATGAATGCTTTAGAAGATGCTAATGACATCTTACATTTCTCATAGGAATTACAACCACAAATTATGGAAGCTGCCGAGTACTAGATTTCATTAATAATATATTTTTGGCCACACCGTGCCTCATGATAGCCTGCTGAAACTACGTGGTCCCAGTTTGCTATGACACATAGTTACTTTAAAGGATGTGGTATCTAAATGAAGATTGGTTTCTTCCTGTCAAAAACCTGAGCTAATCTCCAATAAGCATACATTTATTCATTTTACCACTGATGCCCGCTTAAATCTCTGGTAGCAGTTAATCTGAAAGCCTTAAATCAAGCGTTTTCATACATTTCAAGGTAGGTACTCAGACCAAATGGAGTTCAAGACAGATCTGAACAACTTTGGAAGTTTCCATTTTATGATGTTCAACTTTCCTTATAATTGTTTTTTAATGGGCTTTTCTTGTGACCATTCTACTAAAATTCACTGTAAGACTCAGGGTTGTGTATGATGGTTCCTTCCTGTAATCCTAGTGTCTAGAGAGCTGCGGCAGGGGGATTCAGAGTTTAAGGTCATCTTCAGAGCTACATGGTGAGGTTGGTTGACGTCAGCCTGGGCTACATGAGGCCCTGTTTAAAAAAAAAAAATTAAAAAAAAGAATTATCTATTATAATTTAAAGATTCACTTTTGTGTATATGTAGGTGTATGTCCAAGTGTGGGTTTGTGCATGTGGGCGTAATGCCCTAAGAGACTAAAGAGGGTACTGGATCCACTGAAGCTGAGTTATAGGGAGTCGTGAGGCATCTGATGTGGGTGCTGGGAATGCAGCTGGAGTCTTCTGCAAGAGTGATGCACTCTTAATGGCAGAATCATCACTCCAGCTCAACCTCTAATTTTTAATTAATTATTATTATTTGAGATAGAAATGTACCGTGTTGTCCTTGCTGGCTTGGAACTATGTAGATCAGGCTGGCCTCTAACTCACAGAGATCTACCTGCCTCAGTCTCCCGAGTGCTCTGATTACAGGCATGTGCCACCATACCCAACCCATCCTTGAGGATTTCATGGAACTTTAAAGTTATGTTTTGCCATATTAACTATATTAACTATCATAGATGGGCATCTGCACCTTGAGAAAGCATACTTGGTGAACGTACTAAGTGGAAATTTCTGTCTATGCAGTCTTGTAACTGTCTTACAAGTCACCAATAAAAATATTATTTTTTGAAAATTTCCTTACGTTTCATACTTTGTTTTAATCCCAAGGAGCGAAAACACACCTGCGTTGAAGACTTTAATAATAGTGAGTATTGCACACATGTTGCTGTAGTGTTGTTTTTTTAAACAATACTGTATCAAGTATTCAGATTAAGAACTGAGTTTTGGAAAGATACTGGGCATTAGATGGCCCAAGGCAGCTGGATGGAGTCAGGACTGTATAACTCTAAAGCCATACTGGTTCCATCATTCTGAGATACAACTTCCAAGAAAAAGAGACAAAAAGCTCTGGGTTTCTGTAGAAGGGGCTGGCAGGAGCTTCTGAGTGGCAGAGAACACTTTAGCTGAGTCTATGGAGATAGTTGAGTCTAGATGGGCCACATTATCTTGCTTTAAGAAGGAACCTCAAATCTCCATTCTGAGCTTATTACAACAGAAATTAACTTTTGTAAATAATATTGCAGGGACTTGTTGGTCCTCCAGAGCCATTGTCCTGTGGCTGTAGCTGAGCCCTAGCTCCTGGGCATTGTGACACCTCCAGTCATTCATGTCTCTTTCCCTGGTCACTGCAGCAAGAAAAAGCAGAGCAGTATACCACTCACACCAGAAGTGACACACTAGTTTTTCACGGTTCATTGACCAAAACAAGTCATGTGGCTATGCTTATTTTACAGGGTGGAAAGTGAAATTCTGTGAGCTCAGCAATGCAAAGTTGAAGTTGTAAACAACAGAGAAGGTCAGGGTTTCATCTGGTGACTGTGAAAAGGGGCTTCCATTAGAGAGAAGTGGAGGTATGACGCTGGAGAAGTGCGGGAGTGGAAACACACTTGTAAGATGGTGAGACGAATACTCTGCTTAGAAGTCACATATGAAACAGTAAGAAAATAAAGCCGCGAAAAGAGCCGCATAGTTGTCTTTGATGTTAGGGTCTTCCTGGGCTGGTCACAAATGGGACCTTCTCAAGGCAGTGTCTGAGGAGGCTCGGTTTGCACTGAGGAGAGCGTGCAAACCAAAGCATGGTGAAACAAGAAGGAATGCTAGGATTAGACAAAGGGGACGGACTATGAGCAAGCCGGGAGTGTTCAGGGTAATGCCAGGGTCAAAGAGATGAGCCTCTAAATCAAGCGTTCAGGGAAGAGTCAGCAGGGGAGTGACAGCAGAGGAAAGGGAGGCTTGGCATGGAGCCCAGGAACTCAGGGTCGGGGACCGGCAGGGGCACAGGCATCTGGTAAGAATAGGTGAGAACAGGGTTTCATCTACAGAGAATGCACAGTTTAAAAAGGTACAGTATATAATGTGTCAAATTCATGAAACTTACTGGAAAGAAAGCAATTAGCATAGCACAGCTTCCCCCTTTCCAAAGCACAAAAACACAACAAGATATTACAGCCTCCTATGGCTTAAAGTCTTGCAGACTTTAGAACGTTATGGAAGTCTTCTGAACAAATGGGAATTCTAACGCAGCGCCTTTTAATAATTAAAATGAAAAGATGTGTACATTAAAATTGAATGATTTTCCTCTTTTCTATGTGGTGCTTCTGTACAGTTTCCCTCAGAGCTCTTCAGAACTCCCCTCAAGTGGTCAATGTTTAGATCTAGAAGAGATACTTTATTTCAAATAGATAGTCAGAAAACAATTTGTAAACCTTCACTGGATCTGACCCTTGTAGCAGCTCAGTAAGGGCAGTTAATGTACGTTGTCATCCTTGTTTATTTCCCATGAGGAAACGAAGGTTCAGATAGCCGCCAGGACCTGTTTACAATCCTCGGTAGTGTCAGAGGTGGGTCACAAACCTGGGAACTGTGGCTGTTGGCTAATGCTGCTCCTCTGACCACACGCACGTGCAGTGTGGGAGTGAAGACAGGCTCACCTGAGCAGAAGGAAACGTGTGGCCTTGGGAAAGTGATGTGGTCTCAAGGTCAAATGGAATCTGAAAATTTATATCAGCCAATGATACCCAATGCCAACTGTAGCAGGAATCTTAAAAGTTCTTATTAATAAAATCAAACCTGAGGCCAGTTATTGGGGTGAATGCTGGAAGATCAGAGAAGCAGAATAAGCCACAGCTACCTCATCTCGCCAGTTCCTCAGCTGATCCTATTTCCTCAGACTGGAAGCTTCTGAGTCCTCATTCAAATGGGTCTCAGCTGAACTGTGCTGCTCTAAAACCTGAAAGCTTAACCAGCCAAATGCTTAACTAGCCAAATGCTTCTAGTTCTGGTCTCCACGCCTTACATATCTTTCTGTTTTTGCCATCACTCCCTGGGATTAAAGGCCCACTTCTTGGGATTAAAGGCGTGTTTCACCATGCCTGGCTGTTTCCAGTGTGGCTTTAAACTCACAGAGATCCAGAGGGATTTCTGCCTCTGGAATGCTAGGATTAAAGGTGTGTGCTACCACTGCCTAACCTCTACGTTTAATATTGTGGCTGTTCTGTCTCTGACCCCAGATAAGTTTATTAGAGTGCACAATATTTTGGGGAACACAATACCACCACAGCCGACCCAGCACCAGACTCACTTAGGGAGACTTAAATACCCGGATTACTGGCCTCTCCCTGAGAGTCTGACTTGCTGTGTTTGGGATGAGGTTGAAGGTGTATTTGTTAGATTTAAGTCATTTGAAATCATGTACGTATCATATATAATTTGCTTGTCTCTCTATGTAGCCCAGGCTTGCCTCGATCATCTGAGAGCTAGAAACAAGTGTGCTCCACTATTCCCAGCATGCCTTCTTTATCACTTCTTAGTCCTCTCCACGTTACCTTTTCATGTATTTCTTTAAGGCTCTGAAAATGCATTTACGTTCTTTTCAGGATATCAGTTTTATTCCTCTGGAGTGAAATTTCTCTCTAGACTGCCGATTGTGACGGTCTTTTGGCATTCAATCTCTTCACGCACTTTAGGAATTTCTGGTTTGTTAGCTGATGTTACTCTCAGCAGTCCCTTTGCTAGGAAGGGCTGTGACTGTGGGTGCATCCTGTTGTCATGGATGGATGAATCTGGCTCACTACCTGGACGGGCTAGCATAGAAGACCGCATTGGTGGCTTCTCTCTGGTGATGTCAATCACACCGCATGCTATCCTTGCAGTAGCTTTCTCCTCTCTGCAGCACTTTTGGCCACCACTCCCCACCCAACAAGAGCCTAGCCCTGTGCAGGATCTGTTGGCGATGGGTCCCAGTGTCCAACAGGACTCCACCTTCAGCCCCTTCTTGCCATTGGGTATGCCCTTTTAGAAAGGGGTGCTCAGCCGTGTCCCAGTGGCTTCCTTTTTACTCTTGGTGTATATTAGGGTAGATATGTGTGTGGCTGAGTGCTTCAGGGCACATATCCATTACACCATCTTAACAGAAGGCCAGAGTCAAGCTTTTACTTCTCATGGCATTAACTGACATTGTCAACAGCACTTTAAAAATGTTTAAGTGGCAGTGCATTTTCAACAGCAAGCAAAAATCCTTCACTTCATATTTTTGATTTATAGACATACTAGTAGGTATTTTTTTAGGAAGCATTCTTAGACATACTTTCCGAGTTTCACGAACAAGGCATTTTCTCAACGCTGCTTTTTGTTCCTCTTATTTTTATTGTTGGTGAGGCATTTTAAAATGACATTCACTTTTCAGTTGGTACGTACTTTTTACTTCTAAAATAAAATTTGTTGATTGTGGTGGCCCATTCCAGTAGCACATGCTGAGAAGTCAGAGGCCAGTCTGGGCTGTACCTTATCAAGCCAGGCATGGTGGTGCACACCTTCAGTCCTCACATTCAGGATGCAGAGGCAGGCAGATCTCTAAGAGCTGGAGGTGAATCTTGTCTACATGGTGAGTTTCAGGTCACCCAGGGCCTGGGGCTTGCTAGGTTTCAAACCGAGACCTTGTTATATTAAAAAAAAAAAAAAAAAGATTTAATGGGAATTTACATTTTAGAATATCAGTTTTTCAGCAAAATTATATAGATACATATATTCTGTATATGTAGCCCATATGAAATATTGTGTATAATTTTATTTGAAAGGAGCATGAAACGTACAAAATTGGTGGATAAATTTGTATTGTTCTTATATGCATTGTGTTCACAGTATCTTTCTCGTTCTGTTACAGAGCTGGTGAAGATCTGGCGTGAGAACAGAGCTTGTCATGTGGCTTATCTTGGTAGTATTTTTGTCTTCAGTACTGAGGACTGAATACAGGGCCTATTGCTTGATAGGCAAATAGTCCACCACTGGGCCATGTCTTGGTAGCTCCTTTTGTCTGTCCACACCAGGTAGGAGGTGAAGTCATACTAACAGTGTGTAGTAGATCAAACCTTTTATTATCAAGTCCCGCCGCTGCCGCCGCAGTCTCCCTTTTTCTTGAGACAGGGTCCTACCACAGAGCCCTGGCTGGCCTGGGACTCACTATGTAGAGCAGGTTGACCTACGAGTCAGAGAGATCTGCCTGCTGGGATGAAAGGCATGCACCACCACGCCCCACTTCTACAATCTTTTTCCGCCACAATTCTCTGTAAACATAGCTTTCTGGAAATTTTACTAAGTGATCTAAAATGTGACTAAATCACAGGCATATAGAAATACGATGACGTAGAGTTGAAAGACACATCTCTTTATTACGTAAAGCAGTGTGTATCTATGGAAACCTAATCTGGAATTCCCCCTTCCTTCTTCCCTCCCACCCTTTTCTCTTTTCCTTCCTTGTTTCTTGTTCAAAGAAACTAATCAACATTGACCACTCTAGCCTGTAGGTTCTGAAAAGGAGTTAGCTGTTTGGTTTTCAAGGATAATTAGCTACAACAGTTTTCCTGTGCAGAGGCTTCGGTGGAAGACAATCTATACCAATGTGCTGTGGCCCCCTTCACTTTTATTACACCCTTTAACTTTGTATTTTGTTTAAAGAACATCCTTTGAATTGATATACCCACTAAAATGGTTTGTAAGCTGATTTGTGCAATTATAAAACTGAAATATTTCAACATTCTACTAACTTGGCAAAGTTTGAAAGTTATTGGCAGTCAAGTGATCTGCTCAGTGGTTGCTGTATCTGTGCCTGCTTTTCTTAGATGTGTTCATCTTGTTCCTGGTTCTACTTCTTTTTTGGGGGCTTGTGCAAATTGAGGCAGAAAAAGGTTTATTGCATATTGTTGGTTGTAGAATTTGTTTTTTTAAAAAAATACCTTATTAAAAATAAACTTCAAAGGGTTAGGATGTAGCTCAGTTGGTAGAGTACCTGCCAAGCATACAGGAAGCTACGTGTTCAAACTCCCAGATCCGCAGAAGCTAGAAGTGGTGACACACACACCACAGTCCTATTACTCTGGAGGTACAAAGGGAGGAGGATCAGAAGTTCAAGGTCATCTTTGGCTACATAGCACATAAAAGGCCAGCCTGAGATACACGAGACTCTGTCAAAAAAAAAAAAAAAAAACAAAGAAAAAAGAAAAGCTAAAGTCTGGCTAGAAAGTTAATAAATATTAGCACTGATGGTTCTTATTGTGTAATATGTAACTATTTTAATATCTTTAAAATCAGGAGCTAAGTATAAAGTGGAAGCACATTTCGAAACTGACTAACAGATTATCAAGTCAGCCTCATCCAGTGCAGCCTTGTTTGGCTTCACAGACGATCATCCTTCACTGAATCTGTTTCTGTATGGATGTGGTTAACAGAACCCATAGGATGTTAGGTTTTCCTGCATCACGCCATCATGCACGACCAGTCATCGTGCTATGAACCAAAAAGGATCAGGATTTTATTTCTACACATCATTTGGATATCTTTAAACATAATTCTTTTTATGATACTGGTGACAGAGCTCAGGGCCTCATGTATGTGAAGGACCTCTGTCCCACCGAACCACAGCCTTAGGAAGCCCTGATTTTGAGACATGGTTTTCCTAAGTTGCCTACGGCCTACAGCTTGTACTCTTTCAGCCTGAGCCCTGTCCCCTCATATTCAGGTTATGGATTACTACTCTCCTGACTGGCTATGTCTTTCTATTCTTTTTTTTTTTTTTTTTTTTTTTTTTTTTGGTGGTTTTTCGAGACAGGGTTTCTCTGTAGCTTTGGAGTCAGTCCTGGACTAGCTCTGTAGACGAGGTTGGCCTTGAACTCACAGAGATCCACCCGTCTCTGCCTCCCGAGTGCTGGGATTAAAGGCGTGCGCCACCACCGCCCGGCCCTTTCTATTCTTCTATGGGGTATCACAACACATGACTCAGAACGTTACTTTGGTGCCTTTCTCTTTTTCTTGAACTTGTATTTTACTACCAAGATTGACCTTGAATTCCAGATCTTCCTGCTCCCACCTCCGCATTCTTGGAACACAGGCCTGGGCGACCACTCCGCACTTACCTTTGTGTCTCAAACAATGACAGTTGGTGGAGGAATGGTTCAACCTAATTCTTAGCGCATTTGTGACTGTGAGGATCACAGGTATTGCATATATTTCAAATTACTTTTAAGCCCTTATCAATAAACTAATGACTTACTATGACTAGGTTTGGGAACTGATTCACTGCTCAAGATGATAGAGATGGAGCTGTTAAGTAAACTGGAAACCAATGGTAACTGAGTGACGTAGAGCCGTCTGTAAACCCTGCCTTGTAGGTGGCTTCTCTGCACACACATTTTCCCCCATAAAAAGCAACTCTACACAGTCCATACCTGATTTCTAGCAACACTGAATTTCCCCTTTAGCTACCTCACTGGTAGCTTCCCAAACTAATTCTGGAAGAGCCAGTCATTGTTCAGCAGGAATAAAGCTCTCCACTGTCAAAATCAGTTCACACTGCTGGGATCAGTGGGAACTACGCTGTGTGCAGGCTAGCGAGGGTCCTGAGCTGCACTGCCACTAGGGATCTATCTCATCACAATGAAAAACGAGTCCACACAGAAGCACGGGAACTGAAAGGCACAAAGGAACAGAATACCAGGACAGGGAGATGCATGCACACACATATGCTTTTCTGCAAATCGCCTCTCTTTAACTTCCAGAAGAGGATGAGGGGTCTATTGAAGAATTCATTGCCCATGGCATGAGTTCAACACCAAGCTCCTCTGCTGAAAAGCCTCCTTATGTGGCTTTGCGGTGCTAGTGCAGCCACAGAGCAGACAAAGCCTGGAGGACAGATGCTCTTCTCTCCCACGAAAGACGAAATCCAACTGGAAGAGAGAAAACATATCTTCACACTGGAAAGGGCGATGGCAAAAATAAAGAGGCCGTGTCAAACGGGGCGTATCACTCTCAGCCTCGGTGAAAGGCTTTTCCTTAGAGCATGTCATAGAGAATGCTAGACACCAATTTTACCTGGATGAATGGGGGCGCGGGGGGAGGGGGACGGCTCTTTCGGGATATGTTCTCCAGCGAACAAATATTTTTGGCAATGAGGAGGGAATGAAAAAAGACAAAGAAACAGACGTCTGTAAAACCCACAACATTTGCTGTTGCAGTTAATTTTTACTGTTGCAGTTAATTTTTAGGTTTCTAGGATTACTGGGACTCTATAAAAGATTTAAAAAAAATAACAAAAAACAAAAAAACTCACGCTAATGTCTCTCCCTGCTCTTTAACTCTGGTCCGCTGTCTCCTCCCGAGGTGGCATGCGCTCCCGGGAGACACAAAGGCCGCTGCCGCTCCCTGCCCAGGGGCTGAGGAATGCGGGGGATTCAAAGAGCACCCGGAGCCGGAGGAGGAGGACTCTGAAAACATTTGCACTGACGCTCACCCACAACCATAATAATTTATCTTTCCTCCGGAGAAAGGTCAGCTTGGATTTGACCCCAAGCAGCCAGTGCACCCCAGGGGTCAGGGCCGCGGCGGGATGGCCAGCCAGTTCCGCCGGCCGCGCTGCCCACGCCCACCTGTCCACCCGGCTCGGCAGGCAGCTCCGGGCCCGCCCCACCCGTCAGGACGCCGCGCCGCCCGGCTGCCCGCCACACCTCAGCCTGCCCAGGGCGGACCCGTCCGCCGGGCCGTGCGGACCCAAGCCGCTCGGGTTAGAAGCTTGCGCGGGCTGGAGGACCCGTGCGCTGCCGGCAGGACTCACGGCCGCCGGCGGGCACCCAGCGCGCCCCCGGAGCGCGCGGCCAGGCAGGCAGGCGGGCGGGCAGGCAGCACCTAGCGGAGCGGCGCGGCGCGGAGGTGCGCGGCGCGCGCGCGCGCCCGCACGGGGGCGCGCACGGCGGCCGGCGCGCACGGCGGCGGCGGGCGGGCGGGCGGGGGGCGGCGCTCGGCGCACCGGCCGCGGCTGAGGCGGGCTGAGGCGGCGCGGGCCGGACGCGGGCCGAGCCCCGGCGGAGGACGCGCGGCGGCGGCGGCGGCGGAGGAGGAGGAGGCGGAGGCGGCGGCGTTGGTGGCGAGGCGGCCTGCGGGGTTCGGGCCCGGCCGACCGTGGGGAGGTTGCGGCCGCCGCGACCATGTCGGCGGGCGGCCGTGACGAAGAGCGGCGGAAGCTGGCCGACATCATTCACCACTGGAACGCCAACCGGCTGGACCTGTTCGAGATCAGCCAGCCGACCGAGGTAAGCGCCGCCGCCGCGGCCGCCGCCGCCGGGGCTGGAGGGGACGGGAGGGGACGGGAGGGGAGGGGGCGCGCGCAGGCCGGCGACGCGGAGGCCGCCGCAGGAGCCGGAGCGCAGCGGCGGGGTCCCGCGGCCGCCCCTCCCCCGCCGGCCCGCCCGCCCGCCCGCCAGACCGCGGACCCGCCCTCGCCCGCGGCCCTGTCCCCTCGGCCTCCGCCCACCGTGCTGGCCAGCGGGGTCCCTAGGGGCGGTCGTCCTTGTCGCCTCTTGCCGCGCCCCGTGGGTAGCCGGGCGGGCGGGCGGGGTCCGAGGCGGCTCGGTGGCCTGCGGAGCTGGCGGGCTGGCCACCTGCGCCCTGGGACGCACCTGGATGTGCCCTTGTGTCCCCGGCACCCTCCCTCCCCCCGCCCCCCGGCTACCCACGTGTGTCCCCCGACCCCCACCTGTGCCACCGCGTCCCTTTCTCGTCGCGCCCTTGTGTCCCCCAGACCCCACTCGCGCCCCCAGGGGACGCCACCTGGCCGCCCACCTGTGCCCACACAACCCACCTGTGCCTCCCGGCCCCCACCTGGCAGCGCACCGGTGTCCCCCCACCCCCGTCCCCCTCCCGCCCCCCGCAACGCGGCCCGCTCCAGGCCGTGGGCTTCCCCCCTGCGGGGTCCACCGGGCCCTGGGGCGGACGTGTCCCCGTCGCGGCCAGCTTCTTGGATGGCGTCTTCCTTAGTGCCCGGGACGCGGATCTCGGGCCCCCTCCGAGGCACGTGACCGGCCGGTGCTCGCGGCGGTCTGAGCCCCCCGGGCGCCCACTGCGCGAGTGCGTCCGGGCCCGGCGGCGGGGCGGGCGGAGAAGCCCCGCTCCAGCCCGGTGCAAGCGGCTGTTCCTATCTGAGCTGCGGGGAGAGTTCTGGACGGTTTTGGGGGTGGGTGGGTGGGTGGGGTGGAGGCACAGGTAGCTAGCCGCTTAGGACGCGGGAGGTTGTGCTGACCGGGCGGATGGCTGGCGGTGGCGGGAAGCCTCTTGTGACAGCGGGGCGGACTTCCACTACACAGCTCCACACTTTACCCAGGGTTTGTGTCGGATCAGGAAATAGCTCTAGTTTTGATTTGTTATAAAAAGGTGCTTGCTATAAAATCCGGCAGCGCTTAGCCGCGGAAACGTGCTCGGTAGATGGGAACAGTCTCTTCAGATTTAATCTCTTTCATTCTTGGCTTTCCCCTTTTGACTTAATTTTGCCTGTGGAGGAAGGCTTTCCCTTCCTTCGGTCGGTGTCACCTTCTTGTGAGCACACTTGACCTAGTTAGAGCCCTTCCTCTTGAGCCCTAGTTGACAAGCTAAGGTAAATTATTAGGTTCAGGTTGCCAGTCTGAACACTAATGTTGTTACTCCTGATTCATAATTCATCTTCTATAATGATTTTACGAGCTACGTTTTAGTAAGCAAATTTACTGTGTAGTTAGTGTTCATTCACAGAACTCCTTTAGAAAGGAGCCATCTAGTAATTTAGTTTCAGCATTATCTTGTCTTTCAGAATAATTAGCTTGATTTTTTTTTTAATGGCAGGATGAAATTTGGAGGTAAAATATTGCTAGTCAAGTGAATTTTCTTTTTTTTTTTGAGAGTTCTTAAGTATGGTTAAAAAAAGGAGTCTTTTCAGTCGAGAAGTAGCATTGAGATCAATTTTTAGTCTTAAATTGAGGCATTAACTTTAAAGACTTTCAAATAAAATATATTTGATTTAATTTGATTCTATTTTATAAGTATTAAGTTGAAACTTTTATGTATTGGTTTTGAAGATATGCACAGTTACTAAAGTTGGCATGCTTTTTGGGAGGTCTCTCCCCTCCCTCCAGTTATTCTGCAGAGGAACAGTTATATAGACAGTTAAAAAAAATTAAAGGACTTTAAAAAAACGAGATTATCTTTTTCATATTACATTATGATCATTTACATCTGAACATTTCTATTTTTAGAAATGACTTGTAATTGAAAGCTTTTCATGATGAAGTTATTTTTCCAAAAATGTCTATTTTTCTTTGCTTTATTGTTATGTAATGGCTAGATCACATTTTCTGTTTGATTTTTTTTGAGAATCTTTGTATCCTATTAAAATTATTCTGTGCTTTAATTTGAAGCTAAGCTTTATGTTTAACATATTACATCATGAAAGTAAATTCAGTCCTCTAAGGCCAGTGGTTCCAGCCTGGTTTGTCCAAGCTTGTATCTGAAAATAATTTTTCCATCTAATGCTTGCTTTTTATGTAAAAATAAGCATTTGGCTGTTACAATCAAGCAGTTTTCTACAAGAGGATAAATATTATACCAACTGTTATTAGATGTTCAGTATACATTGAAAAGATTCCCTGGAGAAGTTGATTTGTGGAAGATATAAGCCATGTATTTCTTTAATTGGTCAGTCTTTTATGTGTATTTATAAGAGTATAAGGAGTCTTTTTTCTTTTGTTTGCTTATTTTTGGTACAGTGTTCAGTATCTGTTACCACATTTTAAACTCCATTAGTCATCTGTGACTTGGTGGTTTCTGACAGCTTTGATCACCACTGATTATTCTTTGCTTTCTATATTTAGCAAGGTGATAAACTTGAACTATATTTACTTTTAAAGAAAATTAGGAATGTTTTGGCATCATCCTGGTGAAGGTTGCTTTTTCCTTCATGTTCACATTTCTGTGTAAAGGGGTATTTCCAAGGAATCAGCAAGTTGCTGCTGAATATATTTCAGTCATTCTTTAGTTGGGTCTTGGGTTCTTGTGTACTTTTGTGAAAACAAAAAATTTACAATCTACACTAAATGTGAACATTTTATGACTGGGAGATTGGTGTTAAGCTGAATTAATGCCTTGACTAGTTATTAGAAACTAATAAACATGCTTCTTGAGGCATTTTGGGACTCTCTTTTCTTTTAAAGTTAGGGCTTTATTGCTTTAGGGATTTCTAATGATTCATGATAGCAGAGTACCCCTGAGAGTCTTTTTAACTTCCCAGTACCATTTCAGAAGAGGGCTTCTTTGGTGGGCCACAAGTCACCAAGACTTGTCATCAAACTTACTGGTTTTTCTCTCTCTCATTACACAAGGGCGAGAATTCAAAGATTTATTCTTGCGAAGTTGCTGTCTGTCAAAATTGGTACTTAGTAAACATTGTGAAAAGAAATATTGAATACAGTTTACTTTGTGTATGCCTTTATTCCTGACAACATATGGGGAAGATGCCTTGTAAAAGTTTATTGAAAATTGTTTACATAATAAAGAAAGATTTGTTTTATCCTTACTTTTGCATGAAGCTTATACTGATAAACTTTGCTAAGCTAATGACCTTTAGCTTCATGAGACACCTTTTGGCCATTTATTTAGGTTGGTTTTTTTTTTTTTTTTTTTTTGTAGACACCCACATATGCTTTATTATCAGTGAACATGGTTCATTCTGATTCCATGGTTAATCTTAGAAGTCATGTGATGATATTACCTAAAGGATATGTGCAAAAAATAACTTGGAGATTGCCGTCAGAGGTGGACTGGGAAGTGCCCAGGTGAAGAGGTGGTAATTGCATAGCTTATTATAGCTACATTTGTATTTTAACTGATCCTTAGGTTGTAATGATGCTTTGTCATGCAACCTAATTATATCTGAAAATTTTACAAGTAACAGTGGTAATTTAAGTATTGATACTGATGAAAATCTTTTTCTTGTGACTGTAAAATGAAACAGGTGGTTATTGATGGGATTTAATATTCATAGGCATCCTGTTCTTTCCCTCCCTCCCTCCCTCTCAATCTCTCTTTCTTTTTTTCATTCAGATTTTCAAGGCAGGTGACTTGAAAATTGGTGACTACTTAGGTACTCTGTGTAACAGCCCTAGCTGTCCTAGAATTTACTATGTAGACCAGGCTGGCCTCAAACTCAGAGATTTGCCTGCCTCTGCCTCTCAAGTGCTGGGATTAAAGACCTATGCCACCATGCCTGGCCATCCTGGTTTTTTTTTCATGTTTGAGACAGAGTCTCCCTAAGTAGCTCTGGCTGGCTGAGAGCTAGTGTTTCTCCTGCCCCAGGCTCCTTAGTGCTAAGACTATAGGCGTGCACACTTGGCTTCTTTCACTCCTTACTTAGTGACCTTCAGGGGTGGTTACGGTGCTTTAAAGTTTTTATGTGCTGTAATAACTGGTTAAATTTTGTGTTCGTATAGCTCTTGTCTAATGTTTTTGGATACTTTTTTTTTTTTTTTTTGGTTTCTCTCATCAATAAGAAATTTATTGACAGCTGGGTAGTGGTGGTGCACACCTTTAATCCCAGCACTCTGGCCAGCCTGGTCTACAGAGCAAGTTGCAGGACAGCTAGGGCTGTTACACAGAGAAACCTTGTCTCGAAAACAAAGGAGGTGGGGTGGGGGAATAGGAATTTATTTACTTATAACAATTTCAAATGATGGCATTGTCCAGAAATTTTTTAGCAGGTTAATTTGTAATTGTTAGATGGTTAAACTGTTGGAACAACTTGTTTTCCCAAGCATTCTGACTTGTGTAA
Source organism: Peromyscus eremicus (assembly GCF_949786415.1). NCBI lineage: Eukaryota > Metazoa > Chordata > Mammalia > Rodentia > Cricetidae > Peromyscus > Peromyscus eremicus. Next base: position 60,183,266 of record NC_081424.1, read on the forward strand.
ATGCTTTATACCCTGCATTTCTGTTTGAAATTCACACATATGTGGACGTCAGATGTTGATTGATTTATACTCCCCATTTTTCCCCTCACAGTCATATACTTAGGTACTGTTTGACTCTGGAGGGAAAATCAGAACAGCTGGTGATGGGAAGAAGAGAAAAATTATGTTGACAGAAAATGTTTCCCATGGTAGCCAGTTCTTAAATTCTATACTCTGCAGCATGCTTGCTGGCTGTCTTTTGGCATAATTGTTACACATTTGACATAGATAACAATCAGGTTGGTATCTTCAAATGTACCCACCAGTTAGGTGTCACTTGCCTCTTGCAAACATCACCAATATCTGTTCTCTGGAAGCACAGGTCTGTCTTGAAGTCCTGAGCAATTTTCCATACCAGATGCTGGGAGGGGGTTTGAAAGTCAGCAGCTGGCATCTGGTGGTGTCTGATTCCACAGAGTGCCACAGCACAAGCCCTACGATCATGTCAGCACGCCAGTGAACTGTTGTGAAAGGTTTCTGTAGCTCCTTGTTTTCTGGGAAGCTTTGTTGCTGGTGAACTTGTATGCAGTCTGCTCTGCAGCAGTCATGGAGTAGGGACTTGGCTTCCTTGCCCTCTTCAGCTGGTGCTTGTCAACCTAGATACAGCACTGATATTATTGGTGACTACTTAGGTACGTAAGTTAGAATGGCATTTAGACCAGTTTTAATTCGTTGTTCTATGCCATTGAAAATAGATTGATGCACTTTGTTGGCCCAGTGGGATATGAATTTTGTAATTGTGTATTTTTATGGAACTTTAACTGTGATTAAATGACAACAGTAGAGTATCAGTAGAAGTTGGCTTTCATATTGAAAAAAAAGGGAACCATATTAGGATGTGGTACCAGTTTGCTGGAAGCTTAAGAGACAAGTTTATTACGTTATTAAGGATGAGTTGAGTAGTTGTAATCTGTAGAGCATTATTGCTAGACATTGATTATTATTCTGGTAGCATAGGTTAACTTGTTTTTAAACAATTTTGCCAGACTTGAACTTTGGGGTAATGTCAGAAAATGATATAATAACTATTTAGATATAAACTTACTTTCCATTATTATAAATAAAATGGAAATCTATGCTAAAAACTGTAGTGCCTTAATAGTTGAAAGTTATTTCCACATTAGGGAAAACACTGGTTTTTGTTGAGAAGTTTGGGGTTTCTATTAGTTTCCTGGCAAAGGTTATATGGAGGCTCAGCTCATTTACCTAGAAGATGCCCAGGACAAGGATCAGTAAATGTACTTGGCTTGCATTCCTACTTGTAAGATAGGTACTAGAAGTGTTCCTATATACACTGCATGCATACCTACATACAAGCTACAAACATTCCATTGATTCTTTATCAATTCTGAGTAGGTTAAGTGTTTGCTAGCACTGGCATTCTTCTGATAAGGCCTAAAATTCCCCGGTAGGCCGCTTGCTGGTGTCTCTCTCCCTGGGAGTTGATGGCAGGTGTGTACATGCTATCAAGGCTGGACTTTGTTTATTCGTGAGCACATTTTTCTTAACATCTCTGCTCAATTTGAAATCCAAAGTCCAAAATGCTCCAGAATCCAAAACAGTCTGAATGCTAACATGCTACCACAAGTGGAAAAATCAACATCTGACCTCATAGGACAGATTGTAGTAAAAATACAGGCACAACAAAAATATTGTATAGAATTACAGGTAGTCTGTTTATAAAGTGTAACATAAATTAAACAAATAAATTTAATGTTTAAATTCATGCTGTATCCCGAAGATACCTTATTACATACATGTAGACATTTTAAAACCCAGAAAAATGTGAGCTCTGAAAACAGTTATTGATCCCAAGCACTTAGGAGTTCAGAACTGGATTAAAGCAGTCTGGGAGATAGCAAGGGTGATTGTTTGCTGGTCTCAGGTTATTTGGCTTAGATTTCTTTCCCTATCCCTGGCTTGGACAACGACAACAAAAATTCACTCACAGTTTTGCATATGTTAATAACCCATATCATATAATTTAGAGAGTGAATATACTTAATAAAGTGAAACTAAGTACACAGACAGAATGCTTACTTACAATGCTGCAGAGTAGTTTCCTAATATAAGTTGAGCCTAAAAGTTGAAGAATATGAGACTGCATAATTCAAGTTTACAGGTATGTGTCAGGAATGAAATTATTTAGAGACTCGGAAATTGATTACACTATTAAGTTTTTACTTTGAATATAATATGCTTTACCTTGTAAATGATTGCAGGAGGGTGACCATTCAGAATGCTGTGTAACTTCAGCTGGGTGCTTTTAATTTGAGCAGGACAGTAGGCATAGACTGGCACTGCTTCTCTTAGCTCTTTGGTAGTGTCAGAATGGACTGGGTGCAACTGTCTTTTCACTTACTGCCCTTTTGAACTTGTTGGAGTTGGCTAACTGACCCTAGACAGGCAGTTCCAGACCTTTTTCACAGACTGTGTGTGTGTGTGTGGGGGGGGGTGTGTTGTGTGTTGTGTGTTTTGTGTGTAGAACAGTTTTGCATTTTGGTAAGGTAAAATCAGACTGAGAACCGCTTCAGTGGGGGTCCAGCTCTGGTGAGGAATGTGCTGTAAGTTGTTTCCAGGTTGGGAAGATGTGTTCCAGAGAATGTCACTTAAGAAGATCTCTGGTTTTCAAAATAGAAAAGCTTGACTTACCAAATGATGACCAGTGAAAAGAATGCCCATTTGCTGTTTGCCTGCTTCACTGGTTAGGAATCTTCCCTGTACTTTGTCAGAATTGTAGCTCCTGGTTCTCTGCTGCTTGGCTTCATGTTCTCTCTTAAAGGAGATCAAATGGGGCTGGAGAGATGGCTCAGTGGTTAAGAGCCTTGGCTGTTCTTCCAGACTATCTGGGTTTGATTCCCAGCACCTACATGGCAACTCACAACTATCTGTAACTCTAGTTCTGATGGAGCTGTTGCCCTCTTCTGGCCCCTGTAATGCACTGCACACATGCACTGCACACATGTAGTGCACACATGTAGTGCACAGAAATACATGCAAACATAAAATACAAAATAAAATACGTACACATAAAATAATACAAAAAATTAAAAAGCTTAAAAATACATTAAGAAAAAGAAAAGAAAATCAACATTTAAAAAAAAAAGGAAGGCAGGTAAATGCTGCCCTTTTGTATTCCTGATAATCTTTAGAGAACTTGTTCATTTAGTGCTGTTTTGTATGAAGACCTATTGTTTTCTTTTTCTTTATGTTTTAATGAAATTTATTATACAAGAAACATGCAAATAAATATATTACACACCCAAATTAGCCAGATCCGAAGTTTATACAACTTAATGAACTTATAGTTAGAATTGGCTTCTGAAACAGAAGCTGTAAAGCTTCACATTAAATTTTACATTTTCAGTATTGAATATATTTTATGTACTTAGCCACCACCAAAAGCAAAAAAAAAAAAAAAAAAAAAAAAACTGTAACAGAATTAGAACTAGAAAAACAAGTTTTCATAACTTGTGTCCATTACCTGCATCAGTCCTTCCTCACCCCATATTCATTTAGCCTTTCTTGTTCTCTTTCTTTCATGCTATACTGAATTCACAGGTGTATTTGTTTACAAATGTACAAATATTCTTGTCTAGAGTCCACATATGAGAGGGGATATGTGACTTATTTCTTTCTGAAGGTATGTGACCTCATTTAATAGTCTAATTCCATCCAATTTTCTACAAAATTATAAACTTAATTTTCCTCTAGAGCTGAGAAGTATTCTGTTTGTTAATGTATACCGAATTCTCATTATCTGCTCACTGTTGATGGACAGCCGTGCTGTCGTGAGTAAGGCCGCAGAAAAAACAGGGGTGCAGATGTCTCTATGGTAAGGTGTGAACTCTGGGTATGTGGCCAGGAGTGAATTAGCTGAGCCAGACAGGAGTTGCACTTTTAGTGTTTTGAGTAATTTCCAAACTGATTTCCACAGTGACTGCACTAGTTTGAACCTCTACCGTAGGGTATAGCGGTTCCTTCCTTTACATGCTCGCCGACACTTATTGTCAGACTTGTTTTATTATTACTTATGTGCATTGGCGTTTGGCCTGCATGTGTGTCTGTGTGAGGGTGTCGGATAGTTGTGAGCTGCCATGTGGGTGCTGGGAATTGAACCTGGATCCTCTGAAAGAGGAGCCAGTGCTCATAACCACAGGGCCATCTCTCCAGCCCCATTGTCAGATTTGTTAATGATGCCGTTCTGACTGGGGTGAAGTAGTATCTCAAGAGTAGTTTTAATTTGCATTTCTCTGATGACTAGGGATTGTAGATGTAACCAACCGTCTTATTAAATAAGAAACACAGAGCCGATTCAGAGAAGAAAGCCAAGAGGTCAGAACTAGGAGCCTTACCCTTCCTGCTTCAGCTATCCTGCTTCAGCCAAGAGAGCTCTCCGAAAAAGAGGCCTACTTCCTGTGTGTATGTCTTTAAATAGTCTAGATGTTCTGCCTTCTCATTGGTTGTAAACTAAACACGTGACTGCCTTGTCATTGCCTGTATGTACCGCCCTCCAGGTCCTTAAAGGCGTGCGTCACCACCGCCACGCACTTGCTATGGCTCTATAACTCTGACCCCCAGGCAACTTTATTTATTAACATACAATTAAAATCACATTTCAGTACAAGTAAAATACCACCACAAGGGATAATGAACATTAAAAATAGTTATTGGACATTTGTATTTTTTTAAACTGTCTATTCATCATTTGTTGATTGGAGATTTTATTTCCTTGGTATTTAATTTCAGCAATTCTTTATAAATTCTGGATATTAGCCTCTTGTCTGAAATGTAGCTGGTCAATAGGCTGTCTCTGTTAACTCTGCTAATTGTTTCCTTTGCTGTACAGAAACTATTTTTATGTAGTTACTTGGGGTTACTTCCTGTACTGTTGGTCTTCTATTTAAAAAATCCTTGCCTACTCCTCTATCTTAGTGTTAGTGACAGCATCACTCTATATGAAGGCCTCAGCTTGCTGCTTTGCTCCTTTTGCTTTGTGTCTAGTTTCTACAATGGGATTGGTGGAGGAAACAGAGCAGTGTGGCCACTATAGGAAGCCATCACACATTCAAAGCCTGTTGTATTCTGAAGTTACATAACCTGCAAACGTGCTGAGTATAAAATCCAAGACACTGTCACTTCTGCTCGTTGTAATCTTTGGCCACCTGTACAGATGCCAACACATGGGAGAGGCTAATACTGTCTGATTATTACAAAAATAGCTTATTTAGATGACCTGACCTGAAAGAGCCACACAATATTCCAAGGTTTTAGGGGACTACAATTTATAAGCTATGCCCTAAATAAAATATTTAGAAATGGCTATAAATTTTTTGTCTTGGGGCTGGACATAAAGCTCAGTGATAAAATGCTTGCCTAGCAGGCACAAAATCTTAGATTTAATCCCTAGCACGGTAGCAATGATGATGATGATGATAAGTATTCTAAAGTTTGATTTCTGCGCATGACATTTTCAAGTGGGCTATAGCATAAATGTATAATATTTTAAATAAATTTGGAACTTATGGGAGAGTGGATTGCAACATTAAATTTAGATGTGTTTCCTCACTTTGTGTGTTTTAATATATCCATTTTAAATTTTAGTTACTAGTGACACAATGAAAGCATTTTTTTCAAACATTCTTGTTACTTAGTAATACTGGCCATACCTGGCCACAGTAGTGACCATCAAAGTTTATTATTCTAACCCTTTGAGAATATGACCCGCCCAGTCATGTGTGTGTAATTTGTAGTCCTGGTCTATTTTCAAGAGTGCATGAGGACAGAGAGCCACAATGTAGCAGTGTCAGTGCACTGTAAAGAGGACGCCAGATCCTTGTCTAATGTCGACTGAGTTCGGGCACTTGGTTGACCATTTTTTTCTAATTGAAATAGCCTCTTTTTTTTTTTTTAATACAATATATTCTGATCATGATTTCTCCTTCCCCAACTACCTCCTCATCCAAACCCTCCTAAATCTACATATTTTCTTTTTCCCTCTCATTAGAAAAACAGGCAACTAAACACTCCCCCACACCCACACCAGAATAGGACAAAATAAACAGAAAAAAAATCTGACCTTTTCTTTTTCTTAACTTTTTTTTTTCTTTCCTGACAGTTTTTTTCTGTGTAACCCTGGCTGTCCTGGAGCTCTCTCTGTAGACCAGGCTGGCCTTGAACTCACAGAGATCCACCTGCCTCTGCCTTCTGAGTGCTAGGATCAAAGGTGTAGGTCACCATAGTCTGGCCAGACCGACCTTTTATTCTCCTCCCCTAAGTAGAAAGCCTGAGTTGTATAAGTTTCTTTGGCTATTTGGATATCTGTTATATTTAATAATATAGACAGCACTACTGAACTGTATTGATGGCATACTATTTTTAAACAGTGAAAAACGCTTACTATTAAACATGAATTTAAAAGGGTAATACAATTTAGACAGGGGACCTTAATTCCTGAGTACATGAATTTGTAATAGTACCTCTTCAGATCAGTTAAGCTCTAAGAGGAGAAGCCTGCTGTGAGTACCATGGACAGTGATTTTGCTGCATGTAATGTTTAGGACTTGCAGTGTTCAAAACTGTTAACTTTGACAAAGATGACCTTGTTGAGTTCATGGTACAGTTAATGTGATTTTTATGCCAAATTTGCTGATTACAGCTTAAATTTTTAAAAAATTACATTCATGAAATTGTTTTGGGGAATCTCAGGGATGGAGAAATTGAAGAGTATTAAATCAGGAAGAACACTGAAAATACTTAGATTATTTATGGCTGATGGTTAGAGAGTATTCTTGAATACTGTTAGACCTGAAGTGGCTAATGGGTCTTCGTTGTAGTAAGTTATTTATTTAAAGGTGTTTGTTTTCTTTCTATCATAAAATGCATGCTTTAGATATTTGGAAAATGCTAATAGAAACAGAGATAACAAATTATCCAGTGGTATGCTGTCTGAAGAAATTCTTTATTGCCTTTAAGACTTTCTTGCAGGATTTTATTTCACTTAGGGGTGGGAGTACATGTTATAACTGGTTAATCATTTCCATTTTATCTAGTAATGATGAATCATATTTCTTAGCTGCATCTCTGTCAAGAATTTAGTTACTAAAACGGACCCAGGTTTTTCTGGTAATGACACTCCACACTTCATGAGGCCCGCTGTGGGTCATTGCTGGTTTGTGTGTGACAGGGTTTCTCTTTGTAACAGCCCTGGCTGTTCTGGAACTTGCTTTATAGATCATGCTGGCCTCAAACTCACAGAGATCTGCCTACTTCTGCCTCCGGAGTGTCAGGATTAAAGGCATGTGCCACCACACCTGGCTGAGAGTATTGATTTTTTTAAATTATGTATTTATTTATTTATTTATTTATTTATTTATTTATTTATTTATTTAGTGTGTGTGTGTGTGTGTGTGTGTGTGTGTGTGCGCGCGCGCGCGTGTGCGCGTGCGTGCATGCACATGCGAGGAAGTATATGGAAGTATATGGAAGTTAGAGGACGGCTTTCAGGAGGCAGTTTTTCTTTAACCATGTGGAGTCCTGGAATTGAACTCTGGTCATCAGGTTGATGGCAGGCATCTTGACCTGCTAAGCCATCTTGATGGCAGGCCATAGTATATTGGTTTTTTACCTTGCCTTCTAAAACTCTATTGCAATCTTTTCTTTGAGGTAGTTTACTCTGTCTTTGACAGCTCAGATGATACATGCCATATTTTTTACTAACTACAGGCAGAGTATGGAGTTACTGTGTCTCCTACACAGCAGTCAGACTGTATGAGTGATGAGTGTGTGAGTAAAACTTTGTAGCTCTACTGAAACCTTCCCTATGCTCATGGGACAGGGGGAAAGAGAATGAACGTGAGACAGTGTGTTCTGATAGTGTTCCTGTTTACTCGTTTAGTGCTCACACCTGGTCTGCGGGTGTACTAAGTGAGAATGTGACACGACACAGGATCCTTTTCTGCTTAGCTTGATTTTAGTGTGGAAGATAAAGCGGAATAAAAATGGTTAACTACAAAAAGTGTCTTTGTTTAGGTCGTGGGGATGTGGGATGTGTTTATAAACTGGGGCTTTCAAATGAGAAGTGGGATAGTTTTGGGGATTAGTCCGAAGACATTTACCTGCTGTGTGACTTACCTGTAGTGTGCATGTTGTTTCAACATTGGGGGCTATAAGGTAAGCAAGAGAAACTGGGTATGATAGGAGCACAGTCAAGTTCAGATGAGTCCACTTTGGGCAGAGGAGGATTGGAGAACTGTGTGATAGAAGTATTCAAAGTTGTTGAGCTCATATAGGTGTTGTGATTGTTCATAGTGATTTGCTTTCCTCCCTGTAAAAGGATTTTAAGTGTTTCTCTTTTCACAGTATAAGTTAGAGATGAAATACTGTATATATCTGTGTACATGACTGTGGCTATACTAGTCTAGTTGGGACCGAGGAGACTGGTGTCAGCAAAACCCTGGAGTGTAAGTTGGGTTAAGCACCATCCCAGTGATGAGCTGGCCGGAGACCTGGGCATATTGCTCTTGCCTGTGTGAGGCAGTGACCCGAATGAGTTAAGTTATTGCAGTTTGCATGGAAGGAGAGAATGAAGGTTATAAGGATGTAAATCAGACTCATAGGAGAGTGAAAGAAAATGTTTGAGAGAAAGGAGTTTATGGAAATCCCAGTGTTTACTTGGATATTCAGATATACAGTGATACCATTAACTAGAGTAAAAAGTATATGTGGTAAGTTAGAATTGGAGTGGAGAAGTGTTCTTTTCAAATTTATCTAATTTGAGGTGCTTGTGGGTTTCCTAAAAACTTCATACTCAGACAGTTAAGAGTATCGGGAACCTGGGATTCTGGGTAACTGTATCAGGGAGGATGTAGCATAGGTGTAGTTAGGGAGAGGGGGCAGTAATGGTACCAGAGAGACAAAAGACCTAGGTCAGAAAGCTCAAGAACATCAAATGTTGGGTGAGTGAAAGGAAAGAACTGTTGAAGCATCCTGAGAGGGAGTTGTCACAGAAGTCCAAGTTAGAGAAGTGTGCTTGTTCTTCAGTCAAGGCAGGCACACCTCCTGAGTTTCCTACACCCTGCTGCAAAGTTTTGTCAAGTTGATTTTAAGTACTGCCTGGTCTTGTTTAAAGTGCCTTCAACACTCACTGGAGCATTCTCTTTCTAGCATCATGGTGATACTGCTTATTATCACCTGTCTGTCCTCTAGCATTTGTCATTAATAGGTTTTCTGTCCCCTCATAATAGGCTTCTCTGCTGACACAGAAAGCCAGATCAAGCTGAATTGAAAAAAGTATAACAACAGGTTTATTTGAGCAAAGCAACTCCTGGGTGGGTTCTCCAGTCCCAGAGATTGAGGCCAGAGAAGCCACATGCCCAAACTAGAGCAGGGACATTATATAGGCTGTAGGTGGGGGGTGATGATGTGTCTGCCACAAGCTGTGTTTGTGCCCAAGGATGGTCAAAAGCTGAATGCCAGGTGGGGACTTGGGCTGCTGGTGGCAACAGGGGAGGAAGTTGCTATAGTCTCCAGGAAGGTGGAGCCGGGGTTTTGGTACCATTTCTTTGTTGGAGATTCTCTGAGAGGGTGGGGGTTGGGGGGGAAAGAGAGAGAGACAGACAGACAGACAAACAGAGAGGAAGAGGGCTTTCCGGATCATGAAGGGGTGACCTGGAGGTTCCAATCAAATGGACAGTCATGATTCAGTGAAGTTGCTGTGGTGATTAACATTGGTTGTCAACTTGCTGGATCTGGAATCAATTAAAAGACAAGCTGCTGGGCACTCCTGTCAGGAGTTTTCTTGATAGGTTGAGGTAGGAAATCCACCCTAAATGTGGATAGTATCATCTAGTGGCAGCCCAAATAAAATAAGGTGAAGAAAGAAATTTTGCCTTTGCCTGCTTGCCTTCACTTGTACTGGCAAGTTCATCCGCTGTGCTGCTGCTGCTGCTGCTGCTGCTGTGTTTGTGTTCCGTTGCTGGCTTTCTAATGTAGACTGAAAACTGGCTGCTCTCCAGGAATACACTAGGCCTTTAGTGCCTTCAGCTTGGTATTCCTGAGGCACTAAGCCTGGTGGGTTGAGCATCTACCTGGCTTTTGGCTGCTCTGGTGTGATGGAGCGCTGTTGGACTACCTGGACTGTATTGTGTAAATCAGTCTCATAAAATCCCTTTTAATGTATATTACTTTTATTGGTTCTGTTCCTCTAAGGAGCCTTGGCAAATACATTTCCAGAGTTCTTTTATCATCTGTAGGAAACATTTATAAAGATCCGTTTTATTACTTAAAGAGCATTTTCACTAGTGCCTGTTTATTGAGTCAGGGTCTTACTGTGTACTCAGAATCCTCCTGCCTGAGCCTTCTGAGTACTGGGATTACAGGTGTGTACCACCACACCAGGCTGGCCTTTCATTCTTGAGGTGCTGCTCTTGGGATTTTGCTGCTGTCCTCCATTTCTCCCTCTTTTACTTTCTCTTCCTTCTTTTCTACCTCCATTTATCGTCTTTGTTTTTTATTTATCTATTTTTTTTTATTCTGTTGAGAGGTAGTCAGGATAGGTTTGTTTCTTTCAGGGACTCTGGGTTCGATTCTCAGTGTTGCCTAAAGTGAGGCTGTGTAGGCACACAGGCCTATAGTCCCCACAGTTCCAGAGGTGGACCCTTGAGGGTCAGGACCTCATGTTGGGCTGTAGTCAGCTACAGACCCATCTGGACTAATTTAGACCCTGTCTCAAAAACAACAAATGAAAACTTACATCAGAGATAAGTGTGTGTTGTCATTTTTTTGAGATAGGTTCTCTTTATGTAGTCAAGTCTGCCCTGAAACTCCTCATCATCCTGCCTCTGCCTTTGGAGTTGTAGCATTACAGGCATGTACCGTCACCTTACCTATCTGTGTTTTGTTACTGTTTTTTTAGTTAAAAAGCCTTTTGTTGTTGTTGTTGTTAAATCTCCTAACTACTACAATACTTTATTTCTACTCTGATCTTTGAAGACGTCTCCCTTTTCTTTGTGCTTCTGACTCATTTGACCTTTGCCCGTCTTGCTTCCCGTCTACCTCACTGTTGCCTTTCTTGAGAGCCCCCATTTCCTAATTGCCAAAACCAGTTGCCCATTGTGGTGCATACAAAAGACTTTGATCGCTGCCTTTTTTCTCCTTCTCCTTCCCCCCTCTCTGTCTTCCTTCCCTACCTCCTCCTCCTCTTTTTATTTTCCCTGATGGCACTAAGTCTCTTTCTAAAGATTCTTCTTTCCTGTGCCCTTAGTGACTTTCTTCTCTCTTCCTGGTGGTGTGTTCTAGTCCAGTATTATTACCCTCTGTTCATTCTTTAAATAAAAACAAACAAACAACAACAAAACAAAACCTATATAGTTACCTGTGGAGCCATCAGTCTGAGATGGAGTAGGCAAATAGTACATAGTACACACGAGTACTGATGGTAGCTGACATAGTGCGCTTGTGGTGTTCACAGGCTGACTTCACACTGCGTGTTTGTTTAGGGATTTAGTTATGTTGGCTCCCAGGATCTTGTGGAGGAGTTGGAGACCTGGTGTGTAGTAGCTGGCTGGTAGCTCCTTTTTGTAGTGCTGTCTTATTAACAGTGTCCTCCCTGAATTTCAGATACTTGACTTTATATCACTCTTCATGTCTTACTGCTGTTACCTATCACAGAGTCTGGATTAAATGTTCTTTAGAACAAGTGTCTAGGTGATGGCTTGCCTTTGCCAAGATCCAGTACCAATTTTCAGTTTTAGGCTGGAAACCAATTGAGAATATTCTCAGGAAATGCTGCCTTGATTTTGTTCAAGTGTATCTGGTAAAATTGCCATATGTGAGATTTTTGTCATCCACTCATGACAAACTGATCAGAAAAACAAAATTAAATCAAAACTATGATTGATTTTGATGGACAGTCTTGGAGAGGGCATGTTATAGTAGTGTAGAGGAGAAAGGGAAATAAACCAAATCCTGGGGGTCCAGTAGGAATTATAGTGCACATGGCTAGAGTTGAGATTTTTTAGAGTTCCAGTACTGTGATAATTCCAGTAAAAGATTGGCCAGTGTGAAAATGCATGGCCTCCTGATAAACTTGATTAGCCCCTTTGCTTCTAATCATTGTATGGTATGCCCATATGACCTCTCTGGACTCCCTGCCCACTACCCCAGATTCTGTCCTTTTAGCCATCTCTGACATTCTCCCTGCAGTGACATAGAGGTGCAGTGGAGAAGTCTAGTAAGGCAAAGGCATGGCAGTATTGCTTACATTAGGTACAAGGTACAAAGCCATTTTATTCTCAAGATTGAAGAATGGAGCATTAGTTTCCAAACACGTCACACATCCCGGGGGTGGAGGGTGGGGAGAGTGGTTACACTAAACTTGAACACTTTGAAGACATGTTCCTGCACTGTACATTTTTGAGACTTGAGAGCAAGGGCATTATGCACACTATGACAGATTTTTGTCAACTTAATTCAAGCTAGGGATCTTCTGGGAAGGAGCCTCAATTAAGAAAATACCTCCAATAAGGTTGGCCTGTAGGCAAGCCTGTGGGGCGTTTCTTGATTGATGATTGATTGATGGTCTTGGGTTGTATAAGAAAGCAGGTTGAGCCAGCGAAAGAAGCAAGTAAGCAGTAGAAGCTCTGAGACACTGTACCACTGTGCTGTTAACATTAGAGAACATTGGTTATAGATAGGTGGGTTTTTGTTTTTTTGAGATTTTTTTAAGTGTTGACTACTTTTGATTTTTTTTTTATTTTAAGTCCCTGTTTTCCAAATAACTACAAAAAAATTACCAAACATTTTTACTTTAATGATTCGTTCCTTTCTGTACTGAGTAGTTTCTTAAAATGAACTAAGGTGTTATGTATGTATAGATGGACATATAGACACACCCTTTTTTCTTATACCTCGTGTGTGTGTGTGTGTGTGTGTGTGTGTGTGTGTGTGTGTGTGTGTGTAAAATAAGTGAACTTAAAATTTCCCCCAGGACCAAAACATACACTTGGAAAGGTTAAAAAATAAGCAGTGACTGTTATAGAAATTAGCTTTATTGGTGATTGTAAATATAGTCATGTACCATAATCTCTGGGTTTTAAAGAAGTGTGTCATTAGACTTTGTCTTGTGAACATGGCATATATGATACTACTACATACCTAGATGGATTAGCCTACCACACTTCTAGGCTGTATGGCATGTGTGTGTTTCATGTTAGATATGTATGTGGTTATCTGATTACTTAAAATGATTAATGAGCTTTTTATTTGTTGTGGCACATATATATATCATATATCAAATGATAAAGTAGCCTTTTTTTCAGTTTATTTCCACAAACATCATGATAAAGTGTGTGTGTGTGTGTGGGGGGGGTCCTCTGCAGATAGCAGGACTATCAGAGTGTTGATCTGAGTGAGACAAGAAGAAAGTCTGGTTCAACATAACTTGGTAGGTAGTGTTCGTTCAGGGAAAAAAAAAAAAGAGTCTGACACTGGCTGGTTTATTTTAGGCACATTTAAGTGCAGTCCAATTTGGAAAAATGTTTCCTGGTGTGACACAACCCTAGTTTGTTGTTATTGGTGTGCACAATAAAGCTTAAGGCATAATTACATCAAAACTCTTTTCAAAGTACATGTTGACTCTTCTATGAAGATAGATTCTATAGATAAACTGCATGTGTCATCTTGAGGGCCTGGGGGAGGATCTGGTGTGGTCTCTGTCACACAGATAGCACAAAGTTCACTAGGCTATTAACTACCTTCAGTCTTGTTTGTAAGGGATAGGGGCAGGTGTTGCCTGGCCCTACAGATAGTGCAGAGGTCACCAAGGCTATGAATTGCCTCTGGTCCTGTTAGTAAGCGTCTAGGGAAGCCTGGGGATGCCTGGGGGAACCAGATGTGGGCCTGGCCCTACAGGTAACACACATGTCACAGATGGCTATTAGCCATCTCCATTCCCAGCCTTCTGGGCAGAAAATAGGTTCCTCTGAAGAGACAACTCTGTGTGTTTAACAGTCCTAGTTTCCCTAGTGCTTATCTGTGAGCACAAGGACCTCTGTGCCCTCACCAGTAAAAATATAAATTAATAGGCTGATAAAAGGTATCTAACATTAAAAAACAAGAAAGCATTCTGTTTTCTAGGGTGCTTGCAGAATCCTCTATGGGAACGGGGGAGTAGTCAAGTATTGGTTGTCTAGTAAGTGCCATTTTCAGAGAGTTACACATATAAAATTTGTAAGACTCAGTGTAAAGCTCACATTGATTGCATATTCTGGCAAACAATTGCATTTTGTGAAATGGTCAGTGAATATATTATTCTGTTACCTATTTCCTGTGGACTTGTCATATATAAAAGATGGTAAAGTGTATCTGTATTCTGCTCACAGTTTGAATTGGTTCATTTTCAGGATGAGTGATAAATTTCTGAACATTTCTCTGCAAGCCCACCTTGGTCAGAGTTATCAGTGCCTCAGACTCCCAGGCATCATTTCATCTTGTTCTGCCATCTTATCCTAAGCAGTTGGTGTCTCATCCATGGCATCATTTTCGTCTTGTTCTGCCATTTCATCCTAAGCAGTTGGTGTGTCATCCATGGCGTTTTCTTCTCTTGGCACTCATGACTGTTTGTTTGTTTGTGTGTTTGCTCCGGAAATATAGGGAAATGCATGGGCTTGGTCTGTATAACCACTTTTTCTCCATCTTTCATCTTCATGGCTTTAGAGTTCATACGTTCTGAATTTATATTGCTGAGCTTGGCTGTTGTCTTGAACTCCAGCTCCTTACTAGCCTATTGCTCTGTAGACATCTCTAGGTGCAATCCAGGAATTGTAGATTAGCCTAATTGACTGACTGGTCATGCTGTGTTCCTTCTTCAGGGCACCTGACATTTATCTTTGACACATTCCTTTCCCTTGTACCTCATGTCTAACCTGTCAGCAAGTTCTACCACCATTGGTTGGTTGGTTTGTTTGTTTTTTAAACTACTTCTTAAACTTCTACTTACTCTTGATCCTTGTCCAGCTTGTCTTACCTGCCACTTTGTTCAGGTTTTGTTTTGTATGATGTGGTATTATATTGTATCAGATATTTCTGGTGTATTACTATATTTTCATCCAGATACATACTTAAGTCATGTAATTTTTCTGCCCACTCTTGTTTTTATATTCCTCAGAGACTACCTTAGCTTGTAGAGCCTATAAGTTCTCTCTCTCAGTAAGTCATAAGGTTTCTCCTTGTCTTCTAGATCCACTTTTCCTTGAGGCTTTTTAAACATGCCAGCTGGGTTTTGCCTGGATGTCCCCACTGCTTCCCTGGTTTGAAGTGCTTTTTCCCTGCAGTTAGGCCATGCTGAAATACCATTGTAGACAAGTCTTCTTCAGCTCCCTACATGACATTGCACCTTTCCTCTCACCTCTGGACTACCTACAGTCCGTCCCTACTGGACCTTATCTATGTTTCTTGCTAGACTCTTAAACTACATGAGAGCAGGGATTTTTCTGTTCCTAGTGCCTAGAGGTAAGGAGAACATGTGTTGATGATGATTTAACACTGAATAAAAGTATTCTGTCTTCAGGCTTAATGTCTTTTGAGTACTCTTCAGTTACTAATTTGCAGTGTTCTGTTGTTGTTTGTTTTTACTCTTTGGCTTTTGGCCCGCCACTCAGCATCCAAATAAATTTCACATGGAGGCTTATTCTTAATTATGAATGCTTGGCTTGATTCTAGCCAGCTTGCCTTAACTTTAAATTATCCAGTCTACCTTTTGCCTCTGGTCTTTTCCTGTTCTCTTACTTCTGTAAATCTTACTCTTACTCCATGGCTTGCTGTGTAGCTAGGTGGCTGGCCCCTGGAGTTCTCCTTCTTCCTCCCTTGGTCCTAGATCTTCCTCTCTTCCCATATTTCTTCTTCTGTATAGTCTGTCTGCCTGCCAGCCACGCCTATCCTTTCTCCTGCTTTGCTATTAGCCATTCAGTTCTTTATTAGACCATCAGATGTTTTAGACAGGCAAAATAACACAGCTTCACAGAATTAAACAAATGTAACATAAACAAAAATAACACACCTTAAAATAATATTCCCCAACATTAAAAAAAAACTATAACGTGTCAAACTGCCTTCTTTTCTTTTTCCCTTTCCCGCTCGCGCTCTCTCTCCCTCCCTCCCTCCCTCCCTCCCTCCCTCCCTCCCTCCTTCCTTCCTCCTTTCCTTTCCTTTCCTTTTTCCTTCCCTTTCCTTTCCCTTCCCTTCCCTTCTTCCCTTCCCCTCCCCTCCCCTCCCCTCCCCTCTCCTTCCGCCCCCCCCCCCCCCCCCCCACACACCAAGACAAGGTTTCTCTGTGTAGCCCTGGCTGTCCTGGAACTCACTCTGTAGACCAGGGTGGCCTCCAACTCAAGAGATTCCACCAGCCTCTGTCTCCTGAGTGTTGGGATTAAAGGCATGTGCCACCACTGCCTGGCAGTCAAACTGCCTTCTATATATTTATGTTTATGCCCATAAATTAGCGATGCTCCTACCCCTGGCCAGAGAAGTTTCTTCTGCACTGGGCAGCACCTGATCAAAGTGCTAAAAATGAGGTACTTACTGTTGAGTGTTCATTTCTATCAATATCTCCATGGCTTAGGAAGCATAATAAAAAGAGGGAACATTCCCTCTTTTTACAGTCTTTCATGTAAGAGCCAGAGGATGGGAAGAATGCTTAGAGACACTGTCATCTGGACATGACATGACCATCATACTTATTCAATGTAGGTATGGTTACCTGCATAAGTCCTGCATACAATCAAGTCAGCATTATCAATTACTAGTCCAGCAAGGCATCATTTAGACTCAGTGGGCTCCCCGCATCCCCAAAAATGGAGAGACCCTGAAGGTGGGAGGGGAATGTGTTGGCTGTGTGTGTGAGGAGTAGAAAGGGAAATTGGGGGTGGATGTATGAAATTGTCAGAGTAAATAAAAGATAAATTTAGTATAGATTTAAGATGTTTAAAGCAACATCAAAGCATCACTGTGAAATGAACTTTACTTGTCCCATCTTCAAGAGTTATGTTGGTTTGCTTTTTATTTCTTCTCTTAGAGATAGCTTCCATCTCTTTACTTTCTATTCTTTGATAATTAATACTGGGAATATTTAGAGTCCTAGTCCTAAATATCTTTGATGAACTCTCCTGGTCGACACATGGTTCTTCTTGGAGAGTTCCTGTTTTGAGAGCACCGTCCTCTGCTGCATATCCTAGATGCGTCCTTCCTTTGTAGTAACTGTCATCATTGCTTGTTTTGGATAATGCATTGCACTGTGCATTAATTTCAGTATTAGCGTCAGCCTATTTTTTTATGTGATTCCCAGAACAGTAAAGGATTCATTACTATTATTGTGTACATTTCTTTCAATTGAATGAGGTTCAGAAACTTCAAGACTTAAAGACAGCCTCTAGATTTTCTACCTTTGGTTCTGTCTTTCTGTCTCCTTAGGAAAACTACTGATCTGGACACCATACTTTCATTTTAATTGCTGTTTAGAATTCCATTATCTAAATAAAATGTGGTTATTATTCTTATTTCTAGCTAAGAATGCTTAACGTTCTTATGCTTTTCCACAGTTAAAACAGGAAGTTAAACATTTTTATTTGTTCCTTTCTGTACTGATAGGTTTTATTTATTTTTAATAGTGAATAACTAAGGGTAGGATTTTTATATTCTCATTTACTAGGTATTGGCCAAGCAAGATGACCTAAGTCAAACTCACACTTTACTTTCCAGAATAGTCCATCTTTTCAAAAGTTTGTATTCATTCTGATATTTTAATTATTTATATTTTGTCCTTGTCTTTCCAGTGAGCTGTTTGTCCTTTAAATTTTGATTTAGAATTGATTTGTAGGAATTCTTTATATAGCTGAATAACAATCTCTTATATATAAGTTATTCTTCAAATATGTTATTCTTGTTCTTCTTTGCATCCAGAACTTTTAATGTAGCTTTAAAGTTTTTTTTTAGATTTGTCAGCCTTTGATGTTTACATGTTTTCTCCCTCTTGTTTGAATGAATATATTCCCTATTCTAAAAGTTTTACAGTTTTAACTTTTCACATTTAGGTACTAATTGATCTGGACTCTTAAGACGCACCAGGGGAACTCTTTTCCCCCACTTGAGCTTCTCGCCCCATGCCAGTCATTGAACAGTCACAGACAGGCTTTTCTAGTCTTTGTTTCCTTTGTGTGAGGTTCTTGTTTAGTTTCACAAGCTCAGATCTGTTTTGAACTTGTTTATTTTGTCTGTTATCTATTGTGTAGTAGAACGCTTCCTGAGTGTTTAGTTTGTCTTATTGAGAACTGAGTATGTTTACAACCTTATTTTTGTACAGCAGGATAAGAGGTAGTATAGCAGGGTAATTGTTGAAAGTATGGATTCTTGTTTCAAAATTGCTCAAGAGAGTTCTGGCCCAAGCTATGTAAGCGTGGTCAAGTTACTTTATCTTTGTTTGTTTTGTTTTTCCCCATGAGACGTTGTAATATAAATTGTGTTAGTAAATTGTCATGTGCTGTTGTGTTTGTTGAGTGCTGATTCTACATCAAGAGATGGACCCCTTGCTTCAGATTCAAACATGTTTCTATCATGTGCTCTCTGAAGACCCTTTTCTGAGGCAGACCGCCTCTTGTCTCTGTAACAGGAGAACAGCAAATAGCTAAAGAACATTGCACCCCTGAGAACAGCCAGAAGTTAAACCATTTCCAACCAGGTTTCTGTTTATCTCATAGTCTAAAAATGCCTGCAGTGGGAAAGAGAAGCGGGATGCTCATTTCTGGAGAGGGCAGTCTGCTCTGCATAGGACTCTCAGTCAGGAACACAGCTGGCTGCCTCGGGGGCTTCCCCAGTCAACTTCTGCTGGGTGTGTATCTGATAGGGTATGTGCTTGCTCTCAGTTGTCTCTGCTGGGTGTTGGAAGCACCTGATTTGATGATGTTTTGCCATCTCTCAGCTGCTATCTGCTGTTTGCTATTTGCCCCTTTATTTCTGTTTGCTACATACTTAATAAACTCACTCTGCTTAACCAACTCACTCATTTGAAACCTGAAGTACAAACAGTATATAGATAAGTCTCTCTGTGGAACAGACAGCAATTGGGATAGTATCCACTTCCCAGGGTTTTGAAATTTTAAGTAGATATATAAAACCTTTTAATATAACATTTGGCATAAGGCAGGCGCCTGGTAGCCACTGGGTGTGCATTAATATTTGCATCGTGGTATTATTTTCTGTGTTTTCCTTTCTGCTGTCCTCCTTTGCTTGCCTCTTTGTAGCAGAACGTCTTGCTTTTCTTAGGATGAAAATTCACAACTCTATGTTTAACTATATCATTTGGTGTTCTTTGCAGCGGAGCGGCAGTTTTGGTAAGATAATTAGGTTTGGTGTTGTATGTTTTAGGTTGACTCTGCATTCCATAATTTAAAAGGAAGAAAGCTTGTTTATTTTTATGTTGTATGTAGATACATCTAGAAATTGTATTATTTTTTTCAAAAGTATCCTTAAGAGGCTGACATATGAATAAGTGGGAAAAGGTACTTGCTGTAAGCCTGACAAATTGAGTGTGGTCCTTGAGATTCATATGGAAGGAGAGAACTGACTCCTGCAACTTGTCCTCTGGCCTCCACATAGGCACTGTCATACACACTTTTCTGCATGCACATATATATGCTTGAGTGTGTGTGCATGCACACACACACACACACACAAATGTGACACATTTTAAAATACATATCCTTAAATTAGATACTGCGACTAGTGTATACAGAATCACTGATTGTGGTGTTTGGCATAATGACACTTGCTGCATGTCTGTATCCCTGTCTTGAGTGCATCCCAGTGATGTGTAGCGTTATTGAAGACCATGTTCCAGAAACCACTTTCCTTTCCTGGCTGGCGTATGTGTGCACTAGCTTGGTATGTCCGTTTAACTGGGAGTTTGGCTGAAGCAATTGCTCTGGTGCAGAATTCCCTGTCACTGATTGAGAATCCCGTTCCATGACTGGTTCTGTTCACAGTAGTTCTCATTTTGTGAGTCATATCAAGAAAACTCATTTCAAAAGTGAGTTATTTGCTTTGGTCTTACTTTGCTCTGTTCTTTTCGTAAATAACCAGTTAGAAACTCCCCTGAACAACCAGACCTCCTTCCTAAAATGGCTACTGATGTATGCAGCTTACCTTTTTGTTTTCCTCAGGCCTGATACTAAGTGACATTCCAGTCTGCTGTGGTCATTTGGTAATGCAGACAGTGCAACAAGAAGATAGGCCAGGGAGCTTGGTAGTACCAGGTACCAGCTGTAGTTCAGGATCCTGCTAGTATGGCAAGGCAAGTATTTCAGTTCTTGAGCAAAGCTGTGAAGCAAGCTTTCTGTTGTTGTTTATAACCCCCCCCCCCCCAACACACACACAGTAGAAAGCTGTAACATTTATGCCCCAGGGACTACTCCAAGGTTACTGTTTGTTGTTTGCTCTTTCTACCTCTTTCCCAATTCTCAACCACATGCACCTGTCTTGGGTCAGTTGTGAAAGACATCAACGTAAGAATACTGAAGAAAGTGCTCAAATTTAAAACTGTGATCAGAATGAAAAGAATTTTCAATAAAAAGAAAGTAAATATTTAAAAATGTGTGTTTGCTAGTTAATAATAGTAAAAAGGGTAGAGCTTTGAAGATACTGTTAATTTGAAGATTTTTAAACATTGAAATAAATGAGTGTTGTGATTTCAGTTTTAGTGTAGATGTAGGTGGGAACGTTTTGATTATAGCAAATTCTTTGATTAACTTGCCATAGTTTAAAAAGTTATTTTGCATTGATGGAAATTATAACATAGGTGAATGATAGCTTATCAACCTTAGTGCATATAATTTGTATGGGGGATTACCCTTACTGAAACTCAGAAACTTTCTACTTATGAATTATATATACAAAGGTTATAAAGATAGGTTTTAATGTTTTCTCTACTTGGGCTTTCTTTTGAATATTAGAAAGTAGAAGTTGATTTCAGGCTCATGGTTATTTGAACAGAAGACGTTTCATACTTTTATATGTGTTAGTGTGGGTAGAGTCAGTTAAATTCCTGGAAATGATTTGAGCTTTAGAAATTTTGCTTCAATAATAGGAATATAAATGTATGCCATGCCATTTGTTTTTTATGAATCTTAATTCCTATTTTTTACACCTAGACTTTAAATGTATACTGTATTATTACTTTATTTTGTTACAAATAGGATTTACACATACACACACATACACACACACCCTTTCCAACTACTTGTTCACTTAAGAATTTATAGACAGAAAATATCAAGTGCCTCAATTTGTGATAGATGGCTTAATCCTTAGTAAGCACAGGATCTCAGGTCACAGTATGTAGTAGTGTCCTCTGATGTACAGCTGAGGGAACACAGTACTCATGTATCTCAGAAGGGCCCTGTGGATGTTTAGTGAAATGACTGCTCACTTCTAAGACACCGTTGCACTATGTAGCTCTTGTTGTCCTTGAACTTCTGGTCCTCCAGTCTTAGTCACCTGAGTGCATGGGATTACAGGCATGTAACACAATGCCTGGAGAGATTAACAATTTTAATTAACATTTATTCATTCATTCATTTCTTTTCAGTGAGATGTGTTTGTGGGGGCATGTGTGTTATGGCATGTATGTGACTCCACCTTGTAGGAGTCAGTTCTCCTACTGTGTGGAGCCCTAGGGTCAAAGCAGGTAGTCAGGCCTTTCTTTACTTTACCTACTTAGCCATGTCATCACTATAGCTAATCTTATTACCAGCCCCCTCCCTCTGTTTTTGGAGACAGGGTCTCTCTACATAGCCCTGGCTGTTTTGGAATTCACTATATAGACCAGTCTGACCTTGAACTCACAGAAATCCACCTGCCTCTGCCTCCCGATTGCTGGGCTTAAATTTGTGTACCACCACTCCCAGCAACTATTTTAATCTTTAATGTGAAAATTTTCAAGCAGGTGAAATCCATCCTTCAATCTTTGTCTTTTAAGACATTATTTTGTTGTTGTTGTTGTTGTTGTTGTTGTTATCGAGACAGGGTTTCCCTGTGTAGTCCTGGCTGTCCTGGAACTCACTCTGTAGACCAGGCTGGCCTCGAACTCACAGAGATCTGCCTGCCTCTGCCTCCCAAATGCTAGAATTAAAGGTATGGGCTACCACACCAGGCATTTGGTGGTTATTTTTAGCTGGACTATTTTAAAAAGAAATCCTAGAACCTGTCATTTTATTTCTTCTTACTTAAATATGTGTCTTGCCAATAACAAAATTATCCTTAATTCCTTGTTGTTACCCACAAATTAGTATTATCCCTATTCAGATTTCCCACTGTCCATCAATAATATGGTTTTGTGTTAGTTTATTTTTTATCAGACCTGAGGTTCACACATTGCTGTTAGTTCTTTTAATCTTAGAGTGCTTTTAAATAGTATATACTTTCTGAGAACATTGGTTGGTTTTCCTATAGAATTTCCCAATTCTAGATTTCCTTTGCTTTTTTGCAGAGTGAAGGTGGTTTTGCTGGTGTCTTCAACTTTAAAGGCTCTATGGATTGAGGCTTAGCCAGGAGACACATTTCTTAAGCAGGGTTGAGCATTTCACATCTATCACATTAGATCGAGTTGTGATAGTCCCTCTAATGTCAGGCTCTTTATTAGCCTTCGTCTAATGGTGTCATCTGTGAGGTCTTTGTCCTGGTCACTTAGGGTTTACAAAATCATCCTTTTCTAATTTTATCATTTCTCATTTGTTGGTTGAAATTCTTTGCAAATAGAAATATATTTCCTCATCGTCCAAGCCACAACTGCTTATTTTTTCCATTTGTTGCTTTTTTTTTTGGCCTAAGAATTAAAAAATAATTGTAAAAAATATTGTGTGTGTGTGTGTGTGTGTGTGTGTGTGTGTGTGTGTGTGTGTAAGTACCAGTGCATGCAGAAGCCTGCGGAGGTCAGAAAAAGCATTGGATTCCCAGGAACTAGAATTAAAGCTGTGAGTTGCCCCATGTGCTTGGAAACTGTGTCGTCTGCAAGAGCACCAAGTGCTCTCAACAGCTGAGCCATCTCTTCAGCCCCATTGCCTAAGAAGTTTTTGTGTGACACTAGGTATATAGATATAAAACATAGGCATACAAATCAAGCATTTACTGATAATGAATCATGAATTTATTTTGAAGTAATTCTTTAGTACATACATACACAATTCTGTCGTGTATTAAATTTACACACTAATTAGATGGATGTGCTTGTTTATTCTTACCTAAAAAGTTAACTCTTAGCTGAACATTTGATACCTTAGGACATAGAACATCTTCAGTGTTTTTTATAGTTAATCAATATTTTGATTTCATAATCAATACTGAGTGCTGCTTTGCATAAATATGTAGTACAAAGTGACAGAAGTAAATTTAGGACCATATCAGAAATTATTGGATATTTCTAATCCCAAGGTGAAGTTTATGAAATGATTTATTAAACTTAGTAGAGCAACTGAAACGGCAGATTTTAAAGCCAAATAAACATTCCAACAATCAATCCAAAGGCATACAAATTTTATACTTGTATGATGAGGAGTGATAGTAGGAAAATAACTGAGTCTTTGTTTTCAATTAAACTACCATGCTTCCATAAAAATCAGAAAACTTCCTATTTACAGTAAAAAGGAAAAAAAAAGCAGTTCATAATGTACCGTAGTCTCTGATCTGGGCTGATTTGTTTCAGGCAGTGTGAGCTGGCATTGTGTGGTGTGGCAGCATGTGAAAAGTGCTTGTGTGTTGTGTTCAGAACCAAAACTGTGGTGATGTCACAAAAGGCCGCATGGGCTGGCAGAAACATCTCACATTCTTAGATTTATTGATTTGTAGATTGATTCTGGATTAATTTTTAGTCGTGACTTGTTCAGAAACCTTGTTCTAGTCTCTGGGCGTGGTAGCCCATGCCTGTAATTCTACAACTCGGGAAGTTGAGGCAGGAAGATCATCGAAGTACAAACCTGCCAGTGTGGCAGGTTCCAGACGAGCCAGGGCTACAGACAAAACAGGAACTGCTGCCAGGGTTTCTTGCCTTTGTCCTCACGTTCAGTTAGAGGCCGTATGAGGCCACCACCTACAGTCGTAAGAAGCTGTGATCCAAATTGTAGGAAAGCAGAATAATTTTTTTCTTCTTTTTAGTTTATTACCTTCATTATGTCCCTTTATTACCCGTCTTGATTTTGCCTTAGTTCCTTTGGCTTTCCTGTTTTTCTTCAGTGGGTTTTTGTGTATTCGGTGATTCAGTAGGTTGCAGGTACCCCCCCCCCGCCCCCCCCCCCCCCAAGCTTGTGTTCTGCTGAGTTCTTCTGACAGGAACCAGTCTTGGAGAGCTCCTTTGTTTCCGCATGTAAAACTGTTGCTGACCTTTTCTGACCTAGACTTTGAAGGTGTCTTCTTCAGAGCCTTGGTCCCTAAGAGGAGAAGGTATGTAAGGTGCAGAGTTGGCAGCTGCTTGTCTGCTGATCTCTACAGGTTGTCTTTTTTTTTTTTTAAACTATAAATCATCCACTCATTTACTCAAGAAAACTTTATTCAAGAAATACATTGCATATAGATACATGAGCATAGTGAAAAGAAAACAAAATGCTTAAATACCAACTTATTTTTATTATAGTCCTATTTCTGTGACTCCTTCATTCAGAAAACAGGAACCACTTTTTCATTAAGCTGTGGTTCCTTTTCTTTTAATCTAACTTCAGCTTAAGGAAGGTTTAGTTTTATAGAATTACGAAGTTAGCTTTTCATCTGCACATTATAATTTAATTATTCATAAAGCCCCAAACTATGTACTATACTAGATAACTTTGAAAATAAAATGTCTATATGATTGTAAAGTAAAAAAAAAAAAACTTTATACCATTAACAGTTGTGTTGTCTCTTATTCTCATTCTGTTTGGCATATACCTTAGAGAGCAAAAAGTAAATACAAATGTTGTCCACTTTTATATTTGGTTGTCAAGATAATTGGTTATCATGTAGTGTTCAATTTCTTCAATGACTAATTTTACACTCAAATTGCTACCCATGTATTTTAAAACTGTACTTTCAAAAACACTTTCAGGGGAGGCGTCGCCATAAAGGGTTGGAAGACTGGCATTGGAAACATAAAAAGCATATGGCTACATAAATACAAGAATAATCTTATTTATCTGACTCTAAATGCACATCTGTGTTATCTATAAATTTGGCAAGACATCCCAAAAGAATAGGTTGTCTTTTGAGACAAAGTTTACCTGTGGAGACCTGACTAGCCTGGAATTTGAAATCCTCTGCAACTGGGAGTGTAAAACCAAAAGTTTGTGGGTTGTTTTTTTGTTTTGTTTTTTTGAGACAAGGTTTCTCTGTGTAGCCTGGCTGTCCTGGAACCTACTCTGTAGATCAGGCTGGCCTTGAACTCAAAAAGATCCACCTGCTTCTGCCTCCTGAGTGCTGTGATTTAGGACATATGCCACCACTGTCTGGGACAAAACTTTGTTTTCTAAAATCACTTAGACATTATTTTCTGTGTGATAATGTGGTCAGTTTATTATATAGATTCATTTCATATTGAATCTTTTTAGTGTTTATATTTTAAGTTTAATTAAAAAATAGTTTCATAGTTCCCAAAAAGAAACCACGTAATAAAGTATAATTAGAAAATATGCTGCTGGGTATGGTGGCGCACGCCTTTAATCCCTGGGAGGCAGAGGTAGGTGGATCTATGTGAGTTTGAGACCAGCCTGGTCTACATAGTGAGTTCTAGGACAACCAGGGCTGTAACAGAGAAATTTTGTCTCAAAAAGCTGAAAAAAGAAAAAAAGACAAGAAAATATGCTTCTCCCCATTGATGAATGCATTTTGGTTCATCTTCTTATGGATTTTTTTTGAAATGTAGTGAAATGGATGTTGTATTTGGTGCCTCCTTTTTTTGTAATAGATTTTTGTGATGCTTGTTGTTCTAATTTGCTTCCTGTTGGTATGTTAAAGCACCGTTGAAAGCTAACTTGGGAAAGGCTTTATTTCACTTTACACTTGTAGGTTGCAGTCCACCTCTGAGGGAAGTCAGACAGGAACTCAAGGCAGGAACCTGGAGCTAAAACCATAGAGGAATGTTGCTTATTGCTCATGGATTGGCTTATGCTCAGCTAACTTTCTTATTTCTCTCACACCTACTTGCCTAGGAATGGTGTCAGGTACAGTGTCCTGGTCCCTCTCCCATCAACAATTTCTCATAAACATGGTGGAAAAACAAGTGGATTTGGGCAATTCCTCAGCTGAGGTTTCTTCCTCCCGGGTGGCCTGCTGCCATGCCCTTGCCTTTGTACTTACTTTGTCTTTAGCAGCACTCTACCAGTGTCCATAAGAGCCTTCTCATTGCTTAGGGGCAGCATCTCATCTCCTTACATGCTGTCTCAGTTAAGGTTTCTATTGCTGT
The DNA here is from genome assembly GCF_949786415.1 of Peromyscus eremicus. Lineage (NCBI taxonomy): Eukaryota > Metazoa > Chordata > Mammalia > Rodentia > Cricetidae > Peromyscus > Peromyscus eremicus. The sequence continues at coordinate 60,209,772 of NC_081424.1, forward strand.
GAAGACACCATGACCACAGCAACTCTTATAAAGGAAAACATTTAACTGAGGCTGGCTTACAGTTTCAGAGGTTTAGTCCATTACCATCATGGTGGGGAAACATGGCAGCATGCAGGCAGACATGGTGCAGGAGGAGCTGAGAGTACTATGTCTGGATCTGCAGGCAGCAGGAAGAAAGAGTGACACTGGGCCAAGCTTGAACTTTTTGAAATCCCAAACCCCACCCTATAGTGACACACTTTGTCCAACAAGGCCACACCTCCAATAATGCCACTCCCCATGAGTCTGTGGGGGCCATTTTCATTCAAACCACCACACATGCATATACTGGAATCTGTTCATTTGGGCCTCAGGCAGTTAACATGTTTTGTATTGTATCTTATCCTTGGTGGTAGGACCATAAAAGCAGAATTACTGTGCCAGTGTATGTGATTTTTGCAAAATACTGCCAGTCTGCTCCCTTGGGTATGCTCTCGCTCGCTCTCTCTCTCTCTCTCTCTCTCTCTCTCTCTCTCTCTCTCTCTCCCTCTCTCTTTTTTTTTTTTTTTTTTTTTTTGGTTTTTCGAGACTGTTTCTCTGTGTAGCTTTGCGCCTTTCCTGGAACTCACTTGGTAGCTCAGGCTGGCCTCGAACTCACAGAGATCTGCCTGGCTCTGCCTCCCGAGTGCTGGGATTAAAGGCATGCGCCACCACCGCCCGGCTTCTTTTTTTTTTTTTAAGTCCCACGAGTAGTATATGTTGTCAGACCTTTTGGATTTTTACCAGCTAGGGTTGTTGAGGAAAGGCCTCTTACTGTTCGTTGTATTATCTTGAGATGGTTTTGCCATGAGTTGAGTGGTTTATCATTTTGTACATTTAAGAGCTTATTCACCATTTTGATAACTTCTTGAAGTTTTTTTGACCTATTTTTTTAAAAATTTTGGCCAAATTTTTAAAAAATTTGGGTTTTGGCCGGGCAGTGGTGGCGCACGCCTTTAATCCCAGCACTCGGGAGGCAGAGGCAGGTGGATCTTTGTGAGTTCGAGGCCAGCCTGGTCTACAGAGCGAGATCCAGGAAAAGGCGCAAAGCTACACAGAGAAACCCTGTCTCAAAAAAAACAAAACAAAACAAAAATAATAAAAAATTTGGGTTTTGATCTTTTTCTGAATCATAAACTTTTGTGATGCAAGTTGGAAATTTTTTGTTAGTTGTGTTATGACATGAGAGATGTGTGTTCCATTTTGGACAGGTACTCACTTGGTAGCTCTGACTGGTTTGAACTCACTGTGTAGCCCAAACCTTAGCCTGAGTCTCCTGTGTCCTGAGATTTGAGCCATGTGCTACCAGCTGCCACACCTGGCCCATGGGAGTTTTATGTATATTTCTTAGTATTTCTGCAGTTGCATTAGGGTTTTAAGCATGAGCTTTCTCCCTGTTCCTGTGTTGTGATGGAATTTACTGTGCTTTCTTGTACAGTTTCTTTCCACCTCAGTTAATGCAGTGAAGGGAACCTTAGAGATATGCCCAGAGGCCTATCTCCTAGGTGGTTCTAGACCTCATTAAGTTGCCAGTTGAGGTGAACCATCACAGGCAGAGTACTTGTTGAAGTGAGCCAAAGTTGCCTCCTTTCTGAAGTACTAAATAATGAATGTTGGAAAAAAATTTCTTAATATATAAATGATAGAAGTCTAGAAGTTAACAACCTGCAACTAACTACAACCTAGCTGGGTACAGAGCTATTTAGGAAATCACCCGTCTTCTGTCCTCCACAGACATGCAAAGCATTCACACATACGCACTCCTGCCCCAAGTTTATTGAGTAGTGGTGGTTGTTTTTGGTAGAGTCTTGCTGTTTAGTACAGGCTGGCCTAGAACTTATTACCTAGTCTAAGTGCAACTCAAATAGCAATACTTTTCTGCCTCAGTCTTTTCAGTGCAGAGATTACAGAAGTGTACTAATGTGCCTGGCCATATCTTTGTTTTCACAGTATTTAGTAGGTATTGAAATAGGGTCTTGTACATACTAGGATTTTTTTTTAAAACTAATTAAGGAAACTTGAGTATATAGCTTCTGGGCTCTAGGTGTCTTTTTTTCTTATTTTCCTATTTATTTATTTCTTCTCAGACTTTTCTTATACCTACTGTAAGGCCAAAGAAAAATAATTACTATCATAATTCTCTTGAGATGGAAGCAGGGGCAGAAGCTGTTTTTCTGTGGCCAGTGTGCTTAACCCCTCTGTTTCCCCCACTTAATGCTGATGGTGATAGAATGCAACTCTTAGGTTGGTAATTAAATGTAAAATTCTTAATACCCAACATTTAGAAAGTTCTTTACTGTATATTAATTACAATAATTATTACCGCTTGTCCATTGAGTCACTATAAACCCAAATTTTAGGCTCAGCAATTGATTTTATTACTTTTAGGTCTGATAAAACTTGGTAGACTTATTCATACCAGCCAGATTTAGAATTGGCTGAGTAACTAAACAGAATGTTAATATTAATTATTAAGGGACTATTCTGGTTATAAGTATACATGGCTTTTCTTGTGGCACATGAAACTGAATTACCCATTAACACTTATGTAGTGTTAATTGAAGTCATGTCCAAGTTTTTTATAGACTATTTTATTTCAGCTTCACAAGACATGGAGAACTGTTTGATTACAAAGATCAGCAGGACCAAGAGTGTGGCTCTGGATGAAGATACCAGTACCTCCTCACTCCCCGGAGGTTTACTTTTCCTTTTTATCATGGCTTTGTGAAAGGGTAGTAGCTGACCACATTAGTAAGAGAAATTTGTACCCGAGTTTCCTTTTTCTGTAAAGGGCACACGATACATAAGACTTACTGTAAGGACAGTGTAGTTGTCTGTGTCTGCTCCCATCTAAAAAACAGTTGGTGATTCTGGGGATGTTAGAGAGCATGCCTTCTCTGCCTGCTAGTAGCAGGCACTGTGTCTGGGTGGTTTTTTGTTTTGCTTTATTTGCTTGGTTTTGGTTTTTTAAAACCAGGTGATTTGGATTACTTGATAGTTCTCAGAGAAACTGATGCCTTCTTGACAGGTGCATCAGACTGTTTCATTATTAGAAGTGGTACAAAATTGCTTTGTGGCAGAATGATTAAGTACTATGGGCATTTACCTGCTTTTATGATGTGACACCTGTCAGAGCTTTGGGCACTCAGGACAGTTGTGCAAGTGTTCTGGATACTTAAAGAGTGTTTAATGTGATATAAATATGTCTTCAGGTTGTTAGTAGGGAAAATCTTGCAAACTTGAGGTGAAAATATGGCTCCCATATAGAAAAGAAACTTAAATTTATATAAATCGATTTTATTATGGTTTTTTTTGTTTGTTTTTTTAACTGTGTTGTCTTAAAAACCTGTAGAGAAGAGACCAGAATCTGAAATGGAAGACACTTAAATAAGTCTAGTGGGCTAGAGGGGCAGGAGGGAGTCTGAAGCAGGGACGGGTGAAAGAGCTGAGAAAGTAGCATGTAAGAGTATTTGATACAGAGGCTGGCATTAGGAAGTATTGGTATTACTAACACTCATTTTCAGATTCTAGTTCAGATACCTAATCCACATGTGTTCTGACAGACTTCCAGGTTAACATACTGACACAGCAATATTTAAATGGCATGTCATTTATGCTCTGTTATTTGATCCAAACCAAAGAGGCAGTTGCTATAATTTCTGGAAGACCCAGAGCAAAGTTCCAACTAACATAGTTCCACTTAGACTTGCTAACTCCTTATGCTTCATCAGCTCTCACCCCATAATTGGTGACCTTCTTGCCTGTAGAACATATTTATGCTTAGCTTAATCCCTAAGGGACTACGGCTGATGTATGCCTTGTCAGTATGTATCCCAGTTCCTAGTATCATTGGTCTTCCACTGACACACTAGGAAGAATACCTGATAGGCTAAGACTGAACAAGCCCTGGAAAATTCTGGACTAGAAATATACTTGACTGCTTTTCTTTTTTTGCTTTAATTCCATGTTTATATACTTGCTAACGCCATTCAAGTGCTGCTGCTGCTTCTTCTTCTTCTTCTTCTTCTTCTTCTTCTTCTTCTTCTTCTCCTCCTCCTCCTCCTCCTCCTCCTCCTCCTCCTCCTCCTTCTTCTTCTTCTTTTAGTGTATACAGTAGTCTGCCTGCACACCAGAAGAGGGCACCAGACCTCATTATAAATGATTGTGAGCCACCATGTGGTTGCTGGGAATAGAACTCAGGACCTCTGGAAGAGCAGCCAGTCCTCTTAACCTCTAAGCCATGTTTCCAGCCCCAGCTTTTTGTTCTTTAACTGAGTATTTTTAATTCATTAATGTCTGCAGAAAAGGTTGTGGATTTGGGAGAACTGGAGAGGTTTATTGGTCACTGAGTGAGAATTTGGCTTCTAAGAGAAGGGAAAGCTCCCACAAAGCATAAAAGTCAGCATGTAAAGGTATTTTACATGCCACTGAACCTGATGATACAGTTTCATGTCTGGAGCATGGTAGGAAGAGAGAGCTGACTACTACAAATTGTCCTCTGATCTCAACTGGAGCACAGTGGTGTGTGTACCACCCTGTTAAGTAAATAAATGAAGACTTTGCTTTACCTCTACCTGGTTTCTGATTTAATAATTAGATGCAAAGAGTGAGCAGAAAGAAGAATCTGTGGTGCTAATAGAACAGCTAAGTCTTTATTCCTGCCAGAGACATGGGTGTGACCTGCACTTAGATGCAACCTATCCTTTGGAATTTGTCAAGAAAATCAAAGGAGGCTCATAGTTCCATGAACTTCAGCCCGCCTTAGAGTTGAGAGGAGAATGTGAAACCAAACTCCTTGGGCTGGAATTCCCCCATTGCTTTCCTTCATAAGATTTGAGATGTATCTGAAACATTTATTTAGTATGATAATTCATATAGAAAATTAGTTAAAATGTCATTTATTTAAAATGCTAATATTGGGATTAGGAAGATGTCAGGTATTTTTAAGAGCTCAGAGCTGGGCAGGTATGGGCTTCCAGGCCAGTGGATCTTGGTTTTAATTCTGTTAACTGACATTTTCTTTCCTCTTTGAGATAGACTGAAATACAGGGTGGCCTTGAACTCTTTATCCTCCTGCATCCCCTTTCCAAGTGCTAGGATTACAGACATGTACAATCATATGCTCAATGGTGAGATTTTGAAGTAGGGTTTAGTAATAGTATCTGTTAAACAGCATGGTTGTAAAGACAACCAAACAACGCATGTCATGCTATGCCTGGCACTGGCTGAGAACTTAGTAAATGTCAGTTGCTGTTGATACCAGCTGTTCTGTAGTTGGTAGTTTTTGCCCTTTTTGGGGCCTGGCTCCCAAATAAATCACACATGGAGACTTTTTCTTACTTATAAATGCCCAGCATTAGCTAGGCTTGTTTTCAGCTAACTTTGCTTAACTTAAATTATCCTATCTTTCATTTTTGGGCTTTTACTTTTCTCTATTTTTGTATATCTTTCATTACTTCTTACTCCGTATCTTGCTGGGTAGCTGGCCTTATTCTCTCTACCTGCCAACCCCTCCTATCCTTTCTCCTGCCTTGCTATTGGCCATTCAGCTCTTTATTAGACCAATCAGGTATGTTAGACAGGCAAAGTAACACAGCTTCACAGAGTTAAACAAATGCAGTGTAAAAGAATGCAACATATCTTTGCATCATTAAACAAATGTTCCACAGTATAAACAAATGTAACACATATTAAAATAATATTCCACAACATTTCCCCCTTTTTGTCTAAATAAAAATGAAAGGTTTTAACTTTAACATAGTAAAACTATACACAACAAAAACAATTATCAGGTAAGAATTAACATTTACAATAGTCTGTCCATTTGTAGTTAACATATTCAGAGAAAATAATGCATTATCTATCCTATCTTAGTGAATCCAAAGGGTTTTTTTTTTTTTTTTTTTTTTTTTTTTGATTTTTTGAGACAGGGTTTCTCTGTGTAGCTTCGCACCTTTCCTGGAACTCACTTTGTAGCCCAGGCTGGCCTTGAACTCACAAAGATCCGCCTGCCTCTGCCTCCCCAGTGCTGGGATTAAAGGTGTATGCTACCACTGCCCTGTGAATCCAAAGTTTTACACCTAATTTACTTTGTATCATAACTCAGGAAAGCTGCAACTATAACTATCTAGTCTTGAACTCCATCAAAGACCCAGAAGGATATAATACAACAGAGACATTTGACTTCCTGGATAGTCACCCAAAAAGTTCCTCTGCAATCATGTGGCATCCACCTTCAGCCTACAGGCCCAGAATATCTGGCAAACTTTTTAGTGGAGTAGGAAATTGAAGGGCTGCCCTGCCTTGTTTTGGCAAAGTTCAGCAGTCTTTTTCCTGTGCATCCTGCATGTCCAGTCTGCACAGCACATTGTCAGCAGTCAAAGACAAGAGAAGTTTCTTTACCCAGTGGCTAACATTGCCACAATGAAACCAAACTCCATAGGAGTTTCTTCAATGCCTATCATCTTCTCTTAAGTAAACTGGTGCTGCCAGGAGCAGATGTGTCTTACTGTGTCATGAAAAACTTTGTTAACAAAACATTTTAAATGCCATATTCTGTAGGTCTTTGAAGTATTTTAAAACCATTTATCTATCTAAAATATACTTATTTAACCTAGAAAACATACCTAATGTTACTACAAGTTTGATTATTGTAGACTTATTACTAACCTCATTTCTTATTTATAAATTGCATTTTTAAATGAACTGCATAAACACAATACCCCAAACAAGAGTAGAAACATATATACAATGTAACAGAATTAACTTTAAATTTGTATCAATATACCAAAATCCATGCCAATGCAAAATATCTGAGATTAATAATTGTATTTTTATCCTGTATTCCTATATTCCCTAAATATAACAAACATCCACGACCCACTAATTAACCAAAAGCCTCCCACACTCTTCTTGGGAATGTAGGCGTTGTGTTCTCCAAACTGCTTCCTGCTGTCTGTGGATCAAGTATCTTTAGGATCCCTGAGAAATTTTTGAGATAATGGCCATATCCTGGGAAGACCAGCAGTAATCTTTGCTGATAGATGTCACCTGTGAAGGTCAAGACATCTCCCTTGATCAAACCTGATCCATCTTATTCCTGAAGGAATCCACAGTCTCTCATCTCCTGTCTCCTGTGGGAATAGAACTCGAAAGCATTTTGATTTCCATTTGACAAATATATTTTTTGACTAATTTTTTAAAGTTAAGGCATTCCTAAAGTGTATAGGCTGGTTTATTTCATCACTTCCTCTTTCAATTCCAGGTCTCTTAGCAGGTGTTGTTTGCTTCTCAACAACCAAAAAATTCAAAAGCAATACAATAACATACAGGATCCAGACTCCCTATCTCCCACCTCTACGTGGCTTATTCTCTTTTATCATTTTCTTCTTTCTTTAAAGACTTTATTATATTTAAACTATTTCTATGACTGGCCATACCTCTTTTCTTTCTTTCTTAAGCCTGTGCACATTGTAAAACACACTGGAACTTGTTTAGAGGTTTATTCCATCTAGACCTCTTTTGCCATGTATCTTTTAGCCTTTTTTGACGGCAGGAGCAAACTTTAGACTGCTAAGCTACACCCAGATCCTCTGAGCAGCTCTCATGGCTGGCTTTGCCCACCTCTGGTTTGTGAAAGCCAAGCCTGAAACTCGCAGCCAGGTTGGAGGTGTGTGACCAGGAACTGCATTCAGCTTTCCTAGCTGTAGAAAGCCGATACCTGTATTGCCACAGAGGTTTTTACTTAACTTGCCATTTTTATTTAGTGCTGCCCTGCTGACTAAACAGCAGCACCTCCTAAAAGAGCCATGTCCTTTTTATTTTTTTTTTTATTTATTTTTTTAAGCTTTCTCTTCTCAAGCCCTTTGGAAATTCAAGAGCCCCATGTTGGTACACCAAAATGTTGTTGGTTAGTTTTTGCTCTTTGGCTCTTTAGGGGGGCCTGCCACCCAGCTCCCAAACAAATCACGCATGGATGCTTATTCTTAATTATAAATGCCTGGTCTTAGCTTGGCTTGTTTCTTGCCAACTTTTCTTAACTTAAATTATCCCATCTTCCTTTTGTCTCTGGGCTTTTTCCTTTTCTTCTGTATATCTTACTTTCATTCTTACTCCATGGCTGGCTGTGTGGCTGGATGGGTGGCCCCTAGCATCCTCCTCTCCTTGTTCTCTTGCTCCTTCTTTTTTCTTCCCAGATTTCTCCTTCTGTTTATTCTCTCTGCCTGCCAGCCCTGCCTGTCCTTTCTTCTGCCTTGCTATTGGCTGTCCAGCTCTTTATTAGACCATCAGGTGTTTTAGACAGGCAAAGTAACACAGCTTCACAGAGTTAAATAAAATGCAACATAAAAGAATGTAACACATCTTTGTACTACTAAATAAATATTCTACAATATAAGCAAATATAACACATCTTAAAATAATATTCCACAACACTGCTCTACTGTCATTGTTTTATATGTGAGAGGTAAGGCAAAAAGAAACTCTAGACTAGTAGTTCTCAACCTTCCTTATCTGTGATCTTTAATACAGTTCCTCATGTTGTGGTGACCCCCAACCATAAAATTATTTTTGTTGCTATTTCATAACTGTAACTTTACTACTGTAATGTAAACATCTGTGTTTTCTGATGGTCTTGGGTGACCCCTGTGAAAGGGTCCTTTGACCTCATAAGTTGAGAAATGCTGCTGTAGACAACTGTCCAAAATCATACTTGAGTACTAAAAACCCATTTTGTAACTTCTAAGATGTTTGTGATAAACATTTGAAAAAAAAAAAAACAAAACTAATGGATAGTTTTTTCATTTATTATTACTAGAAAGTGAATATATTTTCAGAGTAACTTCTCTAATAACATATTTTGTTTTCTTGTAGGATCTGGAGTTTCATGGAGTCATGAGATTTTATTTTCAAGATAAAGCTGCTGGAAACTTCGCAACAAAATGCATTCGGGTATCTAGCACAGCAACCACTCAAGATGTGATTGAAACACTGGCAGAGAAGTTCCGCCCTGACATGCGCATGCTGTCCTCTCCAAAGTATTCCCTCTATGAAGTGCATGTCAGTGGAGGTCAGTGGAGGCTGTGTCCTGACCTGGGTCAATAGTTGTGCAGTGTGATGATCAGGTCCCAAAGTTACTGCTTATCTCCTTTTCTTTCATTCCCACACTCAACAGAGTGATTGACAGGATGGCAAACTTTTTTTTAAGTCTGAGAAATGTTCAAGTTCTTGCACATAACATTTGTGAGAAATTATGATAAATGTATTTTATGTATGATTGTTTCTTTAAAATAAATACCATTAGCATTTTATTAAAAAATTCACCCAACATATCTGAGTGTTTTGTATATCAATGGTATTGTGTGCTACATACTTTTGTAGGAAATCTCAGGGATGGATGATAATGTCCTGATTACTTATAACCCAGTTAAATATTGTGTAGGTCAAGTCAGTGATCTTGCCATCATATTTTTGCATTCTGTTAACAGCACATTTTTATTATTCTTTGGGAACAATAGGACATCTTGAGGAAAATCTCCTTATATATTTTGTAATTTCTACTTCTTTTAATGTTAGCAGTTGTGAGAGACTATTACTGGGGAGACATGAACAAATATTTACTTACCCCAGATAGAGAATCAACAACAGACCAAAGTCCAGCTTGATGAACCACTGAATTTTTGGGGGGGTTACTTAGAGGAATATGAGTGAGGAGGCACATGTCGTGTGTGTGTGTGTGTGTGTGTGTGTGTGTGTGTGTGTGTGTGTGTGTATATAGATTGGAGGATAATTTCACTGAAGAGAAGGCTAGTGCATCCATCACTTGAGACAGGTGATGGGTCTATTGCCATTTCTTGATAAGGAAAATCTTAATCAATGGAGCTGTATGTACCATTAACATGATTTCCTTATTTTCTAGTTGCATATGGGATAGTTTGATATATAGAAATATGCATCTCTTTAGTTTTCTCAATTAGATCAGAATAAAGGAAGTGTTTTTTCCTGGTCAGTGTCTGGCACTGGATCTGTGGTGACAAACACACTCATTAGCAAGAAAAATCCAACTAATTAAAACCGATTTAACATTCTTAACAATACATTTCACCTGGTCAGTGTCTAGCGTGGTAGAACAGTAGCAACAAGGTGCTGGACTTATTAAAACTGATACAAAATTATAAACAGTACATTTCAACCTATCAGCAAGTAGAGGGACTAAAGTACTTTATGTGCATAAATTAAATGTATCTCATATGGCAGATACTGTGCTCATGCCATGAAATGACCACGGCTTGTTCTTCTTTTCCATTCATGTTTTGAAGAAGAAAGAAGATTAGACATTGATGAGAAACCTCTAGTTGTGCAGTTGAATTGGAACAAAGACGATCGGGAAGGGAGATTCGTCCTTAAGAATGAGAACGACGCCATTCCTGCCAAGGTGAGAGCAGTCTCTGTGTCTGATGCCAGCTGCAGTCTAGGGCTGGGTCAGCAGCATGGACAAGGTTTATGTTCTGCCGTGGGAGCTTCTCTCCACTCCTCTTCCTGGAGCCCTTTACCTCCTCGATCACACTAGAGAAGCAGCCTCTTCTGCCTGTTCCGTCGTCATCGTTCCTCACTGTTCCAGAGGAGTTCTGTCTGCTTTTGAGAAAAGCTGATGACCAGCTTGTCATCTTCAGCTTTCTTCCAAATTAAAGAATCAAAATTGTTCTGTAGGAAGTAAAAGGGACAAGGGAAATGTTGGGTACCTTCTGAGATATGCAACTTCCTAAGGCATATTTTTTTTTTGTTTTTCGAGACAGGGTTTCTCTGTGCAGCTTTGCGCCTTTCCTGGAACTCACTTGGTAGCCCAGGCTGGCCTCGAACTCACAGAGATCCGCCTGGCTCTGCCTCCCGAGTGCTGGGATTAAAGGCGTGCGCCACCACCGCCCGGCGAAGGCATATTTAAAGCACTTTCATATACTACATATTTAAGATTAGGAGTCGGGAAACTTCCTTGGGTGGTGTAATAGACTGTCTCAGTTGCTTTTCTGTTGCTGAGAAAAGATTCCCTGACAGAAGCAACTTAAAGCTTTGAGAAATGGTTTGCTTTGACCCAGTTGGATGTGGCAGTCCTGGAGGCAGGAGCTGGGCACAGCTGATCATACTCCATGGATATAATTTGAAAGTGTGTAGTTCTGGGCTGAATTGAGTGGCATCTTATGTAATATTTTGGTATTAACAAGTGGTAGCAAATACAGAGGTTGAAATTATCTTCTAAATTTTCCTCTTATGAAAACACTATTACTGTATAACAGCAAGGATTTTCTGTGTCCATGTTGTGTGCTATCCTGGATGGCTACACAGATGTGCTTTTGGCTTTCCTCGTCACTGGGTTCTGGTGGCTAGCTGCATTGGTGGCACATGTGTGTAAAGTAGAGTGGGTCCCATGGCTTTGCTGTTCATGCTTTATACCCCGATTTCATCTTGGCCACTGATCCTTACTGGCATGTAATACAGTGTCATAAGTGTCTATGAATGAAATGGGGTAATAATAATAGTGTTCTTTTTTTACTCACCTTTTAATGAAGTAGATTTTTCCCCTCCTCCATACCATAACTATTATTTTTCTTCTTTATGTAGTAAACTACTTAAAAACAATGTAGCTTCGTATGTTAACAGGCGAGGTTGTAGGATGAAAATTCAAATTAAGATAAGCAACTAATAAATAAGATATGGAAAATAAATCAGACATTTTTCAAAAATAGGTATAACTTTGGTTCATGAAAACCAGCTTATAGATAGCTACTGCTAATATATTTCTTTGCAGTTGTAGAAAATACTTATTCAGTAGACTTTTTCCCTCCATATTTTCACTAGATTCCTTACTGTGAATCTATAATCCTTCTCTGACCAGGAGAGATTTTTAAACTGCTAAACTGTGTTTTTAGGACTGCAGCAGCTGCCTTGACTGCTGACTCTGCCCACATCAGCTTTCCAACATGGTGGAGGTAATTCACCTCCAGCTCTGGGCCATGTGTACCACTGACTCTTGGAAGCAGTGGGTCTATGCCTCTATTAAAGCAACGTGTAGCCCAGAAACCTTTCTTTTTCTTTTTTTTCTTTTCTTTTTTTTTTTTTTTGGTGCTAGCAAAAGCTATATCCACCATGCACCATGTTGCACAGCTTGCAGAAACCTCTATGTAACTTGGAGGGAATCCACCACTGTAACTCCAGCCTGCATGCTGCCAACCCACCAAAGCTAGGTACATCATTGTACCTAGGCCCACCATGAGTGACATGAACTAGGAAGGTGCTCTTAGCTACATTTATAATCTCTTCTTAAGCTCTCTCAGGTTTTATGTGGAAACTCTTGCCACCAGGTGTGGGTGCCATTTGTAGCTGAAAGTTTTCCTGTGTCCCGCCTGGCCTGTGGTCAGGACAAAACTCTCTCACCAGACAAATCTCTCCAGCAGCTGTTCGGACACAAATAAATACACACAGGCTAATATTATTTTTAAACTATGGCCATGGCAGGCTTCTTGCTATCTAGTTCTTATATCTTAAATTAGCCCATTTCTATAAATCTGTACTTTGCCACGTGGCTTGTGGCTTACCAGTACTTTTACATCTTGCTTCTCATGGCATAGGCCAAACGGCTTTATTTACCAACCAATCAGAGCAACATATATTCAAGCGTACAGAAAGACATTCCCATCAGATTCCTTCTCTCAGGTTACTTTATGATAACTTTTTTGGGTTTTACTTATTAAAAGTCAGATTTCCTGATTTGTACCCTATTTTCTTTCTTTTTTTTTAATTGCACCTTACTTTTTATGTGAATTTGGATTTTTGTTTTCTTATTAGTCTTAAGTTGAGATGAAATTTATTTATGGTGAAGTGAATATATCTTAAGTGTACAGTTCCCTTGGTTGTGACAGATTTTACAATGTCACTGTCAGCTTAGTCAGGTGACAGCGTGCTCTCCACCTCTTACTGTGTGAGTTTGTTGACTTGTCTGGCTCGTGGGGTGCAGGAAGCAGCAGAGCCTGAGGAGCCGGGTGTGGTTCTGGGTGGTGGTCGGTGCGCTGATGATGTTACTTTTACCAGAAGGCTCAGAGTAATGGACCCGAGAAGCAGGACAAAGAAGGCGTTATTCAGAACTTCAAAAGAACTCTCTCAAAGAAAGAAAAGAAGGAAAAAAAGAAGAGAGAAAAAGAGGCGTTGAGACAAACCTCTGATAAGGAAGAAAGGCCTTCTCAAGGGGATGACAGGTAGGTCTTTCTGGAAGTATTTGTGTCACTGTGGGTGTGTATAATACAGCTGACTTGACTCAATTATGGGTAAACGAGGGCAAAGCTGAGTGAGGCTGCCAGGCTTGTTTCAGAACGTCAGGTCCTTCCGTGTGTAGCAGGCGCCCATCTCAAGTGCAGAAGAACACTTACTCTAGGCAAACACTAGTTAACAGTGTTTTTCCTGAGCAGACCACCAAATTCAGTTGTCCCTATGTCTCCAGCCAGTCCTTTGAAACTCTCTTCTGTGGTTTTGGTCCCAGAGGCAATTGTGGTTCCATATTTAGCACATAAAAGCTGGCCAGAGTTGCAGGACTAGGGAGCTGAGCAGATTTTCCTTTCTGAATTCAGATGCACCTTGGACGTTGCTATTGTATCTCAAAAGCCTGGTTGTAGGTGTAGCCTCTTGGGAGGTGATGCCTGTGTTGCTGCTTATAAATAGTATTGAGTAGGTTTATTTAGTGTAGTTATGCAAGAGAAAAAAGGTGCGTGGATATACTGCTCCTATATATAAAGCATCCTAGTAAAGGAGAGTTTAAATATGACACTGTGTGGCTTGTTCTTTCATTGGTTTACTTTATGAGAGGTACATTATTTAATTTAGAAAATGAACTAAATCATTTAACTGATAGCTTAAAGTGTGACTTATTTTGAAATAAATTATTTTATGATTACAATTATGTTGATATTGTTAAAATTAGTCAAGTATTTTTTTTTTTTTATATCAGACCTTATATTCAATTTCTGCCCATCACTTTGTACAGTTGATTCCTTTGCAGAAACTGTTGAAGCAGTATCCCTATGAAAGTTTAACTTCAGGAAAATAAATGCTGGTGAAACTTTTAGGTGTTAGAAATAGTCACGCAGCTGGGTGGTGGTGGTGCACTGATGGTGTATGCCTTTAATCCCATCCTCGCTCAGGAGGCAGAGGCCAGCCAGAGCTACACAAAGAAATCCTGTCTCCAACCCCTCCCCCCCAGAATACCCACAAAACAACAACAACCAACTCCCACCCCCAAAACCGTCATGCTATTTAATTTAGATCCTTCAAGATTTACTATAATTTTAAGTAAGGTTCTTCAGTACTGGTTCTTTTATCGAGAATGTTGTGCTGTAATGTCATTTGCTGTGTTTTAGCATAATGCTGCTAGAAACCGAAACTTAAATTCTATACATCTTTATTTTTGCCTTGTTCCTTTGTACATGACAGTTGAGTTGTAAACTTGCAAAATTTGATTACACATTTCTTAGTCTATTAGTTTGTATTTGAGAGAAACCGTTTCTGGTTTGTTTTGTTTGGTTTTGTTGTTTTGAGACAGTTTCTCTGTGTAGCTCTAGCTATCCTAGAACTCACTCTGTAGACCTGGCTGGTTTCAAACTCACAGAGATCTGCTTGCCTTTGCCTCCCAAGTGCTGAGATTAAAGGTGTGTGCCACCACCACCTTGCTGAGAAGCTCTGTGTGTGTGTGTGTGTGTGTGTGTGTGTGTGTGTGTGTGTGTGTGTGTGTATTTTTTGGTTTTTGAGACAGGGTTTCTCTCTGTAGTTTTGGTCCTATCCTAGAAACTTGCTCTGTAGACCAGGCTGACCTTGAACTCACAGAGATCCGCCAGGCTCTACCTTCCAAGTGCTGAGATTAAAGGCATGCGCCACCACCGCCCAGCGCATGAGAAGCTGTATTTTTAATCTCATTGTAATTAGCACATGGTAACTAGAAACATCAGACCTGTAAGGGGACAGGTGTAGACAGATGACATTTGCCATTGTGATATTTATATTTCTAAGAGGAAGAAAAAGTTTAAAATATTGTTGGTGGTCTTTTTTCTTACAGTGAGAATTCTCGACTGGCTGCTGAAGTTTACAAAGACATGCCTGAAACCAGCTTTACTCGGACAATTTCTAACCCTGAGGTGGTTATGAAACGGCGGCGGCAGCAAAAGCTTGAAAAGAGAATGCAGGAGTTTCGGAGCTCAGATGGGCGGCCTGACTCGGGTACAGAGAGTCGTTTTCCTTCATGTTCATTGTGAAGTGTATTCAGGTTTTCTTTTTATAAATGCATTTCTGAAACTAAAAAAGGTGAAGTAGCAGATGTGTCCCATGTATGTCTTACATAGAATTCTTTTCACTTAAAGAAAATGTTAGTCACATATACTTACCAGCATGGCTTTTCTCCCCCACCCCCTCCAACCCAGAAAATGTTAAACATATCCAAAATATAAGAAAGATAATTACCACAGTTTTGAAAATTATTAGCTCATATTCTTCTCTTTCACTATGTATTGCCCTCTAAGTCCCAAACTACTATTTTGAAACATATTGCACACTTACTAGTTCATCTATAAGTATTTTAGTATATTTTCATGAAGTGTGAAGATTTATAATAAAATACAACTCCAGTACCACTATCACATAGAGAATAACAGTTATTCCTGTAATTGCTAAAACTTTCCTGATTGCTTTTGATATTTTCTTTTACACACACACACACACACACACACACACACACACACACACACTCTCAAAAGATTGAGTCACATATTTTCAAGTCTGTCATTCTAGAATTCCTTTTTAGTTTACTTTGGTTTTGTTGGTTTGTTAAAAACTTAGGTATGCTGGTTGGCTTTTGTCAGCTTGACACAAACCTGGACATATCTGGGAAGAGGGAATCTTAGTTGAGAAAATGCCTCCATAAGATTGGCCTGTAGGGGAGTCTGTGGGGTATTTATCTTGATTAATGATTGATGTGGGAGGGCCTAGCTTGCTGGTGGGATGTCCCCACTGGGCTGGTGGTCCTGGGTTGTATAAGAAAGCAGGCTGAGCAAGCCATAAGGAGCAGGCCAGTAAGCAGTTATCCTCCATAGTCTCTGCTTTGGTTTTGTTCTTGAGTTCCTGCCATGACTTCCCTTCAGGAGTTGATGGATAGTTGTAAGCTGACATAAACCCTTTCCTCCCCAAGTTGCTTTCCTATGGTCTTGATCGCAGCAACTAACTAACTAACTAACTAACTAACTAACTAACTAACACACTAGGTTTTTTTGTCTTGTAGATTTTGGTGATATCCTTTGCCACTCATTACTGTTTCCCTTCTATTTTTTGTTTCCTTGATTAGGATGTAGTTGCAGGTGCAGTTGAAGCTGTTAGTGTGGCCAGAATATTTACTTTACTGTCCTCTAAAGTTGACAGGCGATGATTGAAACTTTCTCATAAATTCAAGTTTAAGATTCCCCCTCAGTTTGGAGTCCACTGCATCTGTTTTCTTTCTGTTTATGAGATTCATACTTGGAGCCAGTTGGTGTCTGTGGTTTCAGCTGGCTTTTTTCATGGGGAGGTATCTCTTCCTTTGCCTTGGAGATACTTCTCCAGTGGTCCTTCTTCCTTTAAACTGTTGTAATGCCTTCTGGAATGCCTTCTGCAATTACATTCTTGCTTGCCAATGATCTTAATAAATAATAATAGTGTTAAAATAAAAATAAGTTTAGTGTTCGGGTGTGGTAGCCCCTTCCTTTGATCCCAGTAGAGGCATGTGGATTTCTGTGAGTTCAATGCCAGCTTGGTCTACAAAGCAAATTCCAGGCCAGTCAGGGCTATGTAGTAAGACCTTGCCTGTTTTTTTCTTTTCTTTTTTTAAAGGATTAGCAGTGTGATCCTGAAAATATTGTAAGAGTTTTGTGAAATTGTGTGTATGTATGTATATGTGTTTACTTCCAAAGACATAAGACAGATTGTTGTTTTAACACATTGTTAATTCCTGTTTATATGGCAACATTCTATGTTGGTTTATACTTGGGTTTCTTTCCTTTCCTTTTTCTCTTCTTTTTTCTTTTCTTGGGGGGGGGGCTCCTAGGGGGTGGGGGTGCCTAGACAGGGTTTCTTTGTGTAGCCCTGGCTGTCCTGGAACTCAATCTGTAGACCAGGCTGCCTTGAACTCACAGAGATCCACCTGCCTCTGCCTCTTGAGTGCTGGAATTAAAGGCGTGCACCGCCACTGCCCAGCTGTTTTCTTTTCTTTAGAGTTTTGCCACTATACAAATCAAATACATTTAGAGGAATGTGGCTTCTGTTGCTGTACATGGCAGTGCCCACTGTAGCACAGGGTTTTCCTGCCTTGTTTCCTCCAAAGTATCTTGTAGTTGTTTAGTGTTTCTGTAGGAAGTAGATGGGATAAAAAGAGTTGAAATAGTTGAACTATATATTAGCTCTATATATTTTTGAATAAAACTTTGACTTAACTAACTGGAAATTGTATCCAGCAAAGAAAATACTTGTTATAAAGTAAGAATTCATTATAAAGTAGTTTCACTTTTTAAAAAAAAATATTAGGATAAACATTTTGAGTTTCAGAAAGAAATAACTGTATTAGAGGGCTTTATCATTAATCTCACCTTAGCCCCCCCAAAGTTTAGTCTGATGTCATCCCCTGTATTTCTTTTGTAGCATTACCTTCCAGTGCTTGGTACTGAGCACTACAGTGCTATTCAGAATACTGCAGAGCTAGCTTATTGGTAGTGGGGAGACTTTGAGGATAGGATGTATAGAGTTTCTTTACAGACTTCTTAACACTAACTTATGTTGAGAAAAATCACTTCATTCTGGACTTTTTCTTTCAAACCCAAGTCTGAATGAAAGGATTTCCCTGCCTCTCCAGGCTGTTGTCACAGCAGTCGTCTACTCTGTGTGCAGTAGCAGTTTCTGTTCAGAAGAGACTGTTTCATGCCTATGTTCAGAGACAGTACTGTTGTCTGTTTTCTTATCAGTCCTTTGGCTTCATTCAGGGGGCAGGCTCCATGGACTACGTCCTACACTGCAAGGTCACCTGCTTCTGCCCCATGACTGTATAGTATGACTGCAAGGTTTCACTACCCAGAGCTGTGGAAGAAAGTAGGCCCTGTAGCTCTCTTGCTGCCTTAGCATTGTATACTTATTTCAGCCATCAGTACCTTGAAACTGAATCTTAATTGGATACTTATAGGAATTATAATAGTGTTAATGATTATAGAAGAAAAAACAAAAACTTCAAGCCAGTTATGGGAGTGCATACCTATAAGCCTAGCAGTATCCTAGTTTCTTCCTTATTGCTGTGAGAAAATGTCTCGATGAAAGCAACTTGAAGGGTCTACAGTCTGCCGTGGTGAGGAACACATGGCAGCATCAGGATAGCATGATCAGCAGCCTGACTGGTCCTATTGCATCTGCGCTTAGAAAGCAAAGAATAAACAGAAAGTGGGGCTGGGCTAGGAAGCCTCAAAGTTTCCCCAGTGACAGTTTCCTCCAGTGAGAGTCCACCTTCCTAAAGGTTCAGCAACATTGCCAAACAGCACCGTCAGCCAGCTGGTGACCAAATGTCCAAACACCTGGGACGTTTCACATTCAAATCACAATAGAGGCTGACACAGTTTTGGGTCAGCTTGGGCTACATATTAAGATCTGCTCAGAAACAAACACAAAATTGAGGAGAACAAGGGGCTTCTTTGTTTCATAATTATTCTGGCAAGGTACTTTTGAGATGCAAAGGACTTTGTTTAAATGTATAGTCTTGTTCTGTCATGCACCAAAATGTATGTACAGAAAAAGAAAAAGTATTTAGAAAGAGCTGGGTGGTATTGCACACCTTTAATCCCAGCACACAAGAGGTAAAGGCAGGTAGATCTCTGAGTTCAAGGGTAGCCTAGTCTACAGATCAAATTCCAGGACAGTCAGGGATACACAGAGAAACTCTGTCTCGGAAAAACTAAGCAAAAAAAAAAAAAAAAAAAAAAAAAAAAAGATTTAGAGAGGCAGAGAAAAACAAGGAAGAATACTGGTAACAAAAGTAACATGAGAGATACTTATACATGCTAACTACATACCAAGCCTGAAGGAAGGAGTCTGACGTTGTTGCTTAAATGAACAAAATGAAACCATAGTTCCACCTGAGGACTATTCAGAAGTGTGTGAGTCACGAAAGAGACAAGTGACTGAGATGGCAGCTTTGAAGTCACTGGATAAAACATTCTTGGTGACAGAGTGACTTGAATACAACACAAGAAGAGAGTAAGCTATTGCATGTCAGATGGCCTGTGCCCCTTATTTATTTTCTGTAGTCATTGGTAGCACTTTGATGGAAAAATTCTTTATATTTTGTTAATAAGCTACCAGAGAGTTTTAAGGTTGGGATGTGGCAACTTTTCTATTTAGCCTCAGCTTCAGATTTGGAGAAATTACCATGGAAGCAAAGTGCAGGATGGTTGTGAGGAAACAGTCCTAAAACACAGCACAATCTTGGAGATACTACATTGCCCAATGCGGTATAGACGTCTGACCTCCTAGCCCAGATTGAAAGGCCATAAAGAGAAAGCTGAAGAATACTGAGAGGTAGGAAGATATTTCAGGATCTATAATAGACTAGCTTTTACTGAAAATAAACTTGGATAGATTCTGATTGGCTCTAGAATGAATAGAGGTTTGGGTGGAAGATGGGTTTCATTTAAGTGTGTCCTATGAAGTGCTGACAAGTTTTACCATGTCTTTAGTCTGGTGACTCAGTGACCAGATGGGTCACTGCTCAGCAGTGTCACACAGGAATGGGACACAGGAGTGATCTGTGTGGTAGGGAGGTATCACCACCATGTGTGGCAAAGTCATTGGGCAGAAGTATGTCAGACAAAGACTTACAGTCATTGTTAAGAGAAGCCAACCAGCATTGTGGTGTGTACTTACATTCTCAGTTTCAGGAGACTAAAGCAGGAGGGTTGTTTGAGGCCAGCCTAGCTACATAATTAGACTGTATTTCAAAAATAAAACAAAAACTGATCTTTGCTAAGAACAGTTACTTTGTTATAAGGTTGCAAATAGTGAAGAAAATAGTCTATTAAAGATTCAAGTATTTGAACTAAGCATATAACTTAGTATTAGTACTTCCTCTAGTGTGTATAAGTCCAAAAAATACATTGGTTCAAGAAGTTTTTCCAGCACAGTGGCTCATGCCTATAATTCTAGCACCTGGAAGCCTGAGGCAGGAGGATTGACACAAATCGGAGGTCAGCCTGGGCTACAGACTGAGTTCCAGGCTAGTCTGGGCTACAGACTATGATCACATCTCAGAGCAAAACAACAGAAAGAGAATGAGCAAAGGAAAAAGAAAACAAAAACAAAACAAAACAAAAAACCCTGGTATAAGGAAGAGAAAAAGCAGAAAATGAAAGCAGAACTTACCTATCAAAGAAATGATCGCAATCAGACCATTTTAATATATATCACCCAAGAATCTCTAGTAAACTCAATATTAGGAAAGTAGCAGTTTACTACTTAATAGTCAATAATTCAATATTTTTGTCAGCTTTTTAAAGAAAGGTTTATAATAGTTTGTGTGTATATTCGTGCAAGTGTGTGCTGCTGCCTAGAGGCCAAAAGAGGGAGTTGAAGGTCTCCAGAGCTGTGACCTGCCATGTGCAGCTAGGAGATGAACGTGGGTCCTCTAAAATAGCAGCAAGAGCTCTTAACCACTGAGCCATTCCTCCTGCCCTGGTTTTGTCTGTTTTAATAAATCTCTGAGAAAAGTGTACCCTGATAGCTAACCTACTATGGCTGTGTGCTTGCTAGTCTTTGAGCCTGGAGACAGATGTGCAGGGGTACTACCACTTCTCTGAGCATGGTGATAGAGGCTGTAACTTTTCTAGGACTTGCCCCCAGAGTTTTAATGATGCAACTTTCATATCCTCACCTGTGTTTTAGAAGCTGGTGAGGCATCCAGGATCACACAGGCTTTGCTCCTGAACTTGTAAAGCATTTTAAAACACTTTTAAACAAGAGGTATATTCACATTCTATGATGTCTTCAAAGTGTAGCTGATCCAAAAAGTGCCTAATGTATTTCATTTAGTTGAGTTGATTTTTAAATTACAATTTCCTTGCTGAATTTCTCTTGTGTTGCTAATTCTCTATTTGTTTTAAATTTTACTTACTTGATTTTGTAGATGCACATGTGAGTGCAAGTGCACACATGCACAAGTACACGTGTGAAGATCAGAAGACAGTTCTCTAAATTGTTTCTCTCCTGCTACCTTGTAGAATCTGGGCATTGAACTTGAACAAGGTCATTAGGTTTGCAAGTGTCTTTACCTCTGAGCCATCTCACCAGCCCATGACACTCTCACTGTTTTATATTGCTGTCTTTGTCTCCTATATCCTGAATTGATTTCCTTCCTTCCTTCATCTATTTGTTTGTTTCCTCTTGAAATTATTGATCATTTTTACAAGTAGACCTTTGATGTCCAGTATTTCAATCATTTCTTTATCTTCAGGTTTAGTTATTAAGGAGTTAGCAGGGTTTTGTAGGCATTGTATTTTTCTACTTTTCTGTATTTCTTGTGTTTCTGTTCTGCAGTTTGCAAATACTTGCCTTGGTTCAGGGATTCTTCTTTCTTATTCTGTTGCTGTTGTTAAGACAGGGTCTCACTGTGTAGCTCTGGCTGTCCTGGAACTTATTATGTAGACCAAGATGGCCTTGAACTCACAGATCCATCTGCCTCTGCCTCCTGCGTGCTGGGAGTTAAGGCTTGTGTCTTAACTTCACCACACCTGGCTTCGTTCAGGGTTTCTTAATCTTGAGTTATTAATAGAAAAGAGATTATGAGAGTCAAATTACAATGAAGTGGCATATGTATATTTCAACTAAGAAGAGAACGTACAAACAAGAGCACACCTGAGGAGTCCCAATCACCCTTCCTATTTCCAGGTCCCTAGATGACTTTATACCCACATTTAGTTTGTAGTGCCTAGGATTGAAATAGCCCCACCATGGTGGCATATCCCTCATGGAAGTCTTTGGACTTGAGTACCTGAGGTCTTCTTGTTCCTAGGTCACTTTTAAAATATTGGTTTGTTTAGTGGAACTAATACTTTGCTTCAGATGAAAGTTTAAAAAGTAGAAGTGGAGGAAATAGGTCTTGTAGTGTACAGGTGGTTGAGCAAGTTGAGAACAGGGGAAGGTGGGGGCAGTAGAAGAGAACTGTACCACAGACAGACCCTGGAGCCCTTCCTTCCCATTTCCCTGTAGTAGAAGCCAGCCTCAGGTTGATAGTGAATGTATTTGTACCACTGCAGTTGGTGTTTCAGTGCTTTTTCATAAGTGATTGGGGACTTAAAATGAAGATGAACTCAAAGATGTAAAAAAATGTTTTCCAGGTGGGACGTTGAGAATATATGCAGACAGTTTAAAACCCAATATTCCATACAAGACAATCCTGCTGTCTACTACAGATTCTGCAGACTTTGCTGTAGCGGAGTCTTTGGAGAAGTATGGTCTGGAAAAAGAGAATCCCAAGGACTACTGCATTGCCCGGGTATGAACTATGATTATTCATGCTAAGACTTTGCATTTAAAGGAAATTTCTTTTTAAATTTTAGTGTGTGTGTGTGTGTGTGTGTGTGTTCACTCACATACATGGCCCCCCTCCACTTACATACACATACAGGAATAATAAATGTAATAAAAAGTAATATATGTTCTTTATAAAAAAGATAAATAAAACATAGCCCAAAGTTCTACCAAAAGATAAGCTCATCATTAATGTTTTGATAGATATTCTTACAATTTTTATTTTGTGTATATATTATATGAGTCAGAGTTATAGAGGAGTATAACCAATTTATTTATGTGTAATTATAATATATAAATAAAATAGTCTCACAGTGCTTGCTGCATGTTGGAGATTCAGAGAACCTGGTGGCTGTTCAGTCCAAGATGTGGGGGATCTGTATATGTATAGGGTCCAGTTTGAAGGTGAAGATCTGACAGCTCCCTGGAGAGTCACTGCTCTGATCCGCTGTTGAAGACTTGAGGAAGCTGGGACGGCATGTCCACAGGCCATGGCTGCAGTGATAGAAGCATGTATCCACAAAGAGTGAGGCTTGTGTGTGGCATTTGCCTTCTTCCTCTTCCCTTTGGTTTCATCTGAGCCCCCAGCCTGTTGGCACCACATTCAGGGTTGATCTTCCCTTCAGTCGGTAGGTCGGCCAGCGGTGAAAATGCACTTACAGCATACTCAGTGGTGTGCTTTCCTAATCTCTCAATCCACTGTAGTTGACATTGTAGTTCAGGATCAGCCATCAGAGGTAACATAATTGTATTTATATTAAAATCTGATTTAATAATCACCTGCGACTTCTCAGAGGTACTTTACCTATCTATGACTCTAGTTATCAAGGAATATAGTAATTGTTTATATCCTAGAATTGATTTTGTAACATTAAATAAAACACAGCAGACTTTCTATTTAGCCATAAACTAGTTAGAAATCCTTAGCCTCTGAGTCAGTTTTAACTGTCTACTTATTTACCGCAGTATTTGTCCAGTTAAACTGACAGTAGTTTGTGTTTTGCTTTGGAAGGAAGGGTTAATTTTGGCTTGTGGTTTGAGGGTGCAGTTCATTGTGGTAGGAATGCATGGCAGCCAGAATATGAGGCAGCTGCTCATATTTTATCCACAGTCAAGAAACCAAGATAGCTCTATGTTCTATTACAGCAAGTGATTTAAAAAGGAGGTGTGTGTGTGTGCGCGCGCGCGCGCGCACACACATACATGCAAGAGTGGAGGCCTGATTGATGTTTGGTTTGTTACTTTCTACTTTTATTTTTTGAGCAGTCTCTCTCTTAACTGAACCTGGACCTCAGTGTCTTGGCTAGGCTGGCCTGTGGGCTTCAGGGTGCTCCTGTGTCCTTTGCCCCACGCACTGAGGTTATAGACATGTGCTGTTATGCCTGTTTATTTAGGTTTTTTTTTTTAATATTTTTATTCTTTAAGTATTTCTTGAATGAATATAATGTAGTTTAATCATGTTCACCTCCCCATGCCCACTCACTCTTCTAACTCCTCCTAGGTTGTTCCCTCCCCCCTCTCAACTTTATGTTCCTGCTTTTTTTCTTTTTAAAAATAACCCACTGTGTTCAATTTGTGTCTCAAATATGTTTGCTCATGGGTGTGAAGCCATCGACTAAGCATTGTCAGTCTACCAGGGACCATTTCCTTGAAGAACACTGACTGTCCCCCTCCAGAAGTCATCAGATTCTCTATTAGCTGTGGGTGGGGGCTTGGGAGCCATTTTCCATTCTGTGATGGGATGTTGACTCCTGACCTTACTCAGGCAACAGCAGCCCCTGTGAGTTCATGAGTTTGGTGGTCCTGCACTGTTGAGAAGACACTCTTTCAGGAACCGCTGCCCATTGAGCCATCTTTTTGGCCCATTCCTTTTAATTTTTATTTTAGCTTCTATATTTAAATCAGTATGTTCATTTTAAGTTAATGTTTATTTTGATTTTTTCTTTTATTGGGATACCCAATTGATCCAGCAGCATTGTAGAAAGGCTTTGTTTTCTCTCTCTCCCTCTGAATGCTTTGTTCAGCCCCTTGTCTTCATTTGTGTATGGGTCAGTTCGTGTGCTGCACTCTTTGTTCATCTGTATGTCTCTTTGGCCTGTACTTTCAGTGTCTAGCATCTGAAATTTGGCATTGCTCAATTGTTTGACAAAGTGAGGTTTTTATATAAATCTTTGATAACTAATATTCCATGGAACTACATGGTTTGCTCTATGATAATGAACTTCGTCACCTTTCCATCTTCTTAAACTGAGTAGTAGCTTGTAACCATTTTATCTGGGACCTAGAGTCGTGGAAGCAGACTGTGAGCTTTATTGGCAGCCCCTTTTTGAGGTTGATTTCTCTGGAGGAACTCCTTTACTTTTGGCCTTCTGCTTTAACCTGACCAGCTTTCTTCAGCAAGCTTAGGCAGCCTAGTTAATCATTTACCTGAATTAGAAATGCATTATATTCTCAGCTTGCCAGAATAAACTGTAGCTGTTTCATAGTCTTCATTCATTTTTATCTATTTGGATAATTATTTGTTAAGTATTTAAGGTCTTCTCTTTTGTTTGTTAGCTATTCCGCTAGAATACAAAGTTAAGAACTGCCCCTAGAAGAGCTTACCATAATGGAGGGAGACCAGAAGGCCAAGAAGTAGAACAGAAACGGGGTCTTCAGACTAGAAAGTGGTCTGTGATGTATAAAGCATGTGGCCTGGTCGGTGAGCTCTTAGTACACCCATGCACCTAAAAAATTGTGGCCTAAAAAATGAGTGACACAGATAGAGGCAAAAGAAAATTGAAGGTCAGGTCTTGAAGTGGTAGGATATTGAATTTAATTAAAAATGCTAATAAAAAAGATGAGGTTAGCATAGGGATGTTATTATTCCTTTTCATTTAAAGCTAATTGGAAACCTTGTAGATAGGAATAATAGATTTCTACAGAATTGTTTGCTCTGTTTTATGTGTAAGTACAATGATAGGTTTGCACACTAAGGTCTGTTGTGTTACAAAGTTGAAACCAGTGGCTTGGCTTCTTTTACTTTTCTACACTGAGTCAGAGTGGAGAGAGTGTAAACTCAGCAGAGTATCTGTAGAGGCATCAATCACATTCTTCTCCCATGTAGTCTTGCTGTGGGAGGACCCTTCTCTACGCTGTGAATATATGTCCAGCCTCACAAAATACTACAGCCAAGACTTGACAATATTCTAAATTTTCTCAGGCTGGGTCCCCATAAGATTACCAGTGCCCCTAATCAGCAGGAAGTAGTCTAGAGAACTATGCCCAAATTCCTAAAATATTGTTTGTGAATGTTTTCATTTAAGGGGGGTTGGTTATAAATTGTTATTAGTCATAGTCAGTCTCTTTCTAAAGAAGAAAAGGGGATATGATATAGAAATGATGGGGGGTAGATTATTATAATTAAAAAAAGGGGTAGTTTGTCGAATCCAAAAAAAACCCACAACTGTTATTCTCAAAATAATTTACATTGGTATAGATTTTAGTTTATTGATACAAATTTAAAGTCAATTTTGTTATATTGTATGTATATTTCTACTCTTGTTTAAGGTATTGTATTTATACAGCTCACTTAAAAATGTAATGTATAATTAAAAAATACAGATTAATAGTCATCTATAATAGTCAAACCTATAGACATGTTAGTTAGAGATATATTCCAAATAGATAGGTAATCTTCAAACACTTCAAAGACCTACAGAATATGGCATTTAAAATGTTTTAATAACTTAGAATTCTTTTGATGTGAGACTCATCTGCTCCTGGCATTACAGATCTACTCCTGAGAGGATGATGGATACTGAAGATACTCCATATGGAGTTTGTTTTCTTTGTGGCAAAACTGGCCTATTGTGCAAGAAACTGCTCTTGCCTCGGCTGCTGACAGTAGCCCACTGTCCAGTTTGGACAAGCAGGACACAAAGAAAAGCAACTGCCAAACCTTGTCAAGACAGAGTAGAACAGTCCTTCAAATTCTCCTGCTTCTGAAAAGGGTTTGTCAGATAGTCTAGGCCTGTAAGCCAAAGTTGGACGCCCCAGTGTCGCAGAGAGACCTTGGGGACTGTCCAGGCAGCCAGCTGTCTTGTCATTTCTTGCTTTTTTGGGAAGTTACTTGCCTGCTCTCCCTGCTTACTCAGGTAATATTATTTTCCTTCTCAAGTCTTTGATGGAGCTGAAGACTAGATAATTATAGTTTCCTTCGTTATGATAAAGGATAAATTAGATATACAACTTTACTCTCACCAAGATAGGATAGATAATTGAATGTTTTCTCTGATTTTTGCCAAATACAAATAGAGTAGATAATGTAACTGTAATTCTTGCTTGATAACTTTTGTTATTTGTAATTTCACTATGCTAAAGTTAAAACCTTCCTTTTTGATTAGACAGAAAGGGGGAAATGCTGTGGAAGGACCCTTCTGTACCCTGTGAATGTATGTTGCTCTCATGGATTGATAATAAAAGCTTATTTGGCCTGTAGCCAGGTGGAATAAGGCTGGGCAGGAGAACCAAACTAAGGGTGATGGGAAGGAGAAAGACAGAGTCAGGAGATGCCAGTGAACCACCAGAGCAACAAGATGTAATAGAGAACAGGTAACGCCACGAAGCCATGTGGCAAAATATAGATTAATAGAAATGGGTTAATTTAAGTTGTAGGAGCTAGTTAGTAATAAGCCTGAACAATAGGCCAGATAGTTTGTAATTAATGTTAAGCCTCTGAATGATTTTATAAAAGTGGCTGTGGAGCTGGGTGGTACAGAAAAGCCTCTGTTTACCCAGTTTTCTTGAGTGGACGAGAAGTTGGCTATAGTAAAGATGCATAGTAAACAGTAACAGCATTGTTAAGAGTACAGTGAACACAGTGTCATCAAACTGTTGTCTGAAGAGAGTTGTTGAATGTTTATGTAATATACCTAAACGGTCTACTTAAAATTAAATTATTTACAATAAAATTTGTTTTGAGTTGTTAAGCACACTAAAGATTTCAGATTATATGAATTTGCTTTATAAATATCTGCCTGAATGTGAAAGAAGGAGTAGGGACTGGACTGCAGAGGACTGCAGTAGAGGAGTTATCTTTCCTTAGGAAATTGCTTGAACGTTCAATATTCTATGTGTTTTTTCCATGTGAAAATTTGTAATAAACAAATGCAAATAGTTCAGTTCTTCTCAAGAGCCAGGTGAACAAATTGCCCAGTTCTTTGTCCACGGAAGCTTTTTGTTTGAAACCATTTCCTGTGCTTTGTTAATTTTTTTTCAGTGACCAATTTTTTATAGTGCTTGATGGGTGGTTTTTGTTGTTGTTGTTTTGTTTGTTTGTGTGTTTGTTTGCTCATTCAGAGCAGTACTTTCAAGATAGGTACAGGGCTGCACCAGTACTCAGAAAGCAGGAAGATCATAAGTTTGAAGCCAGCATGGATCATAGAGTAAGACCAAAAGCAACAATGCTTCTTTTGAGTACTTGCTGATTTGCTTTTATATTCATTGTTAATTACTTTTTCATTAGGTTATGCTTCCTCCTGGAGCCCAGCATTCTGATGAAAGAGGTGCTAAGGAAGTTATTCTTGATGATGATGAGTGTCCTTTACAAATCTTCAGGGAATGGCCAAGTGACAAAGGTAGAGGATTTCCTCAGTAGTCCACCTCTCAGATTTCTGCCAACTCTCATTCATCGGATGACATGGAAAATGTATGGGGGGTGGGGGGTGGCTGCAGTCTGCCAGTTTTTTTCATAGACTTGCTGGGCATTTCCTTGATGGTACCTTTGCCTGTGGAACCACACTCAGCTCATTTGAGTGTCCTGTGCAGATGACAGGCAGGTGAAATGCCAGACTATTAGCAGTGGAAGACCATTGTTATCGGTGAGCTGTGAAACAATGTCCATACTGACTATATGAGTTGTGCGATATTTGAGCAAGTTTGTTAGGATAGGGCAAGTACCCTACGGCCCTAAAGTTTGTCCAGTAATACAGTCACTTCAGATATAGGTTGAGCAATATTTACTGGAAATACTCAGAACCCAGAAGTGTTTGAGATTTCAGAACTTTTCAGACTTGAGTATTTTTACCTTCATAATGAGATACTTTGAAGGTGGATACAAGTCTAAGCCTCCCCTTCTTTTGTGTTTGCTTTACACACCTAACCTGCGTGTAATTGAGTTCATACGTTTTCATGTGTTGGTGTTTGACCTGCTCCCTGTTAGGAGGTTTATTTTCATTGTATCATGTTGGAAGTTGAAGCATTTTGGATTGCAGGTGTTTGGTTTAAGGATGTTCAACTTGTGATGTGTGCGTATTTGTCACTGTTCAGACATTTTCCCTATTTCAAGGCAGCAAAGTGTTTAAAGCTATGTTTTTGATGAAGTATAGTTTCTAGCGTTAAGATTAATACAGTTGACTTTCTAGGATCTCAGCTGAACTGCTGCTAGAAGCCTAAAAGCTTAACCAGGCTAGTTCCTGGTCCTCACACCTTATATACCTTTCTGCTTGCTGCCATCACTTCCTGGGATTAAAGGCTCACTTCCTGGGATTAAAGGCTTGAGTCAGCATGCCTAGCTGTTTCCAGTGTGGCCTTGAACTCACAGAGATCTGGATGGATCTCTGCCTCCCAAGTGATAGGATTAAAGGCATGTGTGCCCATTTTCTGGCCTCTATATCTAGTGGCTGTTCTGTTCTCTGACCCCAGATAAGTTTATTGAGGTGCACAATATTTTGGGGAAACACAATACCACCACAAGTGAGTGCCTTTATATTAATGAAGACATAACAATCCTGGTGGCGCACGCCTTTAATCCCAGCACGCGGGAGGCAGAGGCAGGCGGATCTTTGTGAGTTCGAGGCCAGCCTGGTTTACAGAGCAAGAGCCAGGAAAGGCGCAAAGCTACACAGAGAAACCCTGTCTCGAAAAACAAAACAAAACAAACAAACACAAACAAAAATCCTTCCTAATCTTATGTAATAATCATACTGCATTTGATAATTTAAAAATACAAAAAAACCTCTAAGAATAAGTGCATTTCTAGTTTTATTAAAATACTTATTCTGCACTATTCTAGACAGTTATAAAAGTTGAGCCTCATTTTGAAAGTTGTTTTGAATTTTGAGTTGATTTAATCATTTGAATTAAATAAAAATCAGGTCAGCTGAGATGTTTGTGTATGTCTATTTGTGTGTGAACATTGATATCTACAAGTGCAAGTTCATTTATTTTTAAACTAACATACTGTTTACTAACTAGCACATGCTGTCTTTTGATAGCTAGCTTTCAGTTAGAAATAATTCCTGCATGTTGCTTGTTTAGGGTTTTCAGAGGGTTTTTCAGTCTTTACAGGAGACTAGTTCATCCTTCACTGATAAGATTGTCAATTGGGTGAGCCTTGCTCTTCCTACTCCTTGGCAGATGTTATTAAAACACATCTTGGTAATGGGGGGGCCAATGGTTGTTAGTCAGTGATCATCACCCCCCAGGTTCGCTCAGTTGTTAATTACCATTGTCATCATTCTAGGGATTTTAGTCTTTCAATTGAAAAGGAGACCACCGGACTACATCCCAAAGAAAATGAAGAAGCATGTTGAAGGGAAGCCGCTGAAGGGGAAGGATAGAGCTGACGGGTCTGGCTATGGTTCTGCTCTTCCTCCTGAGAAGCTACCCTACTTAGTAGAGTTAAGCCCAGGTGAGAAAGCTGGTAGATCAGGAAATGTATGTTTTTAGCTTAAATGTTTCTACTTTTTAATGTATTATTTTTTAAGTGTACATTTACTTAAAAAGTTTAACATTCATAAAATTATGTTATTTTTTTTAAAGCTAAAAATACTTAAGGCCACAGAATACATTAATTCATGCATAAAAATAAAGTTCACATGAACAAAAGTGAATCTAACACAGGCTTTAAAGTAATGAATAGCATTTAAAAGTTGTAATTAATCAGTTACTTTTAAGAAAAACTTCCCAAAATAACTTTAGTTACTAGTTCCTAGTTCATCTTCTAGGAACAAATTGAAATTTACTCTTCCTGTAGCCAATCTATGTGTATGTGTATGAGAGAGAGATTGTGCTTTTTTTTTATGATGTATGTACAGTGTTCAAAAGGAATGTCCTTAGATTTAACGGTATGTCTTTGAAACCTCTTAGTAACTAGTAGGATGTTTTAAAGTAACATCATAAATTCATATTCATATTAGTCTTCTAATTATAACACTTACAGAATTTTTACAGCTAAAGATGTTGTCATAACTTAGTCATCAGATAGACAAATACACTGACATTTCTTTTAAGTGTTTCATATATACACACATCCCCATGTAGTATGTATTTGCATATATGTGCTCTACATGACATTTGTCAGTCAGCTAAAATTACGTCATTTCTAATTTAGCTAAGATGTGACCTGTATTATTGAATACTATGAAGATATTCCATTCACCTCCGCCTAGTTAGGAACCAAAGTAAAAGCCAGTTAGTGATTATAGGAAAATAAAAATAATGCATTACATAAATAATATATGGTTCCTTGGGCAGGTTTTTTCCTCTCTCCTTTGGTTTTTAATGTTCATTTTTATTTCTAAGGTTGCTTAAGTTGAACTCAGCTGGCTATTATAACCAACTAGAGGTTAGATTTGTACTTTGTGGTCGAACAGTCTTAGGAGACAGCTGAGTTGGTGCAGAATAGAATAGTAATGTTTTGAAAGCCATTGTAATACACTGTGGCTGTGGCAGTGTGGTTCTAGGGGAATAGTTTTATATTTAATTATGCTTGAGGGCCTGTTTTCATTGCTAAGCAGTTTGTGAGGAACTTATCACTGCTGCTTTGTCCTCAGATCTCTAACTGGGAAGTTCATCTTGAAGTTTTGTTTTTCATTGTAAATTGGAGACATCCTTATGTTACTGTCTGTAATGTAAGGAAAGTATTGGTGCTTGTTTATCTGAAGGAAAGAAGAGCAACAGTTTTTAACTGAAAATTTATAGGCTGTTTTTCAAGTATGGGTCTGTTCATTAAAATGTTGCATCAGAGCCAGGCGGTGGTGGCGCACACCTTTAATCCCAGCACTCGAGAGGCAGAGGCAGGTGGATCTCTGTGAGTTCCAGGATAGCCAGGGCTACACAGAGAAATCCTGTCTTGGGGGGAGGGATGTTGCATTGGTTGTAGAGCTTATGTTTGACAGTTAAGAGTCTTAGTTGTTAGCAGTTGACAGTAATTTTTAAATGTATAGTGGAAGACAGATTTTGAGAGCTATTAAGAGGCTGTATCAGACATCATTCTGGCCTTAGAGACAGAACGATAACAACACAGATTAACCAACCTCATGTTCTAATGAGTGCTTCCATTTTGGCTGCTTAGTTTTTACTTGTCTCTCAGTTAATCAGATGCATAGACTATTTTATTTTTAAAGGATGACTGACCCTGGATGAAGAGCAATTCCGTACTACTCTTTATCAAATACTAGCAGCAACATAATTGCATCTTCACTAGTATGTTTCTTAGCATTCTTACCTTTGGGCAACACTTATTGAGGTCCTTATATAGATAGACCAATGAATATGAATAAGACTGTCTCCAGTGCCAGGTGATGAGCACAGGTCAGTGTCAGTGTCAGTGATTCTCCAGGCCCACACTCCCTTCCAGGTTCTCTGGGATGCTGGTAAGAGCTGCCTTCATTATTGCACAGGATCCAAGATGAGGAAACATTACTTTTGTTCTAAAGCTGATGATTTTGATGACAGGCCTGAGTGCTAGAATAAGGTCTTTGTTGTATCAGAGCTATGTCGTGAGACCTTTTTAGGTCAGTGTGCTGAGTGAATATTTTCCATTATGAGAAATATTCATGCATATTGATATGTTATGAATGGATGAGGACTATATTTCCACTAGGCACATTGTCAATCAAGTGTGTACCCTCAGTGTGGAAGACCTGCCAGGTATTGGCAGGAGTTGCTGAGGTGCAGCTATATTTATAGTATTATAGAAGAGTGGAAGCCAGGGTGCTGATTTTCTTGTGTTGTACAAACAGAAGGAGCCAGCCAAGTGGGGTGGTAACCTCCTGTCAGGTTAACTCACTGTGAGCACACGCTGTCCTGCTGCCTGGTGACTCACCTGTTGTCCTGCTGTTTTCCTTAACAGTCTGCACTGGTTTCTAAAACACTGACTGGGGTCTACTGTAGTCTTTCCCACACAGCTCTGAATACTAGTGGGTAAAATTTGCCATTTCTTCCTTTGAAACATCTCACTGAAGCTCACCCTTTGCATCTCTTCTCCTCCTTCCCTCTCCCACCTGTTCTGCATGGTTTCTCTCCTGCTGATGCTGCCTTCACCTGGGTCCTGGCATGTCTCTTAATCCCAGGGAGAAGGAATCACTTTGCCTACTACAGCTATCACACTTATGAAGGTAATGCTATGCTTAATACTACTTTTGTAATCAGGGCACTAACAGAACCTCTTAGGTGAACAATGTTGACTGAACAGACACTGTATGTGTAAGATGTGTAATGTGTTCTCTTTCTGTTCGTATCTACTCAGTGCCCTGTGTCCTGCACCCAGATAATTTATTGGAAGCTTTTTTTTTTTTTTTTTTTTTTTTTTTTGCTGCTTGCCTTTCCCATGCTCACTCTGGAAAGTGAATGTAGGCAGAGGATTGACAACAGAACTGTTGACTGCAAGCAAAGGGCCTTTAAGTGCTCTTGGGCTGTGGTATGGTTTGTGTCCCTTTCATACTTAGAGAACAGGCTAAGCATCCCTCACTCCAGATTTGAAATGATTTAAGTGCTGATGTGGAAACAGAAGGGAAAATGTCTCATGGAATGGGTATAGTCATCACCCAGGTACTCTAAATATGTTGGGTGCAGTTTCCTGTAGGCTGTGTGTTATATTGTCATGGAATTTATGTTTAAATGTAAGTTCTAGCCCCAAGATACGTGGTATATTAAATATATGTGAATATCACAATATCTGGGGTAAAATGTCAATCTGAAACTTGACTAGGGCTCTGGTAGCCTATGTGTCTGCCATGGGTCTTCTTAGGACTGGTCTGTAGTGCTTTAGCTGTCCTAGTTTTCCACTGGAGAGGCACCCAGGTGCTGTGGACAGTTGACTGTAGAGTGCTCCTGGAAGGTGGAGGATAATAGGAATGGAGGTTGAGGGAGCACCGTAATACTCATGCTTCCAGTTCAGAGCTGGAGGTGGACTGCCACTGGGAGGGAGGCCAGAGGCACCAAGCTCTTCCTCCTTGCCTTCCTCCCTCAGCTTGGATTAGATGCTCTGTCGCCCACTTGTCCTGTAGCTATTAGATTCTTGTCTATGGTTTTCTATTAAAATGATGTGGTAAGAAAGGAGAGACTGGGAGAGCAGCCTGAGTCTGTTGGTGTCAAAATGTAATTTTTTTTTTTTTTGCTAGCTGCAGAAGAGTGTTAATGTGAACACTGCTCCTAACAGATATGTCTTTGATGTTCTTTTGGCTTTGACTCACATGGTTACTTACTTTGTTCCTTTGTAATTCATTTGTGGTGTTTGTGTGGCTGTATTTCATTACTTTCACTTTTAGTATGACTGTTTGCTCTAGAACATTAATTATCAAAGAAGGCCAGTGTGGCCTAGCTACCAAGGAGCTTGAATTGATGGGGACCTAGTCAGTGGGAATCTTTCTGATAATAAGGTTCCTGTGCTTTGAAGGTCAGGAAGGGCGTGATTTGTGAACTGCCCATGACAGTCAAGTAAACACAGTAGTAAACATCCCAGGAGGAGAGGAGTCCATGTCCAGGAAAAGCCCACAAAGCTTTCATTTTGTTTTTGGACATGTTGTTGGCATTAAACTTCTTTTCCTTCAGACTCAGTATCCAAAGTGCTGACATTAATCAAGCTAATCAGTGTTTAGCTTCTGTGATTTTGATGTCTCATTCAGATCCAGAGTTTCTGAGAATAATTAGAGATGAAAATATTCCAACGTGAGGGGGACAGCACAGACAGGCCATTGTGGAGAGGTCCGTAGTAGGCATGTATGTCTCTGACATACTCGAGTCTCATCTTACCTTCACCCAGATGTTACAGATTTGATAATATTTCAGAAATAGAAAATTATATCAGTAGAGTGTTAGTTTGTGTACCCTAAAACTAAAGTTGGTTCTGGAGAGCTTAGGTATTTATGGTATCTTTTGTTCGTAAGAGTTCAGATTACATCACAGCTGAGAGACTTTAAGATTTAAAACAGTCTGTGTACACACCAGAGTCCTCCAAACTTCTGAACTTCTCATAGCTAACGTCTGATTCCAGTGACAAGATTTGAGTAAAGGACTCGGACAGTCGTGAAACAAACTGGAGAGGCTCACACTGGTTTTAAGGAGACCTTACTTGGTGCTTTTGCAGCCCACACTGAGTGTGGCTGTGGTGAAGCTGGAATTGTATACTAATTCTTATGTTCTGTGAGGTACACTTGCCATATGTTCACTCTGAAAACAGAGGGCTTCGGCGTACACCCTTTGCACAGATGGGGTAGAGTGGGTGAACGTGAGTGGGCTAGTGGGCTGGCGTTGCTGCTTCCTCTTGTCCTGCCCCTTACCCATCGCAGAAGTCAGACTGTAGCGGTTGTGCTCCACGTTTTCTTTAAAGGACACAGAATTGGGTGGGCACAAAAGCATAGGTAATCTGGAGGAGTTGGGGGTGTGGTGTGAATATGATCAAGACATGTATGAAATTCTCAAAGAAAAAATCAAAAACTAAAAAGTTATCCTTTCTGCCTTTAACCCCAGTTCTTCTGAAGGGAGTTAAGCGTTTCAGTAACATTTTTTTGTCAGTGGTACACATTGGAACACTTGAGATTTAGACTGTGGTTCAGGAGATCTGGTGAGCTGGGAGGGTTGCACAGTTGACGCGTTGTGGTGCCCCACCACTGTACTGTGAACATAAGGGTGCATGGGACTTCTGCCCCACAAAGGTTCTGGTTTGAAGTAATGGCTTACGTCGTCTTACTCTGTATTCTCAATACAATCCCATCCTTGGAATCACCAAGGAAAACCTAGGGTAGTGTGCTTGGGAAAGAAGTATAATCAAAAAGTGTTGTCATTAATGACACTTAACATTTGTACAGACAGGAGCTGACTGGTGTCTATGTCTAGTGTGTTAAGGTATGTGATGTTAGTTGAGACTCCTTGGAAAGAAGTCCTGAGAAGTAAAGCTGTACTGTCCTTAGTAAGAGAACTTGTTTGTCTCAAACATAAGATCATTAGACTTCACAAAAGGATCTCTATGCCTTCTCTTCTCACAGACGGCTCTGACTCTAGAGACAAGCCAAAGTTATACCGCCTTCAACTAAGTGTGACTGAAGTTGGGACAGAGAAGTTCGATGACAATTCTATCCAGGTACTTGATCGTGTTTGCTGCCTAAGCCCTTTACTGTCATTCCTCCTATCAGTAATTAATAAGCACATGTCAAGGAACCAGCCACATGTGAATGAATGAAAATGATAGCCCTAGTATTTAACTTGAAGTCATTCAGTCTTCTCGGAGTCCCTTTTCTCTGCTTTAGTGTAGAGAGAACATGATGTGCTTGTGTCCAGAGTGCACCTACAGAAACGTGCTGTTGTAACATTCCAGTCTGGCTGTTGACTTCTGCTTGGGAAGCAGAGGTGCTGAGACAGTTGATAGGTCTGTCCTAGGAAGACTGCCTAGTCTGCAGTCAGCACTGCCTGAGCATTTGAAAGGAGGGTGTCAAGATTCGACACTGGGCTTGTCCAGTCAACCGTTCTTTACCACTTGTTTCTGTGCATGAGTAAAGTGGTTGAGTTTTTAGTTCTTAACAGTAAAATCTAAGCAAGGTTTTTTAGAAATAATAATTTTCTGTATGGATTCATCTATTCATTACCTAGTTAATGTTTCAGATCATATGCTTTGTGTGTGTGTTGGGAAGGGGGATCCTGGGGTTGGAACCGAGTGCCTCGTTGTAGATAGTCAATGACCATACTACTGAACGACTTCCTGAACCCGTCATACTATTAGTAAAGCAGAGTTACAGTATTCTTGGGTTTTTTTTTTTTTTTTTTTGGTTTTTTGAGACAGGGTTTCTCTGTGTAGTTTTGCGCCTTTCCTGGAACTCACTTGGTAGCCCAGGCTGGCCTCGAACTTACAGAGATCCGCCTGGCTCTGCCTCCCGAGTGCTGGGATTAAAGGCGTGCGCCACCACCGCCCGGCGAGTTACAGTATTCTTGAAAACAAGTTCTTCAATGTAAAAAATGCCCAGATACTTTGACATAATTTTATACTATTAAGAGAGAAATCCACATAAGAAAACAAAAAATCCAGGGCTTGTTAGACTGTGTCTATCATGGCAGAACGTGAATGTTTTAAGCACTGTGTACTTCGTGATGGAACTGTCTTTCCCTTCTCTTTTCAGTTGTTTGGCCCAGGAATTCAGCCTCATCACTGTGATCTCACTAACATGGATGGAGTAGTCACTGTGACACCCAGAAGTATGGATGCAGAGACTTACGTGGATGGCCAGCGCATCTCAGAGACCACCATGCTGCAGAGTGGCATGAAAGTGCAGTTTGGCACTTCCCATGTGTTTAAGTTTGTGGACCCCATCCAGGACCATGTTCTTTCAAAGAGATCTGTGGATGGAGGCCTGATGGTCAAGGGCCCAAGACATAAACCTGGGTGAATATGATAGATCAGCTTAAGGATTTTAGAGTGTTTTGGCTATAAAGTAATTTCAATTAGATGTAAATACCTTTTTATTTTCAGTTTTTAATTACATTTTTTTATTTTCTGTGTGCATGTGTGTGTGCATTTGTGTGTACCTGTTTTTTTTCTGTACTCGAGAGGTTATCTCACAGGAGTGTGCTTTCTCCCACCTGTGGGTCCTGTGGATCAAATTCAGGTTGTCAGGCTGGCAAGCAAACAAGTAAGCAAGCAAGCATGTTCCTCACTCCATTTTCCCATCCTTTATTTTTAGTTTTAAAAGATAAAAATGAAGGGTTTGGAGAAGTGGCTTAGTGCTTAAGAGCAGTTGCTGTTTTTGCCGAGGACCCTGTGTGGTTCCCAGTACCTGAGTCAGGCAGCTCTCAACCATCCCATAATGCTAGTTCCAGGGGTTCTGATGTGGGTACTACACACACGTGTTGCACATACATATGTGCAGGCACAACACCCATGTAAAATAAAAATAAAACTTTTTAATATCAAAGTGAAGTTTATAGATCAGGAGTTTTTTGTAAATTTGTATTGGTTTTGGAACAAAAAGAGTAGAAAGATTCTGACTTAATCTTGAAATTGGAAGTTCTGACTGATTTTAAAGTTTCTTTGTTTTAAAGCTGATCTGATCTTGGGACCATCACCTTGTGTATCTAATAGTGTTTACCCATCTCACTCTAAAGCTCTGGCTACACAAGGGGGATCTATTTAAGAACTCAGAGCCTTTAGCTCCACCTAGTGTTTTCATGAGGTCTTGCAGTGTGGCCTCTGCTGTTAAACCTTTTTTTGGAGAAGAGTTTTTCTTTTGGTAATAATTTTGGAATCATACACTGTTAAGCTACTTTGTATCTGTTTTATAGGTTAATAAGGTATCGATCTTGGGGAAATAGCTTCCATAACTCCTATTTACAAGAGTTCTAAGTCCACAGAAGTATAACCTGCTCAAAGAATATAAGCATAAACCAACCTGTAAACCACTGTGTTGGTGGACTCTGTACTGCCCCACCTCCATTTTGTTTGTTTGTTTGTTTGTTTGTTTGTTTTTTAAAGACAGGGTCTTGCCATGTAACCCAGACTTGCCTTAAACTCACAGATACCTGCCTGCCTAACATGACATTGGTTACCTTCACACATCTGACACTTTGGACCAGATATTATTACTATTCAGAGTTAACATTTTTTTCTCCAGTGAACACATCATAACATGCACTGGTTTAGGCACAAGGATGTTTGAAGTTTCATACGCAATGTATGAAGTGTTTCTAGCTTTTCACCTTGAGTTGCAGTGTTTTTGTTTTTAATTTATATACTTGGGTATATGTACTACATGTGTGCAGGAATCCAGCCCAAGTTTACAATAACTTTGTACTAACTTATGCCTTTAGCTGTGAGTATCATACCTTCCCCAGTACTCAGAACACAGTAATGACATACAGGGGCTTAGTGGATCAAGACATCCCTTAAATCCCCAAACTGATGTCTTGGAGATGGTTACATGCAGAAAGTTAATGATTATTTAGACTTTGGTAAAAAACTTCTTAGAAGTTATTTTTCAGAGCATGGTATTGCTTTACATCGCAAGATATTTTATTTTCTTAGGGAATTATATAGAGGAATTTCTAATAGAAAAATTATTTGAATTTCAACATTACTTGTTTTAGTCTATTAATGAAACTTTGAAATTAAACCATGTAGTTCTCAAATGTTAAAACAATCCAGAATTAGCTATTGCTTTATTCTTGTTGGCTTACAGGCACCTTTAGGT
Source organism: Peromyscus eremicus (assembly GCF_949786415.1). NCBI lineage: Eukaryota > Metazoa > Chordata > Mammalia > Rodentia > Cricetidae > Peromyscus > Peromyscus eremicus. The sequence continues at coordinate 60,248,843 of NC_081424.1, forward strand.
TCCTTTTCCCGTTAGGTTGGGACCAGTGTGTTATATTTAATCTTTGTTTGTGCGAAAGAATATAGTTTTGGTTGCCCGAGCTTTGTTCCTGTAGAAAAATACAATTTTTTGTATTATTTAAAGTTTTTATTATTTTATTTATATATGGTGTTTTGCCTACCTGTATATCTGTATGTGCCTGATGCCCACAGAGGCCAGAAGAGAGTATTAGATCCCCTAAAATTGGAGTTACAGATGTTTGTGAGCTATCAAGTGGGTGCTGGTAATTGAACTCAGGTTCTCGGCAAGAATAACAAGTACTCTTAACCATAGAGCCATCTCTCCAGCCCCAGTTTTTTGTTACTAACAACAGGACCTGATAAGAAAAGCTCTCAGCCGGGCAGTGGTGGCGCACGCCTTTAATCCCAGCACTCGGGAGGCAGAGCCAGGCGGATCTCTGTGAGTTCGAGGCCAGCCTGGGCTGCAGAGTGAGTTCCAGGAAAGGCGCAAAGCTACACAGAGAAACCCTGTCTCGAAAAAAAAAAAAAGAAAAAAAAAAGAAAAGCTCTCATATTTACTGTCACATTTTAAAAGTCTATATGCCAAAATAAATGAGTTTATTAATGATCTTTGAACATTGGAATACTGTCTATTCTTGCTGTGTTGAGAGTACTACTTTGTCAGTTGAAATTTAATTTTTATGTTTCTTTTTCATTCAATAGAGCCGTTCAGGAGACAACCTTTGATTTGGGAGGAGATATTCACAGTGGGACAGCATTGCCAGCAAGCAGGGTAGGTGGTTATGGATCATGACATGATCATCTTGTAGGTTGGATGTTATAGGGCGCTCAGGAACAGAAGCTCCTTTGTTAAAGACTTGAGTTCACAGTAGCCTCTCTCTGCTGTATCTGTTCACCCCGTGGTACATAATGGAAGGTGTCCTGAGTTCAGGATAGAGTGCTTTCTCTTTCAAGTGGGTATGTGTGTTGCCTGTGCTACTACTGTGTGTAACTCACCTCTTTGGCCAGATGCTGCTGAGGATGATGTGCCCTTGCCCCTTTACTTCCCTTGATACAAGTACTAGACCCCCATTGGTTACTCACTTCTCTAAGTCATCCTTTGTTCCTGTATATAAAAGTCATTTCTCCCTTCATCTTGGTGATCTATTTCTGGATTATAGTTACTGTAAAACTTGGTGAGCTGAAACAGCAGCCCCTTCATTTATTGATAATTGGATGAACTAGTTTGAGTTTACTAGGGCAGCCGGTTTACTGGTCTTGCTACTGGTCCCTCATGTGACTGCAGTCAGCTAGCAGGTGAATCAGTGACACACTTCTGAGACTACCCACCTTGCTTCTCTTTGCTGTTTTGGGTTCTTTCCGAAGGACTCTTTAAACGAGAGCAGTCAGAGCTTGTGGTCAGGTGGTGTTCTGTAGGACTAGCACCTTGAACTTGCAGGTGTTCTTAAGAGTTAGGCCCAGGGCTGATATAGCACCAATTTTTTTTTTCTGCCTTTTATTGGTTGAAACAAATCAGAGTCAGATTTAAGGGGAAGAGGTCTTCTTGAGATGTGGTATGTTGGAGGCCATGATGGAACTAAGCTGGGAACATTGTCCTCCTGACTCAGTTTGCTGTCCCCCCGTCCTCCTCTCTCGCAGCCCCACTCCGCTACCCCACTTTCAGCACAGTTTCTTGACTGCATCCTCTGAGGAGGCCGTTCGTGTATCTTAAGGTTTGTTGCTTCTACCAGGCTCCTGTCCTTCACTGTGCTTTCTGTGTTCTTGTTACAATAGTGTCTACTTATAACCACTCTTCTATACATACTCTTCTACTTCAGGTTGCTCTGTCTTTGTCCCTGGACCATGGCTTGGTGGTACTAGGTGAATTGTTGGTACCTCTTTCTCTAATATACTTAACTTCTGATAATTGGAGAGCTAAGCTGTCAGGTCTAGGGCCCTGCCCCTCCTGTTTATACGTGTTCCCTTGGTGACCTTGCCACGCTGCCTAAGATTATACCTATTTGTTGTTCGCTAGTGTGTGCCTTTGACCCTGGTTTCCCCAGACTGAAATCTTCAGAGGCTTGATTGACTTTCTGTTCCGCATTGATGGGTATTCAAATTTAACATAGTGAATTAAGCCTGGCTTTTGCTTTTGTTTTTGTTTTTGTTTTTCTTAAACTTATTTCTTTCTCATCTTCTTCAGTTTAGTAAGTTATACCACCAACCATGGCTTTGCCCCACTGAAGTCTGTCCCAGGTTGCCTTTGATTCCTTTCCTTTGCACAGCTCCTGCGTGAGGGCTGTCCTATCTTGTTTTCTCTGGCTGTGAAGCATCTGCATGCCTCTGCCTTACTCAGCATTCAGTACTCACATAACAGGGCAGTGCAGTGCTGTGAGCAGCAGCTCCTCTCAGGTGTACTGGCCAGCCCTGGCTGGTTGTCATTACTCTTGAATTTTAGGGACATGCATTTGGTTCTGTTGGAGCACTGCTGTCAAAGCCTCTGGTACCTTTCCGACCTGCCACGGACTGGCCCACCGGGGGTACCACAACCGTAGGAGAACCAGGGCTTGGGTAGTCAGGAAGGCAAGGATTCGGTGAATGACAGACAGACAACACACTCAGAAGTGGTTTGAATCTGCTGTTATTTTACTTCTGTAAATCAGTAGTTTAGGGGGCTGGAGAAATGGCTCAGAGGTTAAGAGCACTGGCTGCTGTTCCAGAGGCCCTGAGTTCAATTCCCAGCAACCACATGGTGGCTTACAACCATCTAGGATGAGATCTGGTGCCCTCTTCTGGCGTGTAGGCATACATGCCGGAACACTGCATACATAATAAATAAATAATTTTTTTTTAAAAAATCAGTAGTTTATATACAGAAAAGAAAACTATCAAGTCATACAAGGAACAACAAGAACTTGGCAATAATTTAATTACATCATCTCTAAAAAACAGCAAGCACACAATTATTAATCGGCGCCAGACATATCCCTTCACCCACAAGAACTTTATGACCCAAAGAGCAGTCTGTGTTTTTTAAACTTAGTACAGTCTCTAGACTTGTATAGACTTTTTGTGTTGTAGCTGTGTCCCTTATCTTATCTCAGCAGTGTTTTAGTTTATAATACATTTCTACTTTTTTGGTTCCCATGGCCCATTTAGCCAATTTGGATGCTGCAGACCCTCTCTAAGTCTTTTTTTTAGTTCTTTTACCACATATCTCTTTTAATATAAAACCTTTTTACCTGTTGGAATATGGACTCTTGTACTTTTATGCCTGTAAGGGGAAGGGGTTCTGCTGTAGTCGTTAAGTTTTCCATGTTGAACTTCCTCAACAGAGGGGCCCATCATCTGCCTCCTATGATATAACGTTTTTTTTTTGTTTGTTTGTTTTTTGTTTTGTTTTATCATAAATCACTTTAGTTGGGATTCTTAAAGGATTTCTAGTGAGTGAGTGTTCATTCCCTAGAAGTACCTGAACCTTTATACTTTCTTTATCTAGCAGCTTGGGGTCTTTAAGAAATAGCTTGTTCTGTTATATCTGATTAAGATCCATGTCCAGCTTCCCCTTTCCTCCATAGTTCACAACCCAAGCATTCATTAATTTTGGCTGTGCTTCGTAGGTTAATTAGAACATTATCAGAAAAGCAGTTATACAGAACCCATAGCCCAGGGAGCTCATGATCTGTGAAGTACATCTTCTTTGAGAAGGAAGTATAACGCGGGCACTCTGTCAGGGACCTCTAGGGAGCTTAGTCCCGTGGGACACATATCTCCTGTACGCTATTATTGACATAGTTGTTCATGTCACACGGACGACACCAGAGTTGGTGTGGCACCGACCCACACATCATGGCCTTCACCTAGCTTCACAGCTCCTGATACTATGATTTCCTCCCTCCAGGGCTGTTGCAAGTAGTGTCTTCCCCTCCCCTCTCACACTCCATTCTTGTGTGTGTCCACTTCTCGTTTACCTTCTACTAGATCTTATTCTTTGTTTTTACATGATTGGCCCCTTCTTGTCTTAATCCATCCTCCCGATGAGGTCATTCTTGAGCAGCATCCAGTCATACTACATGTCAAGCTTTTGGGTAACTATTATTCCTACCTGGTGTCTCTGCTTGCAAATTGATGATGTGGGCTGTGAACTCTGGATACAGGGACCCTGTTTCATAAATTAATTGTTGTGCCTCTAATGCTGCAACAGAACCTTGGCACATACAAACGAATAAATACTCCAGAGGTGAAGCAGAACTTTTCTCATAACAATGTATACTCAACATAGAAGGCTTGGTAAATAGAGGGAAAATGAAAGTCCATTATCCACAGTATAAATGACTCTTATTAACATTTGTGAACCCTTTCCAGAGTGCTTAGATTGTAGGGAGGCAGATGTGCCTGTGCCTTTGTGTTTACTTATGTGTTTCAACTCTATGAGGCTTGTCTGTCTACATACCTTTCTGTACTATGTTGTACTGTTAATTGTGACCAGTTTTTTTGTTTGTTTTCTTAAGTCATTTAAAAATAATTCTTTAGTATATAAGCCCATAAACGTGTCCTGATTTATTTTTCCATTGTCATTACTGGTCATTTGTAAGTATTTTTTTAAAGAAATTTTAAAGCCTAAAATAGTGCCATCTGCTGGCCAGTTTTATTTTTGTTACTGTAACTGGGGAAGTAAAATGACTATTCTTTCAAAATCGTTTTGTCTTTATATTTTATTGCTAAGGTTTACTCCTTACTCTTTGAAAATCAAAATGTCCGTGTTTTTTTCATGCTCGTGCATTCACTGCTGTGAGCTTCTGGACAGGACACTGGACTCAGGGTCTTCAGTGTTTCTGAATGATCTGTTCTGGGTCCTCACCTTCCCTGCACTGCAGCCAGACCCACATTAGTTTCCTGCCTGCAGTGCTAAGTGTAAAGCTTGGTTGGTTGGTGTGTGAGGTCCTCTAACGCTGTGGCTTCCTTTGGAACAGAGCACTACTAGACTGGACAGTGACAGGGTATCCTCTGCCTCCAGCACAGCTGAGCGAGGGATGGTGAAGCCAATGATCCGACTGGACCAGGAGCAAGATTATCGCCGGAGAGAAAGCAGGTGAGAGAAGTGAGCACCCCTAGAGGAGGCTTTGGGGTAAAGATGCTGAGGCTATAGATTTAGCCAGAAGTTGTAGAGAGTTTACCAGGCTTTTATGAGTATATGTGTGTTACTGAATAAAATGAATGTTTAGTAATTGCATTCCTTCCTTGCCACGTGTAGCCTTTGGACACTGGCACATTGGGTTTTACTTTCTCTTTTAAGTTGGCTGCTCTATAGCATACAGAGAAAGGGACTTTTTATAATATTTTAGTATGTGATCATTTTTATAGAGAAAATTAATTATTGCATCCATTTCTAGAAGAAATTTAAAAATATGTAAAGACAAAAATAATTTTGAAGAGACATTCCCTGTCCCAGACTCTCATGTGGTATGTCTCCCTGCTGAGGCAAGCAAAGGGTGAATTAGTTTCCTTACATTGTTGCCTCATTTCTTATGACACGGAACTTCTCTGCTTTCTGTTTTCTTTTATGCTTTTTAATATGTTACCTTTATAAATCAGGAGTCTTTGTTTTAAGTAGTGTAGCAGGCTGTGTCCCACGTGCTCACTGTTAAGTGACACCATAGTACTTAGAGCCCTAGAGGCCACAGATGGGGAGAAGGAAATGCCGAGTGAACTCTGTGTGCTGTTGGCAGGGAGCTGGAGATGTTATTGACCTGTTGCAGGGTTTTGAAGAAGGCATTCTTTCTGTTCTTGTCAGACATCCAGAACAGATGGTTGGCAGAAGTGGGAGACTTGCGTACAGTTAGAGTCAATTGTCAATGCAGTCAGTGTCGTAAAAAGTCTTTTATTACCTTCCATCTTCCAGCAGAGGGCACTGTGTATCACAAGATTATTAATAACTTCAGTCCAATAATGAAATATGTGGTTATCAACAAATATCATAATATTTTTATTGTGGTTTTTTTGACTATTCATGTAAGATTTTTTTTTGGCTGTGTGATTATTAGATTTCATAAAAGGTAGTTCTCTTTTTGTGTTTACACTTGTTTGGGGTGGTATAGAGTAATAGCTTATGGTATCCGTCATGGTGAAGTGTTGAATCAGTATTGGTTTTCTTTTTGGTCTGTTTGTTTGAGATGGGCCTCACTATAAAGTCCTGGATGGCCTTGGACCTCACTATGTGAGCCAGGCTGGCCTAGAACTCACAGACGTCCTCCTGTCTCTGCCTCCCAAGTTTTGGGATTAAAGGTATGCTACTACATCTGGTATGAACTGATACTGCAGTGATCACAGGCATGTATCTATACATGATGGAGAAATGTGACTATGAGTCTAGGTGGGACGAGGAGAGACAGACCATGAAAACAAATAAATATATTCTTATTATAGCAAAATAGCCACGCGAAGGGGCTAGTCCTAAAAGTTTGATTTACACTATGAATGTTGTTTGTTGATGTTAAGACAGGATGGAAACAGATAAACCTTCTAATTCCTACTACACTTTTCACATTGACAATGCTGAAATTAGCAGTGCTTAATTGATGTAGTTTAAAATCTTGGTCATTTTAATAAACAGATTTAAAATTATAATTTTAAGGAAGCTCAAACATCCTTTTGAGTGAGGGGAGTAACTTTTCTTTTAATTATCACAACATTTTCCCCCTTTTTCCAGTTAATATAAACTCCTTATTAAATTTGTTAAAACAATGAAATGAATAATTTATACATTTTATCCAAGCTAATTCTTTTAAAAATTTGAAACTGCCAGCCAGGCAAGGTGGTGCACACCATTAATCTTGGAGGCCAGCCTGGTCTACATAGTTGATTCCATGCCAGCCAGGGCTTTGTGGTGAGACTATATCTCAAAAAAAAAAAAAAAAAAAAAAAAAGAAAGAAAGAAAAAGAAAAATACACTTTTAGTATAAGATCTGTATTGAAATAATTATGCATTTAAATCATATTGTTTTTTTAAATTCTTAAGGTAAACTCATTGTTAAATTACAGATTGGAGTAAACTTTGAATAATATAATTTAATGAAAAGAATTTTGCCTTTAAAATGATAATTTGTGTTAACTTACATTATGTTCTTTTTTTAAGGTTGTGTGTATGTGTTAGTTATATGGGTTCTGGGATTCAAACTCTGTTCTCAGCATCTTTTTTAGCTGTTAAGCAATTTCTCCAGTCCCTTGGTGTTCTTTTCTTTTTATTCATCTTTTCATACTTGGCAAAGGTGAGAGAATGAGGAGGATGGAGCTGTTTGTCAGTGGAAAAGAATATTTCAGTTAGCTGGGCTGTCATTTATTAGAAAACTGTGTCTTTTCACTGTTACCTGAGCTGGGTGGCTTAGATCCTTGTCTTCAACATGTGGTACTCATTAATAATCCAGACACGTGTGTCTTATCTGCCCTCACAATAGAAGTCTGTCCTTCAAGGAATCCACCTTCTGTCCACTCATCTGATGTGTGACTAGGTTAACAGAAGAGGCTAGAGACTGTGCCGTGTATGACTTAACACCTCAAAACTCCACGTGGAAATGTGCACAGGTGGCAGGCAGTGACGTTGTTAGCTGTTGACCTTACCTCAAGGCAATTTGAGTGATGTCAGTTTTTCTTTTAGAACTCAGGATGCGGCTGGGCCTGAACTGATACTGCCTGCCAGCATTGAATTCAGGGAAAGCTGTGAGTCATTTTAGATTCTACTACTAGTGAATAAGTTCATGTTCACTTTTCTTCAGATGACATTCCTACTTTCTGTTCACTTTTCTTCTTTTCTAAAATCTCTTTACAGCTGAAGATTCTTTCTTATCTGCCATTATAAACTATACCAATAGCTCCACAGTGCACTTTAAGCTGTCACCCACGTATGTGTTATACATGGCGTGCCGGTATGTATTGTCCAGCCAGCACAGGCCCGACATCAGCCCTACAGAGCGCACCCACAAGGCCATTGCTGTTGTCAACAAGATGGTGAGCATGATGGAAGGGGTCATTCAGGTGAGTGTCGGCCCGGCAAGCCTCTGGGGAATAGTGGCCATCTTGTTAGTTTCTGTGACATTCCTGGTTTGGTTACAAGTTTGCCTTTATAGCCTAGGATTCTTTTTTTTTTTTTTTTTTTTTTTTTAATAAAATGCATAGCTTTTAAAGTTAAAAAAATAAAAACTTTTAAAAAATTTCTTTTCTGGAAACTGTAGAGTAAATGAGGATAAACTGTATATATTGTAACATAGTCATCTTAAAATTAGCCACTGTGAGAAAGTGCTGAGGTGATAGTTTCTTTGAATTTTCTTTAAATTATTGAAATGAAATTCACACAGGGTATGTGTGCAGCTCTACCTTGAGAATGTTTCTTCAGTGCCAAAGAGATAGCCGTCCTCCCTCCACAGGCCCTGGTGTCTGCGGTTGTCAGGTGCTTGCTTCTTTCTGAGGAGCCTACTGTGGGGTGGAGAGTATATGTAGTTTTGACAGTATAGATGTAGGCTTGATGGGTTTGAGGACAAACTTCTCACTTCAGACGGACATCTTTCATGGCCCTGTTAAGAATTGCCTGTTGGTAGATGGTTTGGTTCCTTTAATACTCAAAATCCATCGTTGATAAAATTGGCACAGCTGTTTTTTTATATTTGCAGATAATTTGAGGATTTTATTATAAAGGTTATTACAAGTAATTTACGGATTTTAAAGTTTTCCTAACTTAACCAATGCCTTTACTCAGCTAAGAAACTAGCTGCAGTGTTAAATACTTTGGTTAAATGGTTTGGTAATCAAAAAAAAAAAAAAAAAAAAAAAAAAAAAAAATCCTGGCAGTGTAATTTGAGGGAAACCGAGATGGTCTTCTAGTACTCTCAGGGTTATTTTTAAAAGCCAAGATTTTTCCACAAACATTTCTTTCACAGTTAAGTGATTAGCACAGTAGGAGTTTGATGGGCTTGTTCAAGCTAAAGAACAGACAAGAAGGAAGGTCGTTTTACCTGGGCATTTTGTTATTCTGGTCTCATCACTTTATACACAAACAAACAAGTGTCCTTTTCAGTTGTCATGCCAAGTCCTTGTCTGTCTCTGCCATGTGTGGACTTAGAAGCTTGTTTCAGACTGTGGTCCTTCAGCCACCAAACTGCCTTTGAGAATTTGTCCTCGCTGGTGTCTTCTGGTGAGGACTTTGACTACTGTCTAGAAAGGCTTTTAAACTTCAGAGTAGGCTCAGTGTAAAATTGGAGCACTCTTTGTTGGTGGGAAAGAATTACGACAGTAAATAATGTCAGCAAGTAATTTAAATTCTGTTTTCAAAATAGTATTCCCTTTAGTATAGCTGCAATATGAATTCTTACGTACTTTAAAACTTTCAGCTTTTATTTTGATTGTTTTTATTGGTCTTTTCATTCTCATTCTCATAATTAATTCAAGGGAATGGACTCCCTTACCTTTGAGTAGTAAGCCCACAGTATCATTTTTAAAAAGTGTTTGAAAGTCCTTCCGTTGCATATCTTTCAAATAAGTCAGTGTGTTCGTTTGTGTTTTATTATGACATCATCCTTATAAACTGTACAACTCAGTTATGCAAATGTTAGGGACATGACACCAGCCATTATGTCAGATAATCTGGGGATAACTAAATGTCGTGCCTCATGTCGTACCTTCATGTTAGTGTTTTGATTTTTTTAAACAGTCATGATTGTTTACAAGTTTCTTTCTCTCGTTCTGCTTGATTTCCCCTCGTCTGTTTTTCTCCAGGAAGTAGACCAGGTTGATCAGGTAGGACATGCTGCTGGGAGCTGATCCTAGCTGTGTTGGCTTAGCTGAGTTTCTCATGCTGCTTCCATTACAAATATGATCCTACAAAAACTGGACTGAGCAGTTCATAACCCTCATTCAGCAACTGAAACATGCAGTACTAAAATCCTTTTGACTGTGCAACTTTATCAGCATTTCATAATTTCTGCTTAATGCACTTCAGTATGATATGAAATGACAAAAGCTCTGTGCCTTCTCTATTATTTATCCTTGGTTCCTGTTCTTTGGATCTCATCTAAGGTTGCCTGGCCTGCAAATGTGGTCGGGAGAGGACGTGATAGATCAGTACTTGATACTGAGTTACATGGTGTCCAAGCCAGTGACTACAAGTATCAGGGTGGTTGTGGGTAACCATGGATACATGTGTGTATGCTACACAGATTACCAGATAATGCACAATCTACAATTTGGTTTGGTAATACACAATATCTCCATTTTCTACTGATTCTGCAAATTACATCTCATTAGACCAATATGTCTGTGTACATGAATCTTGACATGTTGCAGTGGTTATTTGCTTCCCATTGCTCTGCATGTACCTACATTTCTTTGCAAGTATCTGGTATCTGTGGTAAATACCTGGTGAAGATGGGAAGGTACTGGTCTATCTTCAGCTTTTCAGGAGCATTCCTATTTATTTCTAATGTCTTGCATTGTTAATGGAAGTGTTTTCTGTCCACAGAAACAAAAGAACATTGCAGGGGCACTTGCTTTCTGGATGGCAAATGCGTCTGAACTTCTCAACTTCATCAAGCAGGACCGCGACCTTAGTCGGATCACACTAGATGCCCAGGATGTTTTAGCACACTTGGTTCAGATGGCATTTAAGTAAGAAGCACATTTGGAAAGAGTTAACTCACATGCTTCCTGTTCTGTTTACAAAACTAATACTAAAGATTTGTATTTAACCTAATTGAAGATGCTTACCAAGAAGCTTGGGAAAATGTGCTGACTTGAGAGCACTGCACTCTGGGCTCCATTTCTAGTGTTCCAGAGTCCGATTTTTGTTACTTTTAGTGGAAACTATTTTTAAAGAGTATAGAAGTCTAACACTATCTGTGCAACTTGCTAAGGTGACTAAAATCTTGTATTTTCAGGTACTTGGTTCACTGTCTCCAGTCAGAACTTAATAACTACATGCCAGCCTTTCTGGATGATCCTGAGGAAAACAGTCTGCAAAGACCAAAAATAGGTTAGGGTCTTATGTACCTTTCTCTAACATTTAACTTGACTTAACTTGGTATCTTTTTGTTTTGTTTTTAAGATTTATTTTTATTTTTTAATCTTTTAAGTACATGGATGTTTTGCCTGATTATATGTTTGTGTGCCATATGTGAGCTAGAGTCCAGAGAGGGTGTTAGGTCCCTTGGGACTGAATATCAGACTGTTGTGAGCCACCACGTGGGTGCTGGGAATCAAGGGAATCAACTTGGGTCCTCTGGAAGAGCAGCCAATGCTCTTAACCACTGAGCCATCTCTCCAGCCCCTTGTTTTGTTTATTTTTTGATGCCACTGACCTTGGTCTGGGTTATAGGCCCAACAAGCTTCTGTTATGCCACTATGTCAAGGACCTATGTTTTAATTTTTAATTTTTTTATGTATATGAACTTGGACTGCATGCATGTGTGTGTATAGTACCCACAGAGGCCTGAAACTAGAGGGATTCCCTGGAACTAGAGTTACAGATGGCTGTTAAATGCCATGTAGGGTGCTGGGAACTGAACCTGAGATCTTCTGCAAGTGCAGCAAGTACTCTTAATTTCTGAGCTACCTCTCCAGCCCTTAAATTTATCTTAATGTTGTAAGGGGTGTGTTTCTTTTTTTAAGATTTATCTTTATTTATGTTTTGTGTTTGTATGAGTGCATGCTGTGGGTGCCAGTGCCCAAGGAGGCCAGAAGAGGGCATTAGAGCCCCTTGAGTTGGGGTACATGCAGCTGGGAAATGAACCTGTGTCTCCCAGAAGATGAGCAAGTGTTCTTAACCATGGAGCCATCTTCCAGCCCTGGGGTTGTTTCTTAAATGTTTTTTTTTTTTGGATTCGGTGGTCTTTGAAATAACTTCTAAGGAACTGTCTGTTAGATTTATGAGTAATTTTCACTTTTGCTTTGCTATGTTGATAATACGTAAAAGGTCTTTAAAAGTCTTCTAGTTAATTTATATGTGAATTGTGGTTAGTTAGTAACTGCATGTATTTGAAACCACATCCCTGCTTTCTGTTTGAATTTAGCATTTATAACTGGTTTGACAGCATTTGTTAATTGTCTAAAGTTGGTATAACTCAGAAGGTTCTGCAATGACATTTGGTCCCTGGGTTTCTGTTCCATGTCCTGAACAGATGATGTGCTGCATACACTCACAGGAGCCATGTCCTTGCTGAGGCGCTGCAGAGTCAATGCTGCCTTGACCATCCAGCTATTCTCTCAGCTTTTCCATTTTATCAATATGTGGCTGTTCAACAGATTGGTGACTGACCCAGATTCAGGCCTGTGTTCCCACTACTGGGGAGCAATTATCCGCCAGCAGCTAGGGCATATTGAAGCCTGGGCAGAGAAGCAGGGGCTAGAGCTGGCAGCTGACTGTCACTTGAGCAGGATTGTGCAGGTGTGTACAAGGTTGTACTCCATTCTCTCAACTTCTCCCTCTTTCCTGTTAATGTATTTTGTGGTGCATTTCAGATTTTTTATGGTGGGTAAGAACTTGGGTTCAGTAAAGCCTCAGTCTTTTTCTCATTTCACATAGTCAAGCAGTGATGTGGCAGCATCTAGACTGCTGTAACAAAGCAGCTAAAACTAAATGTCTTAGCAGACATTTGTTGTCTCCCACTTCTGGAAATTAGAGTTTGAAGTCAAGGTGCTAGCCATGGGAGTATCTTTTGAGGGAGTATAAATCTGTTCTACCAACCTCTGGTAGTTCACACCCAACATAGGCATTCGTTGGACAGTCGTTGCCGTAGTCTTTCCGTGGCATTCTTGGATACGTGTCTGTCCGGGTGTCTGGTTTGTACAAGGGCACCAGTGACCTGGCTTCCTTTTTAACTATCTATAAACAAGGTTCCTTCTTGTAATACTCGGGCCTCCAACATTAGAATTTCTCATTGTTCACCCTATAACAAGATGTATAAACAGTAGGATAGAAATATCATTGAACTGTTCTTTTTGTTGAGACCAGCAAGATATACTTTAGAAAGCTATAAATTGAAGGATAAATGATAATTAGTTGCCAAGTCATATTCTGCTATCTGAACAGCTCTCAGGGAGAGCTTTAGATACCAAAGACTAGGAACTGGTGTTTATAATTAAGAAAATGAGTTATATGCAACCTCAAAACATACAACAATTAAATTTTTTTCTAATATATTAGCTTTTGTTTTTTATGCCTTCATCTCCTCCAAAGATATTAATTATTCTGAGAAGCTAGTTAGCTCTCAACTCTTATCAAAATTCATATCAGCAAGACTCTCTGATTCCTATAACTGATCATCTGGATTGCTGTATAAATATTCAAACTTTCAAAGCGACCTTTAAAAGTGCATTATGAACATCGATACTTGAATCAAATTATGTTAAAACATAAAAACTAAAGTAAACCCAAGAGGCTTTTAAAAAGCCCACAAAAGTATGCTTGTAGTTTAATATATGCTTCTAAATGTTAATGCCTCTTTACAAGCATCCTGCACTTCAAAACCAAATTAGCAAGTTATTAGCTTAACAACTGTTACCAAAGGGTGTTTTGTTTTGTGTTTTGTGGTGCTGAGGATTTAAACCCAGTGCCTCACATGTGATACTGAGTATGGGCTCTTCCATTAACCTGCACTCTCAGCCCCAAAGAAAAAATATTTTTAGTATCTTACTTAATAATATTTGTTCTTTTAAATAGGCTACTACTTTGCTTACCATGGATAAGTATGTACCCGATGACATTCCAAATATAAACAGCACATGCTTTAAGTTAAATTCTCTACAACTTCAAGCCTTATTACAAAATTACCACTGTGCACCTGATGAGCCTTTTATTCCCCCGGTAAGTGAATATTACCATGATACCATGAAGAATTTTCATGTCTGCACAGGAAAATTGGGATGAAGGGGGGAAGTAAAGGGAAACTCTCTCAGTGATGTGTCAGTAACTTGGCTCACCTAAAGTGATCTTAAGAGGTCATTTTACTCTGAAGTCTTAGCTGCGCGGTGCAAAGAATATAGATTATATAAGCATTTTAAGAAAGAAATGATTTAATTCAAGGCATTGCTTCTTGGGAAATCTTTGAAAAGACTAGAGGAAAGGAAGTTGAGTTGAAGTTTATACCACCATGCTTAAATACCAGAGAGCCAGCGCTTCAATTAAAGCTACAAGGATACTTTTCATAATCACATGTATACTCCTGCCACCAGCATCAGCATGAATCTTCACTCCATAGCAGCCTTCTATGATTCCATACATCAGTGTCTGATTGGTAACAACCACTGTCTACCCAGAGGACAGTCTTGAGTTTTATGTGTACTGATCTCACGCTGTAATAGGACTTGAGGGTAAAAAGCCCATCCATCTGTAATATCTGTCCCCATTGACTGTTTATATAGAAAGCTGTGCCACAGATACTACCATCTTAAGTCAATACCTGAGAGAAACAGAAAGAAAAGATTTGGGCTCAAGGTTTCTGAGATTCAGTCCATGATCCACTGGTTTCATGACTATGGGCTGTATGTAGTAAGGCAGAGACCATGATTGCAAAGAAGACACTGTGAACGAAAGCTGCTTACATCCTGCAGCCAGGAAACATAGAACCTGTGGAGCTCTGTCCTTTGGTCATGACATGGTGTTGCCATCTTAAAATCAGAGCAACTGATAACTCACACTAGACCCTCAAGACACAGGATTAAGCCCACTAGCATTTTCTAGTGGAATTGGGGAGGACTCACAGAACCCCTGTCCACCTGAAGATTCTATAAGCAGGTAGCAGTTGCTGGGAATTGAGAAACTCGTCTCTGGTGGTATACCTGCCTATAAGCTGCCCATGTTCCTTTTGTTGGGTAATCCCATTAAATGTTTACCATGGCAGACTTGGGTGGAATCATTTCTGACCTGTTCTTACTCTCTCTGTAAAGGGTAAGTATATATGGACTCCCCAGGAGGGAAAAATTATTCAAAGACAGGAAGGGGCCATGGCAAGATAAAATCTTTAAAGATTGACAACTTTCCCAGTGACCTTTTTCCAATTAGACCCAATTTTCCCTGGTTCCACCACTTCATGATGTAATCTATTCAGATTTTGAATTTACCAACTATTAATTCATTGACAAAGACGAGCCCTTTTGACCTGATCACTTCCCAAAAGCCTCACATCTAAACGCAGGGGTAGCATGCCCTCAGTACATAAGCCTTAGGGGGTGCTTCAGATCCAAACCATACCATCTGCCATCTGAGCCAGTCGTGCCTAGATTGTGCTAGTTGATGGATAAATGAAGTTCAGTATTGAGTTTATATCCATAAAAGACAGGTACAAAATAACCAAACAGTGAAAACAACCCAGTTAGCAATACAGTGCACCAGAAAATCATGGTACAGTGATATGAAGGAATGTTTTGCTACAGTGAAGAAGAAATTGTGATTACCACCACAATGT
Organism: Peromyscus eremicus; assembly: GCF_949786415.1. Lineage (NCBI taxonomy): Eukaryota > Metazoa > Chordata > Mammalia > Rodentia > Cricetidae > Peromyscus > Peromyscus eremicus. The sequence goes on from NC_081424.1 coordinate 60,264,267, forward strand.
GTGTGGATATTATGATGCATTGTTGTAAAAGAAACTGTATGTGAATGCAAAATATATGCAGTGGCTTTCAGCTATTTAATTTCAAGAATAGAGAAAACTCTGTGACATCATAAGCCTGGGTAGTTGTTCCCTGTGTGGAAAAGGAAGATGGTAGTAGAGCCCAGGGCTGCTTCTGAGGGGCTACTATGCTCCTGTTACTGGGCTGTGGGAAATGAGCTGGGGTCTTCATTTTAATGAGTCATATACTGAGACATGTGAACTTCACGTTTGCCTTCTTTCTTACCATTCCTCATCCCCAGATGTGTGTGTGTTTGTGTCTCAGTAATGTATTTTGTAATGTAAGCCATCCATAGACCCCCAGTTCTGCAGCTCTCCTAGTGAGACTCCTAAGCATAGATATTTTATCCTGTGGGTCTTTTGTTTGTTATTGTTTTTTTAATGTTCATTTTGTGAGGTTTTCTCTATGGAATTGCATGTTCTATAAAAATAATTACTTACAACTTAATAAAAATGTGTTAAAGAATTGTGCAAGTGAATCAACGGCATTGAAAAAGAGAAGAACATCTTTTTGTTTGTTTGTTTTGTTTTGTTTCATTTTGAGACAGTTTCTCTATGTAGCCCTGGCTGTCCTGGAACTCACTCTATAGATCACCCTGGCCTTGAACTCCTGCCTCTGCCTCCCGAGTGCTGGGATTAAAGGTGTGTGCACCACCACTGCCCAGCGAGAACATCTTGTGGTAAAACAGTGTTTTAAAGCCATGAGTAGTAGGGAGTTAATCAGCCTCTTGTTCTCTCGTTAAGTAGTGTGTGTCTGGTGTGTGAACACTTTGTTAAGCCAGCTCTGTATGTCCTGTTGAGTGTGCTCTACCCTGAAGTCATGTCTGTGACATAGCAAGTGCTTCCCGTCAGTGAGCATCTCTTAATGAGTCAGCATTTGTTTTCCGCAGGATCTCATAAAAAATGTTGTGGCCGTTGCTGAGAACACAGCTGATGAGCTCGCCCGCAGTGATGGCCGAGATGTGCAGTTGGAGGAGGACCCTGACCTACAGCTACCTTTTCTTTTGCCAGAAGATGGCTATTCCTGTGATGTCGTCAGAAACATTCCTAATGGTTTACAAGAATTTTTAGACCCTCTGTGCCAGAGAGGTAAATACCACCAGTCACACCTCAGTTGGAGGACGTAGCTAGGTTCAGGCGAGCGTTGCACTGGCTCCCTGATGACAGCCCTGAGGAAGCTGTGTTCACTGAGATGAAAGATCTCACATGCCTAGACCGGCCTGTGTGGGTGTGCTGTGTCCCTCCATGGAGCACCTGCTCCTCCCACATGGTGCCGGAACAAGGGACCTTTGTATCCCTTCCTCCTGCCAGTGGAGAGCAGCACAGGCCCCTGGGCTCCGAGTGATCCTAGCCCACTGCCACCCAGCTGCGCTGTCATGGGCAGGGCACCCCTGGCCTCTGTTCCTTCCTCATAAAGTAGGCCAAGAGGAATGAAAATGGACGATTGTTGTAGGGGGAGGCTCTGTGAGTGCCCCATGTCCTGTGACAGCTTCTGGGGCTACCATCAGGTAGACTTGTAGCTGTCTCCAGCTTTTCCCTGACTGCTTCTGTGACCTTTGATATACTGTTTTGCTGGTGTATAACAATTTTTTAAAAATCAGTTTTTTTCTTAAAGTATGGGCTTTGAGGCAATACAGATTTTAATCTATTCTGCTACATTTTTTATGATGTAAAGAATAACAGATGAGTAGGAAAGTAGACCCAAAGTATAGGGGTTCAATTAAATAACAATAATAATAACAAATAATAGTGAAGGTACTGCAGCCATAGATAAATGAAGTGAGTGTGATTTTTATTTTTAAACTTCAGTGACTGTTTCACTCACCACAATAAGTAAATTTTAGATCTTCAAAAGTATAGTGGGAAAAAAATGCATTACATTGAAAGACTGCCTCTTCTCATGAACTGTGTTGTTGGCAAAGCAGTTTGTGCGTTAGTCCTCCCAGCAGGTCTCCTGTTCTCAGAGATGCGAAGTCCAAGGTAGGGAAGCAGAGGTTTGGTCGTTCAGGAAAACTGTTTGTGAAGTCTGAAGGAGAGTGAACAGGTTTCAGCCTGAAAAGCCCTCATTCATGCATGGCACAGGTCGTCCTGTGACCAGATAAGGAAGATGAGCCTGACTGCAACAGTTCTGAACATTTTAGGCATCCCTGTTTAGTGGAAGAACTCAAACCTGTGGAATTCAAGCCCCTGGTCACAGCATGAGGAACACAGTAAAGCGACTTCACTACTTGCTATAGAGCTACTTAAAGGTGTCTCTATATGCACATCTTAGTAGATCAGGTCTAAACCATGGCCTTTAAGCAACAGGCACATTATCCCCAGGAGTAAGTCTCCTGTATTACTCTGTTGATAGGCTGTTTAGCTGCTTTTGAGAGATACCATGTTTCTAGAGTTGCTTCCAGAGGCTTTCCATCAAGACCATGTATGGAGCCAGTGCCTAGGTTGATAGTTCATCGTAAAGGAGTGTGAGCATTGTGCCTTCCCAGTGAAGGTATGTGTGAGTGTTGCATCTTCTCACTTCCAAAGGAGGGTATGAGTGTTCTCTTCCCAGTGGTGGTGTGAGTACCATGTCTTCACAGTGAGGATGAATGTCCTGTCTTCATAGAGCTGAGTTACTGTGGCTTTGGTTTGGCTGGCTTCCTCACTCCTGTTATACTCACTTAGGCATGCTTCATGCTGACACTCAGGAATGTGTTAATGAATATCTTGTAAATAAGTAAGCTAGGAGACTAATCTGCTTCAACTTTGCAAATGGACATAATTTATAGTGTGCCAGTTTTGTCTTGTGCACCATAGGTATTTGCCAGCATGGAAACAGTGAGGTCTTAACTTGACAAAGAGTTTCCTTCGTATCTTCCCCTAGGCTCTCTAGGATAAGTAATCTTAGGCCATTTGTTATTTAATTCTGGTCTTGGCATCCATACATTATTTCATACATGTTGGATGTTTATAGTTCATACAGCCTAGCACATAGATGCCTTTAAAGGTGTAAAATGGGTTAAGTGTTACCACATCAGTGTTTCTTAATTCCTCACACTCTATTCTTTATAAACTGATTAAAGAACTACTGTGTACTCTCAGTATCCTGCCTTTTCCTGCCTCAGTGCAGTGCAGTTCTGTGAGAGACTATAAAACCAGCCCAGACCAATGCCTGGGTTATGATGAGTACCTCAAGCTATGACAAATCAGTTTCCATTAGCAGTATAGTATAGAGCTTGTTGTGGAAATCTGACATTTGAAAACATGAAACATTGTTTACAATTGTTGAATTTCACATTTTTACTAGAGTTATAATTCTCTAAAACACGAAGAAAAGCAAATTCTGGTTAACTATCAATGAAACTAGGTTGAAACATTTTTTTTTTTTTTTTTTTTTTTTTGAGACAGGGTTTCTCTGTGTAGCTTTGCACCTTTCCTGGAACTCACTTGGTAGCCCAGTCTGGCCTTGAACTCACAGAGATCCGCCTGGCTCTGCCTCCCGAGTGCTGGGATTAAAGGCGTGCGCCACCACCGCCCGGCGAAACATTTTTTTCAAGTGAAATTGCGTTGTATTTTTTATTTTAACTGATGTTCTTTATATTTCCCCTTCCCTCTCCCACAAATACATGTCTGATAACAGCAATCCAAATTATACTCCATTGGTAAAACACTAGACCAGGGAAGACTGGCTAGGGCAGCTAGGCTCCAGACATGCAGCCGTCCACATGGTGAGCTCTTGAGCAACAGTAGTCCTGGAGCAAACTTCAGAATTATAGAAAGCCTGTGTAATACTATTTTGTCAAAAAGAACTGAGGAATATAAAATAGAATTTGACTAAATTAAGATGACATGGCTTTGAATAAAGGCCTTGGTATTTTAAATATGTCCTCTATCCTGAATAAGGACATCAGGAATACTTTGGTGGGAGTATCAAGGATCCATCTAAGGGCCTTGCACATAATATGCAAAGTGCTCTACACTCAGATGTAACAGAAGAAAAACTCATGAGTTTGAGGCCAGTCTAGGCTACAAAGGAAGTTCAAAGCTCCTGCCTCAGAAAACAACAAAACAGAACTATTCTTTAAAACTTTAAATGGGTATGAGCTGAGGAAATTTGGACAAAATGTGAGAAAGGACCCTCCCAACCCGAGGGTGTACAAGTTAAATGATCTGTAGTGTAAGTCATTTAACCCAGTCTGGAGTAGTAGGTTGATAGCCTGTGTCTGTGTTGTTCTCTGGTTCTTTGTGCCTTTCTTTTGCTAAACAATTATGTATGTCATTGAGGGTTTTCCTTTCAGGTGGAATGTATAATTCTACAAGACTGTATTTACAGAGCAGTTCACCAATTTTCATAGAAAAAAGAAGAACAGTTTAAATCAATAATCTGTCTTGTCTCCCTTGTTGAAAATTGTATGGGATTAACTGTGTCTTATCTGTTTTATAATTACTGTTTTCTTTGTAGGATTTTGCAGGTTGATTCCTCATACACGTTCACCAGGTACTTGGACGATATATTTTGAAGGTGCAGATTATGAAAGTCACCTTATGCGTGAGAACACAGAACTGGCAAGTATTTGAGGTTGGGATAGATTAAAGTATGAGATGTTCCTAATGACTTTGGAGGGGTGATATAATTTATTCTTTGCATACATGGAATGTTGTGATGGAAATTTTTGAAATGATTTTTTAATACCAATTTGATTCAAACATTTTAAAACCTTGATTCGTAAAATCACATGTATTTTACTCCCTGAGCCAGGTCTGTACAGTTTTGTGTCTAAATGGTTCTGTAGCAATAGAATATTTATGATTACAGTTATGGTAGCCTACATACATATTTTTGAAACATATTAGTATAATAACTTTGAAAGATTTTATTAGAAAAATATTTTTAGTGGCAAAAACATTTTATTCTTTTCTACTGATTTCTACTTAAATGTGCATCAAATAATTCATAATTTTGAAATAGTAAGGAATTTCATTCATCTTAAGGAAAATTATACTTTGCTTCAAATACAGAGTTTCAACAGATACTTTTTAATATAGTATATATATTTATATAAAATTTTAAATTTAAACATGTATCAGAGTCATCTCCTAAAATTGAATTGATAGTTGTCATTATACCAAATATATGGGCTCACTACTAACAAAGTAGCCCATTCTTTTTATTGACTTCCTTTGTTTGTTTTTGGTCAAATTTAAAGTAACAGTGTCAACTTCTGATGACCAGATTTTATAGGAAATCAAGTACTTCTTGGATTCATTAATTGTTTATCTTTCAGATTTATTTTCAGATTCCTTAGGAGCTAGATCTCCAGTCTTAATTTATATAAAACAAAAATTTTAATGTCACATAATTTTATTTTTTCCTTGATATTCTCTCCTGGGCGTTATAGTTAGTTGCTTTCTGTTTAATCACTATTAAGTTTTCTCTCAGTGTGCATTCAGTGTGCATTCTGTTGTAACCTTGCTCACACTTCAGTGTGAAGTTTGGCATGAGTGTAAGATGTGACTTAAATAAAGCTTTCCTTAAAAAAGTGCCGGGCGGTAGTGGCGCACGCCTTTAATCCCAGCACTCGGGAGGCAGAGGCAGGTGGATCTCTGTGAGTTCGGGGCCAGCCTGGGCTACAGAGTGAGATCCAGAACAGACAGACACCAAAACTACACAGAGAAACAAAAAAAAAAAATGACTGTCTTCAAGTCTGTCCATGCCCTGGCTGCCTCCTTTGCTCGACTGTATTCGATTCCTTTGCATTTCTTGACAGAGTACTGGGAATACTACTGCTGTATCCTGTAGTTCTTTATGTTCACCATTTTAAATAAAATGTGCAGTTTCTCAAGAGAGGAAGATAATAGTTCATCTCTGTTACAGCCATTTTCTGCTATTTTCCCAGACAGTGTGAAATAATTTTAAACTTTTTCTTTGGAAAACGAAATAAAAGGTTAACAGTTTATTTTAAAAGATCATAAAGGTAAAAATTGGGTTTTGTTTTTGTGGTTGTGATTTCTAACCTGATAGAAATGTAAGCTTAATTTTGTTTCGTAAATTAAATTCTTAATATTTAAATGGCATTTGTAATTATTCATCTTCTAGACTTAGTCAAATGATGCAGTGTTTTGTTTAGCAAATGAAAAGTACCTGAGGTAGTGGACTTTTTATAACCTTTTTGTTCTTTGTTTATTACAGATTAACTAGCTTTCTAACCATGTGAAAGCACTTCCATTTTAGTCATAAAATGAGCCTCTTTTCTCATCTTTAGGCCCAGCCTCTGAGGAAGGAACCTGAGATAATCACTGTGACCCTAAAAAAGCAGAATGGAATGGGCCTCAGCATTGTTGCAGCAAAGGTAAGACTGAGGGAGCCCCTGGAGAGCGTCTTCTCCCATCCATGACTGTGAGTCAGCATGGACCAGAAGTGATTGATGGAGCTTTGTTGCCCTGCAGAGTGCATGTTCAGCTTTGCTCCTGAGAAAAGGGAACATGCTGCCTGAGGGATGAGCTCCTTCTCTGAGAATGTGGCTAGAGGGAATGGTACCTTGAGATGGAATAGATGCTCAGAGGAAGCTGTGACACGAATCTTAAAAGGTCTTATTAATAAAAAACCCAGAGCCAGATATTGAGGTAAAAGCTGAAAGATCAGAGGATAGAACAAGCCACAGCCACCAGCTATTACCTCACCAACTCCACGAATCTTCTGAATGAAATCCTTAGCCTCCAGAGAGAGCTACTTCCTGTATACTCACGCCTGTATACCTTTCTGTGCCCTGCCATCTTATTTCCTCTTTCCACCCAGCTACATCACTTCCTGTCTGTCTGTACAGACCTCCAGACCTCTATGGTTAACTAGTGCTGGGAGTAAAGGCGTGTGCTACTGCACCTGGCTCTGTTCCCAGTGTGGCCTTGAACTCACAGAGATCCAGATGAATCTCTGCTTCCCGAATGCTAGGATTAAAGGTGTGTGCTACCACTGCCTGGCTTCTATGCTTAATATAGTGGCTGGCTTTGTCCTCTGATCCCCAGATAAGCTTTATTTGTTAGATCACAAATAAAATATCACCACAGGAAGCAGTTTAAAGGATGGTCAAGACTCGTTTGGGTACCGTGGGAAGAGCAAGTATGGCACAAGAGAAATAGTTGCATCTTTCACTTTGTCATAACAGGTATCAGATCTTTTCAGCCTTCAGTGAAGGCAGTCCTGGGGACCTAATAACACAACCATTCTAATCTCTCAGTCATCTCTACTGGAGGGTGGATTGGAGCTTAGCTTATATGTGTGTATCCATCTGAGGTGTTGGCAGCTCCCTCAGCCTCCCTGTTCTCTTGGCATCTAAGTCCTATTAGTCTGTTAAAGGACAATTTTTTTCTTTCAGTTAAAAGAAAGTAATAGTATAACTAGAAGTTATTGTCTTAAAAAGAAAAAAGCTTCCACAATCATAGTCAAGTATTCTCAGTGGAACAAATGCTTTTTTTTTTTTAAGTTAGCATACAAAGTAATGGGTTTGGTAAGTATGTCGTTATATTTGGTTCCAAGTCATCACCCACTCTGACTGGTTCTCTTCCCCAAGTCTCCCTCAGCTTTCATATGCTATCACCTTCTCTTTTCCAAATATTATTTTTAGCTAGTATATAATGACATGCTTTGTTAAGCTGTGGTAATATTTTGCCTAAAATAATACTGATAGCTGAAATTGTTGGCCTGTGTCCTGTTTTAAGAGACTATGTGAAAAGCTTGGAAACACCATATAGCATTATGAAAGAAGAGCATTCCAAATTGCATGATGCCAGTGTATTCTGAGAAATGTTTTAAAAAGTAACAGTAAATTTTGTACATCAGAATTCTGTTACACTGAGTATTAATTAGGAATTGATATTTGAAACCACATTATTCCCATTGTGGTATTTTAAAGGTTGCGTTAAGTCCCTTCCCCTTGCCCACTGATTTACATATGGTGCACATGACATGAGGTATAGGGTCCGACTGTGATGTCAGCATTGCCCCATGTAAAATAACGAGGAAGTCGCCAAAGTCATGGCTCTTGACTGGGAACAGATTGTAAGTACACAAGCCTTTCTAATAGGGGATTCTTGTGTGTATCATTCCTTCTTGGATCTTTGCCCTTCACGCTCATTTTCAAAACTAGACATTAGGGCACATGCCTGTAATCCCAGCGTTCAGCAGGCAGAGGCAGGAAGGTGGAGTTCTAGACCAGTCTGGGATGCATAGTGCAATCCTGTTTCAAAAAACAAAACAAAGCAAAAAACCTAAAACACAATGTTTATGGGTCCTACCTTGCCAGTATTTTCCTAGCACCTCACCTGTCCTGTGCTGCTTGTCCTTGAGCCAAGGCAGATCCATCTGTGATTTCTTTTCTAGTCCTTCACAGAACAGGAGTTTGATCCTTAGGAGGTGGCTGTCATTGTCTCTATTAGCCAACTAACGTTTTTCTCTCTAGTGGTGGTGTTCCCTAAGTCAGCCCGTGGGTTGTGACAGACAAAAGTAAGAGCTCGTTGTTTGTTTATTTGTTCTTTTAAAGCATCTGTGTTCTAGTTCCCTTTCTGTCACTGTGATAAACACTGACCAACGCCAACTTGCAGCAGTTTATTTCATCTTAAGGTTGCAGTCTATCATCAAGGGAAGCCAGGGCGGGAACCATGGAGGACCACTGCTTAGGACCTTCCTCTCAATGCTTGCTCAGTTTGTTTTCTACGTAACCCAGGACTACCTGCCTGGGCTGGTTCTGCCCATGGTGGGCTGGGGCTCTCCTACAGTAACCAAGAAAATCCCCCGCAGACATACCTACACTCCAGTCTCATAAAGACAATTCCTAAATTGAAGTTCCCTTTTCCCAAATGACTAGTTTGTGTCAAGTTGATAAAAACTAACCAACAAAATGAGTCATTCATTTATTTAATGAATTAATTTGTCAGTACACTAAATTGTCAACCGTGAAACTATATTTGAGCTTTTTAAAAGTTAAGAAATAAGTAGATTAATGAGCATGAAAGTAGTCATCTAAGCAATTGTGGGATTTTAGCTGGTCCTTGGAATTAAGAAATTAGAAAAATGGCCCAACAGAGATATGTTTGAGCAGTCTGCACCTGTAAGGAGAGCCAGAGGTGGTGGGGAGAGCTGTGCTTTGCAGTGTGAAGAGTTGTGGGCTGAGTGATGGAGGAGTCTTGTTGCCTTGTTGGCAACACAACAAAATGAAGGATTGGAAGGAGGAAAAGGCAGTGGTGTCTGAGACTGGGGCATGGCTGAGCAGAAGGGCCTGGAACTGTGGACAAGGCTGTTCAGGACAGACTGGAGGAACCTGTGTGTGTACCCACCACAGGTCCCTGAAGCTCAGGGTCTGTGGAATCACCTGTGATGGGCAGAGCAAAGATCCTGAGCCTCTGATCCTACTTTACTGTTATCTCGTGTGGCCCAGATCATACAGCACACTTCTAGATCCAAGCTCAGAACATTAGGAAATATGAAAATGTCAGCTATGGAACCATTTTCTTTCTTGGATATAGCTGAATAATTGCCCATTTCTAGAGGGGAAACAGAAGTTCAGACATTAGTCTGCCACACTCATACATAGGGAGGATTTAACTCCTGAGATGAGTGTAGCTTAGTGGTGGAATATCTGCCCAGCATTTATGAAGCTCTGCACTGGCTCTTGTGTGCTGCAGAGGAAAACAACGAAACAAAGAAAGCTTAAGTTCTGTGTTACGTTGTGGACACAAGCTTTCTCTCTAATACTGATATTACTGGAGAGTGACCATTATCAGAGTTACTGTTATTTCCATTGCAGAATGACTTGTTTTCTCTAGACTCCAGTATGACTTAGGTTTTGATTTCCCTGGTATGGTGTCCTGATGCAAAGGTCCTAGTATTTCATAATAGTAGGCTTAGGCTTCATCTTGTATCCTTGCCCAGTCTTGTATCCTCTGCCAGGTATCAGGTAGAGAAATAGGATATCAAGCCAAGCTGAAAGTCATAGTCCAGCCTATGTTCCCTTTAACTTCATTTACAAGAACAGGTCTTGACTTATTGGTTCAGCCTTGTAAAGGTGGGTCTTGGCAGAATTGTATTTTTTATACTTAAGGTGTAATATGATCACTGTTCTGCTGTGTGGAGTGGGGGTCGTAGGCTTTGATGCTTAATCTTTATTGTCACCTTGACTGGATTTAGAATCATGGGGAGACACCTGGATACCTTTATGTTGCCTATGAAGATGTTTCCAGAGAGATTTAACTGAGAAGGGAAGACCCACCTCTGTGGCTGCATCATCCCATTGAGTGGGTTCCTAGACTGTACAAAAAAGGAAAAAGAAGAAATGAGTTGAGCATCAGCATTTATCTCTCTTTGCTTCTTAAGGGTAGATATAGTGTGACCAACCATCTCATACTCCCACTGCCATACCCTCTCAACCATGTGGACTTAATCCCCTCAAACCATGAGACACAAACAAACCAAAAACTTACCTTTAAGTTGCTTGTACCAGCTACTTTTATTATGGCAGGAGAAAAATAACTAATTGACAGGTTTTCTGGACTCATCTCCCAGGGAAAGGTCCTAATAGCTGGGGTGACAGAAGGCAACCACTAACAGAAATAGAGGTACACTGAGGCCAGACCCCTGTAAGGGAACTTGTTTCCCTCCTGCCTTGTTGAAGGGTTGGTAGTCTCTGGGCCATGGTCAGTGCTGGCAGATACTTGTTGGATAACAGTGTTCAGGTGGGATGAGCCAAGTGTAACAGGTCAAAGGGGGACTACAGGAAGGATTCCTGGTTCAGACTTGAGCAGCAGGGGCCTGTAGGCAGGGCTGCCAAGAAAAGGAACCTGCAGAAGTTGGTGGAGGGGAGATTGTGAGTTCAGGAAGTTTGGGAGCCTGGTAAGGTAAATGAATGGGTTTTCTAGCAGTGGCTTGGATAATGGAGCTCAAAGAGTTAGAGCCAAAGGGGCCAGGAGTGGTGGTGCATGAGTGTGGTGGTGCATGCCTTTAACCCCAGTGCTTGGAAGACAGAGGCATGCCAATATCTTGAGTTTGAGGCCAGCCGGGTCTACAGAGTGAGTTCCAGGACAGCCAAGGTTACACAGAGAAACCCTGTCTTGAAACACAAACAAGAAGTTAGAGCCAGAGAAGAAACTTAGGAATTGATATATGGGCACTCTGAAGGAAATAATTTAAAAAATTCTCTGTCAACTAGACAGTGCCATTTTAATATATGAAATAGTAGTATATTAGCACTTGTTTTTTGAATGAGACAGATGAGGAGCTGTTCACTGTTTCCATTTCCATACTGTATTTGTCGTGTTCATAGTATGGGAAGGAAGGCTCAGCAGAAGAAAACACAAGTCACCTTGGGTGTCCAAGCTGCAGAACAGTGCAGGACAGGTGAGAAGTGTGTGGTCTCTGTAGACAACAGTGATAGAGTCAGCTTACCATTGAGATGGTGAGATAGGTCAGTATTAAGACCTGTCTCCTGCTGACCACTTGTGCTCTTGGCAGTACTGCACTACTCATCCTGCTGTGTCCCGAGAGGCAGGTCTCTACTTCTGCAGGCCTGTTCCTGTGCCTTTAAGACTAGTGACAGTTGTCTTTCCTCGTGACTGAGCAGGAAGCCATAGAAACACTGGTAGTAGCTGCTTCTCCCCGTGTAGCTCTTCCTTCTCCTCAGCCCTGCTGTGTTTTCCTGTCCCCCGTGTGCCTTCCCGTGTCTGCACTTGTGTTGTTTGCTACAGGTCTGTGTGTCTAACCCAGGCCTTTTTCCTTTTTCACTTGGTGTATGGCTCTGCCTCGGTAACCCTGAACCATGTTTTGATATTAAGTTCTTCTCCTTGCCCTCCACACGGTGGTTAAACTTTATGAAATCCAGATGAGATTTGGAAGCAGTGTGGGTTTGCAGTTTACTTTCTGAGACATTGCTTTTGGAGAGTTCAGCATGCTACTTCTTACTCATCTGTGGGACAACATGATTCCAACGCTTCCTGTTTAATTTGGATTTTTAAAATACAAACAATTCCCTTTCAATTTTATAACCCTTTAAAGCTTAATAAAAGACAAAGGGAATGAAAATCAGAGTGGCCTGGTTGCATAAGAATCTGAGTGTTGCGTTGGTTCCAGCTCATGTTGATAAATGCCATACAGTGTCACAGCGTCCAGCTGAGCATTGTGGCAATCCATTCTCGAAAAGCCAGCTGTGTTGGCTGCTGTTGAAACTGAGAGAAGTAGACGACTGGTCTCCAGCTCAGGACTGCTGTCCTGGAGATAAGAATGTGGTTCTCTGTTGTTGGAAGGACCGCGTCGGTGGTGAGTTTCTTCAGGGTGTTGTCCTTAATGTTCTCGTGCAAACTGTGATCTTTAAAGAATGTGCTTCTTCTTCCACTACGACTTGTTCGAACCTGTCAGTAATTAACTTGCTCGTGAAGAATGAACTTATAATGTAGCGTATAATTACACACTCAGATAGTTGTTGTTCTCCATTTATGTTTGAATACTTCATAAAAATGTGAAATTCTTACGATTTTGACTCAGAAAAAACTTAAGTTTTAACACTATTGGTTAAAATATGGTAAGAAAATTGCTTTAAATAGTAACTGCTGCTATGTAATTTCAAGAGCACATAGTCAGATACTCATAAAAACTTATTTCTGGCTACATTGGTAGTTTCAGAGTAGGCTTTCTCCATAGCCTTTTGTTGTGGTGGTGTTTTTAAAAACATAAAAATGTCAATTTATAGAGTATTTACTATATGTTACAATATTTTATCTAGAAATAAATAGTTGATTAGTGCCTTAAAGATGTTATAGTTCTTTTAGACTAAATACTGAGTTTTAAGTTTTTGAATCTTAGCTTAAACCACAAGATTTCTATAGTTTAAAAAAGTAAGAGCAAACAGTGTCTGTTAATGGCCACCTTCTCTCTGAAAGAGCAAGTTCCTCACATAGACTATCATTTAGGTCCTTCCCATCGTATTCTTTAATGGTCCTAGACTCCTTCATGGGAAAGACCTGGTTAAAGAAGTGAACTCAGGGTTTTCAGTTCCTTTGAAAAGTCTGGTTGGAGAGATGGCTCAAGATTGAGAGCACAGATGCTTTTCTAGAGGACCCAAGTTATGCTTCCAGTGCCCGCCCGGATCAGACAGCTCCCAGCTGCTCCTAACTGTAGGTCCAGGAGACCCAGTGCCATCTTCAGGACTCCCCAGGCATGCACACACATAACAAACATTAACCCCCCCCCCACACACACACATACATATTAATAAAAATGAAAAAGTCTTTTAAACAAATTATTTTTGTTCCATACTACCTCTGTGGCAGGAAGGAGTCTTCCACAAAAATGCATCAAGTGTCTTTCTCTTGAAATGACACAGTATCCCTTGTGGCTGTGGTTTATGAGTTTGGAACAGTATTACGTGTTTTTGCTAAAAGCAAAATAGTGAATTACCTAAGAAGGTAATTTTTTCACAGGATTATTATTACCTAAGTACTTATTTCTGGGATTGACTGAAATACTGAATTCCATTGGAGTGTTAATCTAATAACATAATTGTTATTCCTCTAAAGAACATTTTTTTTACTGTGTGGTTACACAGAAAAAGAACAGCACCCCCTCACACCTCACCCTCACTTAAGGCAGAGATCCAGGTGTATTTATACTCTGCAATCACACCTTAGATAGCTTCTGGGGGCTCTCAGTTTGGAGACTCAGGCTGTTCTACACAATTCCTTCTGTTGAAATACCCCCTCCCACACTGGATCTGTTGTCAGGAGTGTGGCCTGTCTGTGAGTCCCATTTCAGAAACTCCTGGCTGGCTCATCTCATTTGTTTCATAGAGAGAAAAGATGGATGATGTGGTCAGTTTTTGTTGTTTTGTTGGTGTTTTTGTATTGATGTAAAAGGTAAATGAACACAGCTGAGGTTAGAGCTCAGCTTACGGAATTCAAGCTCAGTTATTTGTTTTACCACCATATCTGTTGGAATAACTTACTTATTTTGAGAACTGCTGCAGGTGAAATTTATGTGAAGAAAGCATTTTAGAACCAATTTAAAAACTGAGGTAGTTGGTAGAAAAAGATGCTCAGAGTTTTTAAAACCTTTGATAGTTGCTCTGAGAAAGCAACTAAAAGGTGAGAGGAGAGTGCTGGTGAGCAAACAGAGCTTGCCTATAGCACCTCTGTCTGAGAGTTTCGTTTGGGCTGCTCTTGGCTCTGAGGTCATCCAGCCCACATTGTTTTGTGCTCCAGCTGGGGAGTCCTAGGCTGGGCCTCCACCCCAGAACAATAGGCTGAGCCCTGTGTTCCTTGGCAGACACCTCGTCCTCTGTTTTTTTTTTTTTTTCCTTTTGGGTTGTGTTTAATGATGTTTTTATGCTGTTACTGAGGCGCACTCCCACACACTCAGTTGTCAGCCAAGCCGTCTGGAGAACAGGCTCCTTGTGGTAGTGCCAGAGAAGAGAACTGGCGGCACCTCTCAAGCTTCTGAGACAGACGGTAGTGAGAGTTAGGAAAGACGGACAGCCTTCTCTCTGGACCTTCACTTCTCACCAGAGGCTGAGGCAGCTAATAGGTGTGTTGAGTGGCTCTCTCTATCCGGGTTGGGGGGTGGGAGGGCAGTGTCCTCCGTTTTCTGACATGGTTTATTTATTTTTGGGTTATGTTCTTTCCTAACCTTCCATAGGTAAAGTTCAGATAGTTGCCCTTTTTCCTCCCTTACCCTGCTTTTCCACCTAAGTAGAAGAAAAGTACCTATCTGTAGGGTGCAGTTTTAAGATCAGAGTATTGAGTGTCTCAGGTATAACTAGGTCTCCAGATCCCTGCCTTCTCTGGGCATTACCTGTTTATTTGCTTTGGAGGCGGTCTCCAAGAAGGGTGCAAAGGCCTAGTTGACCCACCTTGAGCATTGTACTGTGGATATGGATCTCAGGTGTTCTGCAAGGGGAAAATACATTTTATACCTTTTTATTTAAGTTTGCTCAAATCATTTAAAAATTAAAATTAGCAAAATTGGCACTACCTCATGTCTTTGGAAATGTGTAACTATTTTCTGAAAGATCTTCCCCCTTTCATTCAAGGAATTGATTTATTAAATGAGAAGTTTGTAGTAGCTATGTTTAATCTTTTAATTTTGCAACTAAGTAGACTATTTTAGGAAGCTTTAGACATTTTTTTAAAAATTATTTAGCCCTATGTATTTATTTCAATATTATTCTCATTACTTTTGAGAAATATTACTCATTTCTCATGGTTAGAAATCAGGATATGTAATGTTAACATATGTGGTACAGTAAGATGTTATTTGGACAGTTTGTGCATAATTACGAATTTATTGCTAATAATGGTGGTGACTAATAAACTACAAGACACACCAAAAAAATCCCTTCCTTCTTAGAGTAGTGCACACAGGTAACTTAAAATTTCTGCCTAGCTATTTTTTTAAAGTAATTTAATATTTTCAAAATGTTACTTTAATACATAATTAGTATAAAAAAGGTTAATAAGGTGTTTCCCATTCTGTTTTCATACTATGCCTTTGAAGTCAAGGTACTCCATTTTGAACTAGCCACATTTTGAGTACTGTGTAGTCAGATGTGGCCTAGGGACTGTGGTATTGGACAGCAGGGTTGTAAATGGTTCGGTACCATTTGGCCAGTACCCTTAAGCTGTTCTGTG
Organism: Peromyscus eremicus; assembly: GCF_949786415.1. NCBI lineage: Eukaryota > Metazoa > Chordata > Mammalia > Rodentia > Cricetidae > Peromyscus > Peromyscus eremicus. The sequence goes on from NC_081424.1 coordinate 60,279,966, forward strand.
TTCTACTGTTGGCTTCTGGTTAGGGCTTACATAGGCCATACATGCAGCCCTGAGTGGCTGAAATGCCACACACTGACGTGCAGCATCAAATACGAGATAACTTCTAGACTTTATTTTTCTTTCTTAGGAAATTAGTAGAACTAACATAGAATAAGTTTTAGTTATTATATGTCTATAAAATAGGAGCTGCTACCTCCTGGTATTAAATTTTGAATTTGGTCTTACCAGGCTAAAGTATATTGTGCATTATTCTTTAGAAATAAGATGTAAGTGGTTAAATGCCTTAAATTTTCTTTTTATATGTATGCATGTTATTTTATGTGTATGAGTGCTTTTTCTATATAAATGTATATATACCACATGTATGCCTGGTGCCCAAAGAAGTCAGAAGAGGGTGTCATATCCCCTGGAACTTAAGTTACAGACTATTACGAGCCACTCTGTAGATGCTGGGAACTAAACCTAGCTTCTCTGCAAGAACAATCAGTGTTATTAACCACGAAACCTCTCCAGTCCCCAGAATTGAAATGTAGTTAGTTCTTTAAACCCTAGACTAATTAACATGTTGCTATTCAGATGAAGTAGTGGGAACTCCCAAAATGGTAAGGAATTTTTGTAATGCAACATATGGCAGGTTTTCTAGGAAAAGATGGGTAGCTCATCATGTGCTGTAGTTGAAAAGAGGGGCCTTCTCACTTATACAAATAGCTGTAAGGCAACTGTCTTCCTCAGGGGAACAAAGAAAATCCCATGTGAATACAAGTGAAAAAAAGATGTTATCTCTTCTGGGAGAACAGAGGACAGATGGTGGTTGGTAGGTAAATCTAGGAACAGAACGATGAAGGCTTATGGCAGAGCCCAGAGTGCAGTTGAAAATGGTGTATTGGGCTGGTGGTGGTGGCGTACGCCTTTAATCCCAGCACTCGGGAGGCAGAGGCAGGCAGATCTCTGTGAGTTCAAGGCCAGCCTGGTCTACAGAGTGAGTTTCAGGACAGCTAGGGCTACACAGAGAAACCCTGTCTCAAAAAATGAAAGAAAGGAAGGAAGGAAGGAAGGAAGGAAGGAAAGAAAAAGAAAGAAAGAAAGAAAGAAAGAAAGAAAGAAAGAAAGAAAGAAAGAAAGAAAGAAAGAAAATGGTGTGTTGAGAAGTTAATACCTGAACATGCACTCAGGAAGGAGAAGATGTGTACTTTGCAGACAGCAGGAAGATAGGGTTGTCTGGTGTGGTGATGGTATTCCCATGTGCTTTAGAAGAGGTAATTTTTCTAGTTAGGTGGAATGTGGAGCATGAACAGATCAGCCAGCCATCAAGCATTTCCTCATTTTGCCCGAGTGTTTCTGACACTGAAGATGTGTTCGTGCCTAGTTTAAGATTCATAACACTATCATTAAATACTTAACACATGATCAGTTTTGAATATTTAAATTTATGCTTATTAAAATTTAACATTGTATATGTATGTGTGTGTGTTAAGTCACTTAACTTGAAATAGCCAGAATTTGAGGTTATTTAAATAACTTGTAGTTCATATTGAGTTTACAATGTATGCTTATATAGTAGGTGTCTAGAATGTAGAGTAGCTATGAACTAAGGAGCCTAGCAGTTACTCAGGAGTGTGATTGCTGAAGAAATGATTAAATGATTAGGACATTTCTGCAGGAAGCAACCACAGTCGCATTGATCTCTAAGTAGGGGACTGTGTGTTGCTAGCCTCCTGCAGACAGCAGCAGAGTGTGTGCAGGGAAAGGCAGACAGACTACTTTCATTTCAGATCAGTCCATTCCATGATTTTAAAAGGTGTTCTCACTGTAGTTTGTCCAAAGTAAGAGGAAGACTATTTTGAGGTTTGTTAATAATATTCTGGAACATACTAGAAACGATGTATGATCGATTTATTGTTCAAAAATACATACTTGGTGTTGTTTATAGCAGTGCTCCTAAAATGTATTAGTTATTATTGCTTAGTGTTTTTCTTGCCAGAGATGACAGTAGTTGGTTTTTATTAAAAGGATAAATGTTGACCATTTAAATTGTAAGGTCAGGGGCTGGAACAGTTCCTCAGCAGTTAAGAACATGTACTGCTCTTGCAGAAGCCCTGAGTTCAGTTCCCAGCACTCATAAAGGGTGGCTCACAATCCCCCATAACTCTAGCTCCAGGGCCTCTGTTCTCGTTGGTTGCTCCACTTGTGTGCACAAACCTTTACTCTAAAAATATACACATACATGTAATTAAAAATAAAAGGTTAAATAAGTTGTAAGGTCTGTGTTGCATCACCAAAAGCTGCAATGCAGAAATGTCATCAGGCTCTTGTGCACACCACCAGCAGTGCTGCTCTGACGTTCAGGAAGCGTTGCTTTTCTGCCAGTGAAGTAGGAAGCAGACACAACTGAAGTAGCTCAACTTAAAAACGTTGGGGGAGGGGGTTAGTTTAGCCTAGGATCCCAGCCATGCAGCTCTTCAGAAGGAGATAAGGCAGGATGCGGCTGTTAAGCTATTATAGGCAAACTGCACCAGAATACATGTCCAAAGGGATGAGGACAGCATGGGCTCACAGTGGGCTTTTACTCCGAGAATTAAATGATCATCTAAAACCTGAGTTGTGGAACTAAATGAATCTATAAAAAATTAAATCTATATAATATAAACCTTGACTTCAAAGTCATTTCCTATCAAGGAAACTGGTACTGGCATAGATAAAATCGAGTAAAAGTCATACTTAATTTTCTTTTGCCAAGTTATTTGTCAAAGTTCAGAAAGTTGCCATTACCGAGTGCCTGCTGTGGTCTGTGTACCTTTTTTTGGTTCCACCAATTACTTTATATATACATTTATTTTATTTGACAATTTTATGCATGTATATAGTAAAATATGATCATATCCACTCCCTACTTCCCTCCTCCAACTCCCCCTGGATTCCCCTCAAAATGTCCCCTCTTGACTCCATAGCCCTGGCTGGTCTGAGACTTGCTATGTAAATCAGATTAGCCGAGAACTCACAAAAGTCCACCTGCCCCTGCTTTCTGAGTGCTAGGATTGAAAGCATGCACCGCCATCCCCCAGTTGTGTGTGTGTATGTATCCCCTATTAAGCCCTGTTAGTGCTACCCATATGTACATGCCGTGTGTGCAGCCATTCACTGGACATGGGAAACCTACCAGTGGCTACACCCCCAAAGAATGGTGCTTGTCAGCAGCTGTCAGCTGCTAATAGCTGCTGACCTGTGGGTGAGGCCTTGTAAGTTCTTCTCCCACCCATGCTGGAGTTTGGCTGGCGTCGACTTGCTCAGGCAGCTGTGGCTGCTATGAGGTCAGGACTGCAGTGGCCGCATCACATGGAGAGGTCAGCACTTCACAGCCCTTCTCCCCATCCTCCAGCGCTCGCTCGCTCGCTCTCGCTCTCGCTCTCTCTCTCTCTCTCTCTCTCTCTCTCTCTCTCTCTCCCCCTTCTTCTACAATGTTCCTTGAATGCTGGGGAAGGAGAGGGTTTGAAAACTGACCAGTTATATGTCTTTTCATTGACTGCTGCCCATTGTATAAAGAAGCTTCTCTCACCAAGATTGAGAGTAACAAATCTGTGGATATGAACAAGTATTTAGAAGGCAAATTGACAACACAACCACTTAGTAAAATAACAATAGAAGGTTCCCAGTAGGATCTCTATGAACTCTCAGCCATAGGCTTTTGACCAAGGTTATAGCACCAGTCACTAAATTCCCTCTGTGGAGTATACTGCAAATACAGTCAGAAAGCGCTCGGTCATGGGCATGTCACTATTGCTGCATTTGGTGCGTCTTGTTCTCAGGTTGGTGTTGTAGCAAGCAGGGTCCAGCCCTAAATAAGAAAGACTATTGGTATCTTTTCTCCCCCAGCAGCCTGCATTGTACCTTCTGAAAGTTAGCCAGCAAGGAAGAGATTTCCCCTTTTGGTTTGAGATTGATTTTTATGTTCTGCAACCAAAGTTTTTTGGTACTTTTAGCAGTAGGTTCTAACCATGTAGTTAATGGTGGGCAGCTAAGAACAGTGCCAATAGCCTGTGTTGTTTTGGAGACTCCTGGACCCTCCGTGACCAACAGCTCATAGGAAGGTATCCTGGCCCTGCAGTTTTCATTTACCCCGTGTCTTCTGGAATGGCTTTATCCACTCCTGCAGAGTACCTCTGTTTGCTGTTGCTGTCACATCATCATTGTGTGCTGAAGTTAGCTTTCTAACTTACGGATTTCCATAAGGCTTTTTCATGTATCCTTAGTTGTGTTTAACCCATACCTTTCTCTCCTCCATTTCCTCACCCTTCCCCTGCTTAATCCTTTAACCCATTTCATAGCATATTTATTCTACTGTCCCCTTCAGTTACGTTTTTAAATTGGGTTGCACTTTAGCAAGTTTCCATATGGCTTTTTCATACTATCTTCCTTTAGGTCGATCCCCTCCATCCTCTGATTTCCTCCAGAATTCCAGTTTTTTATTTACCTGTAATTTACTGTGGCATTGTCAACTATCCTAATTGTGTTATTGTGGCTGCTGTGCATACCTTATGACTGTATCCTCCTCCCTACTGCAGGGGTAAAAAGGAGCCAGGTCTCAACAGTAAAATCTGTAAACTAAAATTGTTAACTAAAGGGGAAATATGGATACTTTGCACATAAAGATGACATCATCCATATTATTAATTTAAAAAAAATCTATCTTAATTTATTGAAATCACTTTTTATGATACTTATTTTTTCCTTGTATGACATAGTATCTCATAGCTATTAAGGTGAATGTATTTTCTACTGTTGATACAAAAGTACATATACTCAGCTGTGGTGCTCCCATTAATACCCAAGTAAGGTTTATGCTCGTGACTGCTTTGTTTAATAGTTCCAGTAAGTGATCCAAAGCTGATCTGTTATTATCTCTAAGCAGAATATTGATCCTGAAATTATACATGATACCTGTTTTTCTTGACGATTCCATTAGTTTTTTCATAAGAATGCTATGTATTTGTGTTTGAATCTTTAGATATATGTGAGTTACAGTATAGTATTTTCTGGATAATATTTTCTTACTTAGCCCTAGCCCCTCTTAATTGCTTGCTGCAAGAAGTTCTTTTCTTGTTTTGAAATTTAAACTATATGTTTGAAAAGAGTGAGGATAGACAAGGTAGTTCCTGGAATGTAACAATACCATAGCTGACTTTCTGTCCTGACCTGGTTAAGAGTCAATCACTTGAAGAGTTTCTCATTCACTTGGGTTTGTGGCTGTTTAAACTGTGTACAAATAATTCTTTTGAGTATTCCAAATCTAAGGGTGTTTTCTTATTAAATTGTCCATGAATTGACTGATTTTTACAGGAGTACTTTTCTTCTAAACTTGGAACCATAAAATAGAAACATTCCTAACTAGTTTCTTTTTTATCAAAAAATATGCTCTACTAATACAGTTTTTATAGTTCTAGTTTTTGTGTAAAATGAGGCCTGGGAACTTGTCAAGTTACCCCATGTGTATGTGGGCAGGCTGTTGTTCATTTCTTGCAGTGTGATTTCATTGTGTTGCTCTGGCTTTGTTTTTGCATAGGGTGCTGGCCAGGATAAACTGGGAATCTACGTTAAGTCTGTTGTGAAAGGAGGTGCTGCAGATGTGGTCAGTATTTGTTTTAAAGGAAACAATTGAAGGGCATTATGTACTTTAGTGTTGTAAAATGCTGTGCAGATGCTTCTAGCTGTGGATGCTGTGTGGTGTGAAGGATGCTGCTGTGTACTGACAACTACCTTTCTTCTCCCAACACTTTTATTCTTCTGATGGCTAAGGATGGACGTTTAGCTGCTGGTGACCAGCTCCTCAGTGTGGATGGACGAAGTCTGGTTGGACTTTCTCAGGAAAGGTATGACTAATTGGCTAGTTTACAGCTTAGTCTTAGTGTATTGAAGTGATATTTTACATTTAATTTTTAAATTGAAATTCAAAAAGTAGTGCTGAAATAGTTCCATGCCCTCACATACTTGTACCTTTTTAATTAGAGTACATAAATCTCATTTTTCTATTCACTCATAAATACATATTTTAGTCTAGAATATTTCTTTAAGTGAATATATAAATACACACACATGCACATATACTTAGTACTTGTAGAATTTTTGAATATTGTCTGAGAATAATATGATAACATGGAATATATTTACATGTTTTTATAATTAAATTTCAAAAAGGTTGTGGGTAGGAGGTAATCTTTCTGAAAGGCAAACTGATTTCCCCAAACAGCTATCAGGCTGAGGAACCTGAGCATGAGTGTTCTGAACACAGGCTCTCCTGTGAGAGTGAGCACTCAGTTTTCTTATACTCTGTATTTTCTTCCTAGGGCAGCAGAACTCATGACAAGAACCAGTTCGGTGGTCACACTTGAAGTTGCAAAGCAAGGCGCCATCTATCACGGCCTGGCCACCCTCCTTAACCAGCCATCCCCCATGATGCAGAGAAGTAAGAGCTAGTGACTCAAGCCAGCGTAGCTGCCCTACACTGATCCAGCACTGTAGTGTGCCTCCCCTAAAAGTGATCAAAAGCTGGGGCTGGAGAGATGCTCAGTAGTTAAGAGTACCCACCTCTCTTCCAGAGGACCTGGGTTCAATTCCCAGCACTCCCGTGTTAGCTTACAGCTGTCTGTTCTTCCAGTTTCAGGGGATTTGATGCCCTCTTTAACCTCCTTGGACACCAGTCAAACATGCATGTGTACACATGCAGGCAGAGTGCTCATGTGTATGAGATAAATTGTTTTTCCCGTGTAGTAGCTGCTGGTAATGTTACTGCCCAGTTCTTAAAGTAAGAAGTTGAGAAAGAGTGCAAGATGCTGAGAAATACCAGTAGGTCAGGATTCAGATGGACACCAGCCAGCTTGAGCCCACACTTGCATTCACCCGGGTTCCCCTGGTTCTCAAGAGATCGTTAACCTCAGCCCATTCGGCTGAGTGTCTGCTGATGAACTCCTAGATTGTGTACAGAGTAGGTGGATGCTCAGGCACCAATGAAAATGAATACAGTTTTAATTTTGATAGGCACGATCAGAACATAAAGTCTGTAAGATGGGAAGCTTATTTCATGCTCTTTGGAAGAGATTGTATATGCATGTGTATGGAAGTAGTTCTTTTAGTTCTGGCTGTGCCAAAATAAGGCGTAGTTATCTTGCCATATTTCTCTTCAGAGAAAATTCAGTTATTTCAGCAAAGTGATTTATGTGTGGAAACTGATCCTCCAGTTATATTAAAATCTTCAAGAAAAAAATCAATATAAATTTAAGGCTTCCTAAAAATTATTTTAGAAACTACAACAGGAAAAAATGTTGTGACTTTACTCTTCTGTGATCATTGACCCTTTAGATCAACCTTAATGATAGAGTTTACTAAATGTATGCTCCGTCTGTTAAGTGTCCTCTCGTTAGCCCTCTTCTCCCAAGTTAGCTTGGGAGCCTGCACATCCCAGCACCTGGCCTTTGTAGTATATTATAGTATCAATAACAAGAAAGATGTCTGACAGCCTAGAATCCCGTTTACTAAATCAGAGAAACATCGAAGTTTCCTGACAAAATCATGAGTTGGCCTGTCTAAGCAGAACATCATTTAGAAACCCAAAGAGGGAAGTGGGTAATGAATCAGTCCCAGGAGAGCAGAGGAGAAGACTGAACTGTAGACAAGGAGTAGATAATTACAGCAGGTGACAGCGTGGGATGCCATGACTGATGGATGTTAATATGTGCTTTGTCAAGTGAGAGAAGTGTATTTACCTTTGATGGCTTTTTAAAAATTACTCTAAAAATAGTTACAGTTCAGTTGTTGAGAAAATAAAGTCAATTTCTCTCATAGATACACACCAATTAAGTGAAATATTTTCTAGTCACAATATATTTTAAAACGTTTGAAATTTTTTATATATAGCTGTTTGTGGTGGCATGCACCTTTAATCCCAGCACTCAGGAGGCAGAAGTAGGCCTCCTGATTTCTGTGAGTTTTGGGGCTACCCTGATCTTTCTAGTGAATTCCAGGCCAGCCATGGCTATCCAGTGAGACCCTGGGTTTTGTCTTATTCTGCTTGCTTGCTTGCTTGTTTTTGGTTTTTTTTTTTTTTTAAAGCTGTACAAAGAATATATATGAAAATCACCCTACTATACTAAGAACAGTGATGAAATATAAGTGTTTAGATGCATCCTTTGAAGCTTTTCTGAACATTCAAAGCAGACTCTTAGAACCAATGAAAGGAACAGAGAACAAAGGAATCTACTTTGATTTCAGTTTCAGATCGTCGTGGCTCAGGTAAACCCAGACCAAAGAGTGAAGGTTTTGAACTCTATAATAATTCAGCTCAGAACGGCTCCCCAGAGAGTCCTCCGCTGCCTTGGACAGAGTACAGTGAGCCAAAGAAACTCCCTGGTGACGACAGGCTGACGAAAAACAGAGCCGATCACCGCTCCAGCCCCAATGTGGCAAGTAAGAAGAACCGTTTCCTAAGTGTGCTTGGTCACTGCCAGAAGCTGGGGCACGTTGTACTTGTTAGTTATTATTTGCATCTGTTGGCTACCTAGAGTTTTCATAGAGGTATCACAATATTTGACGGAAATAAAATTTCAGTTTTGATTGGAAAACCCTTGGCTCAGTTGACACTGTAGACCAAAATCCATTGCTGATATCTCTGGAAAAGGGTGTCAGGTAGCCAGCTTAAGCTGGGTCTTCTGCTTTTTAGAGAGTTGCTAACAAAGAAGTAAGATTGGAAGGATATTTAATAGAGACTCCCAATTCAAAAGGCCTTAATTACTCTTAAGTCTCTTGACCAAAGATGTCAGCCATGTCCTGGCCCTGGAGAAAGTCCTTTTCTGGGCTGTGGTGGCAGGAGACGTGGGGTTGGGTGGAGTTGGCTTCTTGTACATCTTTGTCTCTGGCTCTGTGCTGGACGTCATGCCAGTGTGTGATGTGGCTACGACCTTTGAAGGACTGTTGCTGTGTTTATTTTACTTGTCATTTAATGTGAAACTGGGTTTTCTGACTGTCTCCAACAGATCAGCCTCCTAGCCCTGGAGGGAAGAGTCCGTATGCCTCTGGAACAGCAGCTAAGATAACATCTGTCTCCACTGGAAACCTCTGCACTGAGGTCTGAGAATGAGCTGAAAGACTTTCTCACTTATAGACTATCCAAGTTACAGTGCTTAACAAGTTACATTGACTATATAACTCCTGAATTTTTGTTATTTAATATTTTTACATTTAAATACTAGTCAGATAAGTTAGTTTTAAATTAATAAATCTGGGAAAAATGAGAATTAGTCCTGAGTACATCTAGAAAAATTAAGATACTCTCATTATTCACAATGTAGAGTCAAATTTTCAATTTTTAGCACAGCACTTAATGTACATGCTTTTTACAAAGATTGTAAAACAGATCACAGGGTATTAAGTTAGCCTTTCAAACAATTTTAAATAGCTCTCTTTTTCTTTACATTTTACAGGAGCAGACCCCTCCACCTAGACCTGAAGCCTATCCCATCCCTACTCAGACATACACCAGAGAGTATTTTACCTTTCCAGCTTCAAAATCCCAAGATCGTATGGCTCCTCCTCAGAACCAGTGGCCAAATTATGAGGAAAAGCCACACATGCACCCAGAAAGTAATCATTCCAGTATTGCAATCCAGGTTAGAAATAATGGATTCACAAACTTTTCTCATCTCTCAAAGGAGTATGGTACACTAGTTTGTCAGGATAAAGACAGTGATGGCTGTTTGCCTTTTTCTTTAAAATATTTATTTGTATTTACTTTGTGTGTGTGTGTGTGTGTGTGTGTGTGTGTGTGTGTGTGTGTGAGAGAGAGAGAGAGAGAGAGAGAGAGAGAGAGAGAGAGAGAGAGAGAGAGAGAGAGCGAGCGCACATGGGGCACATGGACAGAAGTCAGGACAATTCTCTCCTTCAACCATATGGGTTTTGGGGTTCAAACTCAGGTCATCAGGCTTTGACAGCAAGCACCCTTACCCTGCTGAACCATCTTGCCCACTCAAGACGGAGTAAGTTTTGAGACACAGTTGGTAACTTTAAATACAATGGTAAGGTTGTCCTCTTATTTTTGTATGTGTGTGCTCAAGTCTGAGGCAAAAAGGAGTAGGCTAAAATACAGAACACCCTAAGAAAAGGAGTTCTGTGCTCTCTTAATGTTTGGTTAATGAAATGTTGGTAATGTAAGGCATAGTTACAGCTTTGAAGGCCAGGCTCACTGATTTTAGGAGTGAAAAATGAAATATAGTGACTGACATAGCTTTCACTTGATTCTGTCCCTGCCAGTGGATTTGGAGGTAGGGCTGAGAAGTGAGACATACAGAAAACATACAACGTTCTTAGAGTTGCTGAAAAAGTGGGTACCCCTAAGGATCTCCGTGTGGAAAGAACCTGGTCGCTCTAGATCTCATCCAGGTGCTTGTGTGGAAGAACATTTCTGGCTGAAGGAAAAGGCCTGGACATGAGAAGGCAGGACTGGAGTCTGAAGGCAAACGGGGCTCATTAGAAGGTTGTGGGAGCTCGCTAAGGAGTTTATACTTCTGTCCAAATCAGTAAAGATAGAGATGTCAGACTGGGGAGTTAAACTGGGAAGTACTATTAGATATGACTGGGAGAAGAAGCCAGCTTCTTCTTGTGCTTTAAAGAGAGAAACAGTCTAGGACACATAAATATGTGTCCTGGAGAGTAAATGATGTGGGAATTCCAAAAATAATCATTCCTCATTAGAGTGGTCACAAAAGACTATTTTTCAAGCAGACATAGGATGAGAAAAAGACAGGCAGAGAGCAGAAAGGGTTGTACTCATAAGGACTGTGCACCAAGGTAGGAGGGAACTTCCTTTAGAAGACAGAAAGTGATCCTCTGGTGTGTCCCTGGAGGGACCGCATGACATAGCAGCTGGAGTAGCAAAGCAGGACTACATCAGGCAGCAGGTGCAGAGCTGCGTTTTACGGTGGGGCCAGGTCTCTGTTCCACGGGTAGCATGTAACTTGATGATGATCTTGTGTGGTTTGTAGGATTGGGTTGCCACCATGATGAAGAACCTGTGCAAAGATAAGCTGTACCTAAATGGAGTTCATGTTACACTTTTCCTGTTGTAGTTAAATGGTAATTCATATTTTTTAAAGGAAAAAATAGTTTATTTTTCAGGTTTACATCTTCAATTTCTGTTTACTATCAAGGTGGGATAAAGATAATTGATTTCCATATTAGTGATCATTTTTATAAGGATAAGCCACTTTTATACATGCCACTTTGCAGGCTTCATTACTAGCCTTGTGGGGGAAAAATACTTGTTTTAATCTCTTTTCTCATGCACTCAGAAACTTTATGCTCATCAAAATATGCTATTACTTTTTCCTCTGCTAACACTAGAGCTGTAACGTCTTACACTTGCATGCTCGGCTTAACCAAAGAGCTCATGAAGCTGGTCCTGAGTGTAGAACCCATTCAGATTGAGCCATGGATGTATACAATGAGTACTGTGTGATAATTAGAATTATAGGGCAGAGGAAATTTTGGTTGCTTTTCTAGGTTTGCAGTCCGCACATGCATCTATGGAAGTCAGGTGTGGCTGGTCCCTCTGGAGCCTGAGCAGATGCTTTTACCTGCCAGCCCCAGAGTGCCAGTCCTTTGTAGACAGGTCTGCAGCTGTGTCATTTGGCCAGTGAACCATAGAGCAGTCTGTTTCTGGTTATACATTCATTCTGAAACGTATAAAATTTTGGTAATTTCTCTGGTGAATCCCTGAAGTATGACATTTTCCTCTTTTCTCAGCGTGTTACCCGTTCCCAGGAAGAGCTTCGAGAAGAGGTTTACCAACTTGAGCGGCATAGAGTAGAGGCTGGCTTGGATCGCAAGTGTGACAGTGATTTGTGGATCAATCAGAGCTCCTCTGTGGATTCCAGCACATCCAGCCAAGAGCACCTGAACCATTCCTCCAAGTCAGTCACCCCTGCTTCCACTCTGACCAAAAGCGGTCCTGGACGTTGGAAAACCCCAGCAGCGGTACTGCCCACCCCTGTCGCTGTCTCCCAGCCCATTCGAACAGACCTACCTCCACCACCCCCTCCACCTCCTGTTCACTATACCAGTGATTTTGATGGCATTCCAGTGGATTTGCCCCTCCCACCTCCACCTGCCAACCAGGTAGGACCCCAGTCTGCTCAGGTGGCTGCTGCAGAGCGGAAAAAGAGAGAAGAGCATCAGCGGTGGTATGAGAAAGAGAAGGCCCGCCTCGAGGAGGAACGGGAGAGGAAGCGCAGGGAGCAGGAGCGGAAGTTGGGGCAGATGCGCACGCAGTCCCTGAACCCCGCTTCCTTCTCTCCTTTGGCCACACAGGCCAAGCCCGAAAAGCCTTCCACACTACAGAGGCCCCAAGAAACAGTCATTCGGGAGCTGCAGCCCCAGCAGCAGCCCCGCACAATTGAGCGCAGGGACCTCCAGTACATCACCATCAGTAAAGAAGAACTGTCCTCTGGTGATAGTCTGTCTCCAGACCCCTGGAAACGAGATGCCAGGGAGAAGCTGGAGAAGCAACAGCAAATGCACATTGTGGACATGCTGAGCAAGGAGATCCATGAGCTGCAAAACAAGGTGGACCGCACTGCAGAGGAGAGTGACCGCCTGCGGAAGCTAATGCTGGAGTGGCAGTTCCAGAAGAGACTGCAGGAGTCCAAGCAGAAGGATGAGGATGATGAAGAAGAGGAAGATGATGATGTGGACACCATGCTGATCATGCAGCGTCTGGAGGCCGAGCGGAGAGCCAGGGTAAAGGGGAAAGGCTTTGGTTGTGCGTATCTGTGCTCCCTATGGTATTTTCTGGGTGTTTCTGTGGAAACAGCTGTTTTCACAGTCGTAAGGAAGAGTTGAGAGGCTCTTGGTTTCTCCTGCTCACTCTCGCTGACACGTTGCAGGAATGAGCCAGGCCCCTAGGGCTTCATTGTTTTAATTAGCCAGCCCCATAGTTACCCTCACTACACTTCATTTGAGAAAACAAGAACTTAGTAATGACCACTCGAGGGCTTGGCAATGTTTCGCTTACAGGGCCAGATGGTAAATACCTGAGATTTGGTGAACTATATAAAGTGTAGTGGCCACTTGGCTCTTCTGTGAACAAAGCAGCCACAGTTGTCATACAAACACTGAGGAAATCACACAGAAAGCTTCTGGCCCTGATACTAATTATGAGCAAAGGAAACTTCAGGACATCAGTTTTAAAGTTTAGTGTCATTACCAGATGTAGGATCTGTGCATTTATTTTATGGTTGATACATCAAGTATTTATTTAATTTAGTAATTGTAGTTGTAACATAAAAATGCTAACAACTTTGGGTATAATTTACATCTCTCCATATTACAAAAATAATCTTTATTATTTTTGTTTCAAATAAAAATTCTGTAGGTAAATTTAAGTTAGCCTAATGCACATAAGTTCTTAAAATACCAAATTTTGGGTGAAAACTGGATTCTTTGCTCCCTGTCAGGCATGGTGGTTCAGAGGCAGTTACTGTTATTACCTTGGGCACTTGATAGTAACTGGTGGAGAGTGCTGTTGTCCGTCACGTTAGTGAGTTTTATTGATACTTTTTATCTATACAATTTTTTTTTCTGATTTCTTTTTCTTTTTCTTTTTTTAATGTTGTGCATGAAAGGGGTTGTTAAAACAGCTGTTAGGTCAGACATCTTACTCCAAAGGCATGATGGAATTTAATCTTTGATGATATTGTAAGAGTCCAGTAGTATGATCATTCCCTTTTCAGCTTGCTCTGTGAATTTTTCCTGAAGACTGTCAAACACATACTTCTTCATATAAACATACTTCAGCATATACATTCAGTTTAAATACCTTTTAGATACTGGCTTTCTTAAATGAGAACAGAATGTAATTTTTAACAGTTAAATTATTTTACTAGTATTTTTCTAGTATCCTTAGTAAACGTTTTTGAAAATAACAACATCTACCACATCAGCCATTTTATCTGAAAGAGCAGCTGATGACTGGGACTTCTACTGTAAGGATGCACTGAGTAGTCATTGTGCTTATGGTCAGAACACTCAGGCACTCCACTATAGCTATTGTCTGGACTGGCCAGAACTGTTCCCTCTCTACCCTGACTGGCTAGTGATGGACACAATGCTTTGTGGCTTTGTATTGCCCTCAAACCAAGATACATGAAGTGAATGGCTGCTGCTCTTCATGGCCAGTGATCACACAGCATCAGTGTTACTTCTTTTGACAGCTGATCCTAATAGTGAAAAGTTAGCTACTGCATTGTAACATCTCAGTAATCTTTTCTATGAAGATGAAAACTTATTGAAGATTTGTCATAGTTTTGCAAAATTGCTACTACTTTGAATATTTTGAAGCCTTTGGTATGGATTATGAAGCTTGGAAACTTTTTGATATTGCTAAAAAGTAATTTCATTTTAATAATTTAGTTTAATATCTTAGTCTCCAAATAAAAACACTAAGGAAAATTTTGCTTTTTTTAGTATTTGTGTCTCTTAATGGTAAAACTCAAAATATTAATGACGTGGACATTTTTCTGTTTCTGAATGCTAGAAGTTAGTCTGTGGTTCTGTAGTTTTCTCATCAAGTTGTCCAAAGACAGACGAAGCATGACAGCAGCAAAGGTGCCGGTGGCGGAATACAGGTCTAAACCTAACTTTTTTGTTCACACTTCATCTTTCTTTTTTTCCCCCTTCTCTGTTACCTGCAGCAGACTGCTGTGCCAGCAATCTCTGTTCTAGATTTGGTATGTTCTTGTTTCTTTCCCTTTGGTACTTTTTTTTTCTGTCTTGATTTTCATTTCTCCTTTGGTGATGGCTGTTCTGTGTTCTCAGTAGTCAGTTCTCCGAGAGCCTCCTGGGTCAGGAGACTAGCTCTGTGATTAGAAGCATGCCTCTGAATGTTACTAGATTAGTTACTCTACTTCCTTGTTAACTTTAAATGTTACTGTTTGTTTATGGGTTTGACTTTTTTACAGTTTTAGTCATAATTTGATTCTGTGTATTCTTCAAGTGTGTGAGCAAATGAAGTAAGTTTTGCATTGGGTAATTATTTCATTCTTGTTGCATTAGAAACAGATTTTAAGTATGTTCACTGTGAACTCACTTGAAAGGACATTGACATTATCCCAGATTTAAAATGTAGCTAAGATGTCACTGTTTATGGTAAAGCAAGAGGTTTCCTGTGAACCTGTATTCTATTTTTCTTAATACCATGTGGAGATTTTAGTTCATTTAACAGATGTACCAATTTATAGTCTGCCATCAAACAATTGCATTTATATTTTGCTGTTAAATCAACATGCTTAATGTCAGCATCAGAGAAATTTGGTTGGTTATTTAATGTTCTTTATGCTTCAGTAATGTGTTTATGTTGCCCAGTAGACAGTTATAATCTGACATATATATTTATATTCTTAACTCAGAATCTATTCTATGTCAACTTCTAAATGATAAAAAAGCCAGTACTTTAAAAACTCCTTGAATTAAAGTTTTAACTGTAGTAGCCACCTTATCAAATACTAGCTCCCTCTTTTCTGTTTTTGCAGCTTGAGGACAGGTTACCCAGAGAGAAACCTTTTGTTATAAGCATTTCCCCTCCTTGTTAAACAGAGGAATATTTTCTGACTTCTATATCTTTGTTCTTCATATGAAACAAAGATAAATAAACATACACCCCCACACACAAACTTTATGTATTAAGTTGTACATAGGTTAGTTAGAATTTTCGTTGTTGTTACTTTGTTTGATTTGAGAAAGTGTGTCACTGTGTGAGCCAGGATGGCCCCAAACACATGATCCTCCTGGGCTTACAGGTGTGCACCACATTACCCAGCGTAGAGCCATTCTTGGTACTGGGTAGTCATTTAGCAAGTATTTATCAGTATCCCTTACAGAGCAGGCACTTAGCAGAGGCACTGTCCCAGACACTAGCCAGCTCTCGGCCCAAGGATGGCTTTCTGTGCTGTGGAGTTATCTTTAATGAATAATACTTAATAATGCTTGTACTAAAAATTGTATTTCCAGTCAACAGTTCCCAGTTTTTCTTCTTTTAAAAGAATATTTTGATTATTAGTATTGATCTTAACCACTCTGTTTCTAAACACTTCCTATCTCAGTTCACTAGTAAGTATTAATATTATTAACAACAATGCATTATTCACAGAACTTTTAACATGTCAGAATTGGCAGGTTGCCTTGGGAACCTCTTCCAGGGGAATGAGTGGGTAGCGGCAAGTATGTGCTCTCTGGGTAGCAGTGCTGCCCTACAGTCTTAAGACATGTTCTTAGCATATAGGATGTATTTGGGGTGACTCATGGGATAAATGAGGCAGGTTTTATCTTGTTAGGAGCTGCTGAGTTCCCTAAGGTTGGAGGACTGCCTAAACTAATTCTCACTCTTCCCTTTGGCCTCCCAGTGGTCCACAGCCTGCCTCCTGCTCATTCTAGATCCATAACTTTAAGACCATAATGATGCCAGTGACATCTCATTCATGGCTGTAGTCTCGCCCTCTTGAGATTGGTTACCAACATGCCTGTATACCATCTCCTCCTGGTGGCAAAAGTGAAGCTTTCCAAATACAGCCTGTGCAGAACTAACTCCCTCCTCCTTTTGTGCCTCTTGCACTACAGCCCACTCCCCATTCCAAGAGACACGTGTTAGTCATTTGAGCTTTACAGCCTTACATGATTCCATTTTACTCTTGCTCCTGCCCACCTTCCTGTCCTGGCTGCTTCGCTGTCATTTCCTGCTGGGTTTACTAGTTGAAGTCCAAAGCTAGTTGTGGTGATGGCTGTATAACACAGGTCTCTGCTGTTTATTTCTTTTTGAAGTCCAAACCCAGTTGGGAGCCTCAACCACTCTGTCCCATAGAGCCGCTATGAGTTTGCATTCTGGCCTGCATCTTCCTGTTACATTATGTGTATTTTCTGCTTCATCAAAAGCACTTCCTTTTCATTAAGTGACATTCTGGGCTATCAGCTAGATACTCACTGGGCCTGTTCATCCTTCAGTGGCTTGTCTGAGCTCTGTCTTGTCACCACATATTAATGGGTCATGTGGTACCCTGGGAAACATGGTTATAGGAATGAGCTTCTACTGTGGGGTGATACAAGTGAAAAGTTGTTTGCAGAGATTTCAGTGGCTCTTCTAATAAGTCAAACACTATTAGGGCTTGGCCTTTGTATAGGAAGTGCTCAGAACCCCCTAGGTGTAAAAAGGTTGAATCAAGAGCTGTCTTAAGTACTTCAAGCCTAATTAGGGTATTAACCATCAAAGAAAGCATTCAGATGTGTTCTGAACCTCTGAGTCTTTCTGCCCTGCTTAGAGGTCACTGTCTTTTACGCTTAGAGCTTAGAACTCATATTTCTCTAAGAAAACAGTGTGGGCTGTGTGGTATATACTAAGAGGAATTGCTGCGTGCTGTCCTAGGTGGTCTTCTGCCACTGTGAGAGGGGACATTGTTTTCTAGCCAATTCTGACACTAGACAGACACTAGACATAGCTGGTCCTTTACAGATCGAGGTTCTAACCAGGTCTTAGAGTATCAGAGGACTGACTGCAAGGCTTACTTACCTATGTTCGTTAAGTAACAGTTAAAAGATATCTTTAGTATTAATCTAATTTGTCAAAGTTTTTCTTTATATTTTTGTCTTAAAATTGAGGTTATATTTTAGGGGAAAAAATTATATATACAGCAAAAGGATTTTTAAAAAGCCTTTAAAGACTCTGGCAGACTTCAGAGGTCAACAAGAAAGGGTATCACTATCTGTTTCATATTAAGATAATTTAAACGTGTTAATTTAACAATGATAATAATGTTAGTATAGTTTGTGAATTTATAAACACAGAAATTTCAGCCTACACTATTGTTTGACCTGAAAATACTGTTTTAGAAATGCAGACTGGTACAGAACCCGCCAGGCATTCCTACTGGCCTTGAATTCCAGAGTGTGAGGTTTAGATTAGCACAGATCCAAACTGCCTTGGTTGGATTAGGACACCTGGCCCATGCTCAGTTACACTGTTGTAGACAGTTGTCACTGGGACAGAACAACTGGACTGGTGCTAAAGATGCCCTTTTGCTGTTATTGGACGTTTGTAAGCCTTACAGTTCAGTGTCCTGTGTGGAGTTGTACTCTTGAAGAAATTAAGAGGTACCCCCCACCTGGACTAATGCTTATGGAGAGGGGAAGGTGGAAGTGGGGTAAAATATTTTAAAGGAACAAAACATTTCAAAGTAAGAAATACATGATATACTAAACAATAAAAAGAAATGTCTTAGTTATAAAAGCACTAGTTAGGGTTGGGGATTTAGCTCAGTGTTAGAGTGCTTGCCTAGCAAGCGCAAGGCCCTGGGTTCAACCCTCAGCTCAAAAAACAAACAAACAAACAAACAAATAAATAAATAAATATAAAAAATAAAAGCACTAGTTAATTTGTCCTTTTAAAAAATATAGTAACCTAGCCGGGCGGTGGTGGCGCACGCCTTTAATCCCAGCACTCGGGAGGTAGAGCCAGGCGGATCTCTGTGAGTTCGAGACCAGCCTGAGCTACCAAGTGAGTCCCAGGAAAGGTGCAAAGCTACACAGAGAAACCCTGTCTCGAAAAACAAAACAAAAACTATATATATATATATATATATATATATATATATATATATATATATATATATATATATATATAGTAACCTATGAATTGAATACACCGTGAAGACCCCCAGATGACCTCCTCACCAACTAGGAAAATGTAGAGCCATACTTTTTAGAGAAGACGTCTCTTGCCAGATTTGTGGTCCTGTAGTTGTACTTACGAGCTTTATAGTTGAACTAGTTAGCTCAGCTAGTGAGCAGTGTTTCCAGCTGAACAACAGCAAGAGCTTAGTTCTGGAGAAGGGGAAGTGAAGCTTTGCGTTTGCCCTTAAATTGCTTTCTCTGAGCATTTGCAGGTTCTTGTGCTGTTGGGTTTTGATGCTCTTGTGGGGTGCTGTTTCTGGTTTGTCCAGTGAGCCATGCTCTTTTATTTTGACGTTGTCTCTGACTCCTCGTCTGGGATGTGCGCAGTTGGCTGTAGTCCCCTCACTGTAGTCCTCAGGGAAGACTTTGATTCCTAGTTTCTTTTGTTCTTCATCAACAGTGTCTATGCTTGCTATAAAATCCACCCCCTAAATCCCAGCCTCTGTTTGGACTTGCATCTACCTTCTTTTTGAGAAGACAGTTTTTCTCAGCTGTTTTATTATTTATTGACATGAATAACCCAACAATAAATAGGCTAATTCTTTTCTACTAGATATAGTGGGGGGTTTTAATTTTTTATTTTATGTGTATGAGTATTTTGCCTGCATATATGTTTGTGGCTCTTGGAGGCCAGAAGGGGCATCAGATCCCCTGAAAATGTAGTTACAGATGATTGCCAGCTTGCTGGGAATCAAACCCCCTAGAAGAGTAGCCAGGGCTCTTAGTGGCTGACACATCTCTCCAGCCCTAGATATGATGCTTTATTCCATTGAAAATAAGGGATAAAATTATTAGATTGGGGGGGGGTCTGTTTCTTTCTTTCTTTGTTTGTTTTTCAAGACATGGTTTCTCTGTGTAGCCCTGGCTGTCTTGGAACTCTGTAGACCAGACTGGCCTTGAACTCACAGAGATCTGCCTGCCTCTTCCTCCCAGGTGCTAGGATTAAAGATGTGAGCCACCACCGCCCGGCTGTGGTTTTTTGTTATGTTTTGTTTTTTAAAAGCATACATATACAATCTAGACGAGTAAGTGGGGTTTTTTTATAAACAATGTATAGAAAAACTGGTGATTTTATAGAAATTGAGCTACATCTCACAGGAATCTTATATGAAGTATTTCTGAAGTGGCTAGAGATCAGCAAAATAATTTGGAGATTCTTTTAAATTGTGGAGAATTTGTGTCAGTCTTCTTAGTGATGTTTCATAGTGCTGCTGTAGGTGTTACCATAGCACAGATCTGTGCAGCCATTTCGGTGTTGCCACTGTTTGTGATAACTGACATAGCTATGTAGATCAGGTTGGATAAACTGGAGTCTCTTTCCCACCTTAGAGCTTGTGATGCATAGAGAAATATGGTCAGGAGGGTCAAGGAGCCACAAGAAACAAGGAGCAGCATGTCACAGGCATTTGAAGGTAGCTGTTAGTGTTTGATAGTGCAAAGGGAAGGTGCTGCATCTTCTGTTGTTTCAGAAAGGTAGGACTTGAATGACCAAAAGTGGAGAAGTGTCAGATGATCAATTGAGACCAGCATGAGAGCTTTTAAACTAGCTGTCGCCTAGAGCAGAATGTTCTGTATTGGGGAGTCAGCAGTGGTCCCCCATATGCATGTATACACAGAAACGAGCCAGAATGAGTTTATTCCAAACCCCAGTTTCCGACTCTTAACTGCAAGTCTGAGGTCATGTCTGCTAGGAAGGGACTCCCTGAGTCCAGGTTGATATATGGAGGGTGAGGAATTGCTAGAGGAGGAGCCCTAGTCTTTCACCCCACTCCCCAAGAAAAGATGGACTGGGTTCAGGACAGGCAGTCCTGTGCTGCTGTAAGAGATCTACCCACAGACCATGAGAAAGGAATTTCTTACCATTCGGGGTGGTTGTGGTATTCTGTAGTTCTTAAAGTGGAGCCTATTGGTGACTTGTAGGAGGTAGCTAACACATTCACTAGAAAGAAAAAATTGTACTTGATTAATGCATGAGTGGATGAAATAACTTGTTTCTTTGAGTCATGATTAATGGAAGAATAACACTGGGACTGTGGAGACAAAGCTTTTAGGTAACTTACTTTGACATGATAAGAGTTAATTAATATACGAGCTTTACCATCTTCCAACAGTGATTTATTTAGCCTGGTGTTTTCTACTTGACTTTCTGTGTCTGTGTGTGTGGGTGTGTGTTTGTGTCTGCTTGTTTCAGGATGTGCTTTTCATGTCTGTGCTGGTGAGTTTTACTGGGTGAAAGTTAAATTCAGTTTATTGTTAGTTGCAGGATGAGGAGCGCAGGCGCCAGCAGCAGTTGGAAGAGATGCGCAAACGAGAAGCAGAAGACCGAGTAAGACAAGAGGAAGACCGACGCCATCAGGAGGAGGAGCGAGTAAAGAGAGACGCTGAAGAAAAGGTTATGGTCCTCTAAAGGCAGCTAGTTTTACCAGATTAGCCTGAACACAATGATTGGCTAGGGCAAAGGGGGCTAGAAATTATGTGTGTCTAGGATGCATAAGACAGAACAGGGACGGATCTTCCAGCTTTTGCTATTGGACCAAAAACTCTAGCCCCATCTGGCCTGCCTACCTCTCTTCTGGACTGTCTGCAGGCTCCTTTGCCTTCTGAGCTGGTCTCCCTCAAACTCTTGAGCACCATGCCCCAGAGCAAGGGGTCTGGGACAAGATAGTGCTCTGGTCTTCCCAGACAGGGTCCAGGTGGCTTTTATGAAGGTGTTGCTTGTTCAGTTATTGTGAGAACTTAGTGTGAGCTCTGGGAGACAATAGGAACATAGCAAGGCGGTCAGTTCTCATTAACTATTCAAACAGGTTATTCACGAAAACTACTTAAAATTCTGGTTGATGGTAAAGAGAGTAGATGGCTTGTAAAACACATACAAGGAAAATTTAGTATGCAGCCCAACAAATATTCTGGTTATTTCTATATGTGGGTTTTAACTTAAATAACTTCCATAGTTGAATTTTAAAATCATAGCAATTTTGACATTCTTCAAAGCAGGAACTTTAAGATGTAGTTCTCAGATCTTTCTGTGTCTGAGGCTGAGGCTCTCTTGGGTGAGGAGGCTGCTACCTTGAGCCCAGGTTGGCTCTGCCCTGTCCCTGGGGATTGCATGTTGCTGTGTGTTTTGAGAGAAGCTATTTTTCTCGGTTACTTACCTTCTGTGAAGGTAGAAGCTCTGAGTGTCACTACTTCTGATGGATAAAAATTTAGTTTTTATTAATAGTTACTTCCTTGATAGTCTCAGTGAACTATGTAAATAGGAACACCCCCTCCCCCCAAAAAGCTAAAAATCATAGAATTTTAAGGAAGCTCTAAATTTTTAATGAAGTGATGAATTGGTCAAAAGACAATCTAAGAGTACGATTGATAGACACGATGTGGCTCATTTAAATGAAAATAGAGCGGATGATGTGAGGCCACAGGCTTGCATCTAAAGCAGCGACTGGTACCCTACTGTGACCTGCTAACAGCAGAAAGACTGAGCGTGGAGGGCCAGCTTACCCGTGAGTCTTCAGCTTGTGTTAGTGGAAAGTGATGATCCCTGAAGGAGATCAGGAAGTGGCCACACTGGAGCCAAGATTCTAGATTATGGTGGTGGTCTTGCTTTGCTGTTTATTCCTGATAGTCCTCAGGCTGCAGGGAAGGGTGCTTTCCCAGCTCAGGGCTGGCCAGCTGCCTCATTGTAATTAGAACAGCCAGGGCCTTGTGGAGCCTGGATGAAGCAGCTTGATCGTTTGCATCAGAGTGTGTGCTCAGAGAGAAGCAGGCTGTGCTTTCTGTGTTGAGAAACTCTAGTTACTTAATTTTTCCAACATGTGTTCTCATAACTCATAATTATGTCAAACATACTTGTGTTTTAGTAACTGTTTCTATAATTGAGGAGTCACTGTAAAAAGAAACTGAAATAACTATTTTTACTACAGAATGTCCACAATTGATGGGTTTGATTTGTTATGGAACATGTGCATTTGTTTTCTGGATAAAGTCACCATGGTCATTTAATTGTATCTGCTCTTGGTATAACCGAAAAGGTTGGTTGGCCTCTCCGTACAGTGTTACCAAACAATTGTTCTTCATGTAATTTTAACGTTCTCCACAGTGCCACTTAACAGCCACAGAAGTCATTGTAGCTTAATTACCCAACCTAAGATAGTACTGTTTTTGTATAGTCAAGAAGATAAAAATACCTTTCCTTTAGGATTTTACAACATAGAACAAGAAATGAAGCTGGAAATTGGGGCCAGGGTAATGAGTGGGACTGGCCTTTATTTAGTCTCCCCTTTTCTTCTCAGACTATGAAGCAGGGAGCATTGTGTGTTCACTGTGTGTGCTTGTGTGTAGCTTTAGAGGGACCAGGGAAGAGTGCGGCACAGTGAGGACCAGAAAACATCACACCAGCAAGGTCCCTAACGTTAGTTTTCTGTGATGGATGGATTTCAGCCTGGCTGCACTTGGTTTCCTAGCATTGAACATTTGCTTAAGTCAAGGCAGATTATTTTGTTTGCTCTTTCATCCCTTTTCATATTTACTTTCTTCTTGTGCTCTAAAACTCTGTCAATCCTTAACAAAACTGTGTTGTTGCCTTTTTAAATGTTAAAAGAATTTCAATACTGTCAACTGTAGTTTGCCTGAATGAAAATGTACAGTGTCTGTCAGAATATATCTGCTATTACTATTAATGCGTGGCTCTCATTTTCTGTTCTTCAGAGAGTTTATTAAGATTTGAAACATACATTAACTGTGGAAAGCATACTTGTTAGATTGTGGCTTTGGGAAAATGAATGATATTTCTTACTGTTTATGGTTTCCCATTGAAACACAGAAGAAACAGGTAAGTTAATATCCTGTCCAAACAGAAAAGGAGAGAAAAAGTTCAAGGAAAAGAGGAAAAAAAAATGTAAATGATCTAGACTCTAATTGTGTAAATGAAAGGTCCTAAGGTTTGACTAATCCCATGCTTCTGAACAGTTTGTGTTAGTGTGGAACAGTATGTGTGTATTCATAAATCTTGAGAAGAGCTGAGTTGGCCTGCCTCTTCTGTTACAATAATTATGACACTGGAATATGATGTCCTGTAGACATGCCAGTGCAGTGATGGGTAGTGATGATCAGTGTACCTGTCATTCCCTGTGGAGGCACTGAGTGTCCACTGATCCCCCCTGACCCTTGACCTTTTGCACTCTTGTCTATTCCCGCCTGCAGAGGCGACAGGAGGAAGGGTATTACAGCCGCCTAGAAGCTGAGAGGCGCAGACAGCACGACGAGGCAGCACGCAGGTTGCTGGAGCCCGAAGAGCCTGGGCTGAGCCGACCTCCACTTCCACGGGACTATGAGCCCCCACCCCCGTCCCCAGCACCCAGCGCCCCTCCTCCCCCACCTCAGCGGAACGCCTCCTACCTCAAAACACAGGCCCTCTCCCCAGACTCGCTGTTCACTGCCAAGTTTGTTGCGTATGATGATGAGGAGGAGGACTGCGGCCCAGCAGGTCAGGATAAGTACCCCAGCACAAGGAAGTCTCACGGGCACCTTCCTCTTGCTGCCCTTAAGCCGCAGCAGCCCCCCTGCCAGCCACGCCCAGCCTCGGATGGCATCTTTCTCTCCAACTCATTCCAGCCACCTTTGGCCAAAGCCAACAGTACTGCTAACAGAGCAGGCCAGCCCCCACCCCCTCCAGGCAAACTGAGTTTCCTCCGTCCCGGCCACTGGAAAGGTAGAGGTAAAAGAGGGAATGGCGAATCAGACCTCTCTTGTCTTGATGATTGAGCCTGGGATCTCTGTACCCCTGCCACTTGGTACGGTACAGTGAGACCATGCCTGTCTTGGCCTTGGGTATTATCACCTGATCACTCTCAGCATGTGATCTCCCTCTGCCCCTGATTGTGGTGTTTGTGCTAATGCTCTGTTAATTTAGCCTTGGTACTCCAATTTCTCTTATACTTTAAGGTATTCCGTCTCTTTAATCCACTGACAGCAGTCAGTCCTCCACCATTACCAAATTATTTCAAGTACTGTTGGTCTTGGCTTTTTTGTGTGTATACCTCTTCAAGTAATTCTTACCTTTGGTTTAATAAGTGCCTTCCCAAACATACTAGTGTCTCTAAAGACAGAGTGCCAGAGTGTCAGCTGCACTTTAAGTAAGTTGACATCATTTAATGTGAATAGAACATTTGATTCTGTTCCTGAGGCCTATGCAGTGACTCATACATTTGTGGAAGCTTGGTTGGGTGTTGCGACATCCACTGAACTAGTTAACAGTACAGCTTTACTCCTAACACAGGCAGCCCTTGCCCACAGACCCTAGTCTTGAAGTTTTTCCTCTGTCCCTCTTACTTGTTCCATTCCCTTTCATTATCTTGTTCTCTTGTACATCATAGCACTAGCACCCAAGCCTTTGTAGGCTTGCAGCTTCTGAGTTGGGGAAGGGGGCTATTAATGACAGCACAGAGGCCATTGCCCACAGAGTTGTAGTAAGCATTGAATTTATGCTGAAGGTATAGCTCAATTATATTCAGATTGAGACTTCAGACTACCTTGGCCGTAAAGGAAATGGAATTCTGACGTCATGCTTGATGTCAGGATTGTTATTTAGATGAATGTGAGTGGCTTCAAAATTCTGTGTGATTTTTACACAAACATGTAAACTCAGCAGTTCTGAGAGAAGCCAGTCTCTCTTAAGACTCAGTGGAGTGAGTTTTGCCAGAATTCTGTCTTTTTTTTCCCCACCTGTATCAGACTTGTAATCTATTCTAGAGAATTGGTATGTAGTAGTATCATTAAGTCACACTGAAAGCCAAAAATCTAATCCTTTTATAAAATTTCTGTTATAAATGTTGAGAATTCGGTGCTCTTTCAAGGCATTTATGGAATAGCAATAAATTTTGAAGCAAAATGCTATTGATCTTATATCAGATTTTATGAATGTTGGATGGATTTGATAGTCTCAACATAGTTAGGAATCATAGCTGTCCATTTTGGCCATCAGATGCACTGCTAACCCTTGCTTCATCTCACACCTAATGAACCACTCCGGAGCAGGTCATCTGCAGCACATGCATCAGTGCGCTGGCCTTGACGTCTCCATCTCTTTCATGTGCTTTGTCTATCCCTTTCTCTGGTGAAGCATGCCTCTGCAGGTGGGACGTGGCCTCTTCCAGGGGTCATATGAGATACAGAGCTTGTGGAATTGAAATGATTAAGACTGAAATTCAGTGGCAATATATCTTTAAATGATATTTCTGTTTTACTAGAGCTCTTTGGAAATTACTTATGATTGGCAATTTTATACATATAGCCAGCTCAAAATTTTGACAGTCTATCAAACTCTGAACACTCTGGAAGATTTGAAGAACTGATTTTTGCTCATGGAAGAAGCCAGTGTCACTCTCAGCAAAGCACAGAAATACAAAGCAGTGTTGTTAATAACAGACAAATGAATATAAAGTTGGGAATTGAAACCAACTATGCAAGTTACCCATGTAAGAATCCACTGTGGATTGCCAGGAAGTAGAAGTATGTTTTCTGCTCCTTTGTCTTTTTCTTTCTTTTTTTTTGAGTCTTTGCTGAAGATGCCCTGCTTTGTGGTGACTTGGGGTGTTTTGAGGTTGCAGTTTGAAGGCTGCTGGGCTCTGTCTAGATAAGTCCAAAATACTCTACCCACAGGCTCTTTATATGAAAGAAGGTCCATTCTCCTGTCTCGTGTCTAAAGTGGAGTGTTTTCATGTAGAAACATGGTGATCATTTTGTGTTCTATTTAATCCAATCTTGTCCATGTTTGCCAAATATTCTAAGCCTTTTGTACTCTATTTTGTTAGAAGCTGATTTCTTAAATGGGAATCTGTTTTAATTTTGTGAGTGTTATGTCTGCATGAGTATCTGTGTCACCAGGAAATTGAGATGGTTGTAAGCCTCTACATGGGTGCTAGGAACCCAACCCTGATCTTCTGAACTGTTGAGTTCCTTCTCCAGCCCCCTTACTGTATTTTGTAATGTTTCAGTATATACTGTAAATATTATGATTACAGTATTATATAATTTGATACCTAGTAAACCTTTATCTGTATTATCTCTTTATGCCTCTTGAAATCTTGGCAAATGTTGGCTAACTGGTGGGCATCAAGCTCAACTGTGGTTTCTTAGCCAAGACAGACATGGTGTGCATAAGGCCAACCTAACTCTGCCCTCACATTTGTTTTCTTGGGAATTTATCAGCACTAATGTGGAATGCTAGGAATTTTCTTCTAGTTTGGTTTGGGTAGCTCATTTGTTTCAAAGGCTTCATTTTGCTTTTAATAATTACATCTATCTTGAAAAAGAAATCTAGTAGTTAATCCTAAACGGAGGAACTTTAATCATAGACATAGGTTTAACTCTTAAACTTAGGGTTACATTTGTTCTCAGTGATTGTGGCTGCAGAGATGGCTTGGGTTAAGAGCACTGAAGTCCCGAGTTCAATTCCCAGCAACCACATGGTGGCTCACAACCATCTATAATAGGATCTGATGCCCTTTTCTGGTATTCAGGTATACATGCAGAGCACTCAGACATAAAATATAAGTAAATAAAATTTTTTAAAGTTTTTAAAAAGCAGACAAAAGCAAAACTCCTACAGTGTGTTGGAGTATGTCTAAATATTTTGCTTACTCCCCCACTTAAGTCTCCTGTGGGTTTGTCTTCTGTATTTGTGATCATTGTGCCATGTGCTGACTTGAGATGTTTTTTAAAGACTGTTCCACTTTGTCCATTCTGAGAACAAAAGGCCTGATGTCGGTTATTGGGTGGATGAATTTTACACTGATGAATCTTTGTGCATGTGAAGAGCCTTTGATTTCTCATTTTCTCAATAATTAAAGGAACCTTGTTTTCCTGCAGACACTCTGTCATGAGTAAAGTTTTAGAGATAATTAAATACTTTAACTTGGATTTTTTTTTTTTTTCATGGAAAAGGACCACACTCTTACACTGGATCTGCTGGGACAGCTTTGGGGGCCCATGATGCTCCTTGGGACCCAAGAGAGAAGCACACTAGAAGGTACTAGGGCTGGGCCGAGCTGGGTCTAATCTGTGCTGGGTCATTCTCCTTCTCCTGCCCTTGCTGGATTGTGTCAGACCTCATCAGGCATCTGGGTGTTTTTTACTGTACAAAATCATGTGAGAATGTAGTGGGGGTGGGAGTGGGGGTTTGTTTCCCCTAAGACAGAGTCTGTCTCTATAGGTCTAGAACTTACTGTATAGCCACACTGGCTTCAAACTTGTGGTAGTCCCTGTGCCTCGGTCTCCCTAGTATTATGATTACAGGTGTGAGTCACCACACCCGTACGTGTATTTTGTTGGTTGTTTTTTTACTCTTTTTGGGGTAGGGGGCACCACCCAGCTCCCTAATAAATTCACACACAGACGGAGACTTATTACTTATGAATGCCGAGCCTTAGCTTGGATTATTTCTAGCCAGCTTTTCTTAACTTAAATGATCCCGTCTACCTTTTGCCTCTGGGCTTTTCCCCATTCTCTTCTGTAAATCTTACTCTTACTCTGTGGCTTGCTGTGTAGCTAGGTGGCTGGCCCCAGAGTTCTCCTCCTTCTCTGGCTCCTCCTTGATCTCTCCTCCTATATATTCTGTCTGCCTGCCAGCCCCACCTATCCTTTCTCCTGCCTTGATCTTGGCCAGTTCTTTATTAGGCCATCAGGTGTTTTAGACAGGCACAGTAACACAGCTTCACAGAGTTCAACAAATGCAACATAAGCAAAAGTAACACACCTTTAAATAATATTCACTACACGTGTAGGCTTTTTTAAAGTTGATGTTGCTAACATGGCTTCTGTTTGAGGTAGTGATCCTGGACTGCCTGCTTAAGACTGAACTGCTAGAGGCATGAAGGTCAGGCCTGTTAGTGCAGCCTTGTTAGCACGGACTGATCCCTTCTGGGATTGTTGTCTGCCCTCGTAATGGTGCTGGTCTGTCTTTTACTATTAGACTGGGGGTGTCTGTTAATGCCTTTCAACTATGTGAGAGGTTTGTGGAAATACTGTGTTTTAAACTGTACCCTCATTCATTAAACTTGTTTAGCTGGCAAGAAGTGCCTGCTTGCTGAAATCGAACTCATTGAGATTGCTGTTTTCCTTTTCCGTTTTTAGTATGGATGGAGGCACCAGGCATACAGACACATCTCTGTGTGTGCACATGTGTGTATGTGTGTGCGTGCTGGTGGAGGCCTGGGGGTGACAGAGATTATCCTCAAGTCATTCTTCCACCTTACTTATTGGGACAGGGTGTCTCATCAATATGCTGGTCGTGCTAGCCAGCCTGCTCTGGAAATCCTCTCTCTTCCTTCTGAAGCTATAATTACAGGCTGGCTGCCATGTATTTCTAGTATGTACGTAATCTCTGGTTAAGCACTGAGACTTCTCTAGTCCCCTTATTCATTTTTGAAAGTTACTGTGTTAAGTAAAGGTAATATTTTGCCCCTTTTCTACATGGATGTATTTATTTATTACTGTTGGGGGAATTTTTTTTTTAAGTTGAAATCTTAACTGTTTGACCCTGGTTGATTATAGGCCTGTGCCACTGTCCCTGCCCTCTCTGTTCATTTAAATTTAATTATATGAGCATATATTGGCCTTTAAAGTTCTGTTCAGACCATAGCGTAGGTGTAGTTTGTCTCAGCCCCAGCACATGATACAGTGATGTGCAGCAACAAACGAGTGTCCCTGACACCCTGTGACCCTCTGAAAACTCACTGAAAGGCTGGGTACTTGTATTTTGATGCATAATCTTTTGTGTTTTCCTCTTGTGCAGCCAAGATGCAGACTTACCTGGCAGTTCTGGAGCCCCTGAAAACCTGACATTTAAAGAGCGTCAGCGCCTGTTTTCACAAGGTCAAGATGTGTCTGACAAAGTGAAAGCGTCTCGTAAATTAACAGAACTGGAGAATGAACTGAACACCAAGTGAGAGGACAGAGAGAGCACTGTGCTCACACGAGTCTGCCCTGGGCAGTGGTTTATGGGGTGAGCCTGAGGAGGAGGGGACAGTTCTGTGTCTAAGTGATTTCTCATTTCTGTTTCTAAAATGGTTACAAGTTAGAGATGTTCCAATTCTAAGAAATCTTGTTTTACTTTACCAAGAAAATCCTGCCTAGTTCTCATTGATTTGACTCACATGAAGTTATCTTTTTTTTTTTTTTTTTTTTTTTTTGGTTTTTCGAGACAGGGTTTCTCTGTGTAGCTTTGCGCCTTTCCTGGAAATCACAGAGATCCACCTGGCTCTGCCTCCCAAGTGCTGGGATTAAAGGCGTGCGCCACCACTGCCCGGCAAAGTTATCTTTTTTTGTTAGCTTCTTTGGGGAGTCTTAGGCTCACAGGGCAGAGTGAAGGGCAGTAAAGATCACAGGGTATTTCCTCTACCCTCTCTTCCCATCATCATTCCAAGGACAGTAGGCCAAGAAAAGATCTTTCTGTTCTTTCTCAAAACTCCACTTGGCTACCAGACAGTGACAGCTAAAGAACACAGACCATTGCTGTGTTCTAGTGGAGCCTGTGTTCAGGAGACACAGGACCTGGCCTGGAGCTGCCTCCTCCCTAGCCCCAGGGCAGATGTCCCCACTGTACCTTCTGTAATGTGCATGAGGTGACTGGATGGAGTTTCTCATATGTAAGGTGCACAACACATCATTCTTGACAAATGTGAGCCCCCTGATCAATACTAAATGTTTGAGATTGAGTATCTAATTAATAATTCAATTTTGAAAATTCTCAAAATTTTAAAGATTTAATCTTAGGGGATTTTATTTCATAAATACCAAATCATCATTAGACTAATCAATGGTGAAAATTAAAGATGACGGTTATGTTAGGAAGTTACCTGATACTTCAGATATTCCAAAGGATCTAGAGTTCTCGAGCTAACAGCCTTCGTGTAGGTAGGAGCAAAGACATCTGAGGAGAGTGGGAGCTCACAGGCGGCCGGCATCAAACACGGCTGTCAGAAAGTCCAGTGGAGGAGGATCTGAGTCAGTACACTGTCAGAAAGGGAGGAGTCGGGTGCTGTGCCATCCAAGTTTAAATACTGTAAGAGTAACTTGTGGTGATTGAATCTACATTTCTTTCACAGCATAATGGAGTTTAATTTTAAGTTGTAAATTTGTGCTGTCATTCCTCCAGCTGAGCGTGAGAGACAGAGATCAGTTGTTCATTTTTATGGGAAAGCAAGCTTTATGATTTCAAGCACACTTCCTATTTGGCAAAGCCCTAATGTGGGTCCAGATGATCTTTCTGTACCATCCTGTCCTCTTACAGATCTGTACATTAGGAAAATAGGCACACTTTCAAATAGAACAGAGGCATTTGCAGCCCTAAAAACCACTTTTAATAAGAACTGTATGATAAATTGTTGAAATACAAGTGTAAATATTTTTTATGTCTATCAAGCTTCCTATTTGAAAGGGTGCCTTTGCTGTTTCCTCTGTAAGAGAATCGAATGGTCCTGAGAGTTAGTGAAGGATTTGCACACTTGCCTTGCCTAGGAAGTGCAATCTCCTTGTGTCTGGAGCACACTGGCAGCCTTTGGGTGGCACAGCCACACCTCCCAGAGAAGAGCAGACACCTGCTGTGGCTTGTACCTGGGAAGACAGATGCACACAAGAACCTGCAAACGTCTGCAAAAGCCGCACGTGTGTTTGTGAACCCATAGTGAAATAGACTTGGCCATCCCTGGACAGTGAGATCCAATGTGAATATGTGTTGTAAGAGCACGTACGTAGCGTGTGTTCTGTGGGGAAACGCCCAAACTGCTGTTGTTTCCACTTCTACTGTATTTCAGTTGCAGCCTATTTTTAATAAACTTTGTATCTATTTAAGTGTATTTGCTATTGTTTTCAAAGTGCTGACAAAGTTTATATTTGTAAGGCCAGCCTTCCTCTCCCCCATTTCCATCTGTCACTACTTCATTAAACAATGCTGAGTGTCTCTCCTGCGTCCCTCAGTTGTTTTTCTGTCTGTGGGTAAGTGCTGTTTGATTGATGACACAACCAGCTAAAGACTAGGGTGACATTTTCACAACAGTCCCGTATGAGAGCTTGGTCGTCGTGGTGACTGGTGCTTGTACATTCGGCAATCCCAAATGGCCACTGGGACCATGTCTCATTTCACTTTCCTATCTTGGTCACTGGACTCCCTGAACATGCTCAGTGATTAAGCACATTGCATAAAAGGTATCCTGGTAATAAGGTGATTTCAGATGTATTTATTCATTTATAATAAGATTATGCAAAATGTAGGTTGGTTGACTGGGCAGTAGGAATTTTACACCCCTAGTGATAGGTGATTTATTCCTGTAGAATCTCACCCGGTTACTCACAGGAGTACAAGTGCGGGTCCTGAGATTGCTTTAACTTGTCAAGCAGTATACAGGCGATGCTGACCCTACTTACCCTGCATTCCCAGGCAGCCTGCCTGCATGGGTGGGTCGGGGGTGAGAACACAGAAGCAGGCCACTGGTGTGTAATTAACACGAACACAGGACCTGTGGGGGCTGACATTGTAGATATGATAGTCTCTCTTGGGAAAGAAAGCCTCTCATCGGGGAGAGAGGCTCAGGAGGCAGGACCCGAGAGGACTGGGAAGAGGTGAGATAGGTTTTCAAGGCTATGGTACAGGGATCCCGCTGTTCTTGAAAAGGCATGAGCGACTCCGATGTTCTATGAGCTAAGAGCCGGTAAGCAGCGCCCAGGAGAAATTTCTGCGGGTAGGCACAGCGCATGCGTGTGAGCAAGCAGTCAGGGAAAGAGACTCCGTGACTTAGCCACGCCCTTCACTCGCTGCTGGGAAAATGCCGGGTCACCGTAAGCTGTGGGGCTTCTCAGAACAGAGGTTGCGACGGCTTCAGCATCAAATGCGGGTGAGTGTGAGGGGAGCCCAGGGTTTGAAACCACGCCTCCCAGGGTTGTGGGGGACCTGGGAGAACTGTGGTTGGCTTGGGAATCACACTGAGTTGTGAATCTCACCTTGAGCTCTCTCGGGAAGGAGACCGACTCCATCTGCCTGGTTTTCAGCATCCAGGATCTAAGGATGATTGACCTGTTTTGTCCCAACTGCCCTTAAGGCTCCTTCCTTCAACTCCCACTTGAGGTATCCCTGACCGCTCACCGGTCCCTTCAGCCCACCTCGGGGGGGTCTCCTAACCTGGCACCTTCCTCAGCTCTGCTGAAATCTTCGTACTGAGCAAGCTTGTGGACTACAATGGTTAACCAACAGTAATTATATAATCCTAACCGTTGCCCTCTTAGAGCACACAGCAGAACCAATAGATTGATAAAGTAAATAAAAACATAAATACCATACCCAGCAGGGATCCCGAACCTTACAAGATCTATAATCGACCCCACAAAAGTTAAGAGTACATGGGTGGGCTGTAGGGACCGGGAGCTCCTGTTGCACAGTGGAACCCGAAGGCTTAGAAGACAGAGGTCTCTGTGGAGAGTGATATGTGACCAGCCAGGCCTTGGTGGTGTGCTGGAAGCAACATAGAGGCTGAGGGACCAGAAATGTAGGCCACACAGGCTCTTGATGGACACCTAAAGACTTAGTTCTACCAGTCATGGAGACACTTCAGAAGTGAAATTATTGGAGGGAAGACATGGTCTGATCTGCATTTTAAAAGTGACAGTTTGCGCAGTGGTGGCACAAGCCTTTAATACCAGCATTTGGGAGGCAGAGGCAGGCGGATTTGAGTTCAAGGCCAGCCTGGTCTATAGAGCAAGTTCCAGCAGAAACAGGGCTACACAGAGAAACCCTGTCTGGAAAAACCAAAACCAAAAAATGTAACAGTCTGCAGCAGGTAGTGGTTCCTGGCCAGAGAGACAGCGGACTGCATAACTTGCCCCTTGAAGGACAAGGCCTCCAGGGTCGAAGAAGACCGGGAGCTCTGTAGGTGAGTTCCAAGGAAAACTGGTGAGAGACACAGACAGCATGTCAGATCTTTGCAAATTTGCCTAAGAGTGCACATTGAAGGAGGAAGCATTCGTTCCAGCATTTGTGCTGAATTCTTTTGAGGGCAGCACATTTCTGTCTGCTTCCAAGCCCCAGCTCAGCTGTGCAGAAGCTTCACCCTGGGGCTGTGAAGGACCACTTTACCTCACCGTGAGGGACACATCTCAGTACTTCTCACCAAATCCAACACTGGGCTGAGGTGAGTGTGAGGGCTTCTGTCACCCAGTCCCACAGTGAGCAGAGTGCAAGTCCCACACAGGCCAACAAGTTTGAGATCTAGTCTCCCCCACCTCAGTTGTAGGTCCCAGGCTGCATGATAAGCTAAAGGCAGGCTGAAAGCTCAGAGGAGGGCGCTTGACTGAGCAGAGCTGCCTCAAGACTTGCCCAGGAGAAGATCCATGAATGAGGGTAGATTGAAGCTCTCACAGGAGAGGTGGGTTTGCCGCGGTGAGTGGCAGGCTCGAGGCACACCAAGAATGCACATTTCAGTCTTCGAGGGTCGCCTCCAGAGCTGTGCAGAAGTTTCTGTGGGCCTGAGGCTGGAAGACTTGGGCCAGAGATTTGGCCCCAAGTCTTTCCTTGGTTTGCAGGTGGCTGCTTCCCCATGGTGTCCTGGGGTCTTCCTTCTGTGCACCCTTGAAGAGCCTGTGGCTCCGGGGTTGCATTCAGAAGGACACCAATGAAATTCCCAAGGAACCCACCCTCCAAGGCTTCTTTGAATCAGTCACCTTGTAGGCACTGTCTTCAAATGTTACCTGCTGAGATTCCTACTGGGACTTAATACTTCACCCATCGAGTTGGGGGGTGAAGGTGTTACATAGCAAGCCACAGGTTACGCCATGGCCTAGCAAAGGCACTGGAGAGAACCTTCTAGGGTCAGAGCAACCCTGAAAGGTTGTCCTCACAGACTTTTTTTCTAAGTCCCATTCTAATTGGGCCAGACTTCAGAAACGCTTGTATCCCAGGACCGTGGGGAACGCATCCTTTTGACACTGGTGTACAGCATTGTTCTAGTGGTGTAACTTGAGCATTTCAGGAGGAAAATGAAGGAAAAGGCATTGCATCAGAAAGGAAGAATAAGGCAGTCCACTGGCAGATGGAACCATGTTATAGGTATGACCCTAAGGAATCTGCTAAAACCTTTTACATTAAAAAGTAAGTTATATAAGACCGAAGAATATAGCATCCATCTACAGAAATAAATGGCATTTCTGTGTTCTAGCAATGAACCCAAGTAAAATTAGGAAAATATTCCATGTACAGTACCACCCCCCCCCAAAAAAAAATCAGGATATTTTGGAATAAATTTGACCAAACACATACCAGACTTATAACTGCAGCTGCTATTATAGTTTGAGATCTAGGAATTAAGTAAATTTCATCAAAATATTCCAGAGATTTTTCATAATGAACTGAAGAAATTTTAACAACGCTGTATAACTCCTAGGTTTTGGATTTATACAATCAGAGTTTGGAATTACAGAAATTATTGTCTCCAATGATTACAGCTTTTTTTTGTGAGCCAATTTAGAGAGTAATTCTCTTAACAGGAGGGACTGCACCCCTATCTGGAGACTAAAGTCCCTGCAAGAGAGACTGAATCTCTAGCAAAAATGACTAGATCCATGAAAGATAGGACTGAATCTCCTGCAGAAAAGATTGAATCCCTTGCAGGAATGATAGGATCCCTAGAAGGAGGGACTTAATTTATTCTCTGAGGAGACTGGAGCACCAGCAGGGTACTGACCTTTAATTCGAAAGACTGTATGTTCAGCAGGATGAACTGAGTTTCCAGGAATGATGCATCCATAGCTGGGACACTGAACCCCCAATAAGATGACTGCACCTGGACCAGTCATGTATGGGAGTTAAACATGCACCCCATTTCTTTGGCTTGTAAAATCCTAGCAGTCTGTGCTCTAGCTTCCTTCCAGAGTCCAACATCCATTCCCCACCTTCCCATCCTCACATAAATCTTTTCTCTTCTGACCCTCCAAGACTACATAAATCCTTTCTCTTCTGACCTTGCAAGACTACACACACACACACACACGCACACACACACACACACACACACATCACACACATGCCGTATGTGTATGTATATGTATTTTTTCCACCCAAGACAGGGTCTCTTTATGTAGCCCTGGCTATCCTGGAACTCACTCTGTAGACCAGGCTGGTCTTGAACTCACAAAGATCCTCCTGCCTCTGTTTCTCAAGTGCTGACATTAAAGGTGTGTGCCACCACTGCCTGGCTGTTTTTGTTTTTTGAAGGTAGACTGATTCTATGGCTTCCTTTGTAAACTCTCCACTTCCCAGCAATGTTCTCTGGTACCTTTCTGACCAAAGGATAGAGCATCTGGAGTTTTGCATTCCTAGTTAAGTCCATGGGGCTGCTGCTGGTAGTGTCAGGACTGCCCTCGGTAGGGAGGGCCCAGAACCATGGGGTGTGGGAGGGATAGTAGGCCAGCCCTTACTGAGGTGGGCTTGTCTTGTCTCTGAAGTATGTGGAGGAGTCTGAGCAATCTCACAGTTGACCTTCCCTGTAGTTCTTTGCTGAGACTGTTTCTACTTTTGCTTGTTCACTCACAGTATTTCAGTATGACCAAGCAAGTGCTGTGTTGATGGGTTTTCCTTTTGGATCCTTGGTTGTAGGTCAAAGAAGAAAGAATAGCTGAACTGGAAACAGAAAATGCTATTCTGCACCTGAAACTGGCAGAGGTAACATTTTAATGTGTCTTGTAGCTGATAGACCAAGCATGATTGGCTGTTTGGAGTCAGCTGCTGTACTTGGAAAAGATGCACAGGGAGAGTGACTTTCATTCCGTCTTTTGTCCCATTCAGTGAGGTGGAAGGACACTTAGCATGTCATCCTACACTGGAACAGGACAGGGATGAATTCTAAATTATTTATCTTGGTGCTCACAGTGTTTAATGAATGATTCATTAATGATACACCCAGCAGCTGTTCTGTTTAATTTATGCATCATGAATTCATCCATATGAAGTTGTACAATTCTGTGTTTAGTAAATCTACAGATACACGTCTGCTGCAATCTTTTTATGTTGCTATAACAAAATACCTGAGATTCTATAATTTACAAAGAGCATTTGTTACTTTCAGTTTGGGAGTCCAAAGATTAAGGCACTGCAGGTTTGATATCTGTGGCCAGCTCGTTTCTCTAATTGATACTGTCTAGATGTCCTCATGTGGCTGGAGTGGATGAGCAAATAGCTCTCTAGTCTTGTCCGTTTATGAGGGTAGAGTCCTCATGATTCCATCACCCCCACAGTGGACATTGTTTGTCAGCATGAATCTTGGAGGGCCACTGTGCTCTGCAGTAGCTGCTAACCAAGCTGTGGAAGCTTGTTCCTAAGGCCCCTTTCTCAGTTTCCCCTAGAGCCCTTTCACTTCTGAACAGTTCCACACTGATCTGGCAGGCAGTCTGACCCAGCCACACCCTTCGATCTGTCTACAACAAGTTGCTGGGCATTCTCAGGGGCAGCCTCCGCCCTTACCCACCCTTTTTGAGGGAGCTTATCTGCTCTCAGGGTCAACCAGGGACTGAGCCAGAAACTAGAAGTCTGTGTTGGGCAGGGTCCTCCTATAGGAGCTCAGACACTGTCTCCATCACAGGAGCACATCAGAGACTCTGCTTCCTTCCAGTGAGGGCACATCTGCCTGAGAACTGAGCACTGACCTGTGAACTCTTCGCCTTGACATTGGGTCACAGTACTGTGTGATGTGAGCTCTTGGCTCGATGTGAAGACAAGTGTGGTTCACTGTGAGATGTGTGGCTGGTGTCTCTGAGAGGCTGGGCCTGCCAGCATCCACTGCTTATAAAGACAGTGTAAGGATAGACGCCTCCCACCCCCCCAAAAAAGAAAAAAAACACACAGGAAAGCAACAAAATGAGGCAAACCCCAGTCACCACCTTGTTCATTCGGGGCCCCTCTACCGACACCTGTGGAAACCAGTGCAGAACTCCGGCCCACCCAGCCAGCACCTCTGCTGTCCTGCCAATGGCCTTGTCCTGAGCCTGGATGCTTTCTCTGTCCCCCTTGCATTCCATAGGGAGTACTTCCTGTTACCTCCCCCAGTGCTCCCCAAAAATCCAGAAAGATCTTTGGAAACTGTGTGCTGAAAAGCCTGGCTATTGAGAGCCCGTCCCAGGTTTGGCCCTGCCCATAATTGAATGTGCAGGTCTCTGACTGTTGTGCGGGTTCTGCACCTGCTTCCTGTCACATCTCTTTCGAGGTCTGTCACTCACAGCCTTGATTTGGGCTCTGTCCGTGCCTTCTACCTGGCCAGTGCCTTCAGACCTGGCCCCAAGACCCCGAACCGTGAACTGTCCATACTTCCAGGATTCCTTCTCTGACTCTCCCCACTGTAGTTTGAGCTCCATTGGCGGCTCTCTTCCTGTGTAATATGTATCACGAACAATCAATAACTTCCTTTTCTTGGGGGGACGGTACCTGCTGGGTTTTCTCTTCCTGGGTAATATGTATCACGAACATTCAATAACTTCCTTTTCTTGCGGGGACGGTACCTGCTGGGTTTTCTCTTCCTGTGTAATATGTATCACGAACAATCAATAACTTCCTTTTCTTGGGGGGAAGGTACCTGCTGGGTTTTCTCTTCCTGGGTAATATGTATCACGAACAATCAATAACTTTCTTTTCTTGGGGGGAAGGTACCTGCTGGGTTTTCTCTTCCTGGGTAATATGTATCACGAACAATCAATAACTTTCTTTTCTTGGGGGGAAGG
The DNA here is from genome assembly GCF_949786415.1 of Peromyscus eremicus. Classification (NCBI taxonomy): domain Eukaryota; kingdom Metazoa; phylum Chordata; class Mammalia; order Rodentia; family Cricetidae; genus Peromyscus; species Peromyscus eremicus. The sequence goes on from NC_081424.1 coordinate 60,318,468, forward strand.
TACCTGCTGGGTTTTCAAGGTTTTAAAACTTCCTTGTATTTTCTTTCTTTCTATACAGTACCAGGAAAGGATGAACAGGAGCAGCCATGAAGCCTGGCCCTATGCTCTGCTCAGAACGAGGCAGTGTCAGCAGGGAAGCATTCATGCAGCCTTCCTCCAGCTTGGCTACCTGACTAGGGTAGAAGTGACCTCAGCATTGCCAAAATCACCATTCACGCACGGAATGTTGAGTGGCGTAGGGCTTAGGAGAGCCCCTTTGCCTCTTCTCTGTCAGAAGAGGCTCACCCCAGGGCACTCAGACAGGTTCAGCTTTCCAATGCTCAGTAAAAGAAAGCCCAAAGCATTTATTGGCGTCTGAGCAAAAAAATGAGCCATAAGTAGTTTTTGGCCAGTAGACAAATGGCCTGAGATAGCAGCAGTGGAAACTGAGTCTCCTGAGTCACAGCTGTTGTTCTTATGTCTGTGAGTGTTTTACCCGCATGCATGTCTGTGCACCGTATGCATGCAGCTGCCCTCAGGGCAAAAGGGCATCCTGCCTCCTGAGACTGTAGTTCCAGACAGTTAGGAACTGCCATGTGAGTGCTGGGAATTGAACCCCAAGTGCTCTTTAACTGCTGAGCCATTTCTCCAGCCCCCACAGTGGTTCTTTTTTATAGTTTAATGGTAGAAAATACTTGTAATAACATAGGTATCCCATCCCCCTACATCATATCCAAGCAGTCCTTAGACTGTCGGTGGCTTCTAGAGGAAACGCCAGGAAAACAGGTATCTCACTTAGTGTGTTTGGCAAGTCTCCAACGTGAGATTGTGGTAGATATTTTTATGCCATTGATTAAAAACATTGTTCTACCTTATGTTAAAAACAATGTGACCAGGGTGGGAAACAGGAACAAAAACAAAAAAAACCAAACTCATTAAAACAATGTAAGCACCATCTGCAAACAGGATTAACCTACCATGGTAAGACATGAAGGCTTGAACTGTGTTCATTCAGAATAGATTCATGTAGAACTCATTGTAAATTCTCTCCCACCCTAGTAAAATTGGCCTACCTTTGAATAAGCTGCATAACTATCTGTGTTCTATATAATAAAAGTACCTTGATTCAGCCTAGCATTGCCATTTTTATTAAAATGTTTCTGTGCATGGAGGAATCTCCATTATTCATAACTTAAAAAGACAAAAACCATATGTTTAAGCTCAAGTAACATTCTGATGTGTTATTGAGAGTAAATACTAAACCATGCCACATCCTTTCATCTATTCATTGTCAAATCATCATGCTGAAAGTCCTGGGGTAATTGCTGGAGTTGGACAGGGGAATGTGTGACGCACGAGATATTAGCTGCATTGTTCCCAAAGTTCCCTGAAAACTCTGATGCAGACCGTTCCTGGAACTCTGTCACGCACATGGGTATGGCAATTCCCTCTTGCTGGCCTGAGCTCACAGTAACGAAGCCTCCAGAAGTTGGTCTGGACAGCCCATCAGAGCTTTGCTCTTGCTTAACACAGCCCGAGTGTGCCACCAAAACCACCAGGATGTTAATCGGGTCAGAAGACTGTCCATGATTACACAGTGAGCAGCTGTACTACAGAAGCTGGTCATATAACCTGGTCTTCTGTTTTTCTAAGGATCTTAATAATGTGGAATATATGAAATCATGAGCTGCTCTCAAAGCACTAACCCCAGAACTATTGAGTTAGAATTTCAGAAGAAGGCCGGGCGGTGGTAATGCACACCTTTAATCCCACCCAGCACTTGGGAGGCAGAGGCAGGTGGATCTCTGTGAGTTCAAGGCCAGCCTGGTCTACAGAATGAGTTCCAGGATAGCCAGGGCTGTTACAGAAAGAAACCCAGTCTCAAACAAAACAAACGAGAAAGAAATAATAAAGGGAACCTGGGCTCGTGTGTGGTAAACACTCACCTCGCACGTTTGATGAACCAGTGCTTCACATGCCCCTAGTTCACAGCAGGTTGCTGCAGGGTTGCAGGTGGTGGGCCGCTTTCCTGTTCCGTGGGGCTTTTGTGATTGGTTGTACAGTTAGACTGTAGTGGCTGATAATGGCATGATGGGTTGTGCTGTGTTTTCATCACGCAGAAACTTCAACAGGATGTCAAGGAGCTGCGGAGTTCTTTTCTGGTGCTGTTACAAAGCCATCAGGACGAGTACCAGAGCTGCCTCTCTGACATAATGGCTGCTGTGCAGGGGGTACAGCTGAGCAGCGAGGCTCTTCGAGGTGAGCGTATGACCAAGGACACACAGGAGAAGCCTCTCTGAACAGTGACCAGCCTGGGATCCAGCCCCATGTCTTTCTACTCCTGGCGTATACCTAATGTGATGGCAATAATAATGCCGTGCCACTCACACCGTGATAGAATGCCCCCCCCCTCCAGTGTTGGGGAGTCTGCCCACCTCCCCCGTAGCTCACCTTGCTACAAGGTCCCCTCTTCCCCTCTGACACCCACATAACATTTCCTTAACTTTGATGTTCAGGGCCATGAGCCTCCCGGGTCAGATTTCCTCCAAAATAGGAGGTGAAGTGTTGTGTTCTATAGTTCAGCTGTCATTTCCAGGAGTCCTGCCTATCTCCCCCCAGCAGTACTGTGTGTGCGAGAGCCCCATGTCTTGAGAAGAAATGAAAGGGACGTGCTGTCTTGGTTGACTAGGACCTCCTGAGACTGACCTCCCTCCCCCCAAACCTGGAAACATGAGAAACAGTCTGGGATGCCCTCCTGGCTGCATTTCATAGGCACATTATGTAGAGCACCCCTGTGGGTAGTGGGGAGTGATTCGTGGCTACAAAATCATCACACACATCAGCATTTCCTAGGGAACAGCCCAGCTGCTCTGCTCTCCAGTCTCTCCAGTGTCAGGCGGTCCACACCTGTGACAAGCCCTAAGGGAAGCCGGTCATCATGCTGACCAGCATTTCAAAAGAGGTGCACCCAAGCTTGCAGCTGTTTACTGCTTTGGGGTTAGGTTAACATTTCATTTTAGGTAATGATTGCCCTGGGATTTCACTCTCGTCTCCATAGGACAGTTCAGTTCAGTAACCTCCTGGAGGTTCCCGAGGCTTTTGTAGGTGTGCATGTGTATGTGTGCATGTATATGTGTGAATGGCATGTTTGTGTACATGTGCACATGTGTGTGGTGTGTGTGTGTATGTTATGTGTATATATGTGGTTTATGACATTCATGTGTGTGGTTGTATGTATGATGTGATAGATGTAGTTGTGTACATATGCTCATGTGTATAACGACTGTGTCTGCTGTGTGTGATGAATACATGTAGAATGTGTGTGGTCTGTGTGCATGGGTACTTTATGTAGCGTGTGTATAGGATGCACGTGTAGGGTCTTCACTTGCACGCTGCATGGGAAGAGTCAATCATCTTTCCCAGAAGTGAGGACGAGTTATAACAAACTAAAAGGAATACTGGAGAGTGGAGCAGCTGTGGCTGTTCCCTAGGAAATGCTGATGTGTGTGATGATTTTGTAGCCACGAATCACTCCCCACTACCCACAGGGGTGCTCTACATAATGTGCCTATGAAATGCAGCCAGGAGGGCATCCCAGACTGTTTCTCATGTTTCCAGGTTTGGGGGGAGGGAGGTCAGTCTCAGGAAGTCCTAGTCAACCAAGACAGCACGTCCCTTTCAGTTCTTCTCAAGACACAGGTCCCAACCAGCGCCCTTTGCTCAATCAGCCTGTTCCATAACTGACAGGAAAGCAGGCAGCAGCAGTTCATGTTATAGGCCAAGGAAGAAGAGAGCCTAGCCATCAGCCAACCTAGAGGGACTCTGTGCAGATTCCTCAGAGTAGGGGTTCTCGCCTTTGCTGTGTCTGAGACAGGCACCTGGTGTCTATGTGAAGCAATGTGGCTCTTCCTGTAAAAGATGGAGTCATCCCGGTGGGACAGAGAAAATGTTGGTTCTCAGATGTACAGTAAGATCCAGAAGTCAGCCCAACTTCTGCCATGTGGCCTTGTCCCACACAGAGGGGGCCTCATGGAAACCTTTGATATTTGAGCAAGCTCCAGGGCTGGGCACATTTCAGCCCACAGTGGGTGGTCCTTAGAGCCAGGACTCCATCGGGATCGTGAGTTACCATGAGCATTGAGCACCCAGAACCTCAGTTGGAGAACCCACTGTGGCCTATCCTGCCAACCTCCTTATGATTCGAACCTTTCTTGGGTTGGAGACTGCAGGGTCTCCTCATGAGAACTGGGCTGTAACCCAGGGTGATCTGTCCTTGCAGCTTGTCAGTCAGAGGCTGCAGGTCTACAGCGGTGCTTACAGGAGCTGGATTCACACTTCCGCCTGGAACAGCAGAGGAGGAGAGCCCTCCATAACAGCCTGGTGGTGAGTCCCTGCATTGCCAGCGCAGTGGTTCAGCAACTCAGAACGTACCCAAGGATGACTGTGAGGCCACACCTGAGCGACAGTTGGCCAGCATTGCTAGCATCCGAGAGTAAGGCTTGAGGGCAGGAGTCACAGCCCAAGGTCGGGCAGAGGAAGTGAGAGCGGGCCAGCCACAAATCGTCAGTTAGGATCAAGCATCCTCTTCACCCAGAAGCCACTGGCCACTCTGCTCAACCAGGAGGCAATGATAAAGAGGAAGAGGGGTCACCACAGTACTGGGATTAAGAGGCACCAGTGGCTGTGGTCACTATAGGTAGGTGATACGATCACATCAAAACATCAGAAACCAACAGTTAACTGATGTGAGATGTGGACAGAGATGGGTAGAGGGGGATTTTTCAGGATATAAAAACCCAGAACCTCAGGGTCTCAGGCCTTGCAAGCACGTTCCTCCCTCCAATCCTCACTGATTTTCTCAGCCGCAGAGGAGGCTCCAAGGATCTCTTGCATTTCCAAGAGCGTAAGACCTAAGGTCGCTTGGAAGACCAGAAGTTCGAACTCAGGCCTTCACACACTAACGTGAGCAGCCAAGGCCTACAGTTCATTTGGCCAACTTGCTTCTCACAGACATGGCTTCCATGATGTATTTGCCCGGTGTCTGTGAACACTGCTTACTCATTTCCCAAAGCCTCTGTGTGCCTCTGGTGACAGAGCTCCACTGGACCTCAACAGTCCTTGGGCATCATCTGCTAACCTGTTTCAGTGCTCAGAGCAGACCCTAGAGAGTGGTTTCTGGGTACTTGCAGTGTAACCAGCACTGACTAAAGCATTTTAGGGAATTTTCTCTTTTTTAAAAACTTTTTTTAATTGAAAATTTTATTTTATACATCATATTTCTGATCGTGTTTTTCCCCTTCCCCAAACCCTCCCAGGTCCCTCCTATCTCCCTACCTACACAATTTCATGTTCTCTTTCTCTTAAAAAAAAAAAGCAGACCAAAACAACAACAAAAAACAAGTGCACATGCACACACACACACACACACACACACACACACACACACACAAACATTTTAATCTCAGCATTGCTGGTTCTTAAGGAAAAAGTCCCCCTCCCTGGAGAACCCACCAAGAGCTCATGAGAACATGGCATTCCCACTTCTCTCCAGGTACTAAAGACCTGGGTAGACGCACAGAGCCTGATGGCAAGCAGACAGGTTCCGAATGTGCTGACCGGCTGGCCGAAGTGTACCCCCCACTGGTCTCCTCAGTACCCAGCTGGAAAGCTCATGAGAGAAGAGAGCTGAAAACCCCACCTCCGGGATCCTGGCCATGTGCAGAGGTCTCTCCTCATTGTTCACAAACAAAATCCACTAGGCTCTGCCATGGCTTTGTGTATCCTCAAATTTCTGATGCCTTTGGCATATAAAAGGCAAACTTCCCACAGCCTAGGATGATAGAAAATTGAAAAGGATCAGGCAGTGTTGATGGACTGAGCCTGCTTTAGATACAGAGAGCCAGACAGGTGTGGGTGATAGATGCTGAAGAGCATAGAGTCCCCACAGCAATGATGCACCCTGAACCCAGACAGGTTCTGACAGCAAGGATCATGTTTGAATAGCTATTGTAGTCAGACTTTCTTTGTACCACCTGTAGATGTAACGGTCTTATTAAATAAGAAACACAGAGCCAAGTGCAGAGTTAAAAGCCCAAGAAGTCAGAACAGTAGGTAAGAGCTGAGACTAAAACCGCCTTTTTATCACCTGCTGCCGCTGCCGTCCTTCCCCTGAGCAAGAGACCTACTTCCTGTGTGTCTGTCTTTTTATTGACTTTCTGTTCTGCCTTCTCATTGGTTGTAAATCCACTGACATGACCTCCTCGTCACTGCCTGTCTATACAGACCTCCAGATCTCTATGGTTGATATTGAGGTTAAAAGCGTGTGTCTCCATGCTGGCTGTATCCTTGAACACACAGACTCTGCCTGCCGTGTGATCAGATTAAGGGAGTGTGCTACCACTGCCAGAATTCTGCTATGGCTTGCTATTAGCTCTGACCCCCAGGCAACTTTATTTATTAACATACAAATAAAATCACATTTCAGCACAAATAAAATATCACCATAACCACCAGCTACCAAATAATGACATGGAGACTTCTTAATTATGAAGGCTTGGCCTTAGCTTAGGTTTGTTTACAACTAGCTCTTAAGACTTAAATTAACTGTTTATATTCATCTACACTCTGCCATGTGGCTCTTTACCTCTCTTCTCCATTCTGTATGTCTGATTCCCTCTGTGTCTTGCTGGCAAAATGCCCAGTTCCTCAGATTCCCCCCCCCCCCCCCCGGAAGTCCCACCTACTCTCTCCTGCCTAGCTATTGGCCATTCAGCTCTTTATTAAACCAATCAGAAGGCGCCTTAGGCAGAGACACATGTTCACAGTGTACAAAAAGATTATCCCACAAGTTACTGATATCACTAGTTCACCTTGATGACTTCTGGACAAATGTAGACGACAGTTTCAGCTTTAGTTGTAACATCTTGACTGCTGGACTCGTCTGTCCAAATGTTGACCATCCCATCCTCCCTACTCCCTTTCTAGGGTGGCAAAGATCCCTTCTGTTTCTAAGGCTAGCACCTATACTCTGCAAGTATATGGGTCTGTTGGGTCCCACCTCCTCTCCCTGGTCTCTCACTTGCCCACATCCCAGTCCTACTTTATGGAAGCATTCCAGGGCTGCTTTGCTGTGTGAGCCTTCCTAGTTCACGTGCATGTTTACTGTTGTGCTAATGGTCCTTGCACTTTTCTGAGGGTTCTTCTGTAGTCTGAGCTGGGCAGAACCAGGGCTGTCTGAAGGACATCCAGAGGCATTTGGTTACAGGATACCTGGTTACCAGGTCTGTTGGGCCTGACTGGTTGTCTCCAGCCCAAGTCAGCTTTATGAGTCAGAGCTGGCAAGAAGGCTCTAAGGGTTGTGCTGACCGGAGGTCTGCTGGGCCTCAATCCCAGTCTCTGTGCAGTGGCCCCAGCCACCTCAGGATAGCATTGGGACCGAACTGAGTGAATGGATAGAGAAGATGGTGGCTGGAGGCATCATAACTGAGCTCAGGATGCTTTCTGGTACCTTGTAGAAGATGGATGGGCTGCTTCCAGGCAATCCCCCAGGTGTCCGCACTGGGGAGGCTTTGTCACCCAGGTCTGGGGCACAGGTGCCACCGCCTGAGCAGTGAGTTCCTCAAGGTCAGCAATGTTTAAGACCAGCTTGGCAGAAATGGAACGCAGCTTCACAGCACTGAACCCTGTGTTGACAGTATCCACAAAACAACGTAAATCCTATGTTCGTCTGCTCCTCGGACCTGGAGGACACTGGCCTTCCTGCTGTAAGCACAGCTCACTTCCACTTTGTTTTCCTCTGGGCAGTAAATCTCCATGATGTCATTTGGATGACCCTGTGGAAATTCAGGATACCAGCCCCAAGCCAAATTCTTGAAATTCCTCCTAAAATGCCTGAGAGAATTTAGCCCAAGATACCAGGAAATGGATATTTGTTGCTGCTTAAGGAACAAATCTGTTAAAGTTGAATACGAAATCTCTGAGTAGCACTGAGCTGGCTGCCCTGTGGGGAATTTCAGAGGTCAGGGCCTTCTGCTGCTGAGCCAGCCTCCCTGGTGTTGAAAGCTCTTTGTTGTTGTAGGAGCTGAAAGGAAACATCCGAGTCCACTGTCGCATCCGTCCCTTTCTGTCATTTGATAAAGAGTCGGATGGTTCGGCTTCACAGAACTGGTAATTTACTTCCTGTCTGTGTGTGGCTCGGGTTGGGGATGCGTTTGAAGAGAAAGGCTTAGGATAGTGGCAGGAATTGCAGTGTCCCTGTGTCCCCAGCCCTGGACCGTGGAGCAGCTCCTGGTGCCTAGGTGCAGCTGTCTTTTGGGGTGGTGCCCCTTGTTGATGCAGGGCAGGCCCAATGGGACCAGGTTTGAATGTGGCCAGAATGTCTGCGGAAGCATGTCTATTGGGCTAAGTCTCTGTCCTGTCCAGTAGCAGGGTCTCACCCCACCCAGCCTTCCCCTTTAGATTAAATCAAAGGGGGCATCCCTTCATCCTTCCTTCCTCTAGAGACCTCTCATCAGTGCTAAGGCATGTCAAGTTGTGATGGCTGTTACTTCTGACTTACAGGAAGTCTTGCTGGCGATAGTGGGAAGCTACAGTGAGTACTTGACCACTAAGCTCAACAGGACATGTCCCATACTCCTAAGACCCAGACCCCTGCCTCTGCCTCCTTCCTTCCCCTTTCAACTATGTCTTCCCTACCTCTGGGCTAGGCTGGTCTCCCTGGGATCTGCAGTAGGTGTTGACTCCCAGGCCTGCTCCATGCTTTGGATCCCATTGTCCCATCCCATAACAGTTTTACTCTTCTGAGAGGCCTAGCTGAGACTTTTCTGTTTATATTACATACTCCTAGTATGACACATGCCCTCTCTGGTGTGTGTGTGTGTGTGTGTGTGTGTGTGTGTGTGTGTTTTATATGTATACATGTTTGTGTAGGTGCATACACAAGGCTACAGGAGGTGCTGGGTATCTTCTTTTATCATTCTTTACTTTATTCTTTTGAGGCAGTATCTCTCCCTGAACTTGGAGCTTGAGTTTTCCTCTAGGTTGGCTGCCAGTGAGCCCCACACATCTTCCTGTCTCCACCCCTAACTTGTTAGAGATATGCAAGACTGTGCCTAGCTTGTTGTATGGGTGCTAGGATCTAGACTCACATCTTGAAGTGCTCTTAACCATTGAGCAATATGGCCAATCCCCAAACACTGTCTGTTTTTAGTGGTGGCAGAGATGTTTTAAGTCTTCCATTCTGCTAGCCATGGTGCAATAAGATGCTTTGACACCAGTAGCCGTGGTCATTTGTCCACAGCTGCAGCAGGAGAAGAGCAGTGTCCTGTAAGATGTAGTTCTGAAGAGCAGCGAGCTTTCCTGAGCATACCCTTCAGTCCTGTTCACAGCCTTGCTTCTGTTACACTGTTGATCTGTTCCCATCTGCAGGTTATAGCAGTCACCCCAATCCTCGGTCTAAATGAGTGCAAACTCAGGCAGTAGTAATTGCTTTCTCAGTCCCCCCACTGCATCCCGCACTCCAGATGAAATGCCGAATAGTTCAGATGCAGACGTTCCCAGTATGGCTGGGTGGTCACTAGGTTGTTCATCTCCCGCAAAGGCCCCTTCCGAGGTGGCAGAATCTCCATGGACGCTCTTGTTGCTTATTCTTCTTCAGTTTTTGTTTTGAAACATACTGCTTTTTTTTCCAGGTTCCTGATTTTTTTTTTTTTTTTTTCTGAGACAAGGTTTCTTTCTGTAGCTTTGGTGTCCGTCCTGGACTTGCTCTGTAGACCAGGCTGGCCTTGAACTCACAGAGATCTGCCTGGCTCTGCCCCCCGAGTGCTGTAGGTTCCTGATTCTTATAGGCATTGGAGCTCCTGTGGGTACACATTCTGGCATTGCTTTTCTTATCACTCTTGCCCTAAAACTGGTATGTGTGTGGGTGATATTGCATAGATCCTAACCCAGAGTTGACCTGCCCTCAGAACACGTGCAGGAGGTGGGATATAAATGAAAGGTAAAGAAGGAGAAGGTGGGATGTGTGGCAGAGGTTTTAGAACAGAGCATCAGGGAAGCAGAGTGTGGACATAGAGCAGCAGGCATAAGAAGATTGCCAGCGCGTAGAGTTTGGATGTCAGGAGTTGAGGAAGAAGTTGCACCCAATGGTGTTCTTATAACCGCTGTCTTATCTCTGCAGCAACACCCCTGGAGAAGTGGCCCATGCTGTTGATGATGTAAGTAGCCCCTAGTGATCAAACACTGGAAATAGTTTTAATGATTTGATGGCCTTCCTTTTTTGTTTTTTAAGACAGATAAAGTGCTTAGTCCTTGTTGTCCTGGAACTCACTTTGTAGACCAGACTTACCTTGAACTCAGATCCACCTGCCTTTGCCTCCTGAATGCTGGGATTAAAGGTGTGCGCCGCTGTCACCTACCTGGCTTTTTTTTTTTTCAAAAGGTAAAGAATGACTATAGTTGTTTTCAAAAATTAACAAAGCCTCTGGAAATTTAAACACTTTTAAGATCTTTAATTTTTTTCTTTAAAGCCCTTTATATTACATTTATTTGCTGTGGATGTGTATGTGACATATGCAGACATCAGTGGACAACTTACAGGAGTTGTTTCTCTCCTTCCAGCTTGACATGGGTGCCAGGGATAGAACTCAGATAGTCAGTCTTGGAAGCAAGCTCCTTTAACATCTGATCCCTCTCTCTGGCCCCCAAAGTATATTTTGTTCTGTCCCCATGCACACTGTGATGCCCCAAGCACTAGCATTGCTAAAGCAAGCAAAAGGAGACCTTCAAAATCTTCAGGGTTTGGGGTTTAAAGACATCCCACACTTGGGAGGCAGAGGCAGGCGGATCTTTGTGAGTTCGAGGCCAGCCTGGTCTACAGAGCGAGATCCAGGAAAGGTGCAAAGCTACACAGAGAAACCCTGTCTCAGAAAACAAAACAAAACAAAACAAAACAAACAAACAAACAAACAAACAAAACCAAAAAAAACAAAAAAAGACATCACACAGCTGGCTGTAGTGGGACACATCATTAATCTCACCACTTGGGAGGCAGAGGTAGGTAGATCTCTGTGAGTTCCAGACCAGCCTGGACTACATGGTGAGTTCTAGGACAGCCAGAGCTACATGGTGAGACTCTGTCTCAAAAAAACCAACAAAACAAAACAACACCCCCCAACACACACACACACACACACACACACACACACACACACACACACATACACACACATATAAAGACATTTCATCCTCAAGTTGCTAGCCCTCTTATCCTTAGGTGAGCTCTCAGAGTACTAGTGACTATAAACAGCACCTACTCTAGCCTTTCCAGTCTGCAGCCTTCTGGTCAACCCTCAGGATTATCCACTGAGAAAACACATCCTTGAGCAGATGTCTGCCAGCTGGTTGGGAAGTCAGGTTGTGTTGCCTCTTTATTCTATCATCCCTTAGCAGACCTCCCTGGGCCCTGTCAAAATTCCACTCACCACGTTCAGAGGGCTTAGTGTTTTCAAGTCTAACTCAACAAAATAAGATTACATTTCTTTTGATTGTAGCATTTTGGATTGTGTTTAAGAGATAGCAACAGAATGCGAACTGTTTAATAAGTAGGTCTGCGTGTTAGGACTGCATGTAATCTTATCTGCTGAGTGAGTGAATGGTTGGTTCATGACCTTGCCTCTCTTGGCTTTCATGGTATTTTTATTCCTGAAGCCTGAAGAGTTTATGTTGGCGCCTCCTGTGATCTCAGTGTCCAGCACCTCTGGACTTACCCTGTAAGACCAGATCCACATGGCTGCCTTGTTCTGGGGAGTCCTAAGGTTTGCTTGTTTACACTTTTCATTTGATCCACATCTTCTTACTTGAAAGACTCGGGAAGACACAGGTGGCTTTGCAGCAATACCGTGGACCTGCAGTGGAGGTTCTCCCTGCTACTGCCTTGAATTCCTGAATTCCTATGACATGTAGAATAAGCTATCCTACATAGTTTTGGGCATTTGAATACTTGGTCCCCAGCTGGTGACTCTGGATAGATTTAGGAGGTGTGACCTTGCTGGAGGAAGAATGTCCTTGGGGGGGGGGGTGTTGTGGTTTCAAAGCCTTGTACCTTTCCCAGTTCTCTCTCTCTCTCTCTCTCTCTCTCTCTCTCTCTCTCTCTCTCTCTCTCTCTCTCTCTCTGCTTTGTGTTTTCGATTCAAGATATGAGTCTTCAGCTTCCTGTTCCTTCTACCATGACTTGCTATCATGGAACTTAAGCCCCTATAAACTCTCTGTTTTATAGGTTGCTTTGGCCGTGGTGTCTTATGACAGTCATAGAAAAGTAACTAATACAGATGTTGATATGAAGGAGTGGACTATTGCTGTAACACCTGGTCATGCTGGTGCCTTGTTTTGTTTTTTGAAGAAGGTGGAAGACCTTGGAACTTGGAACTAGAAAAGACTGAGCACTAAGCAGAGTTTAGTGGGCTGTCCTGGTAGGAGTGTGGAAGCCAGTAGTGCCAAGAGCCATGCAGACTGTAGAAGCCCGGGTTGGGGATTCAGAGGGAAATGATAGTTTTAGCCACTGGGCTAAAGACCTTTTCTGTGATGTTTTTTGTAAAAATGTGGTTTCTTTCTGCCCTTGTCCTAAGAACTTACCTGAGGCTAAATTTAAATGTAACGGACTAATTTATTTGGTGATGGAGATTTCAGGAGAGCCCAATATTAACTCTGTCATGTGATGATTAGTGATTCTTCTTAAGAGGTCTTCAATGAAAAAGAGCAAATGGTACAGAAAGAAATACAAAATGTATAGTTTGGAGAGAAAAAGGACACTGGCAAGTTTAATATTATAGCCAATGCTTATGTTAGAAGAGAGCTGAAATTGTTAAGGAGATCAGCATCATTAATAAGAGGCCAGATTTCCTCAAGGCAAGACCTCACCCAGCTAAGCTTCTAAGGTTTGAAAGGGAGCTGAAGGCATATTCTGTCCCTGGGAGGCATCTGCAATCAAAGGCTGCTGCTAATGTGGTTCATGGGGCCCGGGGCTTTTCCAGGGGTCAGCCCTGTGTATCCTTGTCAATCCCTAAAAGTAAACAGCACAGCAAAGGTCTACTGTGTGGACTGAGAGAGTTGAGAAAGTATGGTTGAGAAGGTGTGTTACTTTTCATCTCTACATAGAGAGAGTATGTCGGTGACCTGAAGTTACCGGCCGTTTACCATCACTGTGGCCCCCAGACCGTGTCTGTTCTCCAGTAGGCAGTGCCGTCCGGCACTCTGCATCAGCTCTTGTGCAGGTAGTGTTCCCAAAGTCGATAGATGACATAGCAGAAGGTAGACTTGAGGGACACCCTGTTTCTAATCTGGGAAGGAGAACTAGCCTGAGAGGAACAGCCCACAAGTGCAGAGGGAGGTACCATCTCTACAGGGGGAAGCCCAGAGAGAAGGTGAGTCAAACCTGATAAGCTGGGGCAGCAAGAGAACCTGTGTGCCCAACTAACAACATTAATACGGGGAGCTTGAACGTGGAGGAAGAGGAGGCTGGTTGCCACTGTTTGCAGACCATGCTTCATAGCAGATGGGACACAGAGAAGCTCTGTCTAGTGACTATGGGCCCTGAGCACACACCTCAGAAACTGGGATTCCAGAAGCATGTATAAGCTATAAAACCCCCTACCTGTAACAGTCACCAACATGTTTTGAACCTGACAGGGAATGAGGGAAGGGCCTCCCCGAGGTCAGCTGGCCCATCTCCTTCCCCAACCACTTGCCTCTTATAACCCCCTTACTCCAGCTGGGATACACCCCTCACATATTCCCAGGTCCTGGTCCTGGTCCTGATGTAACCTTTGTGCTAACATCACACCTGCTCCTGCCATTGCCCTGGGCTTCAAGGGCACTAGGATGGAGCTGAGTTCTTCACCACATCTTAGGATCTGTGTGTTGTTGAGGGCCTTACTTAAAGGTTATCCCCTTTGTGTACGGACAGCATCTTGCTTTAGTTGACCATATTTACATGAGTATAATCTCTCTCCTCGTAGCTGTTCTTAAAAGGTCATTGGTTAGTTTTAGCTGAGCTTCTTGGGGACTTTGCTCTCACACTGGGTAATTTTGCTAAGATTTCCTCATTAACGTAAATAGCTATTCAGAGGTCAGTATAGGGCCCACACTGACCACACTCAAATTGCCTTTTCCTTGCTGTCTCGGGCTGTTAACTCCTGTTAATTCTCAAGTGTCTCTGCCTCAGAAAGGAATGTGGTAATGTGATTGCATATCTACCTACATTCCTTATGTCATGCAGGATATCTGCCAGAGTAAAGGGATCCTGCCTGCCCCCTACAGGGACTATCTAGATATTGCTTCCCCAACATGGATGGAAGGGCCACTTCCTGCTGTGGGGACAGCCCCTGGTGTTCATTCACTGTGAAGTTACCTGACAGTCTCACCTCAAACCTGCTGTTCCGCTGGAGTGTGGAGCATCCACTCTCTTCTGTGAGATGCCCGGGTACCCTCCAGCTAAGAACTCTACTCTAAGCCTGACCGCGGCCAAGGTGGAGGCACGAGAGTGGTGAACAGTCCTGAAGTTCATGTACCTCCTACTGCACTCTATGTGAGTCACGAGAGATCCAGATTAAAACGTACCTTTAGCTCTGAGATTTCATGGCAGGTCTACACCCTACATGCTTTTAAAGATATTCTAGGAACTGGATACAATGAGAAAATAGTCATAAAGATCAGAGAGAATGGGCCTTATGTGTCTCTGCTTGCCTAACATGTGTGAGTCCCTGGGCTCAAGTCCCAGATCGCAAAACATGCCTCAGAAATAGATGATAAGCAGTGTGTGTGTGTGTGTGTGTGTGTGTGTGTGTGTGTGTGTGTGTGTGGTGGAGGGGGGTGGGGTTGGGGAGCCATCGGTGACTGGATGGAACACACTGTATTCCAGCTCTTCTTGGAGCATTTAGCAGTAGATAATGACACATGACCGCCTAGAGAGAAGAGCTGTAGGTCCTGTAGCTTGCAGCTCTGCTCCTGAAACAAGCATGACTTTTCACATGGATATAGACATATATATATATATATATATATATATATATATATATATATATATATATATATATAATGTCTCCATATATGATATGTATTTTTCCTTTAAGAGCTTTGTTTTTGTGGGTAGTATGCGTGTTTACACAACTCTGCATAGTTTTCTCTTTCCACCTTCATGCGGGACCCAGGGATTGAACTCGGGTCAGTCAGTCTTGTATGCCGACCTTTTCCTTTTATACATTATTCCGTAACCATCTCTTCCTAGGCTGTAAGTGAAGAGACAGCTCAGTGAGGTCTGAGGAGGCAAAGGCAGGAAGATTGCCAGAGGTTTGGGACCAGCTCGGGTTACACAGACGGTCTCTTAAACCCCCTCCCTTCAAAAAGATCTAAAGTGGGTGAGGCTTAAAGCTAGGCAGTTCACCTCTACCAGGTGTGGTCCTGTAATGTGACTGCCTAGCCTCGTGGGGACCTGGGCCTCGTCTGAAACGTCCATACCCTCAGCAGGACGGGCTCCTGGGACCTCACAGGTACAGCTTTGCTCTCCTGTCAGGGATCAGCAGACCCCATCTCTGAAGGGCCAGGTATCAACTGCCACTTCCTGAGGGCCATCTGGCTGCGGTCTTCCTTACATAGCCCTGTCCCTGAGCAGCCAAGCACAATCTGTCACCAGAGCGAGCTGTGTGTTCCAGGGAAAGCTGCCGACAAAGACAAGCAGCGGCAGCGGGAGCCGCCTGGGGCTCCACTCTCTAGCCTTGGCCCTGTGTGACTAATGCGGGCCTGCCCGAGTCTGCCCTCCTGCTTTGTCCTCTATTAGGAAACCGTCCTGGTGAGGTGTGCTCTTCCTGGCCGCCCTCCCACTGAGAAGACATACAGTTTTGAAAGGTGAGAATGTCTCAAGGAGAAGTGTAGAGGTGGGTTCAGTGTCCACATATACCAACTCAGTAGGGCCTAGGAAGATGTGGGGTTCGTCTCCCAGTTCCCGTGTCGGTGTTCACAGATGAGCCGCAATTTAATGTTCTGGGTGAAAAATCTCACCCTGGTCATCCAGTTTTGGTAGCAAGTGTTTTGTCAGGATGTGACAGTGACTCACTGTGGGGCTTTGTATCAGAGGCTTCCACTGCTCAGTGTAATGGCATCTCCCAGGCAAGACACGACAGATGGGACCCAAGTGCTTAGGTTCTGCTTACTGCCCCGCTGAGGACTCTTCTTCCCCCATTAGCTAGAGATATGCAGGTTCTCCCAGCCTGCCACTCAGGACCAGCCAGCAAGTGAGTAAGAAGATGGAGTCACCAGTCAACCTTCCTCACACTGCAACCCTTCAACGAAGGGCCTCGTGTTGTGGTGACCTCCAACCATCACACTATTTTTGTCGCCACTCCATAACTGTAATTTTGTTACTGTTATGAACCATAATGCAAATATCTGCATTTTCTGATGATCTTAGGCGACCCCTGTGAAAAGACCATTTGAAAGCCAAGGGATCGTGACTCACAGGTTAAGAATCACTGTTCTAGAGGGAACAGGACCAGCAGAGCTCCCACAGAGCTGTCATGGACCCTAGCAGTCCTCCCAGTCACAAGGCAAGGGCACAGGATAGAAGAGTCCAAGCCACTAAAGACCTGTTTCCAAGAGTTTGCCCTCCTCCCACACCCCTGCTCTCCTTACAATCAAATACAGTGTGAACAGCTTGCCTTTGCTCTCCCTTAACCCCCGCCAGCTTGAAAAGCAGTAGACAGTAAGCTCTCATACGACTCTTGTCTGTCAGTGTTCTGTATGGGAAGTTGTAGGACTTATTCTCCCCAGGTTTCTGTGTTTTACACAGCCGTAGTTCTCTGCCGCTTAAACTAATGTGACACTCTCTTTATTCCCAGAGTGTATGGCCCAGCAGAATCTCAGGCAACGGTGTTTGGAGATATACGTCCCCTCCTCATATCCCTTTTGGATGGGTGAGTTCAGATACTTCCAAGGCCAGTGCCAGAGTTCCATTTGAATATCAGGGCCTCTCATTCCAGCCATAGGACGACTGGAACTTCAGGGCTAAGGGAGTCACAGGAGAGCTGGTGTTGCCCCGGCATGGCTCAGTGTCTGTCAGTGGAGACCGTCTCTCCTGGAGCAGAGCAGAGTGATGGAGGACTAGCATAGATGAGCTCCTGGGCTCCGAGCCGTGCTGCATCCCACCAAGTTCACTGTCAGCCTGGAGGGGCTGCTTTCTCCACCACATGGGTCTCCTTAGAACTGTCCAGATTTGTCTTCTCTTGTTTTTACTAATTAAACTTGACAGTTTCACACAGGCACACGCACGTGTACACACACACACACACACACACACACACACACACACGCACCCCCTTGCCCCTTACTGTCCCTTATCTTCCTCTGTTGGCACCTGCTTCCCTAAGTCTTGGTCTCATGGTTATGTTCTTTTGCTGTGATCCACCGAGTTTAACCAGGACCATCTATGTGACAGTAGGTTTAGAACTAGCCAGTGGAGCTGGTGGGCTCGGCATTGGGACCATAGCTGGAGACAAGGACTCAGCCCCCCCTGAATCCACTAGTAGCCAACAGTTCAGCAGAGAGGGTGGGGCCCAGTGAGCCTCCCCGCCTGCCGGCTGCTGGTTAAAAGGCACAGGCTTGTGTAGGCCTGGTGTAGGCAACTGCAGCTTCTGTGACTACATGATTGCGATGGCTGTGTCATGCTCAGAAGAGAGCGGCTCACAGCCCTGCCCCCATCCTCAAGCACCTCCATTCTTTCTGTCTTCTCTCTAGGGTGTCCCCTGCGCCTTAGAGGGGGTGGTATACATGTCCTGTTTAAGGCTGAGTGTGACGGCTGACTTCTCAATAGAAACTTTAAAAGCCATGAGGCTTTGGAACGATGTATTTCAAGTTCTAAGAGACCGCAAATGCCAGCCCAGACTACTTACTGTGCCCTGCAAAACTGTCTGTCATAATTGAAGGAGAAAGAAAAACACTCCACAACAAAAACAGGTTAAAGGAATTCATGACCACCAAGCCAATCCTACAGAGAATCCTGGAAGGAGAACCTACTGCCAAATGGGAAGATGAGCACACCCAGGAGGCTCCACAAGAAGAGCAAACAAATGCACAGTTGTTAGGAAAGTAGGCCTAAGAAGACAAACACCACACAATCGAAGGGCCATAATTAACACACGTCTTTTAATAGTGGCCTCGGATAGTAATAACTTCAATTCCTCATCCAAAAGAAATGCAAGCTAGCTTACTGTATTAGAAAACAGGAGCCATGTTGTTGTTGTTGTTGTCTACAGAAATAAACCTCACCTTCACGGATAGACAGCACCCTTGAGTAAAAGAATGGAAAAGAGTATTCCAAACTAATAGGACAAGGAAATAAGCAAGTGTTCTTTTCCTTTGGTTTTTCAAGGAAGGGTTTCTCCGTGTAGCCTTGGCTGTCCTGTAACTCCCTCTGTAGACCAGGCTGGCCTTGAACTCAGAGATCTGCCTGCCTCTGCCTCTGCCTCCTGAGTGCTGGGATTAAATGCACCACCACCATCTGGCTAAGTGTTGCTATTCTAATACCTGACAATTAGAAGCCAAAATTAATCAGAAAAAATCAAGGTCACTATGTAATGTCCACCAAGATGACATTACAGTACTAACCATACACACCAAACTTGGTTGTACCCAACTTCATACAAATACTTCAAACACTGTTAAGCATAGACTCTCAGATTAACCCCAACACAGAAATAGTAGGTGACTTCAGTAACTCACTTTTATCAGTGGACAGGTCATCCAGACCAAAAAAAAAAAAAAAAAAAAAGGTTAAATGACATCATGGACCTAAGAGGCATCTGCAGAACGTTCCACCCAGGTTCTTTTTAAATTTTTAAATTTAAAATTCTTAACCACTTTAAAGACAGTTGAGAACAACAGCACCTGACTGGGGAGCTCTCTTCTTTGAGAACCACTCTTCTGGTCTTGGGAAGCATGGCCGCTGGTTCCGGCAGGCGTCAGAGCCGCCGCCGCCGCCACCGCCGCCGCCGCTGCTGGCGGCGGGCAGAGACTGCATCACGACACTCGAGGCCAAGACTTTGAACTTGAGGGCATTTTGAGAAACTGAGTTTTGTAGAGAAGTCTCACCAAAACTTCCCCAAGACTTTCCTAGCAAAGCAGGAGCTGCTGTCACTACACTGTGCTGTGTGGCCAGAGGCCTGGCAGTCTGCAGAGGGAGGTCTGCGGTGGGACACCCACATCTTCTCCACTGCCACTTGTCTATGGGCCAACCTTCCTTTCATCTGGGGTGCGTTTCCTGCTTCAGCTCTGTTTTTACATCTGTCCACCAGAAATGACAGTGAGGTTCTGGTCAGCCCTCCCTCCTCCGTTAACTAAGTGGAGTGGACATCGTGGCTAGACCACCCACCAGACTTGCTTTTCCATCTCGAGCCCAGCACACGGCATCCTTTCAAGGGCCGCGCTTCCTTCACCTCCACATGTCTCGTGACTCAGCCCCGCGAGGAGCCTGACTGTGGGTGGCAGTCAAAGGCACCACACTTGGGACAAGCGCCTGGGACGGTGTCAGCAGGGTGGCAGAGGTGTGGGGTGTGATCTGTCCTGAGTCTTCACCTCTCTAGAAGGAGAGCACCTGCTGGCTTAGAGACCCGACCTGCTCTGTCCTCCTCCTCGGGGTCCCTGAGCCTGGAGTGATAAGCTTGGAGGCAGGGCTTCTGCTTTCTCTCTGTGGCTGCAGGCGTGACACAGATACCCAACTTCCGGAACACTTTCACAAAACTGTTCATCAGCGAGGGGCCCTGACTTGTTTAACTTGCAGGGCCAAACAGATAAGTCTGAATTGAGGTAATTAAGTCAGAATTGCCTAGGTGAGAAGTCCATGGGCTGTTGAACATCTTCAGGTGATTCCAAGAGGCCATTGGGAATGTCTGCAGTATGCATTGGGCAGAAGGACCAGGAGGCCCGCTTCCTTACAGCCAAGAAAACCTGAAAGCTTAGATATAATTTTAATTCATAAACAATTATAAATACTCCTTTAAATGTTTCCACTCCTCTTGTTGATGTTTTAGTTTAAAATAAAATGCCTAGAAACAAAAAATAGGAATCATCAATAACTCTGGGCTTGTGTGAAGTAAACTGTTTTCAGGGAACAGCAAATTACAGGACCAAGGGAGCATGTGCTGCCCATCACATGGCCCTCAGTACCCAAGTACCCACTGGGAATAAGAAGCCACAGACATTTGGATGGCGAGTTATATTTTAAAAGTGACTCATGGGCTGGTGAGATGATTCAGTTGGTAAGGATGCTTGCTGACAATTCTGACAGTCTAAGTTTGACTCCCTAGAACCCACACGGTGGAAGGAGAGAACCAACTTCCACATGGTGTCCCCTGACCTCCACGTGTGTGCTGTGACACACAAGCTGTGTAGCAACACCCCCCACACACAATACACAAAGTAAATAAATAAAATATGTGAAAGAGAAAAATATTTTAAAAAGTGGCTGTTATGAGAATAACCGTAGGCATCAATGCTGGATCTGTGGTGCACACCTTCAAAGGAAACCGTACCATTCAGGCTTTCCATCAGTCAGGTCTGACAAGCCTGATTCGGAAAATGAGTTTATATAAGGCGACTCTACAACCACATCGAACATTAACAAGGTGACCACTGACAGTAACCCACAGGCTGGCAGAGGGGCGAAGTAGTGGGCCCTGGCAAAGGCCATCTGAGGTCAAGTCAGGACCTGCTGCGGGGTATGTTGGGTAAGCTTCGCTTAATGAGAGGTTATAGGGGACTGGAGAGATGGCTCAGCGGTTAAGAGCATTGACTGCTCTTCCAGAGGTCATGAGTTCAATTCCCAGCACCCACATGGCAGCTCACAACTGTTTGTAACTACAGGATCTGACACCCTCACACAGACATGTATGCAGGCAGAACACCAATGCACATAAAATAAAAATAAATAAATTAAAAAAAAATGAGAGGTTATACAAGGTGGCAACATTTGTGTCCAGGTAAAAACCTCCAGAGTCAATGGCCTCAGACTCCATTTATATTTTGCTGTGCTAAATAGGTTTTTGAATTTCAGGTACAATGTGTGCATTATGGCATATGGACAGACCGGAAGTGGGAAAAGCTACACCATGTTGGGGCCCCACTCAGAAGGTGACTCTGCACTGCTGTCAGATGCTCGTGAAGACTTGGGGATCATCCCCAGAGCAGCTGAGGAACTCTTCAGGTAAACCCTGTGGTGAAGATTCAGGGCAGACTGGTGGGTACTGAGTGAGCCCTGAGAGAACAAGCCTGGGCTGGAAGATGGACAGAGCTGGTGCCCCTGTCAGAGGCCATTCAACCAACCCTAGCAGCAGCTCCTCGCTTCTGGGTGTTCTGGACACATAGGCTGCACCTTCTCACCATGGGTTTACACGGGAAGTCTATCGTTAGGATAGACGTTCCTGAGCGAGCTCTGAGTAAGACAGTTCAGAGTAGAGGGGGTAGATAGGGTTGTGTTTCAGGAGGAAGGGCCTAGGGAGCCTGTGCTTCAGCTATGGTAGAGGTTCCTGTATATTTGGCCCATCAGAGGGCCCCCTGTTCCATTAGCACATCCCCAGAGGATACCTGCTGCTACTGCTAATCATTTTACCAACAAAAGTTATCCGAGAAGGAAGACTGCTGTGGGATGGTCTGTATGTCAAGTGTGTTGCTGATTGGTCAGTAAATAAATCACTGATTGGCCATTGGCTAGGCAGGAAGTATAGGCGGGACAAGGAAAAGAATTCAGGGAAGTGGAAGGCTGAGAGGGAGACACTGCCAGCCGCCATCAGGACAAGGAAGATGTAAGGTACCAGTAAGCCATGAGCCATGTGGCAAAGTAAAGTTTAATAGAAATGGGCTAAATATAAGAGTAAGAGCTAGACAATAACAGGCCTGAGCTAATGGCCAAGCAGTTTAAATAATGTAAGAGTCTGTGTGTTTATTTTATAAGTGGGCTCTGAGACTGGCGGGACTTGGTGGTGGGAGCTGGAGAGAAATTCTCTAGCAACAAATGGCGCCCAACGTGTTGGCAAGAGTTTCCACCTAACACCTGAGTAAAAAGATTCTAAAACGGAGCTAAAAACAGCTTCCTAATTGTCTCTCTCAAATGAGCGGCAGCTGCTGGTTTGAGCTACTGGCGGGTTCCTAGCGTGCGTGCTCGACCTGCCGCCGTATGGCGGGAATGAGGCCTCTGCGAATGGCACATTAAGCTATGTGGTGAATTTAGCCTTTGCTAGCACAAAACAAAACAAAACAAAACAAAACAAAAAAGAGGTTTCTGCGCTACACGCTGCTTTGATAGAAGCATAGACCCACTGTTTCTGAGAGTTGATGGCTCCCAGAGCTGGCGGAAAACGGACTACCGCCATGTTGGGAAGCTGAAGTGGGCGGAACCAGCAGCCACAGCGCCAGTGCCATTTCAGGCTTAGAAGGCTGCAGTTTAAAGCAATAGGCTCACGCTAATATAAAAAAATAAGCCACGTAAAGATGGCTACCACACAAAGAATCTGGATTATGTTCTCTTTGATATTCGTAACTGCAGAAAAACATTTGATTGTAAAAGCTGTTGAGTTATGCCAAAATGTATATTTTAAAGGTACCTTGACTTCAAAATTTGGATATAAGGATATGTTGCTTTGGAAAAGAGTCTCTGCTCTTGTTTCCACAGAAAGCCAGAGACTATGGATTTGTTCCAGATTAAGATACATCAGGTTTGACCAGCCCAGACCCCCTGAAAGGTCTCCAGTGACACCATGGCCCAGATGATTCAACATTCAGAATGGTTTCAAGGCAACTGGCTCAGATATACAGCCTCATGGACTACTCCATGATCCTAAAATTTTCTTTGTGTCCCCATAAAATACAGCGCCCCCCTCCAGCAGGAAGTAGTAAGAGAAGCTACGCCCAAATTCCCAAATATACCAAGCTGGCTTTAGAGATGGAATTGGCTCACTCCCCCTCTAAACCCAGACATATTGCTCAAAAAAAAAAAATGGTTAAGAGATTCTTGTGTCCCAAATCAGAAGAGCCCTCTGGTGTGGGACAGAGAAAAACCAATATTTTTATTTAAATCAGGTTGATTATAAATACAATCTCTTTCTAAAACAAAAAGGGGGATAGTTTAGATATGATAGAATGAAAGGGTAGATTATTGAACCTACTTTTAAAGAGTAACAACTTGTTTAAAATGTTTTACATTGCTATAGATTTTAGTTTATTGATACAAATTTAAACTTAATTTTGTTATACTGTATATATATTTCTATTCTTGTTTGAGGTATTATGTTTATGTAACTCATTTAAAATTGTAATGGATAATTAAAAAATAGATTAATAGTTAGTCATCTATGATAATATTTGTAGCCATGTTAGTTAAGTCTTCTAGGTATACATAGATATATTTCAGATAGATAGGTAGTCTTCAAACACTTCAAAGACCTACAGAATATGGCATTTAAAATGTTTTAAAAATTTAGACTTTTTGGACAGTGAGACATGTCTGCTCCTGACAGTACCGATTTACTTCACAGAGGAGGATGGGCATCGAAGACACTCCATATGGAGTTTATCTTCACCTTGACAAAAATAGCCATTTGGGCAAGAAACTGTTCTTGCCTGGACTGCCTGATCAACTGGACATGCAGGACCCATACAAAGGTGACCACTGAACTTTGCTTGACAAAATGGTCCTTCAGGTTCCTGCTTTGCAGAGAAAACTGCCAGACATTCTACAGGACACAGAGAAAAGTGAATAAGAGACTCTAGGCCTGTGGGCTGAAGACAGATGCCCCAACTTTACAAGAGAACTTTGAATGACTGTCCAGGCTGCCAGCTGTCTCTGTCTACCCTACAAGACTCCTAAAAGTTGCTTATATCCTTCTCCATTTCTCAGGTAGTAGTATATCCTTCTGAGGTCTTTGATGTGGTTAAAGACTAGATACTTACAATTTTCCTTAGTTATAATAAAAGATAAGTTAGATATAAAACCTTAAACTTACAAATATAAGATAGATAGGATCTCTTCTTTAATATTGTAACTGTAATTCTTGCTTGATAATTGTTTTGTTATATGTAATTTTACTATGTTAAAGTTAAAACCTTCCTTTTTAAGAAAAGAAAAGGGGAAGTGCTGTGGGATGGTCTGTATGTCAAGTGTGTTGCTGATTGGTCAGTAAATAAATCACTGATTGGCCATTGGCTAGGCAGGAAGTATAGGCGGGACAAGGAAAAGAATTCAGGGAAGTGGAAGGCTGAGAGGGAGACACTGCCAGCCGCCATCAGGACAAGGAAGATGTAAGGTACCAGTAAGCCATGAGCCATGTGGCAAAGTAAAGTTTAATAGAAATGGGCTAAATATAAGAGTAAGAGCTAGACAATAACAGGCCTGAGCTAATGGCCAAGCAGTTTAAATAATGTAAGAGTCTGTGTGTTTATTTTATAAGTGGGCTCTGAGACTGGCGGGACTTGGTGGTGGGAGCTGGAGAGAAATTCTCTAGCAACAGAAGACAGGTCCTTGTGACCTGTCCCTGTGGCTGTCACTAGAGCCCCTTTGGGAGGCCACTTTCCTAGCTGCCCACCTCTCTGTCTATGTAGACCTGAGGGGGGACATTGCACGTCTCTAGTGGGACTACTGGCTCCTAGGGGTCGCACCCTGCAGACAGCAACCCCACAGAGCATCGAGGTCAGGCTCCTACCCCTGTGAGTAGTTCTGTCTCTAGGATTCCTCTTGTGTTGCCCTTTCATATCCTGAACACCAGAGCCAGACAATGACGTAAGAACTCCCACCTCCGCCTCTTCAAACCATCATTCATTAAATATTTGTGCACATGAACAGATGTGTTTATCAATTTGCATGTACTAACTGCTTCTGGAAAAAATGTTGCAAAATCCTTGCTAAATTTCCACTGGTTCATGACTGTTATTTCCAGGAGACATGCCAGCCTGGGTCACTGTGCTGCAGGGGCAGGCACTCTGCAAATCTCAGAGACATGTAGCTTTGAGGGTGAGAGGTGGCCCCTCAGAACATGGCACCCACATCCACAGGGAGCCATGCTTTTAACTTATTGAACAATACCAGAACTTGAGGGCACCCTTTTCCAGGGGTTGTCACAGCCAGACACTTCCCTACATGTAGAAACAGTGCACGTGGATTGCTTGGTGTGGGACATCTGCTGGAGGCATCTTCCTCTTCCCAGCGGGGCCAGCTAGAGTTAGCACAAGAGCAGCTTGACTGACAAGGGATCTGTCTCAAGCTCACTCAGATGACTGACCTTAGTGACCGAGGGTTGAGGAACCCAGGCCTCTACCCGTGCTGACCCTGGAGCTGCAGATGCTCTCGGCTGCTGGAGGCTCCCCGTCTGCACAGCCAGCAGTGAGTTTCCCTGACAGGCAAGCTCTGCCCCCGATGGCTTGCCTCTCATCTGCAATAGTGTTCTGAAACAAAATCTTCGTAGATGGAGAAACCTGTCTTCAAAACATTCTGAGTTTTACTTTATCATATTTCCATGAAGCATGTGCTTGCTTTAAGGAGTCAGTCATTCAGCCTCACCTTGCATGTTAAGAAGCATTTACATGCAGTGGATCACATTTCTACTCACAAACTAGTTTGTGATCAGGACATCATAGAAGCCCAGAAGTATCCCAAGGCTTTGGACCCCAGGAGCTGGAAAGACCTGCTGGCTGTTAGAAAACTCAGGGAACTGTCTAGAAATTAGATCACCTGCTTCACCTCACAGTGGACCACATTACTGACCTATGTTTGAGGTTCCTCATTCCTGGTGGGTGTATGTTAGCTACATTCTCAACACTGTGACAGATTGCCAGAGACAAGTTAAAGGAAGGAGGACTTATTTGGGGTCATGGTCCAGAGGGTTTAGTCCGTGAGGGTGGGGCAAGATTGGTGGCTGGGACAAGAGCTGGTAATGTGACTTCTTCACATGGCATCCATCAGGAAGCAGGGAGCCCAGGCCAGAGCAGGGCTGTGCTATAATTCTCAAGGTCTACCCCTGTTAGCCTACATCTGCCAAACAGGCCATACCCTCCCAAACAGCCCTATCAGCTAAGGACTAACTGTTCAAACACATGAGTCTCTGGGGGACATTCTAGCCCAACATGAACTTGCATCTGGCTGTATCTGAGGTCTTCCATGGGGACAGTGACGTACTGGGTCCGAATGAACCTGACAGAGTTGGGACCTGGCGCTCCTTGCCACACTTCCTTCATTCTCAAGGACAATCATAGTTGAAGTGTGGAGAAGGTTCTCCTCTTTATTTCCTATTCACTCTAGACCAGACTTTGAGAGCAACAGGGTCAGGGCATGTGTGAGTGACTTCCACAAACACAGGCTGGGAAGCTATCAGTTCTTCTACCCACACATGGAACTGTAACATCAGGCCTGGATGTCAGAGAATCTCTCTCTCTCTCTCTCTCTCTCTCTCTCTCTCTCTCTCTCTCTCTCTCTCTCTCTCTCTCTCTCTCTGTGTGTGTGTGTGTGTGTGTGTGTGTGTGTGTGTGTGCGCGCGCGTATGAGGTACCTTTCTATTCTACATCCTTCTCCCTCCCTTCTAACTCTGGATGTTGGTACTGATCCTTCTGGATTAATTTCCCTTGTCATCTTTATCAACAAAAACATACTGTATTTCCCTACATGCCAAGCATTGATCAGGAGCACAGAAATACATAGATGTGTGTGGTAAATTTTCTACCGTTAAAACTAAGCCCAGAATGGAGAGACCAGTGTGGCCTAGCAGGATATGTATGGGACTGAGGTGACAAATCAAAGTGATTAAGGAGGTTAAGAGAGAGGGGCCTCTACTCCCAACCACTGCTCCCCTCTGCCCACCTAGACTTGGTACCCTCGGAAACTTCATCACAGTGCCCGCATTGTTGGAGACAGGACACACACAGCTCACCGTCCAAATGCTTTGTCACTTGACCGCTAAGGCTTCCGACTGTACTTTCGACTGTAGTTACGACTGTACTTACGACTGTACTTTCTGTCGGCCGGTAGACTTTAGCCAACAAGTTGTGCAGTGTTTGGGAAAGTCTTTGAATTAACTCCTGGGTATTATTTTCTGAGTTGTGTTTTTTGACATTCAGAGACACCATCTGAGGAAGGACTGGGCCAAAGGTGAGGCCATGCTCTGTGGAAGCCATGCCTGTGTAGGGAAGGGGCACGACAGCCCTGCCTTACCAGAGCTTGTTGTTACTGCCAGATAAGCAGTTTGGAGATCTCTGCCGTCACCAGTGCCGAGGAGGAGCCTTGGCTGTGGCTTTGCCCATCATCTTTACCTGAGAATTTTCCTTTTCTGTTCATCTGCTATTTTTATTTTTTTAATTGCTTACGCGAAGACAACTGTGAGAACAGATTGGAGATAAAACAACCGAGACAGGCACCAATTCCTCACTTGGTGCATAACTCTGACGGAAGTCTCAGGTAGCTGTTTACCTGACACATCCCTCTGGACGATCCCTCAAGTAGTGTCTGCCGCTTCAGACTTCATCCCGTTCTCAGAACAGCTGCCTGAGAAGATGCTGTTGTCATGGCCAGTTGGCCTCACTGTTGAGGTGTCAGGGCAGCCAGGATTCCCCCAAAGACTAACAACAGGGTGTCTGGTCTCAGTTCCTGAGATTCCGTCACAGCCTCAAGTGGGAGCTGGGAGACACAGGAGGGAAGGAGAAAGGTGGGTGTTGGCGGCCACTTCTGCAGCGTTGGGTTTTGTTGTTTTATCTGTAAGACACGAGGTTGCTTTCTGTGAGCCTGAGGTGGTTCATAGGCAGCCTCTGGAAGGCATATGTCAGAGACCTAAGTGGAAGGAATGGTTACAAGGGAGGAGCCATGGTCCAGTCTTCCCCTCACCAAATAGGCCTTAAAATCAACTAACCTTGGGTGGGCAAGCTGTTCAGAAGCTACGGCCTGCAGCTGCTGGGGACATCTGTGAGTGACAAAGGACAGGTAGGCTTCTGGGCCTAAGCTGTGCTCTTCATGACACTTCATGTAGTGGGTGCTGAATGTCTAGGGCACCTGTTCCTATGGTAGCTGGTGACAGACAGCGCCTATGTGGTAGCTTTGTTCTCAAGACAGCCTTCACCCACAGGATTCTAGGTTTGCTCTCCCTAGTGACGCTGCTGCTAGTGGAGTCTCCCCGTTTTTTTTTTTTTTTATAGGTCATGCCTTGTGTTTCCTGGGGCTACAACCGTCTGCCCTCAAGTGCCTTTTTTTGTTTGTTTTGTTTTGTTTTCTGAGACAGGGTTTCTCTCTGTAGCTTTGGTCCCTGTCCTGGAACTCACTCTGTAGACCAGGCTGGCCTCAAACTCACAGAGATCTACCCGGCTCTGCCTCCCAAGTGCTGGGATTAAAGGCATGCACCACCACCGCCCAGTTTCAAGAGCCCGTTCTTACAATGCTTTCTGTGAGAGGCCACTGAATTTCCTTGACACCTTAATTCTTGTGCTTCTCCCAGGCTCATTTCAGAAAACCCTTCAAGAAGTCCCAAGGTTGGTGTCTCCATCGTGGAAATTTATAATAACAACATTTTTGACCTTCTGGCCAAAGACAGTTCTACAGCGATGTCTGGGTCTAAGAGCCAGACGGTGACAAGCCAGGAGGGACGTTCAGAGGTACCCAAGCTGACCTGCAGGTGAGTTGCTCATGGGACCCAGTACCCGCCTAAGATAGGCGCTTAACCTTACAGCAGTCCACTCCCAGCCGTGTGTGGAATGGAGCCAGTGCTACCAACCTATGAAGCGGGGCATGGAGTGTGCTTCGTGTGTGCCGCACAGATTCAGTATATTACAAGGCTAACTCTGCAGAGGCAGCAGGGATCTTAACCAGCTGGAATGCTGTGAGTGTCTCACAATCTATATGTCTACCAGAGAAAAAGCATCAAGATGCAATACCTCCAACATATATAGGCTTTATATGTCAAAGATATCTTAATAAAGCTGTTTTAAAAATAAAGATTAAAAAGGGATGGGGGAGCTCAATGGTAGCATGTACTGACCCTGAGTTCTATATCTAATCACACACACCACACTCAGTCAAGGACAAGTGTGGTTATTTACACTTGGAAATAGCAGTATTTTACAGGATGCCATAATGAATCATTTTGGAAAAGTGAGAACCATCTTATCTGCTAAATATTCTCAGCATTACACGTTTTTCAAGGTGCATGCAGCTGCGCCAGGCTTGCTCACCATGGGATGCAAGATGCACCTGCCTCGCCAGCGCAGAGCTGACTAGAGGACTCTGGCTCCCTTGTGAGGAAGAGGGTCAGGTTGCCCACCCTCGGGTTCACAGCAGGGAAGGTTGCCAAGCTGTGTACAGTGCCGGAAGAGCCCACAGGGAGGCAGACAGTTAGCTGTGATGTGTTTGTAGGAAGTACTAGGAACCAGCTCTTTATTGATGGGCCCCGTCAACACTAATTCAATGCAAGCCTTCATTCGCCCCTGCCACACTGGAAAGGTAAGAGTGTAGCTTAAGTTTGGTTTCACAGATTTGATTTACTGCACAGAATAAAAACTCAGAGCCGTAAGGATGTAGCACATTAAGAAAGTAGTAGGCGCTAGGTCAGGGCCTCTGAGTGTTTCAGAGTGAACAGGGAGCGGTGTCAAAGGTCAGCTCTGCAGTTTGAGTCTCACACGAGTGTGCTACCATTGAACTAATATCCTCGGCCTTCCTCCCTTTTTAGATAAAGAGTGTCGTCCGAGCTGGCCTTGAACTCACTTTGTAGACCAGGCTAGCCTTGAACTTGTGATCTCCCTACTGTACTTCCTGAGTATTTGTGATTACAGGCCTATTTCTCTAGGCCCCCCAGTCTTCTCTGTTGAGCTTGGCATGCTTAGTCCCCATGGGAGCTGTCTGTCACCTGAGCAAGTTTAGGTTAACCTGAGCTCAGGGCAGCTTTCCCTCCCCACATAACCTGGGGGTGTCCTCTGACCTGTGTGGTCCTCTGCCAGGGCCGTCACCAGTGCTGTGGAGTTTGTGGGGCTCATCCACAGAGGGATACAGCTCAGAGTGCAGCACCCCACCCTGGTTCACAAGAACTCTTCCAGGTCTCACTTGATTGTCACGGCAACTCTGACCACAGCTTCCTCCGTGGGCAGCACCGGTAAGTTGACACTCGTGCCCGGTCAGTTCAAGGTACAGAAGTCATTCCCAGAAAACCACCACAGTGTCTCTCTTGGTGTCTCTCAGGACCAAGTGAGCCTCGCAGTGAGGACTGGTCATCCAGAGTTCAAGGTTGTCTAGCACATCCCCATGTGCATATGAAGACAAGGCCCACATTGTAAAAAGCCAGCAACATCTAGGGCAGCAGCTTTGGGGTCAGCCACCTGAGCCATGCAGAGTTTGACCATATGAGATTCACCCCAGCAGTTAAGACAGCCAGTTCATGACCTCACAGGCCATGCTGGGCAGCTGCTGCTCTGAACCTCCTCCTCATACTGCAGGAGTGCAGAGCCCTGGGCATGGCAGGTCACACTGAAGGCTAGTTCTCACTCATCTGGAAGGCCAGTGTAGACCGAAATGCTCCATCTTGTCGCAGTGACGCTTGACTTCTGCAAGGGAAGGGACTGGGAAGGGCAGCATGGTCTATTCAGCCTCACTAACAGCTCAGCTACAACTAGCCGCAGCCATCTCCAGGACTTGACTACGACAGGACCTGGGCAGCACCTGCCTCCTGATGAGCCCCAGATGTCTGCCAAGCCCTCCTGACACACTGTGCAGTAGACCGTCCTTTGTGTAGAGAGACAACCTCGGGTTCTGTCTTCTTTTTTGACAAAAGAATGTTTTCTGTTTTGCACAACAAGGACAGCTTGATGAAGCTTGAAACATGTTTCTAAGAGGTTTGCTTGGGAACAGCACACAGCACGACGGATGGACATCTGAAATGGAGACCCCTTTGTAGAGCTGGCAAGAACTTACTGAGCAAGGACAGTGGGATTTGTTCCCAAGAGGGCAGATAACTGTTCTGTCTGAGGTTTTAGTTCACACCACCACCAGCACTTTCCGACAACATTATTCAGTTTTGGGGGGACAGAGCAGGCACTGGCTCCACCATCCTTAGTATAGCATGCTTTGTGTCCCCCCAGAGGGGTGAGGACTGTTACTCCTTAACTGTCTGTATTTACAAGTGAATGAGAAGTCAGGTCTGAGGGGTGAACTTTCAGCTCTCATACTGATGTAAGGCTAGGCAGACCCTGGTGACTTTTCTGTTTGCATTCTCCTTGCTCCAGCCCCACAGTGCAGCCAGGCTTCCCTCCAGAAGAAAGCAGGAGCAGGTAACTGGTGGACTACCTCTCCCCGGGCTTCGTCTCTGCACACCGTTCCAGTGGACTCTGCAGACCGTTCTGGGCAGGTGCTGGCCAAGCTGCAGCTTGTGGACTTGGCCGGCAGTGAGTGTGCAGGTGAGCAGGGACCAGAAATCTTCCCAGGGGTGAATGTCAGCGTCAGCAAAGGGCAGCACAGTGGTGGTGGGGTAAACTGTGAGCTGGCACCATAGCCCACGTTAGACCCGTTACCTTCCGATGGGCCAGAAGCTGAGCTATTCCCTCCGTGGTCTATACCTAGAGGAACTGCTATCAGCAGTTAACCAGATGAGGAACTCATCTTAATGACTGCCAGGCCGTGGTACCTCTCCCAGACACTGGGCAGGTTACATGGTACCTCCCAAGAACTATCTCTTCTTGCCTTGTTCCTGTCCTGAGCACATGCTCACAGGTGGCTGTTTTCATATTCTCCAGCAGTGTCTGGGGTGACCGGTGTGGCACTGAAGGAGACCTCCTTCATCAACCGGAGTCTGGCTGCCCTCGCAGACGTCCTCAGAGCCCTGTCAGAGCACTGTGACCACATCCCATATCGGAACAGCAAGCTCACCCACCTGCTCCAAGATGCCATCGGTTTGTCTTCCTGAGAGGCCCCAAATCAGAGGGGACAGAGCGCCAAGCCTTAGGGAGCAATCCTAGCCCGGGCTTGTCTCTTTGCCCAAGCCACACAACCTTTGGCAAAGTTACGGCTCTGCCAGACACCAGGCCCCCCCCCCCCCCCGCGCCCCTCTCCCCCCGCCCGCCATGTTCTGTCCTTAGTGTCTTTAGGACTTTCAGTCACTACAGCTTATGCTATCCGTTAGCTATGCTGCAGATGGGCCTGGATAGCACGTTTTCCTCATGCTCTTCCATCCAGGCTACACAGTTCCTCAGGGGGACTGTTGTACTCTCTTCATTAGGGCAGGCGCAGTCTATGGCTGGGTCTCTAAGCTATGGAGATAGACTCCACTGAGGGATGAGTGGCCTTCAGTGGCTTCCAGTCCCAGGGCCTGTGCTGGCGTTTCCCATTTGTTTGGGAGGTTGTGATCCCTGCTCAAAGTGCAGGCAGACTTTCTCCATGCCCGTGGTCCCTGCTCGGAGTGTGGTTAGGCTTTCTCCATTCCAGTAGCTGTTTAACACTGGGGAATGCCATTTTCATGCTTTACACCGGGCATCTTTAATTTTTTTAAAGGCGGTGATGCAAAGTTACTGATGATTCTGTGTGTGTCCCCTGGGCAGAAGCACATGGCAGAGACTCTGCGGGCCCTAAAATTTGGGGCTGGAGCTCGGCAGGTTGAGCGACGACCATCCAGAAGGAGACCTCCCAGCTCCCAGATGCAGAAGCCAGGGTTGGGCCTGGCGGGGTCACCAACTCTTCTTTGAGATGTGCTTCTTGTCATTGCTTTAGGATGTGCGTGCTTCAGAAATAAACAGTGTTCTCTTGGCCTCGAGGAGGCTGTTTGCTCCCTGGGCCTGGAGTGAGCCTCGCCCCAGATCCCCTGAACCTAGAATGATGGGGAGCACCTTCACTCTATGAATATCTCTGACCTGGGGTCTCATAGAGTCAGTTGCTCAAAAAAAACCAAGGTGATAAGGGACAGGCAGGGCAACTATCCCAGCACCAAAGGAGACTAAGCTTTGAGGCCCCCACAATACACTGACATGGTGCTCCCTTCAGAAGTGGAACAGTGTTCTGCCTTCTACCTGCTGAGGAGGGGAGCCAAGACTTCTGTGTTGGTCTGCTCTGTTGTCCACATCACACAAGCAGCCACCATTATCTGCACACCCCACCCAGAGGTCCTTGTCCCCTTTTCCCACTGGGCACCAGGACCTAACAGCAGGCTCTTGTGCTCTAGTCCCTGTGAACACTGCAGAAACACTCCTGGTGGGTGGCTGTCGCTGGCCACGTATGCTCCTGGGACTAGCCACTATGGCAAGCCACTCTGCATTAGGGAACTAGGGACCAGAGGGACTGTGAACGGTGGCTTTCTCTTTCTGGCCCCACACAGGAACACACGAAGGAGCCTGGGGACTTTACCTCAGCCCCCACCTTTCCTTGCTTGCTTCGTTGAACCCTCTTGAGTAGAGGCATGGAGAGAGCCTGGCCTTTAATCATCCCTCTGCTCCCTAAGGATCACGACCTCAGTCTGCAGCTCTGTACAATCTGGTGGTCAGAGATACTTGGCATAGTTCCCCATGTCTGTCCACAGGCCCAGCGGAAAGACAGAAATAGGAATCCTTGTGGGATCCAAGTGGCTTCTCAGGGTCAGCCAATGGTCTTGCCTTCCTGTCTGTGAAGACGCAGGGGCACAGGCCCTGACCTCCATGAAGCCCCAGCTGCCGCACGCACACTAAGGATGAGTTGAACTGGCCTCCGCTGCTCCTGGGAGTATTGAAAACCACAGTCTCTGGGCCAAGGGGACAACTGAGCACAAGGCCTTCTCCCTGAGGACTGGAAGACCCAGCTGGGCTCTCGCTGCTCGAGCCCCAAACATAATGAAAAGCAGCTGTAACAGCAGGCCGTGCTCCTGCAGGAAGGGTGGACATGCGTTTCCAGGTCCAGAGGAGGGCACACCGTGACAGAGCTGAACCCGTCACTCTCCATCCTTAGCCATGCTACCCAGCACATACCCAGCTCTGTCTGGAGCACCTCGGTTCCACGGGTGCCCTGTGGTGAAGAAGACACTGGCAAAGCCAGAGACGTAGGCCCTGCCGAGCATGGGCTCCTGCCGGGAGCCAGCTCTGTGAGCGGCAGTATAAAGGTAAAGACAGGCTGTTTTCCTTCCTTGAGGGCACTTAGGAACCCCAGGGCCAGGTGGCCTGCTTGAGACCAGGCAAGGACATGGAGGATCAGGGTGACCTCACCTGAACTTGAGGGATAGGGATGCCAGTGAAGGGGAGGAACTACCCCTGCTCTCACTCTCCAGGGACATATGTGGTAAGGGGAAACTGAGGCTTCCTGATTCCCCGAGATAGCTTTGTGTCACGGTAGTCACTGTCTATCTGAATTCTTGTTCCTGAATGTGGTGGGTTGCGTGCATGCGTGTGTGTGTGTGTGTGTGGGGCATGTCCTGAAACCTGCCCTGCCCCATGCCTGGCACCTACAACTGGCACAGACCTCCACTAACACTACGGTTTTTGTTCTCAAAGATTTTTCTAATGGAAGATCGTATGCCTCTCAGTCAGGGCTAGTTGACCCCACTTTGTACCAATGGGGCACACCGGTCTTTGGAAGAGCCCGAGCCAGCCCTGGGTGCCCTCTCCTATCCACAATTCCCAATCTGCTCTATACCACACTGCCCAGGGGACAGAATTCTCAGTTCAAACAGCTCCCCTGTGGGAGTCATACCTCAGCCGCCATCCCGGTTGGATGGCACAACTCCACACACTCTGCCTGGGCTCAGGATGCCCAGGGAGGAGAGGCCGAGATGAACAAGTGCCACCCTACCCAGCCAGCCCGGCTTGTGCTCCACTCTGACAAATGTGGGAGTTATAAGGGGCCCAGATGTGGCCCTCACACCAGTGTTGGGCACAACGATCAAGAACTTATGACCAGCAGTGACCTACAAGTCCCCTCTTGTCCAAATAGAGGGACATCAGGCACTTCTTTAGACCCTGGGCAGGAAAAGTCCCGAGAACTCCACGGGTAGATAACCACCACACTCCAGGTCTCCCAGAGCCCATGATAATGGCCCCTGTACCTCTTTGCCTATGGTGAGGAAGTGGAGGAGACCCCCAAACAGCCCTACACCGGTGCCTGGCAACACCGTCATGGCCAGGTGGAGGGAGCCCCCATAGCCTGAGGAGGAGGTAAGGGGTTCTTTTAAAGGAAAAGGATCCTTTGCATCCAATAGTGTCTTGTTTGCATCGGCAGTGGCAGGGGTTTCTGGGTGGGACTGAGCCCCGCACTGCAAGAGAGGCCTCTGGGTTTGGTGCAGCACTTAAAAGAAAGATATGGGACCAGGAACTACAGAGCTGTGATCTAGAAGCCTGGCCAGTGTCTCCACAGTGGTGCAGCCAGCTCTGGGTCATCAGAGCTTAGGCTGGCTTTACAGGCATAGGGCTCCCTCTAATGCCTAGGTCCCACTATGACATCTTCTCTCACAGATAAGACAAGAGCTCAGCCGCTTCAGGGCTAATGTTGTCTCCTGGTTCTCTCAGACCTAGGAGCTTACAGCCCAAGACAGGAAGAACAGGGCCCACCCCTACCTCTAGGGTAAGGTCAGAGCTGGCTCCACCCCTCCTACAGGTGAGCAGGCAAAGGAGAGGCAGTGATATGGTGGGCAGAAAGGGTCGAGGGCTAGGGACTGCCTTGCCCAGACCTGGCCAAAAGCTGGTGATGCTGGATGCTACCAAGCCGCCTTCAAGGCTGGCTGGCACAGACAGGGCTGCTGTGTGGCTCTTGCCTATGCCACAAACTCCTGCAGGGGTGAGTCTTCACCAGGCTAGTCCAGGAAGAGGTGGTTTATGAACTTCTTGCCATTGGGAGGAGCCCTGGCCTCTTGGGGCACCAGCAGCTCCAGCAGTGCACAGCAGCCCCAGGTGTAGCCAGGTGAGGTAGTCAGAAGGTATCAGGAAGATGGGTGCAGATACACTTCGGCCAGGCTGCGGAGGTACTGGTCCCCCCTGCGGTCAGCCTCTGCCTCCCCAACCTACAGAGAGATTTAGCAGTGTGGTAGTTCTCATCCCAACTACTGGTGTTTTTTGTCTGCTACAGTTCCAGGACCCCAGCTCTACCCAGACCGTTCTGATTCTAGCATGGCCAGCCTGTCCTGGACCTGATAGGCCATCCTGATGGTGTGCTGTCTAAGTGCTCATGAAACGCTTCCCTCTAGGCCGCCCCATCCTGTTTCCTTCACCACCCAGCATACTACAGCTCTATATCCCAGCCCACCTTAATCTCCCTGATATACTAGATACTTTAATGGTCCCCCAGGCTGGGCTGTGGGCTCCTATGTGGCTCTGGTGCATTCTAGGAGTTCTTTGGAGGCTCCATGCCACAGTGTAGGACCCCTTTGGGGTCCACACTGGCCCTAGGGGTGCTGTCCAGCTGGTTGCCTTTCTGAACGTGAAGCCTCACTACTTTGAGGATTTCAGGAACGGCTCTGGATGTGGTCACCACACACCAGCCCTGGAAGCACCTGAGATTCCAAGGATGGCCATCTTTCACTTAAGCACACTTGTCCACAGACTGTGTGGGTCCCATCAGCTGACAGCAGCCTCCACAGTGATGCTCAGAGTTATGCTTTTCAGCCATGGTAGGCCGTTGGATCTGCCTGGAGGACCCTGACACACAGTGGAGGTAGGAGGGCGATGCACAGGGTGTGTTGTCCGTGGGGCTCTTGGAAGGGCACCTCCTCGTTTTTAAGTCAGTCCTCCGGAGTTGAGCCTCTAGCTGAGAGCCTCAGGGTGCTTTGGGAGGGTGCAAGCTCCTCTCTTAAACAAGCTGGCTCTACTCCAGGCCTGGACTCTGCTCTGACAGCCCTCCCAGGCTCTCTCCTCCTAGTTTCTAGCTCTGCCTAACTCTCTGTGGGTCCAGTGTCACACTTGCTGGTCAACCATATCCTGGTCTCCTCTTTTTCCCCGGGGTGTTTTGTAGGAGCCTGCAGGAGCCTGCATGCCAGGCCGGGAACATGGAGCCCACGTTGTCCTCGGCCTAGGTTTTACGGGGCCTCTGGTTTAGTCTCTCTGGTGCCTTAGGGTAGTGGGAACTCAAGGTCTTAGGCCCCTGGGGGGGGGGCGCTGATAACAGCCCTTTAGAACCCACATGAGAGGTCAGTGAAAGGTGGAAGTACATGTCCAGCCACTTGAGGGCTCCACACCGCCCCGGACCTGGTGTGCCACTCAGCAAGCCTGCTCACTTAGGCTCTGAGGCTGGAGCAGAGTCACTGCCAAACCCGCTCTTCCCAAGAGCCTGGCTGTACCTCCTGGGCTGCCTATAGGGGGCCTCTCCAGGGTGCAGAGGGCCCAGTTTGGAAATCTAGGTGGGCAGAGGGCGGGAACCATGAGGAGACCTTACCTGGGGCATGGTCTCCGCCCTCTGGGCCCCATGTCCTGATCAGCATGATTCACACTCCTGTGAAGGGCTCTGGAGAGCTGCTGAGAAGAGGCAGAGGAAGAGAAGGAGGATGAGGATGAGGAGAGTGAGCAGGACCAAGAAGAGAACACCGCCCATACTCACTGTTGTGGCCCATCCTGCCCTGGGCTCTTTCCTGCCGTAACTCTGAAATAGGGATCAAATGCTCCTCCTCACAGGACTGTCTGAGATGAGGCCATCTGCATGTATGGACTGTCGGCAAGAAAGACACAGGCTGTCTGTGACTTCACACACACAGGAGCACAGAGTCCCAGATGAGCCCGTGGTGTCTGGGCTCCATCTGACATGTGACATCATGTCCTCCCCAGAGTGGCTCCAGTCAGCCTTAGGAGAGGCAGAGATTGCTGTTCATGGAAGCTGGGAACGGCGCCTTCTCAGTGCCCATCTATACTGAGGCCAGGGAGCAGCCAGTGGCTCACACTTATATGATCTCATACTTGGGCCCATCTGCTGGACTGTAGCCTGTGGAGTCTGGACTCAACATCAGAGGCCAGCTGCCCTTTGCCTGGACAAGACTCTGAGCATGTGACCTCAGACAGTGTCAGTGACCGATCTGCCTGACCCTGAGTGGCTTTGTGTGAGAGACTGTGCAGGCCCGAGTGGCCATTTTAGCCTGCATCCGGGGAGTCGGATGAGCATCCGTCAGCTCGGGCTCTTTGCTACCTGGTCCTATAGCTCACCTCTGCTGTTGGCGCAGGTGTCCTGGCTGCTGAAGCTGCTCCAGGAACTACTGGATGGCGTCTTCCCACAGAGCCTCTCGGTCCCTGTGGGCTCATCCACAGACACCTCACACTCCCTGTGCTGGAAGTTGGGCTTGATGCTCGCTGTGTGGGAGCTGCCATGGCTTCTGGAGCGCAGTGAGAGGAGGGAATGTCTGCTGTCCCTGTCGTCCTCATCGCCCAGGCATTTCCTGCTGTGTGGGTCCAGGTCCAGCTCCAGGGGGTCACTGATGTAGGATTCCCGGTAGCCTTTCTTCTCTGTAGAAAACAACATAGGAGCTGGTGTTAGAGGAAGATGAAGTGCCTCCTGCATTCCCAGAGCCAGTGCTGGTCAGAGTCCCACAACCCGCTGATGCATCAGAGCCTAGGTATGTACAGCAAAGCATCACCCTGTGGGGTGTGTGTGTGTGTGTGTGTGTGTGTGTGTGTGTGTGTGTGTGTGTGTATGAACCCTACATGCCCATGGTGACAGCCAGGCAATCATGAGTGGAACTTGTCACCAGCAGCCTTCCAACATCCTCTTGTGATGGTTCTTCAGGCTGTGACACCTTGTCTCTTAGCCACAGATCCATGCTGAGCGGACCTGGTGCCCTGTCACCCAGGGCAGAACTAGTTGAAAACAGAGCGTATCTGCTGGTTCTGAGGATGCACTGATATGGAATATGCACCCAGCATCCTCATGGGCCTTGTGGAGGCCCAAATTACTCAGGGTCCGAGAACCTGAGCTTGCTTTACCCAGCAGGACTGCATAAGGGGATGATTTGACCATGGGCGTGGTTACCAGGTGTTTGGAAGGGTCTACACTTGGCTGTGCGGTATGCTTTGATCTAGCAAGGGGGTGGTCTTTTGCCCCGCCCCTTGGCATTGTTATAAAAAGCCCTTTTGAATAAATGTCTGGGCCACAGGGTAGTGATCCAGGTCCTCCCGAAGCTATCCTGTGTTTCTGTCTTTCTCCTCTTCCCTATCATTGTATCTAATATTTTCTTAGCCCTCTCTCCTCCTCATAGGAATCCTGAAAAAGGTGGGAGCTGGCCTCCCACAGATGGCCCCTGAACAGGGCCATAGGTTCAGGGACCCCCCCAGGGCCTGCCACCTAACACAGGCACGGAGATCCACTCACTCACGAATCACAAATATGTTCAGGTACACTCATCTCTCTCTCTCTCTCTCTCTCTCTCTCTCTCTCTCTCTCTCTCTCTCTCTCCTCTCTCTCCTCTCTCTCTCTCTCTCTCTCTCTCTCTCTCTCTCTCTCTCTCTCTCTCTCTCTCTCTCCTCTCTCTCTCTCTCCTGCCTTTGCAGTGTGAGGCAAGGCCGGTCTCCTCTTAGTGGAGACTTGGAAAAGGAGAGAACACTGGGACTTTGGGCAGCACCAAGGCTGACCTCCCTTCAGGTTGTGTCTCTGGCTCTTTGCAGGGCTAAGGATGTGAGGAATAAGACACTGTAGAATCATGTGCAGAGTGAAGTGAGGGATGGATCATCCCCACTTTTCATCCAAACAGGGGGGTGGGGAGGGATAGAAGATAATGACTACCAGCAATGATGAATGTAACAGAAGGTGCGGCCTGGCTGCCGAGCCCAGAACAGTCAGCCAGCCTCGTGAGAGAGGGGTCTCAAGGACTGATTCGCTATACCTCAGACCCTGGAGAGGATGTGTGGCCGTCAGCTAGGTGTAGCCCAGACCCAGGTGGATATCATACCCACCTTCTGCCTCCTCCAGCTGTTGTAACCACTGCAGCACGGGCTGCAAGCTGAGGTGGAGCTGGTGGGTGGTGCGAAGCAGTTGCAGCAGGTACCGGGAGCGCCAGGCAGAGCCCGTGTAGAACAGCAGCTTCTGTGTTGCCCACAGCCCTTCTGGCTGGATTTCCAGCTTCTTCCCCTGGACAGACAGGAAGGGCAATGTGACTTTACAGTCCAGAAAACTGCCCCAGCAGCAGGAGAGAGGTACTTTATGTCAGCCATAAGCCCCGACTGAGCCCTGGCCCACTGGTGTAGAGAACTGGTGTTCCTGTAGAAACAGGTCTCTGGTCATTGTGACTCAGTACCATCTGTCCCCAGCCTTGAGAAGGTAGAAGGATCCTGGGACAACCCTCCTATATAGGACCTCCCTGTTCACAAGTCTTAAATCCAGGATTTGCAGGGAACCCTGGTCACTGTCCAGAGCCAGCCTGCTCTCCAGTGGAGATAGCTTTGGGAATAAGTAAGAAGGACAGAAGCTGCAAGGTGAGTGCATCTCTAAGGTACCATGTTCTCTCTCTTTGTTGCTGAGTGGGAGCTCAGAAATTGGTGGTGGCCAGAGCTATACATCTCTCAGAGGCTTAATACCACTGTGGCTAGGCCGCCAGAAATTGCCATGAGGACCAACAGGACTGGGAGATGCCTGGAGGTGGGGAGAGGCCGTAGGGAGCTCCTGCCCCCATTCTGAGAATGAAGCTGTGGGTTCTCTGTCCGTTCTCTGTTCTTAGGGCCCCTGAGTGTTGTGGATGCTCTCCCATTTCAGACACCCACCAGAAATGTCACCTTCGAAATATGTGACCAGGGGAAGTCGAAGAGCAGCTGTGGAGCGTGGTCTGCCTCCTGAAAGACAGTAGCAGAGGAATGTGGGCACCAGAGCACAGGTTGGGACAGCAGAAGATGGAGGAGGGAAGAGAAAGGGAAGGACCCTCACCCGATAGATGTGCACTCCTTTCAGAGTGAGTCCCAGGAGGATGGAAGGGTGGTCTTCCTTCTTTTCCTGAAAGGACACAGGTCAGCGGTTAAGGCTGTGGCCCTGGGGCAGGTGGGAGGAGGTCCGTCCAACAGGCTAGAGGCTCCACAGACCAGGGGCTCTATTTAGGCTCCTCTTGTTGCTTTACATAAGCCCAAGCCACCCTGCAGCCCAACCAGGGCACATGCGTGGAATGCTCCTATAGATATTTGAACTTTGTGAACCTCATAGACAAAAGTTCCACCCTTGGTGCCCCCTGTGGGAGACTGTCCCTGAGAACAGAGGCCATGCTGTGCTCAGGCAGTACAAGAGGGGCAGCCAGAGTGGTCAGGCAAAACAGCCCACTGTTAGACCAGACCAGTCATAATGGAGGCTGAGCAAGCTGGGTTCGACAGAACTTCAAACACCAGAGAAACCCAGCATGCTACCTCTAGGACAGCTACCAAGTAACCCTTCAACTCATCACATGCTAACCAGGTCCTAAGGACAGTCCTGCCTACACTACCCTGGAGTCTTAGTCACACTGACAGCCATGGGGAATATACCCACCCCTGCCCTGGGTTCCTCCCACCCTCCGACACCATGGGGTCAACCTTGTACAGCCTGAAGAAGTGGACAGGAACATCCTCAAGTCGGCAGGCATCCCTGATGAAGCGTAGTGTGGCCTCCTTGGGACTCAGGCCCCGCTGTTCACGGTGCATGGCAGGCACATGCCTGAGGATGTAATCAGCTCCCCTGTTGTTGATAATCTGAGGACAGAGCCCCCAGCTAGCTCAGACCCCAGCCTGCCCTTTCTCTGTGCTGACACCCTCCACCACCCTTGGAGTCAGAGCCAACTTCCTAGCTAGAGCCCATGTTCAGCAGAGTGAGTTGGGCCTTTTGCCTTAGCCTCAGATCCAAAGGTGAGGATGCGATGCCCCTTAATCTTTGGTCCTGGTCCCCTCTCTTATGTCACCCAGGTGCCCACAAGGACCACAGAAACAGCCCTCCTTAGAAATTTGTGAAAGTTCCTTTATCCCCAAAGCCACGGCTCTTGGGAAAACTCTCCAATGAGGAAACCATGGCTGAAATCAAAGGGTTGAGGTTCCAATGAGGGACAGAAGTGTGTGTGGCTGAGGGAAGCTTTCAGCAAGGCTGCCTGGCATTGGAGACAGCTCTGTGAGGCAGATAGGTGAGGCCTAAGGCACAGAGGACAGAAAAGGAGAGGGGCTGGGGGTGGGGCAATGGGGGAGAATGTGGGAGGGACCCACAGTCCCCAGAACCATGCCCAGCATGGCAGCCAGGCTAGGATTTTACATACAAAGAAGTACCCTTGCTCAAGACCTCTCCTTCTAGGATGTAGGTGAGAGGAAACTGAGGCACAGAGAGGCCTAGGTCCTTGGGTTTGTTTGTTTTCACAGAGTCTGGGTGGGTGACACCCTGCGGCTGTTGAGCCGGCTGACGTACGTAGGACTAAGGCAGAGCCTGCTCTGGCCATGGTTTCTACACCACGTTGCCAGCCTGTGCAGTGTTATTGTTGGATAGGTGAGCATCCTTGAACTTGGGCCTCTCTGTTTCCCTGCCCTTGCCCCTCCCTAGCCCCTCATCCTCCCCTTATTCATAGATTGCAGAGTTTTCTCTTGGTGAGCAGACACCACCCTCCCCCATCCCCACCCCATCCCAAGGAGGGCACCACACAGCCTTGCTTACCCACTGTGGGAAGTAGGCGTGTGGCTCGAAGTACTTGCCCACATGGACCGACTCCTGGTGGTTTCCCAGGTCAGCCTGTAACCCACAGGCAGCCAGCAGAAAGTAGGCCTCCTCCCTGTGCATGCACCTGGACCTCAGTACCTGCTCCTTCAGGTGGCAGTAGTAGAGGTACCGGGCCGTCTTGTCACTGGAAGGCAGCGGGGCGGAGGGCTCAGGAAGAGTGGATCCCCCCATTGCGGCCAGGACTGCACCCCCTGCCCTTCCCCCCTGCCCTTCCCAGGCCTGGCTTCCTGGTCCACAGGCCTCTGAGGACGGTTGGTGGTCACTTCCTAGCCTGTTCATACACGTGGGCATCTCTTGTTACAGGGCCCTTAGTGAGACAGGGATGAAGTCAGGGGCTTGAAAGCAGGGACAAGGTCTGTCCCTATGGGTGTAGCCCTCCGGCAGCTGGGGTCCAGGTCCAAGTGGGGCCATTTGAGAGGACTCCTTAGTAAGGGCACAGGGGCAAACCCATGCCACAGACTTGCCTCCCAGTCAGCCAGTCTGCCTGCCAGTACCGTCGGCTAACTCAAAGCAGTACGTACCTCCCGAGAACCCCTCCTGCATCTGCTAATATGGCAAGCAGCCTGGCTGCTCACCACAGTACAGGCCTCCATCGTGTTTTTCCCTGCTGAGATGTCTCTAGAACTTTCCACAAAGCCATGCATTCTCACTCTCTAGAACATTCTTCAGCTAGCTACACATGCCCTCATTCCCTATAGCCTTCTATAGTCACATACCTCGGACTCCAGAACCTTCCACACCCTCATTCACCCTTTCTGGTGCCAACACCAGATCTGCACTTTTCAAAGGGCATCCTAAGGACACCCAAGCCCCGCTGGTAACTTCCCAGAGTTCTGCTTGGAGAATATCTAGTTCTTTGATGATCCCTAAAGAGTTCGCTGTTTCCTGTCATCAGGTACCGAGGCAGCCCATTGATCGGAAAGCAAGAGCCTTCCAGTTCTGCACTCACCCGTCCCAGGAACCTCCCTGCCCAAGCGGACCTGGGGAAACCTGGCAGGAAACACAGCTCCCATTTAAAGCTCAACTCCGAGAGTCACCTACAGCCACCAGATGGAGACACGTGCCTCAGCGAGCAGAGATCACATCCTTGTGATGGGACCTCTCTTTTCCCCTAAGCATGCTGGCATTTGCCCGTCTTGCAGTTACCTGATCGCCCTCCCGTTTTCCACATAGAACTGCACTCTGAAGAAGGTGATGAAGGGCGCCCTGGATACCTTATCCCTCTGTCAGAAGAGTAAAGGAAAAAGCAGGAGCCTAGAAAGGAATCCCAGTGAGGCATGCATGGGGTCGGGGAGGCTTCCACAGGCCTGCCTAGGGACGTCTCACACTTGAGTCTTAGTGGTTGTGACAGTTCATTGTATTGTTTTGTCTTATTTTTTCTTTAAAGGGGAAAACCCAAGTGGGATGTCGTCAAAGGCAGTTGCAAGCATCACACTGAGGGCATGGGACTGGTGATCCACCCACCCTCTTAGGATGTAAGTGGCAGGCCTGTAAGTGGCAAGTATGCCAGAGGACAACTCTTGACAAACAGGTGACCATGGCAGTGACAAAGAGTGGGCCTGACCCAGCACCTGCCCATCCCAAACCCAGGAGAACCTCCTAGTCCCTGGCCACAGTGACGGCCCTGGCTCTTTCCTCTGTCCTATGCTTACTTTGTGCATTTCCGTCTTCCAGTCCCGAGAGAAGTATTTACTGAGTTTTCGCTTCAAATCCAGGAACACATACTCATTGTCTAGAAAAGAGAAGTCCAGGGCAGAGAAGACACTCTCATTCTTCCCCAGAATCCCATCGGGCAAGAGCCGAGCCCGGCTGGAGCAAGTCCGTCTGTTGACGCAGAGCTTTGCACCCAGCTGGACTGACGCAGCTGCCTCAGAGGTTGAG
Source organism: Peromyscus eremicus (assembly GCF_949786415.1). Taxonomy (NCBI): domain Eukaryota; kingdom Metazoa; phylum Chordata; class Mammalia; order Rodentia; family Cricetidae; genus Peromyscus; species Peromyscus eremicus. The sequence continues at coordinate 60,362,944 of NC_081424.1, forward strand.
TACAAGATACTGTGGGTAAGACATGACAGTCTCAGACTGTGGCTATGACGAGCATCTTCCCAGGGCATGGGCTGGTTCTCACTGTGGGGAGAGCATGCTGACCATGTCTGCAGACCTAATCTGCAGGGCTTCCTGTGACCTGTCACCGAAACTGACCAGTGTTAGTGACCCATGCCACCCTTGCTAGCGGGGCTGCTCTGAGAAGGGGGTTCCTGGAGACGCTTTTTGCTAAAGCAAGCTTTCCTATGCTTCTGGAGAAGACCGTGGTCCCTCTCCTGTCTAAGCTGGAAAAGCATAAACAGGTGCCCTGGAGAAGAACGTAGAGCCCCGGGGGCCTCCCTTTGTCATTCTCACAGACTTGGTGCCCAGAACTGAGGTGACTGTCCCTAGAGTAGACTCAAGAGAGAGGGGACCGTCTGGGAGGCACCGAGAAGCAGGTGCCCTGGCATTGTGGATCTGGTGAGGGATACACGATCAGGTCCAGAGTCACGGTTTGCCATTATCAGGCTAGCCACATTTGGTGGTCATCCACTACCACATCCCAGCTCAGCGGCTGCCTGGCAGACACCTGGCTGGGGCTGGTAGAGCCAAAGGCCAGCAGGACACCTGATCCACGGTCCTGGCACTGGGGGCAACAGCTACCCACATCGACAGGAGGCTGGGGGATTAGAAAATGTACAGACAGCAACCACAGGGCAAGACAAAAGAGAGCGCCCACCCTGGAAAGCTGCCTTTCAGAACAAGGGGACTCCCAGTTTTTGCCCAGCCAGCCTTTCCCACATCCAGAAAGGCAGAGTTCTCAATGAATTCTCAGACTCACCGGCAATCAGCACTGTTCCTGCTGTGGGACTAACCCTGCACCCTCCCATCCCCCCGCCCCGGGGCCTCAGTGGGTCTAGTTGGAGATGAGGCTTCATGAAGGAGTCAAGCTGTAGAGAGCTTGTCAGGGGAATCCAAAGGACAAGCACCCTTCCAAACTTGGACTCAGACAGGGAAAGACAGACACAGAGAGACAATGGGAAGGCACAGGGAGGAGGCTGCCACAGGCCGCAGAGAGGCCACAAAGGATCCGGCTGTTATCACATTGACCTCAGACTTCCAGTTTACAAGACCTCTCAGGTCACAAATGTATGTGGCAGGCCAATTAGAACAGTGTTCCTCCACTACCTGGGGGTTCTCCGGAAGTGTTAGGCCTGACTCCATGCCTTTCCCGTGTCCTCAGGGTCCAACCACTCTAGCTCCAAGGACCCAGGACTCTGACCAGATAACTTTCTTATCTGGTCGGCCTGACCTTCCTGTGTTCAAGAAGCAAACTCCTCAGTGTGAAGGAGTTCTCCCTCGGGCAGGAGAATGTGCTGGAAGATGAGTCAGGGTTGAGAAGAAAGGAACTATCCACCAGGAAAAGACACTGAATGTCACCAGGAGCCAGAGGCTGGTTGGCTGTACACTGCGTGGTGTGGACTACCAACCTGGAAAAGAGGCAGAAAATGGACCAGAGCTTCCAGGGTGGGGAGAGGGATGGGAAGACGGAGCCCAGGAGCTGGCACGGTGACACTGCCAGGCGGTACTGTGGGTTTTCTCAAACCCAGGAGCGAGCCTCATGTTGACCACGGACTCTAGGTGACGCTGCTGGGTCCCTGTAAGCTCAGGGACTGTGAAAAATCTCCTGTCCTCTAGAGGATGTGGTTAGGGTAAGTGGAGGAACATGGGGTGTTTTATACTTTCTGTTCAGTTTTGCTATGAAGCTAAAGGTTTTCTAAAAAACAGAGTCCTAGGGCTGGGGATGTAGGTTCTCTGTGGTAGAGTGCTAGCCTCTCTTATGTAAGGCCCTCAGTTCAATCCCTGGAACTGTCAAAATACAATCTTGTCTGCCTCCACGTGACTTGAGCAGTGTGGACAGTGGTCCCCAGGGGGACTCTGGCCCAGAGGTCCATGATTCAGCGAAGGAAAAGCCTGCAGCTTCCTCCCACTTCCAATATCCCAGCATCAGGAGAGGCCTGGATAAACCTCTTTAAATCAGAGCCAGTTGCTAGGGCAGCCCCATGAGGTCATTGGGGATTCTACATAGCCCAGGCAAGCAGGGTCTGCTACACACCCAGGGCTGTATCCCTGTGGGCGAACTGTTTCTCTTACAGGTCCCTTGGGCATGGCAGGCTGAGTACAGGTTCTATGTACAGCCTGACCCAGGAATGTGGCCACATTCCAGATTTAATAAAATGTCTAGCTGGCTGCTTGATGTGACCTGGGGCCCCTGTGGAGGGGAAAGAGCTGGGCCCTGTAGCCAGCAGCTCCCCCAAGGCAAGGGCTGACCCTGCAGTCAACATCACCCTGTAGCCAAGACAGAAACCGGGATGCATCATCACCCTTGACAGCCGCCCTGCTGGGTAGAGCTGCACTGTGGGGCCCTCCATAGAACTCCAGGAGGCCACGTGAACTCCTTAGCATGCTTAGGTCCTGAAATGAGTAGCCTGGGATGGGTAGGTTGAGAAAGAGAAAGTATCCAGTGGGCCAGGGAAGAGGAGATGAGCAGGAGGATGACACAGGAGTAGACACCAGGGGTGGGCAGATGGAGACCTTGTTCATGCAGGGAGGTTGCCTGGCTATGGACCTGTGGAAGATGCCCTCAGACTAGCCTCTAGTGCAGTAAGAGAAATCCTTGTAGCAACACTAGGGGAGACAGAGCCTCCTGAGACCAGCACATCTCAGGATCAACACTGACATTGAGCATGGGTGTGTCTATGTGGTTAGGCCATCTGCCAGATAGCCCTTCCTGGTTGGATAGATTTCATCCAGGCTCCTGAAAACTTACAGAGCCTAAGTAGGCCCGGAAGGGTGGACAGCTGCCACCCACAACTTTTGGGCTCTAGCTACAGCATTGGTATCCTGCCTGTAGACTCCAGACTTATTAGTCTCAGTCTCCTGAGCTCTATCACCTCCCTCTGACCCTCCTCACCTCATATAAATAGATGTTTCTCCTGACTGCATCTCTGGAGAACCCTGTGCAAACAGACTTATCTTCAGGAGGGGTGTATTACTATAGGAAAGAGAAGGAACCGGCTGTATTCCCTGGTTCCAACTACAGGTTCCCCAAGCCAAACGAGGTAATACCCACCCCAGAAGCCTTCCCAATCTCTCTGCAGTGAGAATCACCCTCTTAGCCTGAGGCATGTGTACCTGGGCACAAAGTGAAGGCCTGTTGACTGGGTAAAGTGTCCAGCTCTCCTCCCTTCTCCTCTTAACCTTGATACTTAGTATGAAGGGAAAGACTGCTCAAAGCCAGTTCCAAGTAGATGGAGAAGGCAGCCATAAGCCTGTCTTCAGAAGTTCCAAGAACCAAGTAGAACGGCACAACTCTCTGTCTTTCTCTTCTTACCCTGTCCCAAGCCCTTGCAAGTAGAGGGCTCACACCTTGCTTGTGTGTTTTTTTTTTCTCCCCTGAGGCATCTCACCACGAATTCCAGGATGCCAGAATCTCATGATCTCCTGCCCTGGGCCCCAGGTCCTGGGATCACATGCCTCACCGCCATGCCTAGCCACCCTTTGCTGTTTGCTACATATCTCAGTCTCAAATGTGTGCCCAAATTATAGATCATGAAATAACTAAAGCAAGGAATTCCAGATCACGCTAATAAGAGTCCAGGTCTCCATAGCAAGGGCTCTGGGGACATGTTAGAGGGGTGTCTATCAGTTCAGAACCTGACTGGGAGGAGTGGCACGCTCAGCTCAGCTGGCAGCCTTCTGCTCTCTTCAGGTCCCCAAGTGAGCCCAGAGCATGTCACCCTTGTTCAGAGAGAGTCCTTAGTTCAGCTCAGAGGAAGGGAACCGTAAGTTCTTTCCTTGCCCATGTCCCGACCACTTGTTCCCTGAGTTGGTGAGACATCTGGCATGGAAGGAGATGGATGGTAAGGCTGGTTGGCAGGAGTTGAACCCCTCCCATGAGGAATGTTCCCTGCTGGGAGAAGGCACAGTCTGAGCAAACATTCACTCCCAGTCCCAGCAAGCCCCAGTGTGCTCCCTGGCTTCCTCAGCTGGGGCTACTCCACCTTGCAGGCCCTTCCAGGCCCCTCAACTAGAATAGACCTGGACTTACAACCCATGGCCCCCTGCGACTGCTCCCTGATTTCCCAAGTCCATTTCCTAGGTGTGGCTGCCCAGCTGTCAAAGTCCTAATGTGTGGACAGCTCCTGGTAATGACGTTGAACCTCAGCTAAGAAGACAAAGGTCACAGAACACATGGCCTGGTCTTGGTCCTACCATGGGGCTTTGGCCTTGCACACTAGATACCAGTTACCTGTAGTAACTTGGCATCACATGATCCCAGCCTAACGAACCCTTGGCTTTAAAGTGAATCTCCAGGGAAACTGAATTCTGGGGTTCTCAGGGAGAAGCGCCCCACCTCTCCCAGGCAGTGCCCCACTGACTAGCACAGGGCTACCCACCGCAGTTGCTGGAGTCTCCTTCTGTGGGGATTCTACCTAGCACTCCCTAGGGCTTCGCCTTCATCACTTCATCATCCCACCTGCTGTTCTAGGGCCCAAGAGAAGCAGGCCTCAGGGACCTGCAGGCAGGACACAGGACAAGTCCCAGCTGCCTTCTCTAGAGCAGCACCCTGGAAAGGCCTTTAGACCAAGGATCATCTCCCCTAAGAGGAGCTTCACACACAGTGGCCATCACAGCCCACGGGAAAGGGAGCTTTGCGACTTTTCTGCACCAATAAAAATAGCAGTGTCACCGGGCGGTGGTGGCACACGCCTTTAATCTCAGCACTCGGGAGGCAGAGGCAGGCGGATCTCTGTGAGTTCGAGGCCAGCCTGGTCTACAAAGTGAGTTCCAGGAAGGGCGCAAAGCTACACAGAGAAACCCTGTCTCGGAAAAAGAAAGAAAGAAAGAAAGAAAGAAAGAAAGAAAGAAAGAAAGAAAGAAAGAAAGAAAGAAAGAAAGAAAGAAAAATAGCAGTGTCAGTGCAGAGACTGAATACAGAGACCAGGACACAGCAGGCAGATCTGCATAGAGCTGCTTCCACAGAGAGTGTGATGTAGTTGGGGGATGCCGCCCCCTGCTCAGACACGCCACTTCCATACTGCCTTCCATGGCCAGCTACTGGCCGGGCCTGCCTAAGCTCCCCATTTCTCCTGTCCCTTCTCTGCTGGGTTGGAGCTCCTTGGTCTCCTGTCCAACTTGGTTCTTATATTCACGAGCATGTGAATGTACAGGTGTGCGGGGTGAACACATGCTTAAGCATGAGTGAGTGTGCCTGTGTGTTGATGTATGGACATGCACTATGTGCATAATTATTCACATATGTTCAGCAGGAAAGTATGGGCATGTGTGTTTGAATGTGTATGGTAACTGCGTGTGAATGAATGTGTGAGGGAGTCCGTGGTTGAACTGTATGTGTATGAGAATATATGGCATGTGGTATGTATATAGTGCGTGATGGGTGCTTGTGTTATGTGTGTGGTCTATATTTATGTGCACGTTTGTGATGTGTGAGTGTGTGTGTGTGTGTATACACATATGCTCTATACTTGTGTGAGTAGTATATACATTTTGTGGTGTATATGTACAAGTATTTGTGCATGTGTGTACATAATCTGGACATGATGGCCCAGCTGCCTGTTAGCCTTATTGGTGTATCTGTGGGCAGGGTCTGTGGCAAGGCAGATACACCCGAATTCCAAGGATCCCCTTTTCTTGCCCCTGGGTAGCCTGTGCTGGGGTTGCCAAGCAACGCTTACTTCTGATTATGCTGAGGCCAAAAAAGTGGGCTTCTCGAATATGTGCCATGTCACACACCTGCTGGAAGAGCTCTTGTCCTGTGGCTGTGACCTGGAATAGAGGGAGGGCTTAAGACACACGCAGAACTTCCCCGTAAGACCCCTGGATGGCAGGGATACTGGGTCAGAGGGGAGCAGTGTCATCTGCTCAGGCAGGGGATGGAGCCAGGGACCATGGCCTGGGCCCCTCAGTTGTTTCCAAAGCACAAATTTAAACATTGCTCTCCCAGAAGAACAGCCTTGGGAGTGGACCTTGTTGTAGCATTTGCTGGCTTCCAGGTAGAGGTGAGGGCCCTCATGCAGTAGCACGCCCCTCCCTGTCCCCGGGGCTGAAGAGCCTAACTGAGGATGACACAATTCTGTACCCACAGCCTGGATCGCAGTAAGCATGAAGGAAAGCTAGGGAAGAAACTGTGTGGCCCAGGGAGGAGGGTGTGCCCGTGACACTGCATCCTTCCTGACAGTGGAGATGACTCAGAGAGCAGACTCAAGAAGGCAGCAGCTAGAGATCTGTCAATGTGGCAGGGGCAAAGGGCAAGAGGATGGAAAAGTCACACGCAGAACCCTCTGGGGCCACCATGTTCTCTCATATGTGGTCACCATCATAGAGAATGGGAGACACAGGGTACTTAGAGGTCGGGCAGGTCTCACATAATAAACTCAGCCTGCAGAGGCTCCAGACACCATGAGGGACCGGGAAGCCCATGATACTGGATACAGAGTGGGCACCAAGCAGCCCAGCACCCTGTTAGATGTTAGACTCCAGGTGAATGGTCAGGTTGGTGCTTACTATGCTACAGTGGGTACTTCATCATGAAGTGGAGGTCCCATGCACTCTTGTACCTGGAGCTTCTGATACACGCCCCTGCTGTCACTGTTCCCTCTAGACACACAGCCTCCGTGGTCCACCCCACAACCCTCTGGACACACGGCTCCTGCTGTCCCCCACCCCTCAAGATGCAAAGTCTCCATGGCCTGGCCTGGTCCTGATGGACCCATGCATGGCCCCTGCTCTCCCCGCTTGTCCTGCCCATCCCTCTGGATGCAGAACCCCGCTGCTTCTCCACTTACCTCCACTGACAGCCGCAGTTGTTCCCAGGTGGGCAGTAACACTAGGATGTCCCTGAGCTCTGAGCTCATCTCAGAGTCTCAGGTATTGGTTTCTGTGGGGGAAGTACACAAGGGCTCTCTCAGAACCAGGCTTTGTCCACTGCTTCCCGCAGAAGACAGTGAGCTAGGGACTGGATAGTCCTGAGCCTCCCACTCGGTGGCACCAGTATGCCAGTTCTCCCATGTCCTCCCCGGTTGTCAGTGCAGGGGGGGTGCTGTCACCTCCTGTACGCAGCTGCACTGTCTCTGCTGGCCCTGTCCAGACACTGTCTGGGAAAGACCGGGAACCCAGTGGCTGAGCAGGGACAAAGGTCAGGGCTGTCATTCTGGGTGTGTGGAGGCTGCAGGAATGCAGACAAGCAATGGCACCACTCCCAGGCAAGATGCAAGGCCGGGAGTACTGTGTGTCCCGGCAGGAGGTGATGGAGCCCTGACTCCCATGAGATGCCCCTTCAGCTCCTCAGAGGATGGGCAGGACCATACACAGGCCAGAACCGTAGCATCCTTTTCCTCGGGAGCAAGTGGTGAAGGCCAAGAAGTAGGCCATGCAGTTCACAGTGAATGGACACTAAGAAGTCACAGCTATGTGACTGAGCAAGACATCTGCCACCAGCCAGGAGGGGCAGGCACCTGGGAATACTAAGGATCAGCACTCAGCAGGGGGCAGGTCATTCAGGTATAGAGGTCTTTCCTGTCTTACTTGGGGACAGCATTAAAGAAGTCCTGCTTCAGAATCCAAGAGAAATAGTTTGACACACAGCAGGCTCTGAACAGGCAGGGTCCAGGCCAGGAACTTAGAGTCTAGCTGGGAGAGCCTGGCACAGCTTGGGGGTAGCTCAGACCCTGCTGCCAACCCTCTCCGCTCAGGCTGGGGACTTACTCCCTGCTACACCATGGATGCTTGTGGCTAGCTCTCTTCCCCATCAGGTAAAGTCAATGTCCATCACACTGAGATAATGGAAAACATCCCCTAGAACACAGATCCAGGCTCTCAACACTATACCACTATTCCACTGTGTTCCCAGAACCTGTTCCCTGTCTGAGCAGGAGTCACCCCGAAGGCAGGCATCAGTTCCAACACAGCAGTGAAGTACAGCTGGTTACTCTTCCAACTGTGTCTGCAGCCAGGAGGGGACCATTGGCAGCACCTCCACCATGTGCAGCACCCAGGGGTCCTGAGAGGGCAGCAGGAGTCATCCCGGAGCCAGAGTCGGATGCAGTGGCCAGTACTGGGCCAGGCAGAGTGCTGGTCTGCAGTCAGGGGCCCTGTGGCTGATGCACTACAGGGTAACACTTGGCAAGCGGGTCACACACATCTCCAGATTCATGTTACTACCGATACATGTGATAGATTTTCTAAAACAGGTAGTCTCTGGTGGCTCATAACCCAGGACTCACAGGCTGTCCAGTACCAAGGGCCATAGCAGCAGCATGCCTGGGAAGTGACAGGTTCACAGAGAATGCACCAGTTCCTGAAGATGCCCCGAAGCTCCCAGCCAGGCAGCTGTAATGCTCTACAGCGACTGAGCCTAGCCAACCCCGGTTACCCTGTACAACAACACCCCGAGGACCACAGGCAGGGACCATGGTCCTCTAGCTCTGCAAAAGGCGACAGCTTTGTGTCTTGATGAAACAGAAATGTGACTAGGCCCCAAGTGGGCACCGCTCCTCAGCACCACCTCTCAGTCTCTGCGGGGATCTGGTTCCAAGTCCAGGAAGCTAAGATCCACAGATGCTCAGGTCCATTACACAAAATCATAGCTTGTCTGTGATGTCCCTGCTCCTGTGAGCTCCTCTGGGTGGCTGGTAACATCAAAGTACACACTATGAACATACTTGTCGTGCTGCACGTTTGGGGGAATAGTGAGGGAAAGGGCATGTGCCCAGGGCATGTAGTATTTTTCTTCAAATATTTTGCATGCGCATATGTGTGTATATGTGGGGGTGGTGCGTATATTGATGTGGGTATATGGGGGTGGAGCCTAGTGTGTGTGTGTGTGTGTGTGTGTGTGTGTGTGTGTATGCATGTGCATGTGTGTGGGAAAGTTAGAGCTTGGCATTGGCTGTCCTCCATCACTCTCCACCTCGTTTTGTGAGACAAGGTCTCTTCACTGAACCCAGACCTCATAGATTCAGCTAGACTGGTTTGCCAGCAAGCTCCAGGAATCCTCGTGTCCCTGTCCCCAACCCCGGTGCTGGGATAACGGGCATGGGTTGCACCTGGATTTTTATATACATTCTGGGAGATCAGACTCAAGTCCTTGTGTTTGAGTATCAAGCACTTTACTGACGGAACCGTCTCCTCCGCTCCACTTAAATATCTGTTACTGGAATTTGGTCGGATCTGCAGTTGTAACGCCTATACATGTGGGTGCCAACCCCATGTGACATATTCTGGTTTAGGCTGATCAAGGTGGAGGCACTGGGCTGACTCAGGCTGTGACTTCACACTGCATAGGAGCACAAGGAAGAAAGGAAGCTACTTGCTCAGCTTCTCTCAGGACCCTGGTTCTCTTCAGCCCAGTCCTCCCTTCTCCTGGGCACTTATCTTCTCTCTTCTACCTAGCCTGCCAAGAATGTTCCAGAACCAAAGCTTTGTGGAGATCGACACATAAAAAAGACAGTCTTCAGAGCCAAAGCAGGAGGAACCTTCAGCAATAAAGAGGAACAGAGCACTAACAAGGTGAAATCAGAAACTGGGGTGCTGCCTGCTGATTCTACCCACGAGAAGTCCAGGCAAGGTGAGGTGCCCGGATGGGTGTGCGACTGCCCGTGGAGGGGGCTGAGGTGGGCAGGCTCAGTTTGGAGTTACCCACGCTGTATCAGACGGTGGTAAAACTCCTAAACTTACTAAGATTTGTGAAATTGTTTGTTTTAAAGGAAAGCAATGTTACAGTATGTAAATTATACAGGAGACTGACATAGCCTGACCCCACATGCACCTTTGTGCCTGCATGTGTCTGTATGTGAATGCCCAGAGCAAGCATACACTAATTGGGAATGTACATACCTACACACTGGTCCTCTCTAGCCTCTTGGTAGGAGGCCCTGAAGAGCTCAGACAGGTTCACCCAGTAGAAAAAGTGGCTCCCATGAGGAGCCTGAGCATACTCATCCAAGGGAAGAGCATCCGTAGGGGTCATTCTGTGCTGATGCCACAGTGTGTGTGTTTCATCTCCCTGTCACCTCTCAGCTGTAGTCACATCACAGAGCCTGACGCCCAGGGGAGAGGGGGCTTCCTCGGGCTCAAGCCTGCCGTCCCCCAAGCATGGGCTACCCTTCTCTTCCTAAATGCCTTTAGTGGTAGGTGCTGGGTCAAGACATAGACTGGGTTTGGGATGGCTCATGAGGTCTGTGGGACAGGAGTATGGAATGAGTTGACTTGTGTGTGGGACACAGCACAGGGGACCCATGGGTGGCATGGGAGTCTCTGGAGATCCTGCCCCACTGCCTCTATGGTCGCTCCCCTAGAGATTATGCTACTGGGCCATGCTCTCTAGCAGGGGGCGGAGGTGTTTGAATCAGGAACCTTTCAAAGTTCTATCCAGGAATGCCATGCATCACCCTGGCTACTTTTGAACTGTCCATCAAAACATAGGTACAGAGGGCCAGCTTAGGGGCATGAGTGCCAGCGTCTAGACAGGCTCTGCATGTTCCTTAGCTTCTTGTGTCTCCATGGGAAGCTTCTTCCCTCCATGCCCAGTGCACTCTGATAGTCCCACCAGTCCTTCAAGTGATGGAGAAAGACCTCGTGCAGGGAAAGCCCTGGCTCAGAGCCGGGGCAGGAAAGGTCAGGTCTACCCTGTTACTGGGCTCAGGACTGCTTGAGCCCTGGAGCCTGCAACGCCACCTCCTGTCACTGTTGCCAGATCTCCTGGTTTGGACACAAAGGACCCTGGGATGCACCAGGTCAGTTCTGTGTACCATTCCCCAGTGTGGCCGGCTTCCTAATCACTTGTAAAGAAGCCAGAGCTGGGGGAAGAATGCAGGGTGGGAAGCATGGAGCAGCTCATTCCAGCTTGGCCACTGGGGTGCCCTCCCTAAGTGCCCTCCTCAGCTCTGGACTTTACTCGGTCAGCTCAGAGAGCAGATTCTTAGTGTTCTCTGCATCCAGTTATGAGTGTAAACATTGCTTGCCTTGAGCCACGGAGCGCTGCAAACAGAAGGAATAACACACCGTGAGCCCACTCCTCTTACGGCTGCTTGACTCTGATGGCCAGAGGGGAGAGCTGCAGGAGCTTGCAGACAGACAGACCTCTCCGAGGGACTCCATTTGCTGCCTGCAAGGCACATGCTTCCAACTCTGTCAGACCTGAGTTTTCGGACAAGGTATGTCGAATAGTGTGGCCGTTGACCATTCTTTCAAATACACATGCTGCCTAAACAGGTATCCACCTGTCCACAGTGTCCCACTTACAGAAGGCTGCCTGCTATTCCCTCTGCTCTTCATCCTCGGAATTTGGGGTTATAGTTTAGGAGAAAGGTATATTTTATACAGTTAACACATTTGGGGCCACGGCTGCCTAGCTCCAGGGTTGGGGGGTAGAGATAGGTTTCCAGCCTGAAGGCTGGTGCTGCTTGGGGACTTGAGGTGGGCTCCTTTGCCTGGCAGAGGATGCTGGGGTCTCTAGGTCTCATGCATTTATCCCTCAGCTGTAGACATGAGGGACTCAGTTTGGGCCCCAGTCCCGAGACACAGTCATTTGTGGGCCCTGATGTTGCTTTTAGAAAAATTCTTTGTGTGTCACACATTCAGGTTCCTCCTGATGACTAGTCTTGGGCAGGCAGCTGGGGAGGTATCCTCTGGAGCATGGGTTAACAGGTCTACCAGGTCTACTGACTGGCGTCAGCTATGCTGGGCAGACTTCTGCTCATGTGTTGTGACGATGTCCCTAAGCCTCCCTCCAGGGAGAGAGGATGTCTTTAGGGGAAAGCAGTTCAGGATCACTGAAAGCAGCTTAGCCTCTCAGAAGAGCCTGAAGCCCTTGGCAGAGATGCAAGAGGCTAGTGGCAAGAGACACACACCACTGGGGGTTACAGTCATGTTGGTCTTTAGCCAATCACCCTCATGAGAGTCCTCTGGGTTCTCTGCTCTCCCTCCCCAGCCTGGGTAAGCACATTCTGCTGTTTACTTTCCAAGCACATCCCACACCCCCAGCATGCACTTGGCCTCTCATTACATCACATTAACACACAATTTAATTACGTACTTGTCTTCCCCCCCTTGTTCAGCACCGAGAGCCTCACAGCTGGGAGATGTTCTGCAGTGCCAACCCCATCTCTTGAGTATGGTGTTCACCTTATTGCTCATTGTACACTGGTGTGCACTCAACACTGTGGGAGCCCACCCCAGCAGCAGGCAGAAACACTCTACATCAAGGGACTTAATCCTGGGCCACTATAAATTGTGCCATTAGATTGTTTGGCCATTTTTACCTCTTAAAATAATCCCACCTATGATCTCAGGTGATCTGTCCAAGTAAAACCTGACAAGCAGGTGTGGTAGTGCACGCCTAGCACCCCAGCTCTTTGGAAGCAGATACAAGAAGATTGTAAGTTCAAAAGTCAGCCTGAGCAACAGTGTGAGACCCTGCATCCCACCTCAGGGAGAGGGAGAAAGAGAGAGAGAGAGAGAGAGAGAGAGAGAGACAGAGACAGAGACAGAGACAGAGAGGGAAAAAAAGAAAATGTATTCCATGCCATTAACATCCAAAGTCTGATGCCCTGGCTGGGGACTGAGGGTCTTCTCTGTGGCACAGACTGAAAGAGGTGAGACAGCAAAGAGTGGAGTTGGGGATTTAGCTCAGTGGTAGAGCACTTGCCTAGCAAGTGTAAGGCCCTGGGTTCGAACCTCAGCTAGGGGGTGGGGGTGTGGGAGTGAGGAGACAGCAAAAAGTTCACACTTCAGGATGGCTCCTCCCCCTCCCCTGGGTTTGCCTAGTCCCTCATTACATCATCTGCCAAGCTTGCTGCTGCCCTGCTGCTCCTGCCCTGTTGCTATGGGGACCTTAGGTTCCTAGCCAGAGGTTCCAGGGCAGAGCCCAGCCTGGGAAAGGACCCATGAAAGCTTCAGGATGTAGAAAGGAACACTTCCCCCAAAACAAAGGTGAGAGCAAGCTTTGCCAACATGTGGATTTCACTTCCTGGTTGGACTCAGGCTGGCATGAAGGACGTCTGATGTCACAGCCTTGGAACTTTGTTTCTGAGCAGTATGCACCCAGGAGTGTCTAGTCAACAATGCTCTACATGATGTTTTCTATCCCACTACACTCTATTTAAGCTTCCCTTTAGCATGCCATCTTTTCTTGGGCTGTTTTCCTAGAGATGGATTCTTGCGACAGTTATCTTTGAACTTTAGCACCAGTCTTTCCAAATGTACCAACGTGTGTTTCCCCACCACCTGGGCATCCGTCACTGAGTGACACATGTCCTGGTTGGGTTTTGTTTTTCAACTGGACGAAACACTGGTAAGAGGAGCTTCACTTGAGAAAACGCCTCCATCAGGCTGGCCTGTAGGTAAGTCTGTAGGAATCCTCTCGATTAATGATTGATGGAGGAGGGCCTGGCCCACTGAGTCGGTGCCACCCTGGGCAGATGGACCTAATGGTGTAATTAGGCCTATGAGTCTGTGGAGAGCAGGTAAGCAGCACTCCTCTCCAGGCTGTGCTTCAGTTCTTACAATCAGGTCCTACCTTGACTTCCCTTCATGATGGACTAAAACTGCAAGCCAAAATGACCCCTTTCTTCTCCAAGCTGCTTTTGGTTGCTGTGGGATAATGCTCTTGTACACTGGTTTGATAAAACACTGATTGGCCAGTAGCCAGGCAGGAAGCGCAGGCGGAGTGAGCAGATGAGAATGCTGGGAAGAGGAAGAGCAGAGTCAGGAGTCGCCAGCCAGGCACAGAGGAAGCAAGATGTGAAGGCAGAACTGTGAAAAGGTACCAAGCCACGTGGCTAAACATAAGTAAGAATTACGGGTTAATTTAGGGGTAAGAGTTAGTAATAAGCCTGAGCTAATGGCCGAGCAGTTATATAAACCTTTGAGTGATTATTTTGTAACTGGCTGTGGGACTGTGGGGTTGGGCAGGACTAGAGAAAACTTCTGACTACATTTGGTCATAGAATTTATTACAGGAATAGAAACCTAACTAGAACCACATATAGTAATGGACACATAATTTTCACACACCAGCATTAACCATATTACATATAATTTTATGTATGCAATAACAATAGCTATTGACTTATAGTAGAGCCTGGCATTTTGATCTTGGTGGTGTTTCCCTTTCAACTGCAGTCCTTTCTGGGAAGACCTTCTCACTGACAAGATTCCTCAGCGTGGGCTGCCTGCCCCCTCTCCAACACGTCAAGGGAATCAGTGGTCTGTGTCTCCAAGGTCACAGCCTGAAGTGAGGTCTTTGTCAGAGCATTGTTCTGTCCCGTGGGCGAGTGTTGGCTGAAGTTCCTGTCAGGCACACTGAGGGTGAGGCCTATGTGGACACTCAGACTTCTTCCAGCACAGAGACAATGTCTTCTGCTTATAAATATATACATCTAGGAGCTGCCTAGTAGCTTAGGTCCTGTGCCCATGTCCTGTGGCTCCAAACAACCCCATCTGCGAGGAACTTGTTCACTCCTGGCACAATGAAGAGGCATTTTAGAGTCGGTATTCACCAGCCTGTGGTGGATACAACAGGAATCTGCCCTTGAGGAGCAGAATCACTCCTTGGGATGCTGAAGTCTATGTGTCTACGAGAAACACCTGGTCAAGGGAGGTGCACCAACTGTTGGTGGCTGGCTTCCTGGCCCCTCATGTGGCAGTCCTCTCCACCATCTCCAGCAATCTGCACTGTCTCTCAGCACCCCCACTGTCCAAGCACCTCATGTTCCAGCACCCCACTGTCCAAGCACCTCATGTCCCAGTACCCCACCGTCCCAGCACCCCACCGTCCCAGCACCCCACCATCCCAGCACCCCACCGTCCCAGCACCCCACCGTCCCAGCACCCCACCGTCCCAGCACCCCACCGTCCCAGCACCCCACCGTCCCAGCACCCCACCGTCCCAGCACCCCACTGTCCCGCACCCCACTGTCCCAGCACCCCACTGTCCCAGCACCCCACTGTCCCAGCACCCCACTGTCCCAGCACTCCACGGTCTCAGCACCTCGATGGCAGGGGTTGATGGTCTCAAGTCATCTGAGCACATGCTTAGATAAGGCATGTTGCAGTCATCAGCTTGGAGAGGCTGTTCCTCATCAGGAACACAGTATGCTTGCCTTTTCTTCCAGCTCCAGCTCCCAGGGAACAGTTTAGTCCTAGGAATATCCATGTGTCTTCTAGGAATATTGGTGTTCAGGTAAACCGAACATTTTCCTAATCAGATGGCGTCTGGCTCCAGGAGTAGTCAGTCAGCGATTCCCACAGGGGTAGGGAAGCCAGGGGGTCAGCTGCTGCTGCTGCTGTGTCTTTTCTTGGACCATGTGTCTGAAATCACCTCCTGTTTCTACTCAGGACCAGACAGAATTTCCAGATGACACCGTGAAAGAGACAAGATAATTTGTTCTGGACAAAAGAAATAATGAAGTAGATTTAATTACTTCTTAGAATGCTGCCTTGGGTTTTGACTTGCCTTACTATGTCATGTCTTCTTTTTCTACTTTCCAGTTGAACTCTTTGAAAGAATTCTTTTATAAATGCTTTCTATAAAAATCTGTGCATCACTAGGTCTTAGGAACAAAGGGATAATCAGTATGTGAAAGACTGTGCATGCATGCAGGAGGACTGACTGTCTTCAACAACCAGCACACTCTCTGTACTAGGACGCTTAGTTGATGGCGTTGTTGGTTATTGGTTTTGAGGCTTATGGAGTGTGATGTTGCTTTTGAAAACTTGAGACTCTGTTCTGCAGCTCTTGTGACTGACGGCCGCATGTGCTGGGCTGGTAGCCCCTGGGAGAGTCCCTGAGACCACAGTCCTCCAGTCCTCTTTGGGAGCTGTTGGCTTTGGGAGGAGATGGAGTCCAGGTGAAGAGATGGGGTCATCGAGAGAACCTTCTAGAGTGGGGTCCGCATCAGTGGTACTGAGTCCATGCTGGGAAGAGGAGGAATACAGAGAGGGGAAGGTTGAGGTAGGAAAGGATGCAAGCACTTAGAGAAGGTGGGAATTGCGCTAAAGAGTGACAGGAAAATGGAAGTCAGCAATGGAGGCGGGACCAGCTCGGAGCAGACAGGAAGGATGAAGCACAAGGGTATCTGGGCCATGCCTGCTGCTTCTTCTCCAGACGCCCTCCTTGTGCCTCATTTTTGAGGGGAGACGCTGTTCTGACCCCGACGAGGTTTCTTCTTTGATGGACAGCAGCAACACAGTCTTGTCATGGCATTTCCTATCCTCCTTTTCCATGCCCTCAAGCCTCTGCGCTGGCCCCGGCTGTGGGTGGACTTGCCCCCTGCTGAGGCGCTGTGGGAGCATGAGCTGTCTTCTGTGTCCTCACTGATGCTGCTCTTTGAGTAAATGCAGGGAGCACTCCTGGCATGATGGTGGACTTGGTCCAGTGTGGGTGTCCTCTGGAGTGGCCTGCAGAGAGGAAGAGCCGGCCCGGTGGCATTTCTGGCCCCTCTTTGACCTGCCTGCTGGCCATAGGCAGACACCTGACCGTTAGTGGATGACCCTCTGAGCAGTGTGCCAAGGGCGGGCTCACTTCCCCTCCTCCTTGGTGCTAGAGGGAAAGCAGCAGGATCCTCTAGGGAAGGGAATGGCGTCGCCCCCGGGTTCGTGGCCTGGGCACATGTTGTGCAGCCACACCCCCGGAGAGCCTGCCCTTGCAGTAAGCAATAGGATGCCATGGTCTGGTCGAATTTCCTCTGGTGTAATGAATCTTTGATATCCTGGGCTTGGAACCCAATCTGTTCCATGGCTTTCACAATTGCAGGGTCAGGCAGGCTGGGGACCATTTCCTCACAGTCATTTGGTAAAGCCTCCGTGTCTTCCCTGAGCCAGGGGTGTGTTTTCACTTCATCCACTGTTGGCCTACGCCTGGGGTTGACGGTCATTAAGAGGCTAAGCAGGTCCTGGAGATCTTCTGACAGGCCCAGGGGGACAGTATACTTCCCTGACACAACCTGCCTCCGCAGCTCCGGGATATTGACAGCACCAAATGGGACCTTACCGACTACCATGAAATATAAGACTACTCCCAAGGTCCATATGTCGACCTTGGGTCCATCATAAAGTCTGCCGAGGAAGAGTTCAGGGGCACCAAAGGAGTAGGCGCCACAGTGCCGGCTTAGCCTTTGCCCAGGCTTGACTTGGGTGCCGAGACCAAAGTCGATGATTTTGACTTTTCCCTTCTCATCCAGCATGATATTGTCTGGTTTCAGGTCCCTGTGAATTATACCTTGGTCATGGCAATAGCTCACACCTGCTATTATTTGCCTGAAGATCCCCCGGGCCTCATGTTCCGGCAGGTGGCCAGCCTTCCGGACATATTGATAAAGCTGTTGGCCCTCAGCCAGCTCCATGATGAGGTATGTTCTCTTCTCGGACTCAATCACTTGGATAAGTGAGATGATGTTGGGGTGGTTGGTTATCATCATTATTTCTACCTCCGACCTGATTGGCTGGCACCACTTCTTCTTTTGAAGTACTTTGACAGCCACGGGGGTACCTGTGAGGCGGTGGTGGGCCAGCTGGACCTTGGCATTGCTCCCGTGGCCGATGGTCCTCAGGATTCTGTATTGAGACTGGAAGCTTTCCTCTTCAAAGATGCTGGACACGGGGCTGGGGTCTGGTGACTCCTCCTCACTAGGTGAAGGCATTGTAGCTAAAAATCGCTGCAAATGTCACCTAAAAACAAACAAATAAAAGAAAATGAGGATGAAATATAGGATAGTAAAATCTAGAAAAATAAAGTAAGAATAATGAAAAAGGTGTGAGAAAATAAAATCTAAAACTAAAATGAAATCTAAAGGACTCTCTACTTGGGATGTCCAGTGACCATGCGGCGCTGGGACTCAGGTAAGTAATGTTCATTCTAGTTCCTTCTGGTTCTCCATTACAGCATTTCCAGTCTCATCCCCAGCTCTGTAGCAAACTGCTTGCACATGCCTCTCTCCTCCTACTCTACCTCTATTCCCTGGGAACTCCACTAAACCTTGCTGTGGACCCAGCTTTACCCCTTCTAGTGAATCTTATCAGTCCCTGCCTCATACCTAGAAACACCTTCTACCTGGGACACCACCACCGTCACCACCAACCCCTGCTCCAGTGGCTTCATCTGGCAGGGATTCTGGTAGGTGAATCACATTATACTTCCCATTCTCCAGTATGGTCTCTGCATTCTCACAGCCTAGTAACATGCTGGGATTAAAGGCATGCGCCACCACTGCCCGGCTGCCTAATTCTTTTTATAAGGCCACAATAACTCTGATACCTAAACCACACAAAGACTCAACATCAAAAGAAAATTACAGACCAATTTCCCTTATGAACATATATGCAAAAAACTCAATAAAATATTTACAAACCAAATCCAATAATACATCAAAAAGATTATCCACCATGATCAAGTAGACTTCATCCCAGAGATGCAGGGATGGTTCAACACGCATAAATCGATAAAAGTAATCTACCACATAAACAGATTGAAAGACAAAAATCACATGATCATTTCAATAAATGTAGAAAAGGCCTTTGACAAAACCTAACACCCCTTCATGATGAAAGTCCTGGAGAGACTAGGGATACAAGGGACATACCTCAACACTATAAAGGCAGTTTACAGCAAGCTACATGAAGAAAAAAATCAAAGCATTCTCACTAAAGCCAGGAACAAAACAAGATGTCCGCTATTTCTATACCCATTCGACATATTACTAGGACACTTAGCTAGAGTGATAAGACAAATGAAGGAGATCAAGGGGATACAAAGAGGAAGAGAAGGAGTCAAAGTGTCTTATCTTGCAGATAATATGATTTTATACGTGAAAGACCCTAAAAATTCCACCAGGAAATTCCTACAGCTCATAAAATGCTTTCAGCAAAGTAGCAGGATACAAAATTATCACACAAAAATCAGTTAGCCTTTCTATATACAAATAACAAACTGAGAAAGAAATCAGGAAAACACTACCTTTCACAATAGCCTCAAAAATATTATTGGGATAACTAACCAAGCAAGGAAAGACTTGTATAATAAAAAAAACTTTAAGATAGTAAAGAAATTGAAAAAGATATCAGAAGATGGAAAGATCTCCCATGCTCATGGATCAGTAGGATTAATATAGTGAAAATGGCCAGCCTATCAAAAGCAATCTACAGATTCAACACATTCTCCATCAAAATTCCAACACAATTCTTCACAGAAATGGAAAGGATAATTTTCAGCTTCATCTGGAAACACAAAAAAAACTAGGATCACTACAAATTCTGATTAATAAAAGAATTTCTGGAGGTATTACAATCCTTGATTTCAAGTTGTACTACAGAGTTATAATAGCATGGTATTGGCATAAAAACAGGCACGTTGATCAATGGAATCAAATCAAAGACCCAAACATCAGTCCACACACCTATGGACACGTGATTTTTGACAAAGAAGCCAGAAATACATACTGGCAAAAAAACAGCATCTTCAAGAAATGGTGCTGATCAAACTGGATAGTCTGCATGTAGAAGAATGCAAATAGATTTGTATTTATCACCCTTCACAAAACAACTCCAAATGATCAATGGACCTCAACACAAGGCCAAATCCCCTGAATCTAATAGAAGAGAAAGTGGGGAATAGTCTTGAACTCATTGGCACAGGAAAAGACTTCTGAACAGAACACTGATAGCACAGGCACTAAGACCAACAATTAATACATGGGCCCTCATGTAACTGAAAAGCTTCTGTATTGCAAAGGATAGAATTAGGACATATGTAGCATGCTACAGAATGGGGAAAGACCTTTACACATCCAATAGAAAGTTAATATCTAAAATGTATAAATAACTGGACATTAAGAAAGCAAATAATTCAAAATGGGTTATGGAATTAAACAGAGTTCTCAAAAGATCAAACACAAATGGCTGAGAAACACTTAAAGAAATGTCATCAGGGAAATGAAAACCAAAACTACTTTGTGATTTCATCTTAAACCCATCAGAATGGCCCAAGATGAATGAAACAAATGACAGCTTATGCTGATGAGGATGTGGGGAACGGGGAACACTTACCCATTCCTGGTGGGAGTGCAAACTTGTACAGCCACTATGGACATTAGTGTGTTGATTCCTTGGGAAGCTGAAAACAGACATACCTCAAGACCCAGTTATGCCACTCTATGTCCTACTACAAAGAAGCCTGCTCAAACATGTTCGTTGGTGTTCATAAATCAGAAATTATAAATATCCTAGATGTCTATCAGATGAATAGATAATGAAAATGTGGTACATTTACACAATGGAATGTTATTCAGCTGTAAAGAAGACAAAATTATGAAATTTTCAGGTAAATGGATAGAACTAGAAAAAAAATAATCCTGAGTGAGGTAACCCAGACCCCAAAAAACAAATATAGTATTTGTGGATGTTTAGCTGCTGTCAAGCCTTTGGCAGGCATCCTACAATCCATATAACCACAGAGGTTAGGTCTAGAGTAAGGGACTAGGAGGGAAGGGATGATCTTCCAAGGAAGGGGAAATAGAATACATAGTTAGGGAGAGACAGGGGAAAGACTGGAACAAAAAGATTAAATGGCATGGGAGGAGGGGAGAGGTGGGCAAGGGAGGAAATTTGGAGATGGGACAGCTAACACTAAGGGCCATTCAAGGATTATATGGAAACCTACTACTGTGGAGGCTTCTTAAAATATAACATATATGAAAGTAATCTAAATGGAGTCACCAAACAATGGAGGAGACAATACCTCAACTAGACATCTTGTGCCACCAAGTGAAATTCCCAGTGCCAGGAATGGGTTACATCTAATGTTGTTGGCCAAAGGGGCTCCATAGAAACCCCAACAGCTAACGCTATTGCCAAAGGCTATCTATCGGCTGTCCTCCACAAACTGATGCTGAGGCCCCATTGCTGAAGACAACACTTAGACATCTCATTAAACACGGAGAAGTCAAGCTGGTGCCTGACTAGAGCCTTCACCCCTACTGACTGGTGTTCATGGTACTGGAAGGTACTCTGCATGCTGTCAGGGGAGAAAGGTAACCACCAATCCACCTACAAACTCTACAGTCTATAATGGTGGCCCACTTTCCTGCATGATTTGCTGGTGCGATAGCGTCCCAAACATTGTGTGAGCAACCAATTGCTGTCTGGCTGGGTGTAAGGCCCACTCCACAGGATGAAACCCAACACTGCATGGGCGGTCAAGAACCTGAGACTGGATATATATGGACTTAGGGGAAAACCAAATGCTGTTGTTTTGCTAAAAAAACATAACAATAAAATGACTCCTAACAGCATTCCGATCTATCAGTGTCTCGCTCAGCCATCATCGAAGAAACTTCTTGCAGTAGATGGGAACTAATACAGAGACCCAAAATCAGACAATATGCAGAGAGTGGGAATCCTAAATGGGGTGTCTTCATTAAACCCTTTCCTTCAGAGCTCAGGGAAACATACGGAAGAGAAGGAAGAAAGATTGTTAGACCCAGAGGGGATGGAAGATACCAAGAAAACTGTGTCTTCCACACACAGCAGGACCGACACATGTAAACTCAGAGACTGTGGCAGCATGCACAGGGCTTGCACAGGTTCAAGCCAGATGAGGTCACAGAGCTCAGAGGGGAAGTGGACACAAGCTCCCATCCCTAACCCAGAAGCTGTCTCCAACTGACCACTGCTTGCAAAGGAAAAGTTAGTTTCTACAATGGTGTCTCACTGAGTATAGAAACCACGCTTAAGCACAGTAACCAATAATAGATGGCAAACACAAACAAACTCATGGTGTTGTTGTAGATTTTCTGTCTCATGGCTGATTTTTTTTTTTAAATCTTATTGGTCTTTTGCTTGTATATTATGGTTTCCAATTGTGTGTGTGTGTGTGTGTGTGTGTGTGTGTGTGTGTGTGTGTGTTGAGTCTCTTTCTTGTGTTTTTTATGCTTTTTCTTTTTTGCCTGTTTGTTTTCTAAAGAGAGAGAGAGAAGGCATGGAGTTGGATGGGTGGGGAGGTGGGGAGGTGGATGGGTGGGGGAGGTGGGGAGGTGGGGAGGTGGGAGGTGGGAGGTGGGGAGGTGGGGAGGTGGATGAGTGGGGAGGTGGGGAGGTGGGGAGGTGGATGAGTGTGGAGGTGGGGAGGTGGGGAGGTAGATGAGTGGGGAGGTGGGGAGGTGGGAGGTGGGGAGGTGGGGAGGTGGGGAGGTGGGAGGTGGGGAGGTGGGGAGGTGGATGAGTGGGGAGGTGGGGAGGTGGGGAGGTGGGAAGGAGGTGGGAAGGAAGTGGGCAGTACCTGGGAAGAGATGAGGGAGCAGAGACCATGATGATAATATATTGTATGAATTTTTAATAAAAAAATGAAACTAAATCCCAACCAAACAACTAACCCAAATCCAGAAAACCAAAACCACACACACATAAAATTCAGAAAATTCAACCCAAAATATGTCTCATAAGGCAGTACTATGAGTGAAAGCTAACTGAGAAAAGAAAGTCACTTATAAATAACAATTAGAGCAAAATAGAAAAGAATTAGTGTAACCCAAGCAACACAAGGCAAGCAAATAAAACTCTCAAACTCCAAACTATAACTGAGTTTAATAAACAACTAGACATCACAATCCACCCCAGAAAGCAAAACATCTCAAAAACAAGTACAAGCAGTAATAAATAGTAAGACAATAAAACCCCACAGATAAGCAAACCCCAAAACTAAAGCAAAACAAAAAGTAAAACCATGAAACCAAAAGTGGTACAAAATCCAAATATGTATAAATTATACAATAAAAATAAAGTTAATAATAAATAATAAATAAAAAATGGGACAGCAAAACAGCAAAGTATAAAGAAATACAATAAAGAAGAGTTAGAATGGAAATTTTAAATGCAAAAATAATTCATCAAAAACAATAAGAACCCCAAAGAAAATTCTAAACAAAACCTCAAAGAAACCCTGAAACCCCAAACCAGCCAAACAAACTAGAAACAAAAATTAAAAAGCCAAACATAAAACTCCACATGCCAGAACTGGAGAGATTGGTTATAAGGTTAAGGTTATTTATAAGAGCACTGACTGCTCTTCCCGAGGACCCAGATTTGATGCCCAGCACCCACAGGCCAGCTTACAGTCATCTGTTAACTCCAGTTCCAGGGGCCCCATGCCCTCCTAGGGTACTGGGCACACATGTGGTGCATAGATATACAAACAGACAAAACATTCATTCACATTAAAAAAAAAAAACAAACAAAAAACAACCAACCAAACAAAAAACCATGCAACAGTGGCTTGGGGGAGATAGTTCAGAAGGTAAAAGGTGACCATGCAAGAATAGGACTGAATTCAGTCTCTTGAACTCACATTTTAAAAAGCCAGATCAGCCACACAGGCTCTTACTCTGAGATTGTGGAATTGGCACAGAAGATCCCTGGCAGTCACTGGCCAGCCTAGACACTTGACCAGCTCCAGGCCAGTGAGAGATCCTGCCTCAAAATAAATAAGGTGGATGGCCTAACTTAAAAACAACAGCTGGGCTGACTTCTGGTCTCCACACTCTTCTGCACAGAGGTGCACCTAACACACACACACACACACACACACACACACACACACACACACACAGTGAGGGGGGGAGAGAGAAAGAGGGGGGGGAGAGAGATAGAGATAGAGACAGGTACACACACATATGAGCAAACCTGTAAATACACACCCTCCTACACACACTGACACAATCACATATATATAGCACACATATAAGCAAACAAAAAAGTCACAACCTCACTAGATACAATAAAGTCTCACAGGGCACCACTCCACAGCTCCTCTCAAATTCACCCAATGAAATCCAGGCCGGGCCACAGCATAACATCTGCTGGCTGGACCTGTCACAAACACTCCTCGTGAGGTCATAGCAGGACCTGCCCTGACATGGCTGGGCAGGACGCAAATGTTCTGGCTCAGGTGGGCCACGGAGACCAGCATTAGGCTTTTAGAAATCAGAGCCTGTAGGAAGCTGTGACGTCCTTGGGTTTCTGGTTCGAACGTCTGCTGTGCCTCCTGCTTTACGGTTCTCACGTCTGCACTCGCCACGGCACCTTTTTGGATTCTGACTGATGGGCCCAAGATGATGCCACAGCTTAACATTTCAGACAAAGCTCTGTCCCTAAACTGACCCAGCAGCGAAGGACATTGTTCTCACAATTCCCCAGAAGACCTCTAGGTTCCCATCAAAAACCTGAGACAGGGCTCCTAGAACATGTGAAGCACTTGCCTCCCAAGTGTGCAGACTGGAGTTTGAACCCCTGGAATCCATATCAAAGCTGGGTGCAGCAGCACAATCCATGAGCTCAGCATCCCTGGGGTGGGGATGAGAGGTGGAGAGGAGAGTCCTGGAAACTAGTGGGACAGGTGGTCTGGTGTGCAGTGTCCATAGGAGACCTTGCCTCACTGGAAAAGGGTGGCCCCTGACAGCACATGTCCATAAGTGTGCACACTCAGGCACTTAAGTGGGTATGCACGCACATGCAAACACATACACACCCTCACACACACACACTTCACAGAGGTTGGCAGGATGTATAGAAAACATGACCTAAGTCCATGTTATGTGCAAGGCTCACTTTGGTGAGCAAAGGTCCAAAGGTGGAACAGACATATGTGAGGACCAGGTGCTCTGTGCACACTGTGACCAGAGGGAACAGGGCAGCTGTGCTGACACAGACGAAATAGACTGTGAACCACAGTCAGGTCACAGGACCCAGGGTGCTGTGTCCTTCCTGAACACCAGTGCAGCCGGAAGCTGTCTATTAAGTACTGACGGGATCAAGCCCTGGAAGAGCCTCTGCTTTTCAGAAGTGCTGTACGCAGTGCTGTGGCTACTGCTCTCCTTCTGAGGACTCTCTTCTGGGGGTTTGAGTCGCTCTGTAGAGGAGCTACCTGTCTGCAGACACTAAACCTGGGAGGAAAAAGCCTCATCCTTGGCGTTCGTTGCCAGGTCTGAGAGCAGAAAAGCAAAGAAACAAAAGCCTGCCAGCCCTGGCCATTGCGGCTCAGCCTCTGACTTTGCAGCTGAGCTCCAAGTGCCCTGGAGTCCACACCAGCCTGAGTCGGTGATCTCAAGTTCAAGGCCCTGCTTCCTGGTTTGTAGCATCAATCACAGGACAGTTTCAGGCCAGGAGAGCTGTGGACACCATCTAGGTCTTGCTGTCACCATTTGAAGGGGACTGTTGAGCCTCAGAGAAAGCAAGGGCTGCAAGGACAATGACAGTAGTGACAAGCAGTGGGCTGGGGCTGGAGTCCTAAGTCATCTCCCCTCAGTCCAAGGGATGCTAATCCTTAGCTGACTCCAGAATCTCTGTTCTTCTAGCTCTCCAGGCTCTACAGTGAACTGGCTCTCTCCCAGCACTTTACTTCTCAGGAAGGCTCTCTTTAGGGGATCCCACACAACTCAGTTCTCATTCATGAAGGAAATGAGCCTCCTAAGCACTGGAGAGGCCTGGAGGATGAGAACCATCCCAGGGCCTCAGTGCACTGGTGACATGGAGGAACCTGTCCTGAGCAGGGGGCAGGCTTGGGATTTGATGCTTATTGTGTGTAGGTGACAGAAACAGAGGGTCCCACTGGAGCCCTAGTCTAGACCTGCCCAGGGATGACGTAGAGGGCCTGTAGCATGAATCTTAAAAGGTATTAATATAAACAAATCCAGAGCCAGATATTGGGGTGAATGCTGGAAGATCAGAGAAACAGAACAAGCCACAGCTACCTCACCTCAACAATTCCTCAGCTGATCCTGTTTCCTCAAACTGGAAGCCTCTGAGTCCTCACCCAAATGGATCTCAGCTGAACTGCTCAAAAAGCTAAAAGCTTAAAAGCCTCTAGTTCCTGGTCCTCATGCCTTATATACCTTTCTGCTTTCTGCCATCACTTCCTGGGGTTAAAGACTCACTTCCTAGGATTAAAGGCATGTGTCATCATGCCTGGCTGTTTCCAGTGTGGCTTTGAACTCACAGAGATCCAAGTGGATCTCTGCCTCCCAAGTGATAGGATTAAAGATGTGTGTGTCACCATTTTCTGGCCTCTATATTTAGTGGCTGTTCTGTTCTCTGACCCTGGATAAGTTTATGAGGGTGCACAAAATTTTGGGGAACATAATACCACCACAAGGGCCTCACACAAGCCCTGTGTTTGGTGTGTCCACAGCTTTGTCTGGAGATCAGAGGGTGGAGCTAGCTGCTAGTTAATCATAGAGGCCAGGTGGTGGTGGCACACACCTTTAATCCCAGCACTTGGGAGGCTCACGCCTTTGATACCAGCACTTGGGAGGCTCACGCCTTTGATACCAGCACTTGGGAGGCTCACGCCTTTAATCCCAGCACTTGGGAGGCTCACACCTTTAATCCCAGCACCTGGGAGGCTCACACCTTTGATACCAGCACAATTGAGAGCTGGAGACAGGCTCTCGGGCCCCCATTTGGTCTGAGGATTCATAGAGGTAAAAAGTCTCTAGTGGCTGCTATTCTGCTCTGATCTCTCAGGTTATTACCCCAATATGACTCCTGGTTTTGCTTGATAAGACTAATTAGGATCACACTTCAGTCTAGAGAACCTGGGAGTGACTCTATATGCCTCCCTACAAAAAAAGATCAACCAGGAGCTGCATAAGGACATGGGCTGGAAGAAGCAGGGTGAGTGGGGGCTCTGTGGAGAAAGGAACATGGTTAACAGCTCAGAGGGTCACAGTCCCAGGGCCCATGCCTGGGATACTTGCCTGGCCCCCATCACAGAAGCCTTTATCCAGGTATCGAGAGAACACTTCTCCAAATAGCTGTGCAGAGCATCTCTGGTTCAGGAAATCAAAGGACTGACACCCATTGATGGGGTACAGGAGACACTTGCGTTATAGAGGGTGGCTGAGCTGACTGAATAGAGCCAAAGAAGGGCTCATTTGCCTGGGTCCATGTGCATCAACAGATAAGCCCTGTGGTGTATGGCTGCTTATCAGTTGATATGGGAAGGTGTGGGGCGTTTACTCACCAACCCTGCAGTTCCCCAGAGTTTTTTTGAGTTAGAACAGCAGGAAATATTGGATAGAAGGATTTAGATTGTGGAGAAAAACAGAAAACATAGGACAGCCTCGAGAGGGCCTGGAACCTATTCCAACGGGCCCCGACTGTCTCTGCCGTAGGGTATTTATAGAAATGCCAAGGGGTGGAGCAAAAGACCTCCTCCCAGCACAGCCAAGTGCAGATCATCTGCACTCAGGCTCGTGGTCCAATCATCCTCTCTATGGGGACCTGCTGGGCAAAGCCACGAGGAACCTGAAAATGATCTCCCACAGGAAGGTGAGAGGGACTTGTTATCAGTTGATATGGGAAGGTGGGGGGAGGGGCTTGTCTTAGGCCCATGGGGCAGCAGGCTGTCCTTCCCTGCTTCTGCTTTATGAGCTTCTATTTACCTTGGAAAGAAAGGAAGGCCTGGAAGAAGTCTATCTATGGACAGGTACAGAGGCCGGCTGGGAAAGTGCTCCTGCTCTCCATTCTCATCCCGCTGGGGGCTTGGGGCTGTGGGCAGGGACATTCTGGTCGTTTCTCTCCATTTAATCCTGTCATCTCATTGGCTCAGTGTCCTGTGCATAGAAATCCTGGCTGCAGCTGCGTGTCCTGGGCATGTGTCCCTCTGTGAGAGGATTCTAGACTGTTCTGTAAAGTATCCACGGTACTTGGCATTTGTCGAACATTTGTGGTGTGCCTGTCAACCATTAGCATTCACTAACATTGAAGAGGATGCTATTACATTTGAATTTATGGCATTTACACTTAATATGAAATCAATCATCATGCTCAGATTTAATCATTTATATTTACATACTTCACAACTTTCGCTGTTCATTGTGCTGAGAAGTGGAAGTTGTACTTCATTTCTCTAAAGGGAGAGACAGATCAGCCCTGGAGACTCCCCTGGCTTAATAGGAAGGCTAGCAACCACGTGTGCTTCCAGGGAAAGGCTCTCTCACAGGCTGCCTCCCTGAGTTCCAGGTTGTGTGGAAGGCTCTGTGCCTCTGACCTCACACATTAATGGGAACCGTGGCTTCTCTCCTAGGACCTTGGCACCTTTCCTGGAAGCATGTCTAATGCTCCCTTACCAGCTTCCTGGCTCTTCAAGCATCACACATGAGTTTCATGCTCTTGAGAATATGTGGCCAGAAGCCTCTGGACTGTTTGCTTGATCTGAGAGATGCTATTTACAGAGTGGTGTGACGTCATGCTACTGAGGGACTTGTTGCCTCTCTGCTGATGAGGCTGTGAGTAGCGTCACACCCTTATCCACAGGTTCCTGCTGTGTTACCCCAGGAACACACGCTTTCTTCTCCGAGGGTTGGTATTTATCTCGGAGCCTCCCTGAAGCTGGTTGTTTCCCAAGGATTACCTGCACTTGCATACGGTAGGTACCCCATTCCGAGTTCTGAGAACCCTCCAAAGCCCACCTACGGCAGAGCCGTGAGGTTAGTGCGGTGGGTCTGAGTGTCCTGTCCTAGCTCGGCAGTTCACTCTCCTGAGGCCTCCCCTGCCCCTACAGGATTTTCCCAGGAGGCACTGGATGCGCAGGAGAATTATATGTGCTGATTCCCAGTGTATCCTAACCTGAGTTGTAGCACGGAGACCCGGGACAGTTGTCTTCAAAGATCTGCTTCATGTGGACCCAACACCCCCACCTTCATTTCACCAGGCAGAGAGTGCAGCAAAGGACCAGGCAGGCAGAGACCCCTCCGGGGGTGGAACTAGCATGTCCAAACACCTTGGCTGGACCTTGGCCAGCACAGCAGAGAGCAGCCTCTATGTACGGAAATACACAGAGCCACAGGATCACATTCCATTTCTCAGTGTGTAGGACATCTGGAGTGAGGCTGAGATGCTGGGACACGTGTGAGCAGTGCGCCACCCTCAGCTAGTTCAAAGCCAAGGCCTGGCTGCCACCTCTATGTCACATATCTGGGTCAGAGCAACCCATCACATTAGGACTGCAGGGGTCCTGGGAGCTTGGGTGGACAGCCATTCTCGGCTGCATGTCAATGTCCTTTGCTTCCACATGGCCAGCTGGGCGAAGGGATTGAGAGCGGCAAGAGAGGGAGCCCTGCAAATTGCTACTTGGAACCACGGACTCTGACTGACGCGATGCTTGAGTAAGACTGAAAACAAGAAGTCACTTAGCACAGTGAGTAGGTCCTCTGGGGGAATGTGCAGCAGGGTGGGTACAACTGGGCAGGAGTCCCTGGGCAGATGCAGTGAGGCAGGAGCCCTGGGGCAGGTGCAGTGGGGTAGGAGCCCTGGGGCAGGTGCAGTGGGGTAGGAGCCCTGGGGCAGGTGCAGTGGGGTAGGAGCCCTGGGGCAGGTGCAGTGGGGTAGGAGCCCTGGGACAGGTGCAGTGGGGTAGGGCTGGGAGTCCTTCCCATCCTCCTCCAGTCTCTTCTTCAGATGTCTCCTGAGGTACAGGGAGTACATGGCACACTTCATTCCTTGCACTAAAACTCAGATCAGGTTAACTTTTAACTAAACTAAAACCGTGAAATACTAGAGGAAAGTGGAAGGATGGTTCTGGAGCCGCCGTTCACAGAAGTTTGGGTCATTGGAAGGAGTACTTCTTTATATAATACATGACACTGGGGCAGGGGCGTCACTCTGTGTTCCTGCAACACAAGCAAAGGCCCCAAGGCAGCGACGCTTTCTCAGAATGAAGATTCGGACCCAGAAACAGATAATTGTTCGGCTGTCCTTCTGTAGGGTGTCCAGCAGAGGGCGCTCCAGGCCTACGTATATGGCCAGTGGGTCCGCATCCCGCCACAGAAGATCCTGGCCGAGTCTAGTGGCATCCAGGACACAGCCCAGGCGGGTGTCCTCAGCAGGGTGACATGCTCACAGGGTTTCTGAGTTATAGGAAAAATCCCCCACAGTAGCAAATTGGCATCTTTCCCTCCTGTCCCCGTCTCCTCCGTCTCCTCCTCAAGCTTTCCTCTCTCTTCCTCCTGGCTCCTTCCCTTCCTTCACCCCTGTTCTTCCTTCTTCAGAAGTCCAGGGCCCTTAAAATGTAGGGAGTACACGACATGGATTTGAATTTAATCTCAGCACTCTTCATTCCTTGCACGAAAACCAGTGGGACAGCAGGTGAACTTCGAACAGTAAAACCGTGAAATACTGGAAAACATTAATGATTTTGCATAAAGGAGACACGAACGAAATCCCAAAACAAAGGGAGGGGGCTTTCAGTATTTATTACACAAGTAGAGTGTTCTGGGCGAGGAGAAAGCCAAACCCGAACATCAGACTAGCAAGAATTTAGAACACAAATAACAGCGTCTACAGCGCCGAAATAGCAGTCAGCCCGGGAGACAGGCTAAAATGGGAGAGGAATGCAGAGAGACATTTCCATAAAGAAAAAATAGCAGTGGTCCCTGGACGCCAAGATGTGGTCAGCCAGTGGGCACTGGATGTGGGAATGTGCTTGGCCACACTACCTTAGGATCTCTATTATAATGGTGTGCTGTCCATGCTCACCCAGCAATCCACAATAATTTGAAATCTGCCCTGTATCACAAAGATGGGTATAGATGGTGTGCCTATACCCTCTGGGGAGAAGGAGTTGCCTGTTTTTGAAGACCAGTCGATAAAATGGCTAATGTTGATTGTCGACATGGATGGATGAAGAGCAGCGTAGGAGATCAATGAAGTCCACCTCTGGGCCTGTAAGTGAGGGCATTTCCAGAGACTAGATCACGAGGGTGATGAGCTTATCAGTCATTCTGGGCCTCTCTACCTCATAGCGCACAGGCTATCTGGGGCTGAGGATAGCTGTGAACGGGATCCAGAAAATAAAAAAAGCTCCCGAAAATGATATGAGAATATTTTGATTTTTTTCATAACCTGATTGTCCAGTTCTGTCTTGAGTGTGAAGTTTGTAGATGATGATGTCATCTCAGAGTTTCTGTGACAGAAACCTAACAGGAACACCTCCAGGAACGAAGGTTATCTTGGCTTGTGGTCTCAGCGCCAGGTTAGTCTGAGCCCATGCTGTGTGCCTGAGGCAAGGTGGAATGTTAAGGCAGTGGGAATGCATGGCAATGCCATCTCAGAGTGTCAAAAGGTTGAATGTGCTTGGATCCATTGACAGATTCACATTTTGAATGGACTCTTGGGTGGGGTGTCCGGTGGAGGAAGTGGGGGGCTAGAAGCTCAACCTTGAAGTAGCTCTCTGGCCTAGCCTCACACCATTTCCTGGCCACCCTGGCATGAGCCATGCATTCCCACTGCCTTAACACCCCACCTTGCCTCAGGCACACAGCATGGGCTCAGACTAACCTGGCGCTGAGACCACAAGCCAAGATAACCTTCGTTCCTGGAGGTATTCCTGTTAGGTTTCTGTCACAGTGACAGAACTCTGGCTCACCCACTTGGCATTCCCTGCTAAAATTATGCTGCATTGCCCTTTGGCCTGGCAGCTGCACCCTTGGCACAGAGACAGTCCTACAGCATTGGTTTAAAAGGCAAGGAAAGACCTGGACTCTAAGAGCAGTGGGGCTGCATCCCTGACCTGGAGCCACACTTGATAAACATGGTCCAGCCCTAGAGACCTGGGGAGGGCAGAGAAGCCTGCTTTCTTTCTGAACTTGCCTACACCTCCACATGGCCGGAGGTCAGAGCACTGGCCTCTGTCCTGGGACTCTGTGACCTCAGATCGGAGAGTGACAGCAGCACAGATCATTCCCAGAGACAGAGACAAGGTGAAGATTTCTAACGTGTTTCTGGGAGTAGAGGTCTCATATCTCCACAGCTGCCTCACGGCAGCCTTTCTGTTTATGCTTCCCCAGACACACATGCCCATGCAACACACACACACACACACACACACACACACACACACACACACGCCCATGCAGACACTCTGGTACACACACACACACACACACACACACACACACACACGCCCATGCAGACACTCTGGTACACACATAGACACACACACAGACACATGCTCATGCAGATACTCTGATACACACATAGATACACACAGACACACAGACACACAGACACACACACACACACACACACACATGCCCATGCAGACACTCTGATACACACACAGACACACACAGACACAAACACACACCCATGCAGACACTCTGGTACACACATAGACACACACAGACACACACACACACCCATGCAGACACTCTGGTACACACACACACACACACACACACCCATGCAGACACTCTGATACACACCCACACCCACCCCACACCCACCCCCACACACAGTAGGACAGCTTAGGACAGAGCTGTGTCCACCACTGCTCTCAACATGTTTGTGGGTTTCATAACTTTAAAGAACTTTTTAATTAATTTAATTTTTGAGACAGGATCTCACTATGTATCCCAGGCTGGCTTTGGACTTATAGAGATCCACCTGCCTCTGCTTACAGTCCTGGGATTAAAGACATGTTTAACGCCAAGGGTTTCATATCTTACGATTTCATCACTTGCTACAATGTGTCTGAGCTGGCAATCACTGAGCTTCCTGGCCAGGGTAGACACATGTGTGCAGAGCGCTGATGGGCGTCCTTTCCAAAAAGCTCCTCGGCCCAAGAGGAAGAGGACCGGTTCTGTTTAGTGCTGCATTCTGGAATGTTTGCAGCTGTTGTTTTTCTTGCTGGTGCTGTTTAGAGTGGGCCCAGGCTCAGTGTTGGAACCTGGTCCCATGTTCCGCCGTGCCCACTGAAGTGCCATGGAGCAAGCACTCACTGGGGAAGGTCTTAGCCAGGCCTGAGTTCGCTGCTGTTGGCTGTAAGTTTAGTATCATATCAGCTCTGCTCACTAACAAGGCTTTAGAGAGAAATGCCAACATGATACGGTTTGTCCTGGTTGTTTGAGGGACATTTTATAAACAGAGGTACAGGAGAGTCTAGTTCTATACGTCACTTGAGGACAGGCTGAAGTCTCTGAAGACTCTTGATCAGGCCACCTTATAAAATGCAGCCACTACAAATGAGCAGCTTCCACAGCAGCTAGCTGATCCAGGCTTCAGCTCCCATCTGACTTCCGGAGTGTGTGCCGTCTACCACGACACAGGGCTGTGAAAGGATTCCAACAAGAGTTCACTCTGACAGGCCAGACTCACTGTCCTTTCCTGTTCCAGGTCCTGTGCCTCTCTTCAGCCCTCGGCTTCTAGGATGATAGGGAAGAAAGTTCACACACCTCATGCCAAAAAGAAGCATGCTTCGTTAGCCAGACATTTCTGTCCAGGAATGGAATTCCAAAAGCAGGGTTTTCTGTTGGCCATGAACTTCTTTAGCTATTGATAATTTTTCAGAACTACAATGGTCAGAATACTGATATTAGAGTAATTTTTATATTTTACCAGACTTTAAAGGACATTTGTGTACAGTAATTCGAGCTGAGGATGGATTGGATGCCAGAATGCCCACTAGTTTGTACTGCTGGACACTGTGGGTGTATGTGGGGACCTTTGCGGGAAGGGTAGGCAGACTTCACAGTAAGCATTCTCTCTCTCTTTTCCACAGACCAGTGCATGCTCTCCTGTGTCTTCCCTGGAATCGTTAAACCCTGTGGAATCCTACACTTCTTCACAGTCCTGGAGAATCAGGACTGGATTGATCTGGCCCTTACCATAGCTTCCTTTTCTAGCCCTGAAGACAAGTGTGGTCACTAAGACCATCACTCAGCTTTGGGGTCCCCTCTGGGGCTCTGCATTTTGTTCTTAGTGCAGGAACAGGGGCTCTAATACCCCACCCCCAGTGCAGACTCCAGGCAAGGAAGATGCTTCCCTGGAGTCCTGGAGCGCACACCCAGCCTCTGTGTTCATTTCCCACCCTTCCCATGCTCGTCATGGTGACACATTCTTGTCTTCATTTCCACCCGTGTTGGGTCATTAGCTGCCCAGCCTCACCCATGTGAGACCCTCCCAGCAGATAATTCCAGTATGCATTGTCGTGTTGTAGGAACACAATTGCCTTTGCTTACACTAAGCTAAAAACACTACAGCCCACGAGAGGCACCAGCAGCCACACTGTTGGTTTGCTGTGTGGAAGGTATTTCAAATGAGCAGAGGACCCCAATGCCACTTTCCCCCATGAAGAGTTTCCACAGCTGAGGTTGCCTCTCAGTCTCCAAGGGTGTATTCGCTGGGGGCAGGTCACAGTCACTCTACTTGGTTAATATCCAACAGGAAGGTAGACTTTCACTTTTCATATTGTCTCCCTTTGTTTTCTTTGAAGATAAATATAATTTTCAAAAAGAAAATGGATTGTGAAACCATTGCTGAAGCCCCTGAAATTCAATTATCATGTATAGGAAGAGGGCCACTCAGCATGCTGGCTAGCCATGCCTGCCTCTGTGACGAAGTGGCGGCTCCCTGTAAATGCTGCTCAGCTTCCCTCAGGTTCCTTGGATGATGTCTCCCATCCAGCACGCTGGCATCTGCAGGTCCAGACATCATCAGAGTCGGAGTGGTGAGTGGACAGAACCATGTATGTTCTTTCTTTCCACGCTACTTTCCCTGGATGGTGGTATAGTGGTGTCTGGATGGGCTTCCCATCCACTGTGGAAACTGGCATGTCCACATGAGGGCCCCTGCCCTTCCCAGCTGAACAAACATGAACTCTCATTCCCATCTCTGTTTTCTTTTACAAAAGCCGTGACAGGGCCCCAGGGATCTCTTGGGTCTTCCAGTGTGCCCACATCCCCACAGGCAAAATGACGTACCGGAGAACCTGGGGGAAGGAGGAAAATGACATCCCCCAGGGTACCATGCAGCCAGAGGGAGAGTTCTGTCAAGTGGGTGGCATTGGAGTATTTTCAGTAGGTGGCTACAGAGAGGGTCTAGGTGTGGCTTTTATTTCTCATCCTGAAGGAGAGGTCACTGATTTCTGCCCTTCCTCTGAAGATCTGGGCTCAATCTCTGTCCCTCTCCTCAAGTGATCTTCTGTGTTGTAAGTACCTAGTGGGCCAACCTGGAAACCCTTGACTCCCCACGCGCCACATGTCCCCCTCTCTCACCCTCAGACTTCCTGTAAGGCTATCTGCTCCACAAGGCTTGCTCAAGAGGTGGCTGGGAAAGAGGGCTTTGCCCTAGGGTCTCTGTGGGCCCCGAAACACTGTTGGAAATAGTTTATCTTCCGTCAGCCACTAGATGTGAGTGTGTCATGATTTCACTTGCATTTCTTAGGGGATGTTTTATCTCTAACATGAGAGGATTTAAATGCCTCCTGATCACCCTGGAGAAGGGCTGGCCTTGACAACATCGGCCCAAGAGCTGACTTCACTGCAGTCATCACTCCTCCCTGGGTGGGGAGCACATACCTCCACCACAACGCCGGCCGCGTTTGGAAGGGAATGCTTCACTGTCACTCTCAGGGTTCGTCTTGCTTGGGAAACTGTCTCCTTTTAGGTTTCTTAGTCTTGGAAGGCTCCAGAAGTGCTGCAGGGGCTTCTGAAAAGAAACAATGTGCACAGTGGGAGAGTCTTAGGTAAGAGAAGGTGAGAGATGAGGGTTCAGCTCAGTGATGCTATGTGACAGTGGTGTCATACGGCTCACACGCTCTTTCTCTCCGTCCTCAAACCT
The DNA here is from genome assembly GCF_949786415.1 of Peromyscus eremicus. Classification (NCBI taxonomy): domain Eukaryota; kingdom Metazoa; phylum Chordata; class Mammalia; order Rodentia; family Cricetidae; genus Peromyscus; species Peromyscus eremicus. The sequence goes on from NC_081424.1 coordinate 60,398,611, forward strand.
CAGTAGGGGCAGCGACACCCACAGAGCATCGCAGAAGAGGTAGGCCTTGAGGTCTCCCACCTGCCATCAGTCAGCTGTGGCTGTACCTCTCTGGAACCTGTCTCCTTTGAAAGTGGGCAGTAAGAGGAAAACCACATTGTTCAAGTCCCTCCCTTCACTGTCACGACTCACAACCCCACCTCCCTCCCCTTCCAGCTGGTGCTCAAGGGGACCTGGAGACTCCATTGTGAGGAGGCAGTTCCAGTCCTGTGCAGGGAAGGGTTAGATAACTGACTCCAGTCCCAGCAAGGAATGGCTGCAGGGAGAGCAGCCCCAGACTCTTCTCGGCAGAGCCCAATGACCCAGCAGGTCCAGACACCCATGCTTCACCCCTGCCTCCCTCACTGCACCCCCATACCCAGAGGACCAACAGGTCACATGCAGCAGGTACACATCTCACAAAGAAGGGACCTCCGCCGTGTCATTCACTATGATGTCCCTTTTTACCTCCCCACATCCTCAGTAGTAGGAAAGATGGACCTTGATGTTCAAGGGCAAGTCCTGGAGTCTGTCAGTGACTGGTGTGAGAGACACAGTTCCTGCATGCACCATGTACAGAGAACGTAGTGTAGCCTAAGGAACAGGGGTCTGTAGGACACTGGAAATTTCCATCTATCTCTTGATGGGTGACTATTCCTCATGCCCACTTTCCTCAGCATTACAGGTATAAAATAAAGGACCTGATGCAAATGTGTGTTTTCCTGGTCATGGGCCAGACCCACCAGACATGTGAAAGTTCAATAACGTCTGCCAGCTGAGATCTGGCCACCTTTCTGGCCTGCCTGGGTCTGTCCTGCAGTCTTGTAGCACTTTTCAATAATGCTAAATTATTACCCCACCACTCATTTTGTTTGTGACTTGCCTTGGAAGTGAATTTTACATTCCCACCCCCACCTTCTTCTCTCCTGGAGCCACATGGCTCTCTACACAGGCTGGGATCCAGTTATCGTATTCAAATGGAAGACATGCTGTGCTCAAAAGTTCCCACTTGAGATGCTCGTGCAAGTATGGCATAGATGGGAGCCACGGTGAGATCTCAAAGGCAGTGCAAGGCATTGCTCCCGTGATGGTGGCTGGAAAAGGATGCTATTCCCACCCTACAGGGGTAAACTGAGGCAGAGAATAAGTGTGTGTGTGTGTGTGTGTGTGTGTGTGTGTGTGTGTGTGTGTAAGCCCAGTCCTGCTTCACTGGTCTGTAAATCTTGAGGTGAGTAGAACAGAATATAGTGAAATAAAGGCATTTATTGACCCTAACCCTGTTGAACTGGAATTGGAAGGTCAGGACTTCACAGGAAATGAGGTCACAATGAGGTCCTCAGGGTGATCTCTGTGCAGAACTGTGGGCGTCCTATACAGAGGAACACACGGACGCAGACACAGAGAAGGGAAGGTTCCCAGGTGGTGGTGGCGCACGCCTTTAATCCCAGCACTCACTCGGGAGGCAGAGGCAGGAGGACCTCTATGAGTTTGAGGCCAACCTGGTCTACAGAGTGAGATCCAGGACAGCCAGGACTGTTACACAGAGGAACCCTGTCTTGAAAAACAACCCCTCCCCACAAAAATGCAAACAGAGGAAGGAAGGTTTGAAGGCACACATGGAGAAGCAGCTCCTCTCCTGGGCCGAGAGAAGCCCAGGCAGCTGGCCACAACTTTGTCCTCGGATAGAATCCTCCAAGTTGCCTGGCTGGAGTGTCTGCTGATGCACCACTCCCTCATGAACTTTGGACCCCACTTCTCCTTTCTCTGGAAAGGGAAGAAAGTGGCTCTTTAGAATTTAAATTACCATTTGGAAAGGTAGACGCTTCAGGGCTTTGTTGAAGTCCATTAAAGAAAAGCTTATTATTCCCCCGATAAAACAGAACAATAAAAAACAGAATCTGAGCTCAACACCTAGCCCAGGTGCAGACCTGACATTCCAAGCTACTAATGGAAAGTGGGAGGAATAATTATCCTCTTAATGAGATACTGTGCTTTTCCTTCCCAGAAGCTCTCCTCTTTTGCAGAAGCTTGCAGAGGGCACTGTGTTGCCAGTCTGCCTGCTCCTTTATGTCCTTCTTTCTATCCATTTCTTTCAGATCCTGCCCAAAGGATACACTTTCTCTGATGCTGTGGGTCTTCTCACCTGGTTACTGTGGCCTTGGAGGCTCATTAAGAAAGAACTGTTGCTGCTGTTAATATTCTGACTGACCCCTTGGCACCACCCTGTGTCCTGACATAAAGTCTCTTTTTAAGGGAAAACTCTGCCCCTTCCTCTCTCTCTCCATTCCTATGAGGTGTGCACCCCTTGACCCCCACTCTCTCTTTGTCTCTTCTTTCCTATCTTCTCTTTGTCTCTCTATTATAATAAACCATTTCCACATGGATGTAACATCTGGGTTGTCCACCTGCTCCCCCCACTTCCTGCCACCGCCAGAGTGGGTTGCCCAGTAGCCCAGCATGCCAGCATGTTTCCCTGCACACTCGTGCAAGATACCCTCTGGGTCCCCGCGTAATAATTCATAACAGCCGCCTACCCAAAAAGTGTAGTCTACCTCTGGGAAAGAGACATATGGCTGTCTTCTCAAGAGTCAGTCCAGTTGGGCAGGTCAATGACCTGGCCCAGGAAATATCTCTCAGGAAGGGAGGTCCACTTTAAGCCAAGCTAAAGAGATAGGAGGAATAATTAACCCTTTAATGAGATAAGGTACTTTTTCTTTCCAGGATTTCCACATCCTAGGAAAGTCACTACAAATTTGCCAGGAGTTCTGTTGGTTCTGTTGCCTTTGGGGAATAACTTTCCCCTTCTCCTCCTCTGTTTCTCCTTTTTCTCCTCCTCCTCCTCCTCCTCCTCCTCCTCCTCCTCCTCCTCCTCCTCCGTCTCATTGTTTTGGATACTGGCTAATAGGTTTTCTGCCCCCTCCCCCATAATAGGTTTCTCCACCAGTATAATAATCCAGATCAAGCTGAACTGAAAAAGTAAACAACAGGTATATTTGAACAAAGCAACTCCCTCATGAGTTCTTTAGTCCTAGAGATGGAGGCCGGAGAAGCCACACCCCTGAACTAAAGCAGGGAGATTTTATAGGTTGTAGTAGAGGGGTGATGACGTGTCTACCACAAGCTGGGTTTGTGTCCAAGTATGGTCAGAAGCTGAGCATTTCAGGTGGGCTCTTGGGTGGAGGCAACTTCAGGGGAAGAAAAGGCAGTAGCTTCTGAAAGAATGTGGCTCTGATGACTCTTCTTCACTAGGGGAAGGCATTGTAGCTAAAATCACTACAAATGCTACCTAAAAATAAACAAGAAAAGGAGGATGAAATAAAGGATAGTAAAATCTAGAAAAAAATTTGAATGTTGAAAAATGTGAGAAAAAGAGCTCAAATCAAAAATCAAAAACAAAATCCAACCAGGTAACCAACTGAAAACCAAAAAACAAAGACCACACCCATCTAAAATGTAGATGATGAAAATCAAACCACAGCTGGGCAATACTGTGAGTGGGCGCTCACTGAAAAAGTCACATGGAATAAACAATGAAAAAGATTAGTATAGGACGAAACATGCAAATATAAACACACTTCGAAAACTCAATACAAAAACCTAGTCATCCAAATACAAAACCACCCCCCCCCAAGAAAAAAACAGAAAACCAAAATCAAACAGCGTCCTCATGTCTGCACTCGCCACGGCACCTTTTCCTTGAATTCTGACCGACGGGTCCAAGACGATGCCACAGCTTAACATTTCAGACAAAGCTCTGTCCCTAAACTGACCCAGCAGGGAAGGACACTGTTCTCACAATTCCCCAGAAGACCTCTAGATTCCCATCAAAAACCTGAGACAGGACTCCTAGAACACGTGAAGCACTTGCCTCCTGAGTGTGTGGACTGGAGTTTGAACCCCTGGAACCCACATCAAAGCTGGGTGCAGCAGCACAATCCATAAGCTCAGCATCCCTGGGTTGGAATGAGAGGTGGAGAGGAGAGTCCTGGAAACTAGTGGGACAGGTGGTCTGGTGTGCAGTGTCCATAGGAGACCTTGCCTCACTGGAAAAGGTGAGGACCAGTTCTGAGGGTGGCCCCTGACCTCCATGTGCAGGAGCATGAGTGTACATACACACACAGATACACACACACACAAGACACACAGACACACACAAGACACACAGACACACACACACACACACATACACACACACACATACACACACACCTCTTTAAAAAAAGAGGGAGACATTAAGAAACTCTCAGAGATGAACAGTGAAGCGTGTTTTTATCAGCAGTCCTCTGAGTGCTGGGATTTCCAGGTGAGAGGCTCCTTTTCTTTCTCATGCTCCCTCGGTTTTCCCTGCCTTTCTATCTCACATTAAATTCCCCCTTGGTGACTTTGCTCCCTGAGTACAGTTTGCTGAAGGCAGAAGGTCTGTTTTCTGTTTGTTATTCTTCCATGTTGAACTTGGACACGGACTGTTCCTATCCAGGGATCAAGAATGCCAACCTGTCTCACCTAAGGTGTCTGAACATGGAGGTGGCGGTCTACCCTTGGAAGGGAATCTGGAAGAGACGATGTCATCATTACTTGAGGTGTCAAACTATAGAAACAATGGTGCATACTCTAGATTGTTGTAGTTAAAAATAGCACCCAAAATAGCAGGGCTTCATTATGATGCGATGCTTGATTGCCATAATGCTCACAAATCATTCGGCCTAAGGCCAACTCTGACAGGGCTTTACTCTGAGAGATTATGTAATCCTGAGGACCGAGGACACTTCACTTTAACAGTGGCATAGATTTGCCCTGCATGCCCGTCAGAGTATTAAAAGGCATCGGGTCCTGCAGCAAGTGGAGGAGCTGACACCCCAGCGGTGGTCAGTTAGTTTTCCTCTCTCCTGAAAACATTTGGCCAGAGCAGGGCAGCCTTCCCATCTGTGGTCCTGCCCTGCAGCCTGGGAAGAGGCTGACCCTCAGGACAGTGTCTCTTGCTTTTGTTCCTTGGAGAAGGAGCCCTTTGTTAGGTGTGCTCAGATGGTCATGCGGCTGTCAGTTTGTTTTTAAGTGGCTAAGCCCTGTAAGCACGGCTTTCTTGGAGCTGGGAGTATTGCCGTGTCCTTTAACAGCTTTAATTATAGGCAGCACGGAAAATACCAACACGATAACACCATTTTCTCTCCAAGAAGATTAGGCTTAATTTCCTCAAGCTGGGCCACACTGGCAAATTGGCATTAAAATGTCTGCATGGAGTCTTAGTCTGTCCTGTGGGATGAGCTGTCCCTTCCTAGACACCACAGGCATGGTTCTCTCTCCTCCCCCTCCCTATCCACAGAAGCATAGGAGGGCTTCAGTGGGCCGAGCAGGACCACAGCAAAGACTCTACAGTTCGGTATTAATTCTTAAAGTTACACTGAATACTTGTCACCTGTTTCTCAAACTGATACACATATTACGAAATTTCTAAAATCTGTAGGGGATTCGAACAGGTAGAATCGTGGGGCCTTCACGATGGGACAGGCCAATGCTGGTGCAGGAGCAAGTGCGGGGGGAGCAGACAGAGCAAAGAGAATGCCTTTGTGTCTCTTACAGCAGAAGTGGACCTCCAGAGGGCGTCTGAGCGGGGTCCAGGCAGAGGGGGTGAAGGGACGGCATCAAAGAGGGACGCTCTGGATCACATGGGCAGTGGCTGAAGTGGGGCGGGGCTAGCAGCAAGGTCCACTGAGCAGTGAGTGAATGACGGGACATGTAACTGTGGACCCAGGGAAAGGTCTCGGATATGGATTAAAGAGGCCCCTGAGGTGGATTGTTGGGGTTAAAGAGTTTATTAGAAGAGTTATTAATATCATCAACAGACAACAGATAGGTAACAGCATGGTGGGGGTTTCTGAGGAGAGTGCGGGTCCCAGGATCAGAGACAGATTGTCAAGGGCTCTGAGAAGAGGGAAAAGCCAAGGCCCACGTGGCAGAAATGGAGGTCTCTCAGACCTCTCTGAAGATTGGGGTGGTTTCTCAGCACAGACCCACAGCTAGGGTCTCTGGTTCTCAAGGAGGAGGAAGGGAAGAGGGTTGGGAGCAGAGCGTGTGGTCACCAATGCCTACTCTGATGTAAACTCACTTCCCCAGGTGAGAAACCCTGACATGACACCTGGAAGTGTGTTATCGGTAGGGTGTCTACAGGTATCTGTTTGGGTGGAAGAGTGGTGGCAGGTATTTTGACCTGAGCAGGGACTGGACTCCAATATTGCATTTTTACATCCACATTGTAGAGTCTTTCCGTGTGGGTCAAGGAGCACAGGTCTCAGTCAGCTGAAGCCCATGAGACACTCACAGGACTAGGCTTGAACTTGGTACCTTCTCCATGCAGAGGGACCGGAAAGAGGATGTAGGCAGACCCAGATGATGCTGTGACACGAGGTGGTGATGGAGAACCAACTGCCATCAGAGTAGATCCCAGAGCCTTGTCCTGCAGGTTAGGTTGAGGTGCCTGTGGAGCAGCAGAGAGAAAGGGCCAGGGCAGAGCGTGGTGTGGAATCTGGACACTAGTACCAATTGCAGAGAGAGTTCGTGAGAAAAGAGATGGCCCAGTGTTGGAGCTGGCCAACCTCTTCTATTTCTCTCACAAGGGCACCGTTACCCAACAGGTAAAAAAAGCCAGGCCTCAGGAGACAGAGTATTTCCCACCAAGTTGAGGTTAGTGCAAGTTAATATGTGTCCTGAGTTAATATATGTCCCGAGCCCCAGGAACACACACCCAGTGGCTTTTCCATCTATTATACTCCAGAGGATCGGGCATGGAGGTGACACTTCCAGCATCTCTGTGATGAGAAAGAGGCTGATGCTCAGAGGTAGAACCCAGGGCTGGAGAAGTGGTTCGGTGGGAAGGAACACTCTGGTGTGTGGTGTGTGGTCTGGGATCCAGGGCCTAGGAGGCTCCTGTGAGTGATGTCCACACGCGGTCGCCTGGGTTTTGCTCAGCCCTGGGTATCTAGAAGCAGGACAGGGTAGACAGTGTCTGGGCTGCGAGCTGGTGCCTCAGTCCACTCCACTCACGCAGCCATCTTTCCTGAGATTAGGTACGAAGAGTAGAGTTTTTTTCTTATCATTCTGCAGGACCTGAGGCAGGGATGGTCAAGGGGACACCAAGGGAACCCCGATGAGCAGGAGAAGAAAAGATGTACGTGAGTGGTGGTGGTCTATGAAAGTAGACCAGGAGGGAACAGGCAGTGAGCAGTCAAGACGTAGTTGCTCAGAGATGGTGAGGCCTCAGCACGGGCATATGAAGGTTCCAAGTGGATCCCTCTGCCTCGTGTGATGGATCCCACTATTGAGGTTCCGTGAGTCCCTTGGCATTCAGAGCTGAATGGCTATTCAGTATGTCTATTCAGCATAAAGGGCTTAATTCTCGGTACTTGTCTACGCTGTGATAAAACACCATGGCCAAGGAAACTTATAAAAGAAAGCATTTATTTATGTTTGCACAAGGCTAGAGTCCATGGTGACCCAGCAAAGGCAGCAGGCAGCAGGCATGGTGGCTGGAGCAGCTGAGAGCTCACATCTTAAACCGCAAGCAGGAAACAGCATATTGAGAGTGGTGCATGACTTTTCAAATCTTAAAGCTGCTTCCCCCGCCCCCCCCCCCATGTCTCTCCTCCCCGCAATCCCAGTGACATACTTCCTCCAGCAAGGCCACACCTCCCAAACCTACCCAAACACCACCAACAACCGGGAACCAAGTATCCAGATACCTGAGACTATGGGCAACATCACTTTCAAACCACCACAGGCATCATGGCAGGCGTGCATTCCTGCAGGGACACCACCAAGGCCCTCAAGAAGGCACAAGCAGGAAACAGCCAGCTTGCCAGCCTGCTCTTCCATCCTCTGCAGCAAGAAGCCCCGGGACAGCAGCATCTCAGCCTGCAGAATGTGTGGTGCTGGGGGCTGTGGGCATGTGAGGCAGGGGTGTGTCCTGCTCTGCCTCCTGCCGTGGGCCGTCCTGAGGACATATGGAGTGTGTGCTGCTGTACGCATCAGTGGCTCAAGGAACAGGACAATTCTAGGGCACTTTGCAGTCTCAAATCCCCCTCAAAACTCACATGGGAATCTCCTACTAGACTGTCTTAGGGTTTCTCTTGCTCTGTTAAAACACATGACCATGGCAACTTGGGGAGGAAAGGGCTTATTTTACTTATACTTCCACATAACAGTCCATCATGGAAGGAAGTCAGGGCAGGAGTTCAACGCAGGAACCTCAACACAGGAGCTGATGCAGAGGCCATGGAGGGGAGCTGCATACTCCCCACAGCTTGCTCAGCCTGCTTTCTTATATACCTCAGGACCACCAGCCCAGGGGTGGCACCACCCATAGATGGCTGGGCCCTCTCACATTAGTTATAAAATTTACAGAATGCCCTACAGACTCACCTACAGGACAATCCTACAGACATTTTCTTGATTAAGATTCTTTCAAAAAAAAAAAAAAAAGATTCTTTCCTGCAAGACGACCCAACCTTATGTCAAGTTGACATAAAACCAGTTACTACAAGACTTTCTATGGATTCCTGCACTTCTCCTGGATGTCCTTGTCCATCAAACTCTGCTCCTCCTAATGAAGTGCCCAGGAGAGGGCGGGTGCCACACACGTCTTCCTCTGAGCTACTCTCTAGGCAGTTCCAGCACAGGGTCAGGCACTGTACCTGGCTCAGTGTGGATGTGTGGGCTGTGCAGGGGGTTCTGGGTAATACTCGCTGCATCATCCCAGACTCCATTGAAGTCTACTGCTTTTTTTTTTTTTTTTTTTTTTTTTTTTAACTTCTCTTTTGGCTTTACTGGGACCACTCTGTCGCCCTGTTAGGCGTCTCAGCTGTCGGTTGCCAGGCTATCAGCTCCCTCTGCTGTAGACATTTCTCTCTGGCCCTCCACAGGACTCCTTCCACGGGAATCTGCATCTGGGGTGTCAGGGTGACCTCTAGATGCTTGCTCTGAGTTTCCTGAGCTAGCATGTCAGGCCTTCATACAGCTGCCATGGGCTCAGGGGAGGGTCTAAAGCCCGCAGAACTCTGAGCGTGTTGTGAATGCACCATTATTTTTCTGTTCCTTATTTGGGGAACAGGATGAGGTTCTGTCATTGGACTCTCAGAGGGCCTGTCCCCAAAGAGATTGAGGAATTCCTCTCTGCAGGTTTCCGCCACCGCCCCCCCCCCAATAGTTACTATTTTCAAACTCATTTGTGGCCCCAGCTTCCATCTGCCAAAGCCTTTAAATGCCCTGAGCCCTTAGGGTTCCCTGGGAAGCAGGATCATCGACCCATGGGACAGAATCAGGAAGGCAGAGGGGACTTTGGCTCGGGCTCAGCAGATCTAACTTTTTATGTTGTCCTGGTGTACTGCAGACTAATGACGGGGCAATCAGAATATTTTATAACTATTACTGGTGACGCTCTAGTTACGTACAATTCCTTTCCTTCAGCCTTCAGCCTGGTCTGCAAATGGGCTGCTTTCTTGATGTTAACCCGACATCCTGGGATTGGTGACCGCCTCAGGTTTAAACAACAAACGGCTTGTGGACTTGGGGTTTCAGAGGCTGTCTTTCTACTTGAACAAGAGGTGTTATCAGAAAGATCGCGGACAATGGCCCATTCTGCTCAGGGGACCTCAAGGGGCTTTGCACAACTGGAGGTGTGACGGTGAGGCTGAAGGTGCCAACACAAACAACTGAGCAGGAAGAAGTGGAAGCTGGAGATGACTTCCTGAGGAGCCAGCCAGGGACCGGTCAGGGATCTTCTTACAGCACCTCAAGGCCCAGGGCTCTCCATTGTACTGGGCTATGATGAACAATACACACACTCTTCCCAGAAGGCTTTCCAGACCTGGAAGAAAGCCACCCACCTCCTCTTCAGATAGCTTCACACGCCTGACCAGCTAAGCTCCCTCTGCCCTGGGAAAGCTTAGGTGTTCTGAGCGGGGCGGGGGTGGGGGTGGGGGTGGGGTGGGGGATGACACGGGACAGACACGGACTGCAGGGATTTAGAGCAAGCAGGGTCTCACAGTTGGACTCGAGCTTCACCGGCACTGGGAGGCATGGGGACCTGGAATATCCCCGTAAAGATGGGGACCTTGAGGAGCCATGATGATGCTGGAGAAGCAGCTGCTAAGGATGGAGATTGTACGTGAGAGAGGTGGTAGTGAGGTTGAGAAAGAGCAGAGCACGGACCTAGCCCAAGCTGATCTGGGGGGTAGTGGGGTGCACGGCCTCTCCAGGTACACCGGCCAGGTGAGCAGACAGGTGAGCACTGAGAAGGAAGCACAAAGTGGGGCGCGGGAGCCTCATGAGACCCATGCTGCTCTTGCTCTTCTGTTGTTTTTAAAGGGGTGTGTGTGTGTGTGTGTGTGTGTGTGTGTGTGTTGTGATGTTTGTGAGTATGTGTGATGTTTGCATGTGTGTGATGTGTACGATGTGTGAGTGTGTGATGTTTGTGAGTGTGAGTGTATGATGTGTATGTATATGATATATGTGTATGTGTGTGTGTGTGTGTGGTGTGCGTGATGTGTGAGTGTGTGTGTGGTGTGTGTGATGTGTGAGTATGTGTGGTGATGTGTATGTATGTGTAATGTGTGTGTATGTGGTGATGTGTATGTGTGTGTGATGTGTGTGTGTGTGTGGTGATGTGTGTGAGTGTGAGATGTGTGTGTGCAGTATGTGTGAGAGTGCCTGTGGAGTCCAGAAGAGGGTACTGAATACCGTAGAGCTACAGGCCATTGTGATGATCTGACGTGGGTCCTCTGAAAGAGCGGCCAGCACTCAACATGTCGGCCTTGCTCTTCTTCACATGTCGGCCTTGCTGTAGTCACGACAATGAAGGATGACAGCCAGCAAGTCCACATTTTTTCCCGGAGGACCCTGGGCTACCTGAGTGGATGAAACAACCACATCGAGCTGAACTGAGAGACTGAGCTAAGGTCACGTCTTTGACAGACTTCTTTATGTCTCAAGAGAAAGATGGATGACCTGTGGTCCCTCACTGTATCTGAGACCTCACAAGGGCTGCTCTCTGGCCAGCCTTGAGGTCAGCACACTGGGACAGGGACAGTGGACACTTCCAGTCAGGCACACGGATGGTGGGTTTTACAGGGGAATAGGAAATGTTCCAGGATTAGTAAAACCTTTCCCCCACTGATAGACCTCATCCTTGATAACCAAAACAAACTCTTTCCTGCTCCTGCTGGGTATTCATCTCAGTGACCTATGTAAGAGTAAGGAACCCAGCAGATGGGGGCTCCTGCCTCAGTTTACTCCCAACATGTACTCTCCAGGAACCCTGGCATCTGACTACTTGAGTGTGTGCCCTTTATGAAGGTTGTGCACACACAGTATCCAAATGGTTGAACATTGTGTGCTGCACAGCCTGGGAACCTGCCTGTCCAACAGTCCTTGTTGGAATCCTCACTTCTTTGTGCATGGTGTCTCTCAAGGTGCTTAGACTGGCTGATGGGACGTAACCGCCAAAGGGCACATGGCCATGGGACATTCTACAGGTTTTATGTACGGGCTTAGGATTGTGACAGACTCTGGCATGCTTGGAGAATATGAGAAGACAAAGGGTATCTTGCCCCACGGGTGGAGGCAGAAGCTCCTGCCCATCATTTGTCATTTCTATCTGAAGCATGTGAGCAAGCTAGTCTTTCTGCCATGTTGGTGGCTTTGACTGGCTCTGAGAAGGGCCATGGTATTGTGAAAAAACTGTGCCCTGCACAGGGAGAGAAGTTCAAACAATAGCGACTTGTCTGTGCGCCGCGAAAATAAAGCAAGGCGAGAAAGCTTATGATTTTACAAGCACCACGTTGTGTCTGGTCAGAGGCCCTGGGAAGACGCGACGTCCCTGGAACAAGCACTGAGCAGGGTCCCCCGCGGGAGGGCACCCCTGCCTCTGTGTGTGTGTGTGTGTGCTGCAGCTGGAGTAAAAGCTTCCACTCCCCCCTGTGTTAAAGCAGAGAGATCAGAGAACCACAAACAAGGGGTTGCAGAATTACATGTCTGTCAGAGAGGAGTGTGGTAGCAGTCTTCCTGGGCATATGCCCTCCCTCCATCCTGCCTGCGGTCAGCCACAGCAAGCCCACACCTGCCCCGGTGGAAGAGCTTTGGTTTGAATGACACTGGCTTCTGGCCACGCTTTCACAATCTCTGACCTCAGTGAAGCCATTACAGTTAAATCTTGATCTTGTCTAGAACTCCTCATCCTTGCCCCTTTCACCTCTCTGTTCTTGGCGTTGGACACCATGCGTCATCAGGGAACGTTCTCCTGATGGTCTTATGGAGGCACTGTGTGCAAAGGAAACCTAGGGTCCCATGGCTCACTAAAAGTTTGTGTATTTAAAGGCGCGTTTGCGTTTGCCATTGTGTGGTGTGTGTGACCAAGGCTGTAAACGGTTTCCACTGTTGTTCTGTGTCAATGACAGGAATGCTTCATAGTTTATCGGCACACAGGTGGGCACTGGGCTGTTTCTAGTCGGAGACTATTATTAATAGCAGTGCTGCAAGCTTGTAGAGCTTTCTGTGGAATGTAGGCCCTGTGTCTTCGGGGTTTGCGGCTTGGGGAACGTGTGATGTTCTGTTTCAGCACCGATCCCTAGCTGAGTCCTCATCGCTTTGGCAAACAGCCCCGACCAGAGCAACATGGGAGGAACGGGCTTACTTGACTGACAGTTCAAAGTTACTGTCCGTGCTGGCTAGTTTTTATGTCAGCTTGACACAAGCCAGGGGCATCTGGGAAGAAGAGTTCTCATTTGAGAAAATGCCTCTCTGGGCAAGTCTGTGGGGGCATTTTCTTGATTGATTGGGAGGGCCCCACCCAGGGGCGGCTCCACCCCTGGGTAGGTGGTCTGTGGTGTGTAAGAAAACAAACCAGCATGCTAGAAAGAGCAAGCCAGCAAGCAGCATTCCTCCATCACCTCTGCATCAGTTCCTACCTCCCGGTTCCGGCCCCAGGAATAGACTACAACTATAAGCTGAAATGAACTCTTCCCTGCCCGTACTCCTGCCCCACCCCCAAAGTTGCCTTTAGACATGGCATTTCATCACAGCAATAGAAACCGTAACTAAGACACTGCCCATCTTTAGGGGAGTCAGGAACTCAAAGCAGCTAGTCCTACTACATCTTCAGTCAGGATTCCATGTGCCTCTCCTGCCAACGGTCCTTGTGGATGGAACACCTCTACAGGGACTCCATTCACTTAAAGCAATGATGCTACGCTTACATGCCTTCTCTCCGGGCACTTGATGGCTCCTTATTGAGACTCTCTCTCTGTGGCACACACAGGCTTTGCATGAAAGGCAAAGCACATGGCTTTGGTGCTGTATCTAAAAAGGTAAACAGAGGCACAGCAAGCCCATGAATTGGGCAGCTCCAGTCAGAAGTGGTTCATGGCTGCCCCGAGGGATCACAAGAGGGAAGCATTATGGGATGGCGCGGATCTAGAGTTTTGCTCATAGTTACACAGCTGACCGGTTGGTCAGGACACTTTGGAAAGTCCCCAGTTGGGTAACCACAAGTTTGTGGACTGCTTCTGAGCATCAAGCTGAAAACTCACTCACGTCAATGGCAGACTGGGGCTGAACAGCTTTGGTCAGGAGTCTTCAGGCATGGCTTCACTTTTGGCATACTCAAATGTGATTCTAAACACAAGCTAATCTATGTACAAGCAAGATGACCCCACAGTTTACTGGAGGTCTCTGAATCAGAATTTTCTCAAAATGGAAGGCAAATACAAAAGGCTAAGTATGGAGTTTTCACACGGCCCAGCCTCTGGGCTTCCAGGTACACGTGCGTCATAGGACCCAAAAAAAAAGTCCCTGCAGAAACTATGCTTGGATATCCACAGCTGCATTGTCCATGACAGCCTAACAGACAGGAAATCAGCAGTGGACAAGAGACCTATAACACACGGCAGATTCTCATAGAGGAATGTTCAGCCACACCGAGGCAGGAGGTTTTAAGACCTGTTACAACACAATTGATACTAGAAAATGCTAGATTGGCGTTTAGACACACTTGAGAGGATTGATGATTCTAATTATTGACTAGGAGACAAGGCAAGTCCACAGGGCAGATTAACCAGGTGGTCCTCAGGAGAGGCTGGCAGAGTCACTGCTTACGGGTGTGGGTCTTTGGCATGATTAAAGTCTCTGGAGAGAGGCAGGGATGAGTGTCTAGCAATGAATATAACAAAACTCTGGCTTGTGTATTTTTAGGTGGTGGACTTTGTGTTTTGGAGATGAGAGTTCAGTTTTTCTGAACTTTGGAAGTTTCTCAGTAGCTGTGGACCCTGTGTTCTCTGGTATGGGATCCCCAAGGACCCTGTGTGCTCACCCCATGGTCACCTCCATCTCCACTAGCCTGGATGATGGTCCTAGACCTCACAACTCCATCTCCGCCAGCCTGGGTGATGGTCCTAGACCTCACACCTTTCACCCATGAGTCCGTCTGTGTCCATCTCTAAAAGACAGGCTCCTAAGCAAAAGAAATCACAAGAGAGGGATTTCACTTAAACCCAGTGAATTTTATACTTCAGTTCCTTTTATTTTCTCATTAAAAAAAAAGTTGATACTGTTTTCTTTGATTAAAGATCAAAGGAAGGTGGTCCCTGGTGGATGTGCCCAAAGTCACATTGTTATGAGTCTGAACAATCAACCATTGTCAAGTTGACTTTACATATTTGACATAGTTCAGATGAAGTATAAAGTGGTGTGTTAAAAATTATTCTTTCCATTGGGCATAGTGGCCAGATGTAGTGGAGCATGTCTTTAATCCTAGTGCCTGGGAGGCAGAGTCCTACAGATCTTCATGAGTTCGAGGCTACATAATGAGCTCCAGGACAGCCAAAGCTACATAGAGAGACCCTGTCTCAAAACACACACACACACACACACACACACACACACACACACACACACACGTCTTCTGAGTCTAGTCTGATAGAGACAGCGCCATAGTGAGGGATGGTCAGAGAGCTCTCAGCCCAGAGGAAGGTAATGACAGCTGCGTTCTACTAAAGGCAGCTTTGCCATTCACTGTTTTCCCTAAATTATTCCATCCTTTTTTCCCCCCAGATGGCATCATGCGTTTTAACCCTGGCTGACCTCAAACACTCATGATCCTCTTGCCTCCGCCTACAGAGTGCTGGGATCTCAGAAGTGTGCCGTCACACTTGGCTCACATCATTTGTTATTTGTAGATGTTCTGTGTGAGATAACCAGAGTCTCCCAGAGCTCTGGATGAGGTACATGGATTCACAGGCGAGAGATGGAGGTCAGGTGGTCCTGGGGGGACACATCTTCAACTCTGTGACTTAAAGAGTGTCGTGATTAAAGAAAGAAGGGCTTACTTTGGCTCACCATTCAATGTACGACCTGTCATGGTAAAGTCAAGGCAACAGAGCTTGAAGTGACTGATCACAGCTCATCCTCAGTCAGGAAGAGGAGACTCCTGCTCAGCTCCTTTCTCTGTTTATACAGTCCAGGATCCCAGCCTAGGAAATGGTGCCACCCACAGAGGCCAGGTCTGTGGTGGTATTGTGTTCCCCAAAATATTGTGCACCCTAATAAACTTATTTGGGGTCAGAGACAGAACAGCCACTAGATACAAAGGCTAGAAAATGGTGGCACTCACACCTTTAATCCTAGCATTCCAGAGGTAGAAATCCCTCTGGATCTCTGTGAGTTCAAGGCCACATTGGAAACAGCCAGGCATGGTGACACCCGACTTTAATCCCAAGAAGTGATGGCAGAAAGCAGAAAGGTATATAAGGTGTGAGGGCCAGGAACTAGCAGCTGTTATCTGGTTAAGGTTTCAGGCTTTGGAGCAGCAGTTCAGCTGAGATTCATTCTGGATGAGGACTCAGAGGCTTCCAGTCTGAGGAAACAGGATCAGCTGAGGAATTGGTGAGGTGAGGTGGCTGTAGCCTGTTCTGTCTCTCTGATCTTCCAGTGTTCACCCCAATAACTGGCTCAGGTTTGATTTTAAAAATAAGACCTTTTAAGATTCCTGCTACACAGGTCTTCTTGGTTCAATAAATACATTCAAGACGATCCCCACAGGGATGCCCAGAGGTGGGTCCCCCAGGTGATTCTGGGTCTGACAACGAGTCAGTGAACACTAATCATCACCACCACATCTATCCACAGAAGGCGATGCTGCTGGAGGGCTGAAATCAGACTCAGGCTGGCAGAGGCTCTGTTAGTCTCTGTTTTAGAATGTTAGTTCAAGGTGTGTTACTTTTGTTTATGCTCTGGAACGTTTGTTTAATGATGCAAAGATGTGATTGATGAAATAAAATTCACTTGCGGTCAGGAGGCTGCGTCAGTAACTAGCTGACAGGAAGTGGTGGGGAGGAGCCAGGTGGAGAAGGGTTTGTAAGGAGGGGCGAGGAGAAGCATGAGGGCTTTTTGGAGGACACGAGCAAGGAGAGGAGGTGAGCTGCTTGCTATTCAGCCTCTCTGAAGAGCAGAATTCCACCTTAACCTTTGAATCTTGAGTTCTTTAGAGGGACAGAGATTTACTTAAGTTCCCTTTGTAGCTCTGAGTCGGAGCCTGAGGGAACAGAATTCCCTCATGTTGCAGCGCTTGCGGCCTAACCGCTGCTGGTAGCGGTGGAGTTGCAGCTGCTGATTTGGACAGCCGTGGCTTAAAAGTCAACAACAATTGAATAAAAGGACAATAAATCTCCACGGCCACCAGTCTTCCATGGGTGGCCTAGATGTGTTCTCCCTTAGAGGTTCGCACACTTCCAGCCAGGCTCTGTCCTTACAGGCGCCTCATGAGCCCTTAGCCCATGAAAGAGCGTCACAGTGAACGTACAGAAGTGGCTTTGGAAAATGGAGAAAAGCCTGCCCCTGAGCTGTTGCGTTCTGCTGGGTCCTCAGTGTTCAGCATCTGCCGGCCATCTCTCTAATTCTCGTCTCTCCCAGGCAGTTCACTCTCCTGCCTCCTCAGAACTTCATTAACTTCTACTTCCCTGGAAGTGGGCCCGGATTCCCTTTGTGTCCCGTCAACTTTCATCACAGCCCACCCGGACCCCAGGGCTGTGTGTATTCTCTTTGGCAGAGAGAAATCAGCTCAGCCTCTAGTCTGGAGCCAATGCATGCAAAATTTAACAAAACGACTCCGTGCTCCAAGGAAGAATTTTGTGGCAACAAGGTATGATTTTTGTTGTTGTTGCTGTCAGCTATGCGTGTGTGTTATGTGCAGAGTTATGCATAGGTACTGAAGAGGGAGAAGAAAGTCTTCAAAACTTCTCAGAGGCTTTTCTGTCCTGGATTTTATAATTCACGACTGCATTTGAGCACACACTGACCTTGTCCCTGAGGGAATGATGACCTGGGTCGGGGCTGTTCAGTACTGATCTGATTGCTCACCTAGTAAGTTCTTGGTGAAGATGTCAGAGCAGACACCCCTGTTTCTACAGTGACAGCTTCCAAACCGTGTGCAGGATGCTGACCCCTGACATATGGTCCGCCCTTATGGTGCTGTTGCAGGGTGTTTCCTGAGCATCCTTTGCTGGTGTCCTTTTAAAAGTTTGCCCGAGTATCCTGAGGTCTTCCCTCCTTAACCTGGATATTTTTGTTCCCTTCATGAATGTCACACAGCACTACCCTGCTGGCTATGGAGATGGCCTTGCACCAACAGGTCTACAGCAATATATGTCTGTGGGTGTTGTGAGAGGCGTGGGGCTGGCAGGTGTTGCTCATCTGCCCACCCTGCAGTGGTCCTCTAAGCCTGACACTTGTGCCTGTGGCCAAGAAAAGCAGGAGAGCCATGAGGGGGATGCTCTAATTGCAACTGATCCCTAAGGTGCTGAAGGGAAGCACTAAGGGCCAGGCTTGGTGTGAGCCTTCCACATGCCTCTGCAAAGAGGAGCATAGGTTAAGAGAAGACCCCAGCTAGAAGATTGGGGGATGAGTTCTAATATCAGCAGTAAGGGAGAAAAGACAGAGCTCCACTCTGAAGAGTCCCCTTAATCTTTCAAGAACTTTGACTCAGGCCAAACTGGGATTCAAAGCTTCAATGCAGAAAAGAATTTCAGGCCTAGCCAGTTTGAAGCAGAGTTAGAAATTTTATACAAGATATTTTAATATGCACTTGGGCATGAAGGTTAAGAGAAAGGGGGTGCTCAGAAAGAAAGACATGCTAAGTGTGGTACCGTCTCCCCAGGCGAGAGTGGCACTAAAGGTCTTACCATTATCCTTCTATACCAATATGGCAGCTTACAAGTCACACCTCAGAGGGCTGCTAAGAAATGTTTTCTCTTGTTCCCTCGTTTTGATTATGGGGTGCCTCTGGAGATACCTTGGAGTTATCATTGGATAAGGTGAAACCAGGAGCCACTAGGGATGTACGGGGATTAGTACAGGCCTTTTCCTCTGTGTGAGATTTCTCATAAGATTGCTAAAAAACAGTGAGTTTATTGCTAGAGTGGGAGAAAGGTCTTAGATGTTATTTTTTTTCCTCGGATTCTTGCTTCTCTGCTGGTGAGAGACTTTAACTGGATCCATGGGTGAGGGGCTCCATTCTCTTCCCCTGCCAACCTCCCCCTGTATTTCTGCCATGCCTCAGTGGCACCTGGGGGCTGTGGTGAACTGAGAAGGCAGGCTGTGGATGGATAATGGGTCATGAGTTCAAGCTGGACGGACAGTGGGTGATGCAGGCTGGCACCAAGTCTGTACTCAGGCCGAGGGGACTTTTAAGGAAAAGAGAGCCACTGTATGCGCTGGACACACTAGGCAGAGGACCTGTGACAGGACCAGAGGTTCCTCCATCATGTGTTCTTGAGGAAGCCATTGTAGGTTTGACTAGAATTTGAGCCCCTTGATGGAGAATCCTATGAAAATTACCCAACTCTATTCTAGGAGCCCAAGGTCAAGATGCCCCAGCTAACTTAGCTAACTATCTTGGCTTCTGGTTTTTGTTTGTTTGTCTTTTTTTTTTTTTTTCCGAGACAGGGTTTCTCTGTGTAGCTTTGGAGCCTGTCCTGGAACTCACTCTGTAGCCCAGGCTGGCCTGAAACTCAGAGATCCACCAGCCTCTGCCTTCCAAGTGCTGGGGTCAAAGGCGTGCGCCACCACTGCCTGACCCTTGGCTTCTGTTATTCTGCCTGATTGTGCAAAACGTCCCCCTGCTGCTGCCAAGCAAGATAACAGGATGTGGCTCTTGACTTTAAAAGTCCCTTGCTTTAAATGCTTTGGGGCTGCACTTGGGTCCCAAATAACCTGAGTGTAGTCCCGTCCGGCTGGAATAAAGACTTTCAGTTGACTGTAGACTACGTCTGAGTGGTGGTCTTTGTGGGCTCTGTTGTGGAATATTACTTTAACTGTGTAAAGGTGTGTTACATCTGTTTATGCTGCATTTGTTTAATCATGTAAAGATGTGTTGCATCTGTTTCACCTTGCCTGCCTAAGGCACCTGATTGGTCTTATAAAAAGCTGAATGGCCAATAGCTAGGCCAGGCTGGAGGGCAGAGAGAGTAAGTAGGAAGAGAACTCTAGGCTTAGAGTATGAGAGAGAAGAGAGGATGAGGGAGGGAGAGAGAGAGAGAGAGAGAGAGAGAGAGAGAGACTCCCATGGCCAGAAGCCAGGCAGTCACAGAGGAAACAGGAAAGTAAGATATACAAAATAAAAGAAAGGTAAAAAGCCCTGAGCCAAAATGTAGATAAAGAGAAACAGATTAAAACAAGAGTGAAGATAAGGCTGAGCATTCATAACTAATAACAAGTCTCCGCGTCATGATTTGGGAGCTGGTTGGTGGCCCAAAAGAAAGCCTGAGCCCTGTAACAAAACGAGGCCTTGGCTTCAGTGTCTGTGGCAAGATCAGGCTGCTGCATACAGAAGGCCTGTGTAGATGGGGACAGAGATAAGCCAGAGTCTCAGCTGCAGCCCAGGTGAGCCACAGCAAGGCGGCGTAGCAGGCAGGCAGACCAGAGCAGGGGGGTGAACCCAAAGCACACGGGAGACAGATGCACAAACCTGGGAAGATGGAGGGATCAGTCCCTGGCCTCTGTCTTGAACACTGGCTGGGAAGCAAGTTGTATTCTGAGATGGGGTGACTTTCTGGGGACTCAGAGAAAAGAATCAGGGGACTGGTTGTTAGTGAGTGCATGGGCCCTCTCCCCTCTACCGGTGTTGAGCCTCAGTAAGTGCTTCCCTACTCCTAGGATGGGCAAAACAGGAGACAGTACCCAGAAAAGGAGCCATCAGGTCAAAGACTTGGGACAAGGTGTCCCTGTGTGTGCACACAGACATCTCTACTCTACCATTGGTATACCGTCATATGTATTTACTTATGTGGTGTGTGTGTGTGTGTGTGTGTGTGTGTGTGTGTGTTGGGGGGGAGGAGAGAGCCAGAGCCAGAGAGGGAGGAAGGGAGGGGGAGGGGGAGAGGGAGAGGGAGATATCTCACAGCTCTCTTGGAGGTAGTTACCTTTGGGCTTGCCTCCTCAATGAAGCCCCTCTTCCCACCCCTCTGTTTGTTGGAGCTATGTCTTCTGTAAGAGGCTGGGGCTGGGGACAGACCTGCCTGGAGTGGCAAGGGAATGAAGAAAAGACAGACAGACAGAGGCTGGGAGAAACCACAGCATCCAGAAGCTTAGCGTGTTTATTATGGAGAGTTGAACAGTTATTACATACAGCTGAAGAAGGAGGCAGTTACTACTACTGAGGCAGGTTTAGCTAATTTCAGTAAGAACCATCTTCAGGCTGTAAATATCGGGGGTTGGGGAGAAAGCTGTGGTGGACATTTTCTGCACACATTGTCAACATCCACACAGGGATTCCTCGGGAAGGCTTTGCCACTTCCCGTGGGACTGAGGCTGTGGTCACGCTCGTGTCAACAACACATGTTCACTCAGGACCTCACACACCCATGGCTTCCTCTGCTCCCCACACCTAGTTCTCTGCCCTTTCTTCCTGGCAGCCATGAGGTGAGCAGCCCCCCTGCCTTGCAATCCCCACCATGGTTCTGCCTTTTGCAGACCCAAAAGCAACTGAGCCCCGTGGCCTGAAACTCCTGAAATCAGGAGGCAAAATGAGTCATGTGTCTCTCCACCCCCACCCCCACCTGCCTTTCACGTTGGTGTCAGGTGTTCAGCCGTGGGTACAGACGGCTGAGTACCACATGCACTTGTAGGAATGGTAACAAAGGACCCTGGGGAAAGCCCTCTCCTTCCAGGAACTGGCCTGACCTAGCAGCTGCAGCTCTGTGTGTGTGTGTGTGTGGACTCTCACCAAATCCTCACTGGTGAAAAGGGGAAGAAAGCAAGCTTTGTCCTCCTGTCCCTTTGGCAGCCCAGCCTGGGTCTATGCGGGATAATATTGTTACAGAAACTGGAAATTCCTGTGTGTACAGTCTGGGTGTTCGTCACCAAAAATAACAACAATGTAGGGTCCCAGCTTGACTCTGACAGCTCAATCCCAGGTGACATTCTGGAGTCCAGAGTTGCAAGGTGTGTGAATTGATTTGATCCTCTCTGGGACTCTGCTGCTGGTGGTGGGGGAGGGAGTAGTGGGGTTGGGGTTGGGGGGGTGGGGCGGTGGGGTGGTGATGGGGTGGTGGAGGTGGGGGATGGTGGAGGGGGTTGGTGGGGCGGGGGTGGTGGCAGTGGGTTGGTGGGGGGTGTTAGTCTGTCATCCACACAAAGCTCGGGGACTGTTACAGGGAAGGGCACTGAGTGGGGTGCACATAACGTCTTCAGGATGAAGACTCAGCATCACTCAGCACCAAGCCCCACCTAAACTGTTATTATGGGGTCTGTGCTGAAGATTCAAAGCCTCAAACTAGGTCCAGCCGCTTCCCGCTTGAGCCAGCAACTGTATGCTGGCTCTTCATTCTCTGAGCCCAGGGTGTGGCTGGTGGAAACAGTTAGGAGCAATGTTAGCATATCCTAGATAGGAGCCTTCTGACACAGAGCTGCACGAGCCTCTCCTGGGTTTTCATCTAACACAGTCCTGGGCTTGGAACATCTGTCTGGAACTGTGGGGCTCTTCCTGGGTGGGAAAGGCCCAGGCAGGCAAGAGTGAGGAGGAGCCATCCGCCTCCCTCCAGATCCAGCCCTTGGCCCAGGGTCCCAGTTGCTTTCCTCTCCCCCGAGGTGGCTTTGCTGCACAGACCTCGGATTTATTCTGATGGGTGGGACCATGGCCACAACCTGAGTGGAGCCCCACCCCGTCTGTTTGGAAGATGATGATAACAGAAGGGTGACTGACAGAGGATGTGGGCCCACGGTGGGCCCCTGGTAGGGAGTTACATGAAAGGAATCCGAAAGCCATTCATGCTCGGTAGGCAGGCATGAGACACCTGATAGGGCCTGGCCAGCCCTGGCCACTGCCTCTGTTCTACAATTACTTGTGAAGAAAGACAATAGGTTGTCTCCAGCAGTGTGAGCATGGGGCCCAGACCTGTGGACAGGGACAGAAGCCACGCTGCCTGTCTGGTGGGACTTTTGAAGTCAGCATGAATGGGAAGGCTGACTGAAGCGCCTGGCCCTGCGCTGGCTTTGAGTTGTGTAGAACCCTGTGCCTTCACAGAAGCTCGGGCACCTGGAGTGTCACAGCTGTCCCCAAGGAGGGGTGAATGTCATCTGCATCCAGAGCCTGTGAGCCAGGAAACCCCGGCACCTTACCCTAGAAAATAGTACTTGTGGACCATTCTGTGATTAAAATACAATTTAAGATCCTAAAAACTCCAATCCTCTTTGAACAGGAAGTTCACATCGAGGAGGTTTCTGAGTTTTAGCTTACCTAAGACTTTCATGGGGCAGATGCCACTCAGCATGGAGCGAGATGCCATTGGTCATTGGTAGGGTAGCCCTTTCTCAGGCTTTACCTCCTCTGACCTCTCTCCCAGGAACATATTGGCGCCGAGATGGCTTCTAAATGTCATATATTGATTTCTGTGGGCACAAGCTCTCCACAGATGCTCAAGTAACCCTACACTAGGAGGTAGAAAATCTCGCCTCTCATCACCTGGGTGTGGGTGCCTCATTTGTCTCTATAGTTGACGATGTGATAACATTCCCTGCAGGGATGTTGGACCCAACCTGGCCAGTGTCTCAGGTGACTCAGGCTGCCACAGCTAACAGTAATAATGCCTCTAGGACAAAGAATCCACATTCCCC
This sequence comes from Peromyscus eremicus, assembly GCF_949786415.1. Classification (NCBI taxonomy): domain Eukaryota; kingdom Metazoa; phylum Chordata; class Mammalia; order Rodentia; family Cricetidae; genus Peromyscus; species Peromyscus eremicus. The sequence continues at coordinate 60,421,777 of NC_081424.1, forward strand.
CAGTTCTTCAGGCTGGAGCCGCTAACCCGGTAGGGTGAAGGGGACTAAAGAGGGCTGAGCTCCATGGCCACCAATGCATTCTCTCATGGTAGAGACACTGCTCCATCAAGAGGCCACCCTCACGAACTCTGCCAGGCCTAAGCACTTCCAGAAGGTTTCAAAGGCCACCATATTGGGAGTCAGGACTGCAGCGGCAATTTTGACAACAGAGCCCAGATTCCCCGAGCACGTGTAGGGATGACTCTTGCATCATTTTGTAGGTTCTCTTGAAGAAAATTAAACTAAGATGCAACTTTAGGTACAAAAGTAGATATTAGGGTGTGGGTAGCAGGTGCTATCTACACCCTAAGATGTGATCAACGTGCTAGAGATGAAGACATGTGCCTTCGTGTCAAGATGCATCTGCTGTGTGTGATGCAGCAGACTGTTAAACTCTACGCACTGTGATGCATGTCACCAAAGCATGATGTGCTGGGCATTGTGTGTGCCCACACCATCTTGGTGGTCTTTCCTAAGACCTGTTTCAGCCTTGGCAGAGTCATCCAGATGGCCTTGTAGGACGAGATAGAAATAAACAGAATCAAAGAGAGGAGCCCGTGGAGGATTGGTGAGTATTAGAAAATGGTCATAGGACTTAGGCACAGGAGCTGAGGAGATATGCAGGCTGGTGGCCAAGTGTCATAGGCTACGAGTCAACTGGAATGCCAAGGAGAAAGGGATGTCTTACAAAGAACGAGAGCTTTGGGTGCATTAGAAGAAAGGAATAAGCCTTGCCCAAGGTCCCAAAGTCACACTCAGAGACAGGTCATCTCAGGGGCGCCATGGGTGTCGAGCCTGTGATGAGCTTCAGTGGACTTCAGAGTGAAGTCTAGCCCCAGCCTCTGCATTAACGAGGTGGGATCGTTGTCTTCAGGTCTCACCTGCAGCTGCTGAGCCTTTGCCTGTCTCCACCTCACAAGCCTTGCACTTGTGCCCCGATGATGACAGATAAGGCCAGATTGTGTGCCTAAGAGGAACATGCCCCCACCCTTTGTAATCCTTAGCTATAGAGAGAGGGGGGAAATAGAGTTTATAATTTTTATTCTCTGGAAAAGAAAATGTCTTACTAAAAATGGTGTCGTGCAAGTGTGACAATTGTAGACATGCATAGGAGATGGATATTGTATGGGATGAATTGCATTTGGGTTTGGAGAAGCAGAAACAGTCAATGCCTTGGCAGGACAACCTTCCTGGTAGAGTCTCACTTTGTCTCAGCCTGGCATTATTGAGTCTTTAAACCTTGAGAAAAATTCTTCTTTGAATAGTACCATTTGCAAGTGACGTCTCAGAACATGGGTAAAAGGCCAGACATTTTCCTGTGCCATGATAGAAACATTTAGGTTGGCTCAAACCAAAAATACATGCACTATATTATGTAATAGAATTTTTTTTTTTTTGGTTTTTTGAGACAGGGTTTTTTTTTGTGTCATTTTGATGCCTGTCCTGGAGCTCACTGTGTAGACCAGGCTGGCCTCAAATTCACAAAGATCTGCCTGGCTCTGCCTCCTGAGTGCTGGGATTAAAGGTGTGTGCACCACTGCTGCCTGGCCTATGTAATAGAATTCTTAGAGTGGCCATCAGGCATGGTGGGATCCAGGTTGTCAGCTGATGGCGGTCTGGTTTTGCTGTTGGAACTGGCTTAATTCTCTAGAAGCTCTGTCTATGTCCCACCCACGGCTTTCATGCCCTGTAATACATGTGACTATGCTCATAGGGGCTCAGTGTCTTCTCATGTTTCCACACAGATTGGGATGTACACAGGGGCAGGGGTGTTTTGAATGCTGGTCCAGTGACAGACCCGGGGTAGTGGGTGAACGGTAGCCTCCCAGGGTCACATAGAACAAAGTGGCCCAATTTGTAAAGTCTCCGACACAAGGTGACAGATGGTGGCTTGATGATGTGGGCCAGAGAGGGAGGTCATTTGGAGAGGTGAGAAGAAGAATGTGGGGTGAAACAAAGATATCACTGGGCCCCCCCCCCCGGGCCCTCAGTGCCAGATAACTTCCAGAGGCCTGGAGAGTGACACTGGGTCTGCCTCTAAACGTGGCACAGGAATTGTCCCCAATGCATTTGAAATGAGAGGTGCAGGGTGACCTAGGTCACCCTATAACCAACACAATGGGAGCGCTGTTCTCCGGTCATTCTTCCTGCTCTGGTCCTGGCACTTCCCGTCCTCACCAACTCTCACTGTGCACCCAGAGGTCAGCTCGGGAGCCCCAGGCCTCAGGTCCCAGCATTTGATCTGTGGTTCCAAGTCATGCTCCATCCAGAGTGCATCTAACCCTTCCAGTTGGTCCACTGGGACAGCTCCTCATTGGCCCCACTTTCTAGACATTTCCTTAAGACAACTTGAGAAGGTGGGGCTGTGGCCAGATAAGGCCAAAGCTGAGTTGTCCATGTAACAGGCCAGCGGATGCGTCTGCTACACACAGCCACAGCACTTCACTTGGGGTCTGAGCAGCTTTGTCAGATGGGAGAAGGTTACCGGTGGCTGACCCTCCTCCGCTTCCTCCCTGCCCAGCATGGGGCATGGTGTGCATGTATGAACCTGTGTGTCCACTGGCATGTACAGATCTGAACGTGAGGCCTGCATGTATATGTACACACGTGAACATGGATTTATGCAGGTATGTGCATTTGAGAACATGTTCCTGAATGTGTGCAGGCATGTGTGATAGCTGCATAGAACATGTGGATAGCTGCATGCGTGTGCAGCTGTGGATCTGGGTGTCTACATGTGCCTGTGTGTGTAACCATGGGTGTTTGTGTACAAATGTGTATCTGCATGCACAGTCACAAGCGCACCTTTGTGTGCAGGGGTGAACATGGGTATCTGCACACATGTACACATGGAAGTGTGTGTTCATTCCCAGCTTCGTGTGCTCAGGAACAATGGCAGCACAGGTAACAAACAGCATGTAAAGTCGGTACAGATTTATCCTCTATGTACTTCTCAGAATAAAGAGACATGTGCAAGATGTGGTCTAATCAAACTTTCTTATACCAACTTCATTCATCTTTAATGATTTAATCGCTCAAGAGCTCTTGCTTATTCCATGTTTTCCCAGAGTGAGGGTGTGCCTTTTGGTGAGCTCACAGGCATCATGACTCTGGTGACCCAGCAGAGGGTGTGGATGTCTCTGCAGGACCACCACTCCCACAGTGTGTGAGTGAGAGGCCACTCTGTATCCTTCCCTTAAAACAGGAACGAGGTGCTCCTCATTGCTATAGCAACCACAGTGTCCAGCAAACATCTCCACCCAGCTGAGGGCCTGCCCTGTCAGCCCCAGGCCGTGGCAATGGGTGAGGGTGTTAGAACAACACTCTACACGGGACTGAGGTCATTGTCCTACATTTTCAAAGTGGTTTTTTGTCCGAGCATTCTCTCCACCATGTTTCTGCATACACTGAATCATAAATCCGGAAGCTTCCAACTCCATATTTATATACACGTGAACATGATAACACATTTTCCTGATAGTTTCAGGTTGTCATTCTGGCACACACCCGTGTGTATCAAGGTTTTAGGCCACCTGAATGTGCTCCACCTGGGCAAGAGAACTGGAAATTGCCAAGTGCTCTGGTGAGACAGGAACTCTCCAGGCTCCAATCTTAGAGGACAGCGGCCTCACTTCTTCCCTCTACATCCCGGTCACAGCCCCCCTTGCCACCCCTCTCCCACCCCCATGCATAGCCCAGGAACCCTTGCAGGTCGGGGGAGCTCAGCTTGGGAAAAGGTGAGGTGGGGAAAGGCCCCTGCTCTTCGTCCCCCCCACCTAGTCCCTGGGAAAGCTGCGGCCTGGCATGTGACAGCACCATGTGCCACCCCAGTGTGACGCTGTGTGTACCCAGGAGCTTCCTAGTCACTCAGTCACAAACCCATCTGTGTGTCTTGTCCTATCTGTGCATCTGTCCAGTGTGCCTCTGTGCCGTATGGAGTCCTTTCTCCAGGCAATGCTGGTGAGATACCGTGTGCAGGAGTTGACTCAATTGGCAATTCTGAACTCAACCTGAGTAGTTAAAAGAGATGCAAGAGCTCAAGCCACAGGACCCCATCAAAGCACACTCTGTGGCAACATCGTCACCTTCTAACCTGATGCTCCAATTCCTTTTCATCTCCGTCCAGCACTGTTAGCTGGGGAGTTTCAGCACGCAGCCTGGCTGTGCTGTAGCTAATCCCACAGTTGCTGTTTATAAATTAGGTCCTGGAGACCAGGAGATGAGAAGTGACATGGCCAGGGACCACTGCTATAGGGAGCAAGGCAAGTTCTGAACCTAGCTCTTTGGCAGTCTAGGTCCATGAGTCACTCCTGGAACTCACCTCCGCCCCTGCGAAAGCGCATCCCTGCCAGAGCACAGAGTCAGGTCCTGATGGAGCTCAAAGCTAGGTCCAGGTCTCAGAGCTGTGTCTACTTAAGATGCTATCCAGAGAGGTGATGTTGAAGAGGACAGGACCGAGTGCTTGACCTTCAATAAGGTGTTTGTCAAGAAAATGTCGGGGGACGTGTGTGTTAAAAGCAGTAATGAGTGAGTGCAGGGCTGGATTATGGAAGATTGTCATCATTATTAGTTTCTGTCTCTGAAGAGGACCGTTGGCCCACATGCCGCCTCCCTAAACGTACGCTGTCATTATCTCACGGCAACCCTTCATTAAACTGCCATCTGTCACCCCAGAACTGATGCCCTGTCGTGACGGGAGGGTTCAATCCCGCTGTCCACCTGTGACTATGGAGCACCAGGAAGGCAGGTGCCAGGAGCCACTGTACTGGAGTTCCTGAGATATCCTGACCTCTGAATGTGGCTTTAATCACAGAGCCAGAAGAGGACATAGACTCACAGTGACTGGGCGTGGCTCCTGGTCTAGCTTTTCTCAAAGTTCGACTTTAAGCTCCTTGTAGTATTCCAGCTGATGGGAGAACACGTTTTTTTTTTTAAAGAGGCTACAGTTACCATAAATAGCATGTCAGACATTCCAGTGAGCATAATTTGATTTTTGGTTTATTTATTTATTAGTATAGTTAATGTAGGGACAAATATCCATTTGCTTTGGATCATCATGTGAAGCTGAGGCTGTGTGTGTCCTAATGTTTCTCTAGTACAGCCCTCCACCCTTCCCTCACGCAATGCTTTTAGTGGCATGAAGCATGCACTATAGCTTCATTTAAAAATGTCAGAGCTCCAGAGTGAGGACGGAGAAGGGTCTGTGAGAATCTGGAAGAAGCAATGTCTCCCCTGCTGGACTTGGCCCCAAAGGCAGGAGAGATTAGAAACATGTTACTTCTATGGGAGTCCCTCGATTCACAAGGCTTTCTGTGATGATACAATTAAGAATCCATGTTCCACATTCTTAATGCTTTACTCATTGGGAAAGTTAAAGCACATAAAGTTAAGACAATAGAGACGAGGGGGCGACAATTTAAAACATCTGAGGGTAGAGGGAGGGAGGAGGTATGCATTGTCCTACAGGCACCGGTGTGCCCCAGGCCAGCAGTAACTGATTGTCAGCCATGACCCAGGGCAGACAGAAGAGCATCCTGGTTCCCGAACCTCCACTAAGAGGTTTTGTTGTTTTGAGATAGGGTCTCACTGTGCAGTCCTGGCTGGCCTTGAACTGATAGGCTCCATCTGCCCTGCCTTCCTCCAAGCGCTGGGATTAAAGCCCACAGCCACTCCACTAAGTGTTTTTAGACAGTTGCTAAATGAAAACATGGGACAGCAACAGAGACAGCTACCTGGAGGAAAGACATTCTAAAGAGAGACACCCCTGCCCCACAATGGACTCTGAGGATGTTCTCTGAGAGAGAAAGAACAGGGCCCTGGTGCCAGCCAGAGGAGGGGCTTGTCCCCAGGAGGAGATTTCACAGGCTGTGCACTGTTAGTGACAGTGACAGGCAGGACCATGCCTGGCCCGGGACTGCTTAGCTCTTCCTGACTCTTGTCCTCTGTTTAAACATAACCTCACGTCCGAGCTCTGAAGATGGACTTGAGATGGCATGTGAAGTGACCCCCCTCCATCTGTCCTTCACTACCACTTCCTCCTTAGTTGGCCTGTGGGGGGAAGTGACTGAGCCTCACTTGTGAGGGCCTCCAGGGCCTAAGCTCTGACGTAACAGCTCCAGTGACAAGACAGCCTGGCGGGTCCCCTCTGTAGAACTTCAGTTGTGTGCCCTGGCCCACCCTGTACAAGCTCCTCAAACTTCATCTGCCCTTCCCACACACGGACAGGGTGTGAGGGTAAAGCACAGTGACAGGATTGGAACCTATGACTCTGGTGTCCCCTTGAGGTCACCTGCTAGGTCTCCATGCCCCATGGAGTGGTGCAAACTGTCGAGGACCCTAGAGATCAGTAGTGTATGTGAATTTGTCAATCCTATTTATCATATTAGAGACTGAAACAGATTTTTAAATATTTATTTTGATCAATTTATCAGTAGTAATAAAAAGCCCATTATGTGTAAACCTAAATAATCAAAATTATGTATTTTTTTTTAAAGAAAAGAAATTAGCCTTCTTAACACCTAGCTTAGGAAAGAATAGCTGGATTCTTGGTCTGTTGCTGATGTTGGTCTGTTAGGTGAAATGAGAGAGAGAGAGAGAGAGCGCAAGAGCACACTAGTGCTTCAGGGGAGGTGCCCATATGTGTACATGTGTGGTTAAAAAAGGGAGGACTATTTTTAAGAACCTTCTGGTTATTGTGGATATTCTTTGACTAGTTTCTGAAGATTGAAGCACACCACTCTGTTTCTCACGTTCTTTCATTTCTCGCTCTTTTGAATGGATCTCTCACCCACACTTAATTCGAAACCTCAGGCACTAGCTACCAGGAAAATGCTGGTTCATGGGGATCTTTAGATCTTCAGATGTAGACACTTTGAGGACCACCTAGACAGGTAGACCGTGGCTAGATCCTGGAGATGACAGATGAGCCTGGCAGTGACCGCTGACCTGAGAGAGCCAATTCATTTACATCAAATGCAGGATGTAAGATTTGAGTATGTATAGTCAGTACTTTGAAGATTCTCTGTGGATGATTTTAGTCCAATGAACATACCTAAAAATAGATGGCAAAGCAGCGTCAGAAGAGAAGGAATCTAAGAAACAGATCTAACTGCCTCTGCACGGTCATCAGTCAGCTGGCACAAAATGTTCTCAATATTCTGAATGTGAGAGCAATCTACATTTGATGGAAGAGAGCACAAGAATTGGAAACGTAACGTCATTCCTTAGATATTATTTATAAAATTCCCAGTTTCTAGAATCTCCATTTTTTCTCTCTCAGCTATCACACGAAAAAAAAATAACGCAGTGGCCTCATGTCAGGGCAGCTCAACTGTTTTCCCTGGGAGCCAGCTAGCTGTGGGCCCCCGGGCTGTGCACCAAAGGAGCCCGATCCCAGGCCTGGCACACTGGATGGGGGAGAATTGATTCCCCAGATGAGCAGATGGGCGTGTTTTCTGTCCGCTGTGTGTGTTACTAAGTGTTTTGTGGATGCCTGGAGCACAGTGGGCACAGTGGGACTGTGCTTATCAAATGGCTTCCTGCTCAGAGACACATCTTGAAAAGCCATTGTTAGCTCAGAGCAACCTGTTTTCACAAAGAGCCACTGAAAATGTGGGTTTCACAGAGACGTAGTCATGAAGCGACATTTATTTCAGGCTCTCAGCCATGAAGAAGTTCATAGTTAGGAGACAGCATTCGTGGGTGGTTAGCAACACCCACCCAATGGCCATTCTCTGTCTGGGGCAGGAAGGACAGAGGCTGGCTCCCCAGTGAGCAGAGCCTGTCTGTTCCTGTAGGTGTGTGGGTTCCTGCTTTCTATCTCATCCAGCCCTTTCTGCCTCACCTCTGAAAAACCCTTTAAAACCAAAGGATTAAGCGAGTCCATGATATGCCTTCTCTGTGCAGCAGAGATCAGTGAGCCCATTGGTTCTGGACTGAGGTGGCATGAAGGTGGCTTCTAACAGCCCAGGGAGGATCAGTTCACAGCCATAGCCAACAATGGCCCAGCGCGGACAAGCCCTCATAGAACGATGCCCCGTGTGGGGTTCCCCTGGGCTGAGGATTCCTGAGCTCAAGGCAGAAACCTGGTACAACCTCTTCTACCCAGCCACAAGATAAGAGAGGCCATCCCCGTTTTAACTGAGTGACTTCTACCCGCCCTTCCAGAACCCACAATGCCCTGAGAGTACCACAGTTCAGAAGTCCCGTTGGCCTGTCATGAAAAATTCCCTCGGCTTTACTAGATGAAAGCGAGTTGGTCTTGAATTTTTTTTTTAAAGATTTATTTATTTATTATGTATACAGCATTCTGTCTGCATGTACACCTGCAGACCAGAAGAGGGCTCCAGATCCCATTGCAGATGGTTGTGAGCCACCATGTGGTTGCTGGGAATTGAACTCAGGACCTCTGAAAGAGCAGCCAGTGCTCTTAACCTCTGAGCCATCTCTTCAGCCCTGGTCTTGAATTTGAGTTGCATGGGAAGGCATGTCCGCAGTGAGGATCCAGCAGGGCCGAGAGCCCCAAAGGGCAGGTCCGAGCTCCAGCTCTTCTCTCACCTGACCCTGTTCCTGTTTCCTCAGCCCCCACTCACCCTTGTTTTCCTGTCCATGGGGTCGGGCCCGTTTTCAGAAGCTCTGAAGTGCTGAGCGCCGTTAGGGGCAGGACTCCGCCCACAGGCTTGCCTCATCCTGGGGTTCAGGCTCTGGACACACATAGATTTGGTTGTGATGTTATTTTGAGGATTTTCCAAATACAAAAGGGAAGGATGGATGGAGGAAGTCCAGCTTGGCCATACTCCTCACAGTAGAGAACGTGAAGGGTGAACCCTGGATTGTTCTACAGTGGGAACCTAAAGGGCTGAGGGGGCTCTGGCTCTGCTCTGCAGGTCCGGTCTGGATGCCTTCTTGCAAGAAAGCACTCCCTGTGATTCTCCCAGTTACCTCCAGCAGGTGGGCCACTTTTCACACAGAAGGATCTGTCCAACTTTGGTCACCAGTGAAAAGCAAGTCAAGACTATAATGTCATCCACAAAGGTTTGTAGCTTTGGGATTTGGTCACATTAAGAAAAAAAAATCAAAGCCCCTAAATGTGTTTCTGGTATGTTTGTGTAAGTGTGGTGTGCTTATTTCTTTTCATAATCGTAGTCACAGGCAGGTAACAATGGAACGCCAGGAGTCAGTCTGTACAGTGTCCAGAGCAAGCCCACCTCCAGCCTCAGAGGCGCATTTGGGTGGCCACCAACTGTCTGTATGGTAGCACATGGCGTCGAGAACTGTGGGCAAGACACAGTGTACGTACACCCCTTCTTTCCCAGGGTCTTAAACTCAGCAGCTGGCTAGCAAGCATGGCATCTTCTCAACACTGAGGTGCATCCTCAGATCACCCCAATGTCCTCTGTCCTTTCTGCCCAGGATATTTGTAAATGAGGCAGCCCAAGCTCATGCTGAGACGGGGGTGAGTTCTGAAGACACTGCCTTGCCTGTCACTTAATAGCAGGAGACATTTGTGTTCAAATCAGTAACCCAGCAGGGCATGACCAAGGGGAGGGCAGGCTTGGCATCCTCTTATTTTAAAATGAACATCCTTGTGTGTCTTGTGTCAAATAAAAATTCACAAGGTTTGGAACTAGTATAGCTAAAGATAAAATTGACTCAGTCATGGTTTTCTGTGGAAACAGCCAGGAGGACTCATGCTGTTAAATTCAAAAAGAGATTTTGAATTTAAGGCTAGTGAGAACAGAGCAAGACTTGGGGGCCCACACCCCCTCTCAACAAAAAGAAACCACAGAAGGATTAAGAGCTGCATTCGTCGGAGGAGGGTGCTGGTGTGCAGCAAGCAAGCGACTGGGATGCTTCGGAACACACACACCTTGGGTGGCTAGCAGAGTAGGAAAGGAACCCCTGCCTTGCTGCTCTCATGACCTAGGAACAACCTGAACCCAAAGTCTTTCTCCCAGAGGTGAAGGGGTAAGCAGGGATATCCAGCAATCTTCACTGAAAGCACATCTACGATGCTGTGGCTGCAGAAGCCAGGTCCTTAGGATCCCACTTGCACTGCCATGAAGGGACCTATGCTACACCCTTGCCTGCAGAGACTTCAGCTACCCCGGGATCATAGGCACTGTGCTGGAGGGACAGCTAGCCATGGCGTCTCCTTACCACAGAACTGTACTCACAGATGTTGGCGATGGGAAACCAGGCCCACCACAAGCACCCTTGGCGGCTGCAGCAGAGCATGAACACAGCCATGGCTTCAGTGGCTAGCAACCTCGCCCTGCAGAGAGGAAGCCGAGTGCAAACGAAGGAGATCGGCCATCTACGATAGCACAGAGGGGACTTCATGACACCTGGAGGGAGATTAGCCCTGAGTGCTTAGAAGCTTAAGGACACCTAGTCTTAAACGGGAGGTCACACTCCATCCAGTGAGACTAACTATCTTCACATGCCTGGGAGCCTGAGGTGAGGCCACCCCCCAGTGGAGACTGTACATGATGAAACAGCCATGCGCTCCTAGGTTCTTGAGACTTCCAGATGTCTCTCATCTTGACATAGCTGAAGAGCCTGCACTGCAGTGGCCAAGACTCACCTACCCAGAACAGGAACCAACACAAGCTTCCCAGGCCACATCTTAGCGTCCATCTCTGGATAGAACTTTTCCAGTGGCAACCGCTGCATAAAACTGGAAGAGACACCTGCTTCACAGACATCAGCACCAGGCGTGAGAACTGTGGAATCTCAACAGAAACCCACCTCGAAAGGAAGGTTTGAAACAACTAAAACAAAATTAAAAATTAGCGATCCCAGGGAAACTAAGTAAGTTTGAGGGAGTGTAGAGAGGCATTCCCTGAACTCGGGAAAACCAAGATCTGATCCAGCAAGGAGAAGGATACCATCAAAACCACAAACTGAAGCAAGTCCTGGAGGTAAAAACTCCAACAACAGTCAAGGAATGCCGGCTTCAGCAACAGGGTTTTCTTACAAAACACACAGCTGCTGCTGTTTATCTAACCGACCTTACACCACGGCCCAGTGAAGCAGACTCCGGGCCTTCGGTCATCACGTCATCTCACAAACCAGTAGGAGGTGGTCTCCAGATCACATGGGGTCCTTGCACATAGAAAATAGCCCATTACGTAAAATAGGTAGTTCCGGTGTGCGCGTGTGCCAGTCCTGCAGCGTGGAGAAGGAACGTGTGGAGGCAGGAGTCTCCAGCTGGTACTTGCTTCTGCTTTGGAAGCCAGAGTTTTGCTTCTGACGAGGATCAAGTTTAAAGCAGGAGTAAATCCCCTTTGCAGTGTACATTAAAGAAAACCGCAGCAAGTTCCATGGGACACAAAAGCTCCTGTTGACAGCATGGGACGCCTCTGCCTGGGCAGAGGGCACCTCTCCACAGTGCAGTTGCCTAACAGCCTGTCACCATGTTGCCCGCTTGCTTGCTACCTTACCCACCTGTCCATCAGCACAGACTTGCAATTGCTTTGTGTGAGTTTGTCCTCACAATCAAGAAGCAAATGAAAGACGGGTTTCTATCATTTTATCATACGTTTGTGAGATTCTCATGTGTGCTAACTCTTGTCATTCATCACATTTTGGTAGGTTTGAGCTGTTATTTCTTCAAATAGGTTCACGTTCAGTCCTCCACTCTTTTGCTCTTCTCTTTCGGGGACTCCCGGAATGCTTATTGGTCTGCCTTGTGCTGTCCCATAAGTGCATGGGTACTGCTGATCTCTTCATTCTTTGCTTTTCAGATGGAAGCTAATGGCTTTTTTTATACCCCCTTTCACCTTGATGGATGTTTAACTAAAAAACACAAGTTGTATATATTCAAAGTACACAATTTACGGTTTTCATCTACGTATGTGTGGTAAAATGATTTCCACAGTCAAACTGATGAATGTGTTTGTGACCCACCACTCTCCATTTTGTTACAAGATCAGTTACACTATGTTCTCCTTACAAATTCAGGTATACATGAATCATTACTAAATGTACCTTACTTGTGTCTTACAACAGCAAGTGGTGGTCTTTGGTCAACACCACCCGTTTCCCCAACCTGGATCCTTGGTGATCCCCCTGCTTCCACTAGAGAGGTTTAAGTTTTGACCCATGAGTGAATCTTTCATTTTAATTCATTTAGTTTTCAGCTACATGGTTCACATTTGGCCCTTTAAATGTAATTTCTCTTTACTGATAGTCTCAATTTTCCCACCTATTACTTTATGGGTCTCCATTTTTTTTCTTTGTAGATAGTTTCTTTTAGAACTTTGAGTGTATATATATATAAGGCACTGGGTTGTAAACTTTGCCTTGTATGTTGAGAGCATATTTCAGGGGCATTTTCTGTTTTATGTTTTGTTTCTTTGGATTGCAACAAACTTTCCTATTTCTTCATACATATTTTTTATTTTCATTGTTGAAAACATTTGAATGTTCTAATGTGACCAGATGACCCCTTATCAATTAATGATTTCTTATTAAAGGTTGTCTTGATTTTTGTGTATGTATGGTTAGGTTAGTATGTGCTCAGTCAGTGTATCAGAGGTCCTCTTTGAAGGAACTAAAAAATATTTAAAGAATAGAGGTCTATCTCTCCCAATCTCTGGAACATGGCTCTGTACTGTTGTTTGTTTTTGTTTCTACTGAGGATTGAACCTGAGGCGTTATGCACGCCAGTCGAGCACTGTAGCACTGAGCTATATGCACCAGCATTTCTGTTCTGGGTCTTTCTTTAATACTTACTTAGACTGTTCATCATCCTACCTCTACTTCTTCCTTGCAAGTATCTTAGGGATGAGCAGAAATGAAGGCTGACCTTCTAAGTGCTGACAGAATCGGTTCTGATGGTTCCTGCCTGGTTTTGGTTTTGTTTCTTTGCTTCATCTACAATTTTTTTCTAACATCTATGAAGATTTTATTTTAAAATATTTGTATAGTGTAAGTACTTCCTTATATATAGACTTTTATTTTTAGCTAAAGATAATGATGGCCTCAGAGAACAGGAAGGCTGCTTTGGTAGGACTGCCAAGGGTTGTAGCCACCTCCTGGTTTTCCTCACACAATGTGATTGGATCTAGAGCAAGTATCTTGAGGTTGGTTTTTCCAGAAAGATGGAGAGATAAAATGAGAAAGCTGGGTCCCAGGTCCCAGAGTATTGCTGTTTAGCTACAGGACAGCTGGTCTTTGGGTTTTATCACTTAAGAGAGAAACAAGCTTTATCTGAATTAAGTCACCAACATTTTGGGTTTTCAGTTACTCTCAGTTAAAGTCTCAGCTAGTGGTCACCTCCATTTCTTGAGAAAATGGAATTATCCAGGATCCCATTGGGTGGGAACTAAAATCATGGCTCTTCCATGTGAGCAGGACCTTTTCATTTGAAAAGGAGAGAGGGGGTCATTTAGTAGACATGTGTTCCCAAAGTGCTCTCTCATCTTTACTCATCCTCGTCCATGGAGGTTCAACAGGGACTTTAGTCTAAGATCTGTGAATAGGAGATACATGATGGACACCCCTATAAGCACTGCTGTGAGTAAGGTGCATGCACCATCACTGTAGGGACCATTTAACAGTGAGGCTCTTTGAAGAGCTCCTATGGATGGCGGGTTGTTTTCAATAGACTCGCAGTCTGTTAAAGGGTTGGTGATAAATATTAACTAAAAGATTGCTGGTGTTGCGAAAAGCAGACAGGGCTCAAAGGGAAACTGAACATGATCCCGTGTCTCACACAGCCAATATTCAAGTGCAATTTATATGCAGGGGAGGTGTGCCTCCATGAGAGCTCACCACTGACAAGGCTTAGCCCAGCATCTGTGGATCTTGTGCTGGCACCAAGCTGGGAGTGGAGATGGTACCTTCCCTCTGACTTACAGAGCCTTCCAGTCCGTGGAAAAGAAACATCCATTAAGCCAGCCATTCCAGAGAAGGGAGCTGGGCCAATGTGGGCAGATGTCCATCCATTTAGTGTAAGAGTGTGAGGTAGAAGCAAGGCTGCAGCTAAGACCTCAGGATGAGAATCTAACAGACAGGGTACTGGGAAGTGAGTGTTCCATGAAGAAGCAGCAGCGTTTGTGGAAACGTGGAGGTGATGGGGCCAGTGAGCCTTGGGGCCATGGTAACAATGAGCTTGGCTAGTGGGTAGCATCAAGATTGAGAGCTGCTTGTTACATCCAAGCTCCTGGCCTTCGTGGAGGGCAATGAGAAGGGCTGCTGGGATTTGAAAGAGTAACCTGGACGCTTTTATACTCTTAGAAGTTGACTGAGGAATCAGGAGAGAAAGGGAGGCACAAGGAGGGGATGGAGTCGGGAGAGCATTGCCAAGGGCCAGTCAACAAGTTACACATGGCTCTCTTTCTGATTCAGAAACACGGCTGAGCCCTGCTTCCTGCCAGCTCATGATCTGAGGAGAAGTGTGGAATGACTGGGCATGTCTGATCTTTCAGGGCAGCTCTAAGGTGGATGAGAAGAACTCTGCAGGTGAGGCCAAGAGACTTGGCCTCAGTCTAAATGCCTGCTTCTTAAGACACATGGAGCCACTGTCAACTTGTGATCTGACCCTTTCATCAGGGGATATAAGTTGACACCACCCAGTGAGTGCGTGAGAGGTTTCTGTGCCTGAACAACCGAGGAGTTGGCTGCCACGGTCACTTGCCTTTGCCAGTGACTCTGCAGGCAGAGAGGAGGAGGTACAAGCTGGAAAAAGAGGTCCTGAGGGATTGCTGCCTAACTGAGCAACTACGGTGGGACCTCAAAGGGGCTTCTTGGGTGAATAAGGGGGTCTACTGGCTCCCTCTGGTTAGTGTGAGGTGGGAGTCAGAATTAAAACTAGAGACAGTATGTGCTAACGACCAAGTTCTGCTCTGTTGGGCCATTGGAATCTAATGATTGCCATTGGTTTCCTGGCCTCACTACTGCAGGCTAAGGTTGGGGTTCTATTTTCATATACAGTCCACTGTTGCTTGTCTGTGTTTTCAGCCTCTCCCTCCCTCCCTATGCATTGCACATTGCGGTGTGTGTGTGTGTGTGTGTGTGTGTGTGTGTGTGTGTGTGTTGAACACATGTGTTGATACCTCAGCTCTGATTTCCAAGTGCCATGCAACAAATGCCCAGCCCTAAGCCCCCTGTTGGGATCTGGGAGAATCTGGGAGTGCACTTCAGCAGTTGTGGGTAAACCTGGGCTGTCTAACCAGGACAGTCAGGGGTTGATATCAGCAGCTCAGGCCATCTGAGCTGGAGTTCCCAGGTCTGGGTGTTGTGACTTGATCTGGATGGTTGGAATGGGTCTAAGAGGTCAGTTCGGGGCCCAGCAGGGAGGGTATGAGTCAGAAGAAGCAGACGTAACCCTAGAGGGTGAGGCAAGTGGGTCTTCCATATAGTCATGAAGCCGTGACGTATACAGGAGTTTGCCAAGTACCTGCTTGTTACCAAGCCAGGGGTCGTTGGCTTTTACATGAGCACCAAGTGTTAGTTCTGAGCATCCATCTGCCCATTCACTGACTGATACAAGTGTCCACATGATACAAGTGGGGTCTGTGTTAGCCTCCTCCCCTAAACTGTGGTCCCCTTTTTAAAATAATTTATTTATTCTTATTTTATATGCATTAGTATTCTGCCTGCATGTATGTCTGTGTGAGGCTGTCAGGTTCCCTTGAACTGGAGTTACAGTTGTTAGCTGCCATGTGGGTGCTGGGAATTGAACTCAGGTCCTGTGGAAGAGCAGTCAGTGCTCTTAACTGCTGAGCCATCTCTCCAGCCCAACTATGTCCCTTTGTGTTTGAGGCAGTTCCTGGAGGTCCTCGTGGCCTTTCAGAGACAGGAGCGAACTCTGCCAGCTTCAGGAAGCTTTCTGTTTCTCTGACTCTCTTTATTAGACTAGCAGGACGAGGTGTGTACCTCTCATCACTATGGCTCATGGCAAAGCCTCACAGGCCCTGATAATGGACAAGTGATGTCCATCATCCATCTTCTCTTGGTCTGAAGTCTGTCTGAGGCTGAGGCTCTGACAGGGCCAAGAAAGCTGTGGCTATCTTATTTTCAGGCTGGGGTGTTCATCTGGGTAAGTGCTCCCTGCAGGGGGTGAGATGATGCTGTACCACTGCCCATGCGTTCTGTTCAGCTGCTGTCACTGGTCCTCAAGAGGCCATTTCCATGGAGGTGCTCTGGTGGCCTCAGAAGACTGTAGTGCTAACAATTCACTCCTTACCTGGGCAGGCCTGGTTACGAGCAGCCTACACATCCCCATCGCATCCTGCCAACCCCCAGCGGTGCAGCATAAATGCCCCTTCCCTCGCATCTCTTTGAGATAAACCAGTAGCCCCTGCTCTGCTGCCCTGTCACGGAGACCCAGCTGCAGCATCGTGATTTTCCCGCGTGTGCGGCCTGGGGACCCAGGACACTCTGCTTGGCCTCGGTGTGTTTTCACTGAGCTGAAAGCAGAAGCCTATGGGAGGAGCTGGTCTGCACTGCTTGGGAAATCCAGTCACACTTAGAGACAAAGGCTGCTCCTGGCCCAGACACGCCACCAGCTGACTTCGCTGCAGGGAGCCAACACCAAACTCCCAGGACAGCAGGGCTGGAGAACACGTGGCTCAGAAAAGAAAACACCACATGAATCCCATTCACACCCAGAAAAGAAAACACTACACGAATCCCACTCACACCCAGAGTTAGGGCAGCAGCTGCCAGGCTGAGCCACTGAGACGCTCTGAGAGCGGCTTGCTTTTGGGAAGATCGGATCAACTTTCAGGGAATTCCACTCATCAGATATGACAGAGCGACTGAGCTGTGGGCTTATCACGAGCTTTTGTTTTAGCAACTGCCCGACAGGGCATGAACTGAGCCCTCGGTGTCCCTCTGTGACTGAGCTCCCTTGTCACCAGCTGTTCCATTTAAAGCACCCTGTGTGTTTGAGAGGTAGGAAAAACAATTTATTTAAATTGCAGATGAAGTTGACATCAAGCTTGATGTGGATTTAATTACATTTGAAGATGTAACCTGGGGACTGGTGAGATGGCTGGATTGATACTGTATAAGTTTGAAGACCAGAGTTCAGATCCCCAGAAGCCACGTTAAAAAAAAAAAAAAAAGACCTATCATATGAGTACTCCGGACGCAGAGAGAGGGGATCCCCAGGGAAATTAGACTAGCTGGAATGTGTGAGTTCTGGATCCAGCAAGAGACCCCAATTCAGTAAAGTGAAGAGTGATGCAGGAACATACCTAATGTCGACTTTGGGCCTCTATGAACATGTATGTGCATATGTATGTACACCTAAACTCACACATGTATAAACATGCATACATAGGTAGAATACATATACATGCAAAAAAGGAAATAATCTAACCATTGGAGCATACAAATGCAGTCTTCTGCCTTGAGGGGCTACTGAGTTTTGTTTTGTTTTTTCTCTACCAGGGGAGTGTAGGATTTTTCTGACAACCAGGGTAAGGTGGGTCCTCCTCCTCCCCTCAGCTTGGAGGTTGTGACATATCTGTCCTTAGATGCACAGAGCTGGGGCCCACAGCACTCTACTCAACTTTGTTCACGTCATACCATGATTGCTTAAGAACACACACACACACACACACACACACACACACACACACACACACTCTCCTGCGGGCAGTGGCATGACGGGCCCTGAGCTAGGCTGCAGTGCAATCAATCGTTCCTGTAAAAACGTTTTTGATTGAAGTTGTTTGGAGTAAAGTGTTTCATGCAAAAGACCTGTTGATATATGCTTTCATAATTCATTGACATGGAAGAAATGTCCCAGGAATTTGAAGGACCCCCTAGGGAGATCGCTAATCTATAGAGTGGGTTTCAGGTCTAAAAATCAACTCCACATCCCAAACCACATTACAGCTCTGCTCCTTTGTTAAGGTGAAAAATCCTTGGAACAAGAACAGATTTCGTCAAAGCTGTCAGTCTTGTGACAGTGTTTAGAAGTTCAGACTGCTGCCAGCTCTGGGCCTGATATGACAGTGTCACCTAGCAACGGGGGTTTCCTGCACTGCTTATGTAACCCTCTGCATTGTGAGGGGCTCTGCAGTTATGTTTGTTCCTTGAACACTCTGGGATGAGACCGTCCTGGCGCAGGTGGGGTGCTGGGGGCAGGGCGCCGCTAAGCGGCTCTGATACAGTGGTTTTCTTGCCAAGCTCAGGAAATGAATGCCGGCCTGGCTTTATCCAGTGATCCACATCCGCCCTTTAGCGACTGCCTGCCAGTGGGTGTTACATTTCAAAGGGAAGCCACAATGGATGTGATAGTGCCAGGAGGACTAGCTGGTCCTGCTACAGTGAGGAAGGGTTTAACATCGGTGAGGGAGTAGAGTATCACAAGCCCACCCGACGCTCTTGGGAGCCTAGGAGGCTGAGCCACACCCACCCAGCCCGATCCCCTCCCATGCTGGCACAGCTGGGATCTGGCATTTCAATCATGCAAATCGGTAGAACCTCAAGTTCCCAGGTGTCTCTTATGCTAAAAATGTAAGGTGTAGGGGAAAAAAAATCTTACTTGGGAAATTGATCCATCAAGTAAAAATAGAAATAAAATTAGCAATGTACCAAGTAGACTCTCAAACAGCTAAGTGTGAATAAGCAAAAACCACATAGTTGGGTGTTTTAAGGGAGAAGAGACGACTACATTTTAGAAACGCACCCAGTGAACATGTTTAGAAGCCCAGCTGGCCTGGGTCTAGGATGGCTCTGAGATGATGTTGGGCCTGCAGCTTCCGGGAGGACGAGGATGTCCACGGCCCTGTGACCTGAATGGACTGCTGTTCTGCCTGATGTGATCTGACAGTCAGAGGCTGAGGAACCTCCCCCACCTCTTCAAGGGTCCTTCACTTGGGAGTAGTTCCATTGCTGGGCGGCAGCTTTGTAGCACTCTGGTAGAACTGGACAAGGTTGATGATTGGAGAGTTGGAGAAGGACTTCAAAATTGTTCTTCTCCTTAGATGAACATGCAGTAAGAAGACCGAACCATGACAATTGACTTGGGAAACGAAGCTGGTTCACTGCCAGTTGGTGAATAAACCCACAGATGAATTAGTCTGTGTATTACCACATCAGTTTGTTTACTTACCTTCCCAGAAGAGAGGTGACGGACAGGCTCCCCTTTACACTCTATTTCTCTAATTCTATGCTCCCAAGTCACGCTTCCACCTGACCCTGAACTGCTCGTGATTCCATTCCTAGGCTGAGAAGTGATTAGAATGAATGAGTAGAGGAATGAGTGAGTGAATGAAGGAATGAATGAGTGAGTGAAGGGATGAGTGAGTGGATGCAGGGGCTATCAAGCAAACAGGTAAAAGATGGAACAAAGGAGCCATTGAGTTGACAAAGGGTACATGGTATGAAGAGCTTACAGAAGGAATACTCAGATGGACTGAGTCCTGAGTGCTCCATCTTAAGGGACAAAACTGGCTCCCGTGATACCTGAGTGACTGGTGTAGGAATGATGGTGACCGTGGAGGCCAGCCTCTCACACCACAGGCTCCTCTGGGAGGTTCAAGCCCATTGAGCACCATGCCGACAACATCAGCAAAAGAGAGAGATGCTCATCTTCCCTCCTCTCTCTGAGTATCCTCCTCCATGAGGTAAGTGATGTCAACCCCAGAGGCAGGCCCAGAGGTGGGTGCCTGTGTGTGCAGGCTCACAACAGAGCCCTGCTGCACCACTGGCAGGGTCCTTTGAGCTCGCTGGGTTTACATGATGCACTGTCATCCCAGAGGAGACTGTGCTGTGTATCTTCCAGTGCAGGATTGTCCCAGGCAAACACAAGCTTGAAGAGGCAGAGCCAGCACGTGCTCTGGGTACCCTGGACATCCTGTAGGCTACAGGGAAGAGCCTGCAGTGAGGCAGGAGCTGGCTACTCCTGAGATCGTTGATGGACTTTAGTTTCTGCTCTGTTTAGCTCAGCTCCCATATCACCCCAGAGAGATGGGATTGGGCTGGGCTGTTTATTTTGGGTATCCTCAGATAAGACACCCATTGATCCAAATCACCATAAAGGACTTCATTACTGTCAATAAATACTTTCCAGCGTGAGTTCCCAGAGTGGCCATGTATTTGGGGACGTATGGAGCACACTCTAGCTTTTCTGGCTGGTGTGTCCAGGTCTGACAGTAGCTATAAGCTGTCATGTCAGATCCATGATTTATTCATCACTTAATAGCAGTTTCATTCCCAGCCCCTGCCCTGTACAATCCTGCATGTTTCCATCTTTGAGTTTTGTCCCTATCCTGTCTCCAGCAGCTGTTATATATATGATGAAACTAGCTTCCTTCCCCTCCCCTCCTCCTCCCCTCCTCCTCCCCTCCTCTCTCTCCTCCTCTCTCTCCTCCCCTCCCCTTTCCTCTCCTCTCCTCTCCCTGCACCTCCTCCTTGCGTACTTGTAGTGAATAGCTGTTCTGACATCCATCTACACCTACGTATCTTTCTGAATTTTCTACAGTGACTGTATATCAATTTTTAATGATAGAAATTAAAGCCCAGAGATACTGTGGACTGAAAGGAAGGTGAATGAAAACAAAGCAGCCTTTAAATGAGAGAGCACGGCCCTTCACAAAGATCTTGCACTCCTGTGGTGTGACTTACACATCTCAAGCTTGTGACTGTGTAATATTTCAGCCCCTCCCTCAACACACCCCCAATAACTCACAGAGTCAGGCCAAGCTGCCTCAATTCCTTGACTTGTCTCTTGATTTTTTTCATTGATGAAACTGAGACAGTTAAGCAGAGAACGAATGAGCAGTGAGCTCTAATGTGAGTCCTTTTGGGTTACGTTTATCCTGACAACCTCCCAGGTCACCCTATGACCCTGGACACTGCTCTTTGAGGGCTGAGTGGGAACAGAGATCCTTGGAAAACTAAATGGATGTGCAGATCCAGGTGGATCTGAAGGTCAGGATGAGGGATAATCACCAGTCTAGAAGGCCACAGGAGCCCTTGGCTTTGGCTTAGACACCGAGTTATACAAATAGAAGTAGGTACTGAGTGGCCACTATTGACCCAGGCCGAGTTAACTGAATGTGATGTCATATTTTCAGTAAAATCAAACCAAGACTCACCCTTGATTCTTTATGTCACCAGGTGCTGCGTGAGGGGCCACACTCACCCAGGCATGTCGAAGCTGCAGGATTGTGGTCATCTGGGTCACTGAGGCACTTGAGAATGATGGAGGGAATAGCCCTGGAGCAACAAATCCAGAGACCCCGGGATGACTGAGAGGCACCAAGAACAGGTGAGCTTCGACGTCTCTTTGGAAAGCAGCTAGCTCCTAAAATGGCTAATTCAAACAAAAATTTCATTAGTTTTAATATAAAAATGGAAGACAAAGTTTAAATAAAGTTTCTTACAGTGATGGGTCTCTCCCGGGACTCAAGCGCATCTCAGCTGAGAGGGAAATAGGATTATCCTTTGCAAGCCTCCTTCTCCACATCCTTCCACAGGTTGAAGAAGCCCTCCCTTAGGAAGGTTTAAAGGGCATTTCTGAGTCTGTTTGCTGACTTAGGAATCCAAAAACGCCAGTGTCTCGGTGAATCAATTGCAGATGAGGAAGACTAGTTGGCTCCCAGGTAGACGTGAAGGCTGCTTTCAATCTTGATTTTCAAAGTATTTGTTTAAAGTAAGTCCTTGCAGTGCTCATGGAAAAGGCTTTCCCCTGGCTCCTCTTGACCTCCATGACCTCCTCTCAGGGCACAGTGTTGGGGGATAATTAAAGCTGTTTATTCTTCAGGAGGCTTTGAGAACTCACAGCCGTTTTAAAAATTAACCAGGGACTCAGAGCAGCTGTGTATGCCCTGCTGGGATCGCGGGGCCATAGACACTCATGCTGAGGTTCCTGCTAGGGAAGGGAGCAGCCTGTTCAGACCCTGGAGCCTGCAGTGCTCCAATCCCCCCCCTCACCTGCTCCTCATCTGCAGGTCTCTGCTCTTTCCATATGCTTCTTGGCAAAGAGGACCCCGGGGACTGACCACAGAGGTCCCCACATGCCAGTCAAGCATCCACTGTTTACTCTAATCGCTAGTTTGACTTTTATTCTGAGGCAGGGTCTCACTAAGTTACCCAAGATGGCATAGAACTTGTAATCTTGGAGATCCTCCTGCCTCCTCCTGAACAACTGTGCTGACAGGCCTGTGCCATCTTGTCTGGCTCCAAACTCTCCAGAGGAGGAGAGCTTCCTACAAATGTAAATGAAGGAGCAAAGTAAGCCAGAGCCTCTCCACAGAGGAGCTAATGCTCGTTTCCCGAGTGCTCAGCACACATGAGGACCAGTCACCCCAGGACCAGCAGCCTCATGCTTCCTCTCCCAACCTCCAGTGCCTCACTGAACACTTCCTGTTGTAACTTAGCTGATTCACCTCTAGGTGCATCCACAGCCCAGAGAGTCCATGACACTCTTCCCTCACAGAGCCAAGAAACTCAAAGGTGCCTGAGGTGCGTGGTAAAAGTATCCATGGGAAGGGGAATACCAGCCCTTCTTCCATACAGTGTCCTCTCATCCTAACCTGTCAGGACCTATGATGCCTGTTAGGAATATGGAGGGAGGGAGTGATGTCACTGTGTCCACCTCAGAGTTGGGCATTTCCCATCTTTGTGGGATTCCAACCTTCTCTGGGGACTGGAAGTCATAGCTTGTTGGAGAATAGTACTGGGGCTAAGAGCTGTGTAAGGGCCTGGTCAGCCTGGGACCAGAAGGAAGGATTCCAGAGAGGTCAGGGGCAGGTAGAGAGAGGAAGAGACCAGGGATCCCAGACAAAAGCCGCGGCTCCAGTGAAGGCACCTGGAGTGAAGTGTCTGTGGCCTCCCGGATTATACTCTACCCAGGAGGTTATAGGAGCTCCTGAGGAGCCCTTGGTCCTGTGGGTGGCAGGCATCTTTGCTAAGGGTCTGGTGTGGGCTGCTAGCTGAACCTGAAGGCCAGAGATGATTGCTTTGCATTTCCCTCAACTCCTATTTTCTTCTCTAGGAAAAGGAACCCATGGAAACCCAGCCCTGACAAGGGGCTCATCTTGTCCCATTCTTGTTTATTCAAGAGGCAGGGGACATGGCCAGGACATCTGTGTTATGGTTTTAGAGTGTGTCAGCAGGGTCACAGCAAAATAACAGCAGTGCTGGCCCCGGCGAGGTCACAACAATGCAGGCCCAGCCCCGTCTGGGTGTGAGTTCCATAAGGACACAGCAAGGAAGGATTCCTGCAAGTAGACAGCATCCTAAGAGAATATTGAAAGGACGGTGGGCTATGAGAACAGTTGCCCCACTGCCTGAGACAGTGGCAGCTGATGACACTGTGCTGTGTGACGAGTGTTCTCGGGACCATCCTTTCCTCGCTGAGGTCACAGGCGTCTGAGCCAGGGTCCAAAAGGCTTGTGTAGCATCTGTTGATGCTGAGTGGGTCTGGGAGCAAGGCTGCAAGGCTCCAGAGGTGCCATCACTCAGCCCTGACACGGCGATTCTGGGAAAAGCCTGCCTTCTGTAGCACACCCAGGGCGCACAGCATGGAAAGAAGCTCTCCTCAAGGAGCGCTACACATCTCCTGGGCATCTTGAAATAGTAACAGGAGGCAGAGACTTTGGACCAGCTCATGTTTCTGAGCATATTTTCCTCAAGCTCACCCGCTGAAGGAGAAATGAGAATTCAAAGAAAGCAAGTCTTGGCAAAATCAAGGCCAGGGGTCCATCGGCGGTGTGTACCCCGGACTTAGAACCGTAGGAGCCTACCTGCTGCAGTCTGTCTCTTGAGCCTGGGTCTTCATTACAAGGCATTGGTTTCACATTATTGTCGTATCTAGACAAGAGGGATGGCGCTGCTTGAGTTGTTAAAGGCCAGTGAGCCCCACTGCACAGCCAGAGTGGGCTCTTCTTCAAGGCAGCGGGAAGCTCAGCTGGGAAAGGAGGCCTTGCAGAGCCTGGACGCCTCTAGCAGGAGTAGGCATGTCTGTGCTGATCCTCACAGCATTGGCGAGGATTTCACACAATACATACACACAGCCGCATCCCACCCCAGGCTGCCAAAGCAAGTGTGGGAACCACAGGTGGTGATGATGGACACCAAGGGTTTGATTGCCAGAATCTGCCATTTCTGGGCACCACACGGTGTTTGGGGTAAATTCCAAGGATGCCTCTCTTCCACCAGGCTCATTCTGGGGTGCCGCATGAGGCGGAAAGCCATGCAGCAAAGGCAGATCCATGTCCACTGAGACCACCTCTACTTCCAGCAACACCAGAATCACACCTCTGCGATTTCCTGCGGAAGGTCTCCGAGGCTCTTAGCCTACAGGCTTCCATTTTTTTAAAGAAAGCAGTGGCTGTGCAGAGCACAGGACTTTGCCCAAGACCAGGGAAGCAGGAACAGGAGCTGGAGCGTTCCTCCCACAGGAAATCATAGGCTCTCATGCACCCTCTTTATGTACATAAAACACCATGCACTCATGCACCACACACACACACACACACACACACACACACACACACACACACACACCATAAATACCACCCAAACCCACATCCAGACATACACACACACCACACCACTGCACATATGCATGTCACACACCGCACAGTATACCATACCTACCCACCCCCCACAACACGTAGATTGATAACACATATTCAGGCACACAGTCCTGCTGCTGTGGGGGTGAAGACAAGTGAATGTGTTCTACTGAGGGCACACTCGCTGGTTGTCCTTTGGGGACAGTGGGAGTGGCAGGACAGAGTTGGCACAGTGCAGATCTTGTTATGTGTGAGAGCACCTTGTTCCCTGAGTCATGACACCGGCAGATTAGTGGATGTCACCGTTGGGGACTGGTGCGATCCTGGTTTGTTTTTATTGCCAATTTGATACAACCAAGAGTCACCCGGGAAGAGACCTCAACTGAGAGAATTGTCCAAGTCAGATTAACATGTGGCTATGTCTGTGGGGATCATCTTGACTACTGACTGATGTAGGAGGGCTCAGCCCACTGGGAGATGAACTGTTTGTTGGGCAGATGGTCCTGGGCTATATAAAGAAGATGACTAGGAGGGAGCCAGGAAGAAGTGCTCCTCTGTGGTCTCTGCTTCATCTCCTGTCTCCAGGCTCCTGCCTTGAGTTCCTGTACTGACTTCCCTTAGGGATGGGCTGGTACCTGAAGTGTCCACTGAAATAAGCTCTTTCTTTCCTGCGTTGCTTTTGGTTGGAATGTTTTATCACAGGAAGCAAAGAACAGGTCCTTTCTGTCACTGGCCAGACGGGAGACCTCCACTATCTCATTAGCATAGGCTGTGGGTCCCATGCCTAAGTCTGAATGCCAATGAGAGACTAGCCACTAAGGTTACTGTTTTCCTCTGCCAACCACCTCAGCATACTAACAATCCAGGGTGTGCTAACTTGGCGACCTGTCTCCTGGTCCTCATGACAGGCTTTGGGGAAGGACCAATGGTATCTATCCTGTTCTGTGCCCACTTGCCAGCAAAGTGTATAATTCATATTCCACTCACACCCCCTGCAATTTGCCTTCTGATTATGACTGAGTAGGCTCTTGTTCTAGGTGTTTCTACCAGACAGGCAAGGTGGGTGGGATTCTTTTTTTAGAAGAGCTAAGTCAGGAACTAATGCTGTCTTTGGCCCACCCAGGTGTCCAACTAGGGTGAAGTGCAGCCAGGCTGTAGGATGAGGATTTGTTACAGAGGATCTTGCATCCCAAGATACCAGGAGGAGGAGACAGTCTGCCCATGAGATGAGAAAAGAGCATTGCTTAGTTTAAACAGCTCGACACCATCTGTTTTCCATACTGGGATGAGGCCAGATGGTTGGGTGGAATCTTCTCACAGGCTTAGCAGAAACGGTCCCTCAGAGCTGGGCCATGGCTGTATGGCCAACAGCAGAGTTGAGAAGCAGGGATTGTGCCATGGTGTCTCTCCACGTGGTGTGGGAGACGGCAGGCATGTGGCTCTGCCCAGAGGCTAAGGCTGAAGCCCAGCCAACCCTGGCCCTTGGGTAGACATATGTTGACCCAAGCAGAGCATCCATGGTGGCTACAGAAGGCAGAGCAGGTCTCTGGATTCACTGTCCAAGGAATAAAACGTCATATCCCACGATATGGAGTTGCTTGATTTTAAATGACCTGATTGATTTTTCCTTCCTCGGCTCCGTGAAGGACATGCTTTCATCAGTGGGAGGTGTGCTGGAGACATTCTCCACGTGCTCCCTTCCCCGGGCATTCTGCCTGTGGCTGACACAAATCATACAGTCACACCAAAGCCCCCGAGGAAGTCAACGTGAGGCGTCTGGTGTGGGACCAACACCTTTGAATGGAGGGGTCTGGCAAGATGCACAGGGCGACTTGTGCGTGCTGTGTGCAGCCCTGCACAGTCGCCGTTCTGGAAGCTGAAAGAGCTTCTATTCTTTTAGAGGCTGGAAAAAGTCTTTCAGGACACATCCAGTTGATTATCTTCTCAACTCTAGCTCTGCCATTCCAGAGAAGTTTTCATCCAGGGCTCACTTTAAAAGCCACAGAAACCAGTGCATTCATGTCCCCCACCCCCCACCCTGTGGATCTGTGGGTCCTGATAAGAGATCTTACTACAAAAGGGCCTTGCTTGCTGCCAAACACAGGCCCTCTTTCTCATGGAATAAGTTAACCGCTTGGCTGCCTGAGCAGGGCCTCAAGGTGACGGCCTCAGAGCAGACGAAGCACCGATAGATTCTAGCTCCCTTCTAGGACCCAAACCTCACATTTGATCGCGTTTCCTTTTCTTTTTCTTCTTTCTTTTTTCTGAGAAAAAGCCACGTGTGAAAAAACTCTTCCATGCACAAAGCCTAAGAGAAATCTACCTTAAAATAGTATCATGTGGGAGAGAGAAGCAACATATTCCACGTGGAAACAGAACGTGGTCATGATGAGTTACACGCTCAACTCCCATCATAGCTATGATCCAGGAGGCACCTCACGCACTTGGCTCTCCTGTGGAGGGAGCAAGTCTGAGCAGGGCAGGGTGGGCGGAGCTGTTCCTCCTAAGCCCCCTGTTTATCCAGGAGCCCTCAGACAGGCCTGCAGCAGAGACCTGCTTCCTCCAGGGAGGGGACTGTGCCTGACGGCAGCGCTTGCTCTGTTCCCTCCACTTCTCATTTTCCATCCAACTAGTTAATCACCCCGGCTCCTTTGTGGGTGCTAATTGTACCTGCATAGGTTCCATCTTTGACTTCAAGGCCAGGAAGGTGGGGCTGGGTATGCCATGGTAGGCGGCAGGCAGGCACTGTCCCTCAAAGGTGGTCCCCGGCCGGGCTCAGGTGTTTACTTGGTTCTGGATATCCTGGGCTCTAGACCAGGGACCCCAGGGCTGGCATCTGGTCCTGTCTGTGTCCAGGACAGCAGCGTGGGGGCACTGTGGCTCCTGCTTTCACTTTTCCACTCTCTAAAGTTCCAGAGATTTCTTTCCTTATTTTTTAGATTAAATTTTATTAGTTTTATTAGTTTAGTTTTATGTGTAAGTATGTGTGTCTTCCTGTGGTTGTGTACACGTGTGCAAGTGCCCAAGGCAGCCAGAGGTGCCAGATTTCCTGGAACTGGAGTTGCAGGCAGTCATGAGCTGGGAACCAAACTCAGGTCCTCACAAGAGCAGTACTCCGTTAACTGCTGAGCCATTTCTCCAGCCTTCAGAGTTTCCTTTTTTCTTTTTGATGTGGGGATCAGTTCTCTACAGTGGCTGGTACAGGGACTTGGTAGAAGCCATGACCCCAGGCTGAGTAGATGGCTTCCATATCGCTTGGAAAGACTCTCCGGTGCTTTGCTTCAGTGCTAACCGCTCTGGTCATGAGGAGTCGGAGAAGGAAAAGGCTGTGAGGGACCCTGGGGTTCTCTCTGTGTCACACTGGTGACAATCTTGTCAGCACTGTAAGGTTCTTGCTGTCACAGTCTGGATTTAGAAGGCTGAAAGCTGGTGGGGCTCCTCTCTGTGGCCAAGCCCCAAGTGTCCTCGCCCCTTCAAACTGTGAGCACCCATCTCTTACGCACATTCTTAACTTTGTTCTGTGGCTCAGGACTCCCCAGGAATGCCCCTGGGGCAGGTAAAAGAGCTCTTCATCCTGGGCTCAGAGGCGAGTCAGTCTTCTCCAGCCTCCACCAACCCCCTTCACTGACTATCACCAAGGACAAGAGAACAGGGAAGATGCTCAGGGTGCAGGCTCATGGACATGGCTCTCCTCCGAGGTTGATGAGTACAGCCATGCCTGTTGGGCCTTCCCAGTCTGGAGAGACAATCACCAGGATGCTGATGTTTTACTGGAACACATCCAGAGGTCACAACGCCGCTGCAGTGGAGGGAGCAAGAATGGGTTGAATTCCCCTCTCCAGGTTTAATGGTTAACACACATGGCTCTTCAGCCCGCCCTGTTTAATTGACTGTTTAACTTAAGAAATGGAGATCTCTGTGGGAGTCTAAATCTGCAAGCAGAAAGTGGAGCCTCAGCCCTGCTGCTGGATGGCCTCTGCCCACGTCACCTGCAGGTCAGCAGGCCCTCTCCGCTCTCCCTATGGCAAGCTGGGTATCAGTCACACCTCAGACCCGAGGGATGTGAAAAGACAAAGCATGTCCTTTAGTTTTCCTCTCTGTGTCTCCAGTCCTGAGGCAGCCGAGGTGTGGCGCGTCTGCCATAGACGAGAAAGAATGAAACTCTGAGGACAAACTGACGGTGTCCGCTGTCTGCAGAAAGAAACGCTGTTGCTGGCCCATGGCTGCTGCTTCTGTTAGTACACTGGCTTCCCCCTAGTGAAGGAACAAGGTGAGCAAGAGTAAAACCCGCGGCCGAGCCCAGCGGGTGAGAGTGCCCGCTGAAGCGGCAGGATCGACTGGTCCCAGTCCTTAACCTCATCTGCAGAAACAAAGACGGATCACCAGCCGGGGGCTCTTGTCCTGAGCGATGGTGGAGTTCTGGGGGGTGTGCTCTCCCAAGGGTCAATCCACCAGTCTCCCTACTCCTGAGTCCCTACTTCACAATCCTACCCCATCAGGTACACCCTGTCCATCTGTCAGTCACACACGCCGCGGCGTTTCACCACGTGGTCTGCTGCATACTCTGCTCTCTCATTTCTGTACCTCCTGCTCTCAGCTGTGTCTCCCTCACCTTTTCTGGGACAGACAGTGCTCCTTCACTGTCTCATGGTCCCTCTGGCCCCATTCTCGGGGGGATGGAGTCTTTACCCAGCACACAGGGACATTCGTAGAACCACATCACGTTAGATGATTTTTCCACTCTCATAAAACACTTCTATTTACGGCCAGCATGCTTCAAATGAAAAGGCTTCTTTAGTCCCATAGAGAAACACTAAGCTTGAACCTTTATCTCCCGGGCTTCCTGAGAAGCCAGCACACAGTGGGGGAGTTGCTGTGTCTGTGCGCTGGCCAGCGAACCTTCCTGGTGTGTGTGCAGTCACACCAGCTGACACAGGCTGCACCGGGCACAAGCTGACACAGGCAGAGGTGGAGAACTGACTGGGTGACAATCTCTGTGAGGATGAGGGCACCTGGGCTGGCCTGAGCTACCCCAGGTACTCACGCCAGTCCACGGGTGCAGACACCCCTCTGGCCGGCAGGCAGCTGAGGCTGAGCAGGGTTGGCAGGTGGATGGCTTCCTCGCAGAGCATATTTTCCTGTCTCTAATCCAGCGGATGGGCTCTTAGGCACTCACAGAGGCTGGTTCCTCTTAGTTCAGGGATTCTCAGTGCACCATGGGCTGCAGGAGGGGCTGCACCATTTCTGATTTCTGCTTCCACTCCAGGTGAGCAGGAGGCTCTGCTCTTCACAAAGAAAAGTGAAGAGGAGAAGCCCAGGGCCTAGGGCAGGGGCGTTCCTTCTCTGCTCTTCCAGGGCAGAGTTTTGGGGTGCACAGGGAATCACTGAAGGTGAGGATTACAGTCCAGCTCTAGGGCAGCCTGAGCTAAGTCAGAGTCCCTGAGTAGGGTAGCCTCTGGGACTTAGAAGCCACTTTCTTTCCAGTGCCAGCCCTCTCTTTCCGAGTCTCCGAGGACTAGTGTAGCTCAGCTAGTCCTTCGCCGTCTACATCCCCACCTGGGGGCTATTTAGGACTAATGAGGGGCTCAGGGCAGCTTTCAGAAAGAAGGAGACCGAAAGGCTATGCTGAGTCCTGGGAGGGGTTGGAGTTAAAAACCTAAGATTTTCCCTGGTCAGCGCCTCACTTGGGGAGGCGGCCACTCCCTGCCATCACCGGGAATGCGCTAGAAAGCAGGGCCAGGTGTGCACACTAATCGCTAGGTACCTTACTTACACGTATCTTTTTTCCAGCCAGCTTTGAAAATAGACGGGCTGAACAAAACCAGGCTTTTCAGACAAGCCCTTAGGGACGTTTTCTGGGGCTTCAAAGCCTCCCAGAGGTAATTGTGAAAGCAGACAGACAGACTGTGCCCACATGCAGATCCTGGCTGCTGGCACAAGCCCAGGGCTAGCAGACAACCACCACCCTGCTTAGAACGAACCCAGAAGATCGCCTTGGTACAGTCAGCATTAAGACCTCCAAACATTTTTTTTTTTTTTTTTTTCACTCAGAGACTGGAAAGTACACGTCTTTGGAGATGTAAATCAAATTGCAATAATTGCATTATTTCAATGTTCTACAGGGTGGAATGTGTATATTTTGAGACCTGGAAATTTATAGTTGTAGATGACCAAGGTCAAGACAGCACTGGCGGTCTTCGAGAAACGGGGACACCACTGTCTTTCAGTGTCTTTTTAAAGTTATATAAGCCCTACCCTCATCTTCATTTGCTAACCCAGGAAACTCACATCGGCTAGCCTGGGCAAGATCCCAAGTCGCCTAGCTCCAGGAAGCAGCACCCAGTCTCTGCCCACCATGTCTGTCAAAGCTGCTTTCCCGTGCTGCCTCTGAGAGCATTGTGGCCCCAGACTTTCTTCTGTTCTCTGTGCCCCAAGGAGACTAACTGCTTTTCCACTGTGTGACGTGGTCACCAAGGATTCCAGCATCTCTCAGCAGCTGGGGCCCCACCCAGCCTAGCAGGGTGAGGCCTTCATGGGCCCTGGCTCAGCCTCTGGGATTTAGAAATCACTCTTTGTTAACCAAGTCCAGCTTTGAATTCAGTTGTTTAACACTTTTTTTTTTTTTTAAATCCTTTTGTGAAAGTCAGCAGGAATGCCTCAGGCCAAAGGTTGAAATCTGGTACTGAGTGAAGCTAGAAAGGGAACATGTACTGATGTATCTGAGAAAGGATTCACTATAAAGGGATCCACAGAAGCAGAGAACCCCCAAGAACCTCAGCGTGCACGGAAGCCACACTGGTGTGTTCCTTCAACACGGTGCGCTTGGCTTGGGGAAAGGTGTTTTCCATTTTTAAAAATGTAACATATTCCATCGTTCTGCATTTTATTATGCTCTCACTAACACAGTGAGGGAAAGCAGCGAACAGTCCTGCATGGAGCTGGAGGTGGGGCAGTGACAGCCTTGCTGGGAGCTGTGGTCAGGGTGTCCAGTAGCACAGAGCTGGGGCGCTGTGGAATTGCTGGGCTGTCCAGCAGGAACACTTGAGATCATTGCTCAGACTGTCCATATTCTTCTCTTCCTGTAGGAAGGTGCTGTCTTACTTCATTTGATAGCTACTCCTTAGCAGTTGGAAAGTTCCAGAAGGCGCTTTCACTGGGTGTATCCTACAGGCAAGCCCCAGTATTTTCACTCCTGACCCAAAGGCTCCTAGGTCCACCCACACCAAGCCACAGAAGAGGACAGAGGGTGGGCTGGTGAGTCACTCAGGCAGCAGTACCAATGGTTCCTGGCCCTGGTCAATCTCTTACCTGCTAGGTGATCCTGGACTTTGGGAGACCAGCTCCCACATTTATTTACCCCAGGGACTCTTAAGGAGTGAGGGATAAGAGATTTAGATAGAAGTATAGAGGGGAGAGAAACAGAGAAACGCAGGATAGCCTCGGGTGGATCTGTACACTATAGCCAAGTGTAGACCCTTCCAAACACCTGGTCCTCAGGCCTGTGGTCCAATCATCCTCTTATGCAATCTACTGGGTAAAGCCACTAGGAAACCTAGGTGGGCTCCAACACTGTGCAAGCCACCAGCTTCTCAGGTTCTGCTCCTTTATGATTGCTGCTATATATCTTGGACTCTGGGGTGATTAGCTGTGTCTTCCATCTAGGTTGCCCCATTCTGTGTGCTGGGGATGACACTAAGGAAGTTCTACTAAGCCCTTTCTTCATGGATGAAGTCCCCAGCTGTTGAGGCTGCAGGGGAGTGAGAACTATGGTGTGGGGATCTGACATCAGCTGCATCATCTGCCTGGGCCACTTTGTACGTCCCAATGCTGCGGTAGAGGGAAGTCCTGGCTATGTCTGAAGAATGGCATGGACCAGTCACTAGGGCATCAATAATGGGAGGTGTCAGCTGACCTGCAGCTGTGGCAGCAAGGACAAGAGACATCACCACTGCAAACCGTAAATATCTAATGGAAGGAGGCGGGCTCTGTCTGCTTTTAGTGCATGCTGGTCCATGGGAAGCAGGACAGTGCTGGCCGGTCACACGTCTGTGGAAAGCAGGAAACACAGACCCTGTAGTGGCTGAGTCATGGGTAGAATGCTAAAGGCCTGTATGGTTGGGAAGAATCATATTTACTTCAAACAACAATTTTAATATTGCTCAACAGAAGCAAAGCATCAGGTTTGCTGAAATGGAAAAGTAGAACAGATTTATTTACCTATTTATCTAGTATTTGTGTATACCTGTGTGTGTGGGGGGGGTACATGTGTACATGTTAGTATGTCGAGGTCAGATGTCAATATTTGTTGTCATTCCTCAAGATCTGTCCACTGTTATTGTTTGTTTTTGTTCTTTTGAGGGGCCCACTGCCCAGTTCCCAATAAACCACACACACAGGCTTATTCTTACTTACAAATGCTCAGCCTTAGCTTGGCTTGTTTCTTGCCAGTTTTTCTTAACTTTAAATTAACCTGTCTGTTTTTTTGCCTCTGGGCTTTTACCTTTCTCTATTTTGTATACCTGCCTTTCTTACCCAGTTACTGTTATGTAGCTGGGGGCTGGTCCCTGGAGTCCTCCTCCTTCTCTTGCTCCTAGATCTCTCTCTCCTGAATTTCTCCTCCTATTTATCCTCTCTACCTACCAGCCCCGCCTATCCTTTTTCCTGCATTGCTATTAGCTGTTCGTTTCTTTATTAGACCATTAGGTGTTTTAGACAGGCTCAGTAACACAGCTTTACAGAGTTAAACAAATGCAACATAAACAAAACTAACACGCCTTAAAATAATATTCTACATTTACCCCTTTTTGTTTAAATAAAAAAAAGGTTTTAACTTTAACACAGTAAAACTATACACAACAAAAACAGTTATCAAATAAGAATTACATTTACAATATTCTGTCCATTTCTAGTTAGCATATTCAGATAAAATAATGCATTATCTACCTTATCTCAGTGAATCCAAAGTTTTATACTTAACTTACTTTCCATCATAACTAAGGAAAACTGCAACTATAACTATCTAGTCTTCAATTCCATCAAAGACCCAGAAGGATGTAATATTATCTAACAACAGAGACATTTGGCAGCCTGAACAGTCACCCAGAGTTCCTCTGTGACGTTGGGGCATCCATCTTCAGCCTACAGGCCCAGAATATCTGGTAGACTTTTCAGTGAAACAGGAGATTTGAATGACTGTCCCACCTATATTGTCAAAATTCATCAGTCACTTCTCTGTATCCTATAGAGTGTCCAGTAATTTCTTCTGTGAAGCAGGAACCTGAAGGACCATCCCACCTTGTTTTGGCAAAGTTCAGTGGTCACTTTCCTGTGAGTCCTGCATGTCCAGTTTACACAACATACTGTCAAGCAGTCCAGGCAAGAGCAGCTTCTTGCCCAAATGGCTAGCCTTGCCACATTGAAAGCAAACTCCATAAGGAGTTTCTTCAATGTCCATCATCTCTGAAGTAAATTGGTGCTGCCAGGAGCAGATGTGTCTCATTGTCATGAAAAGCCCCAAGACAACAAAACATTTTAATTTCTATATTCTGTAGGTCTTTGAAAGGTTTGAAGATCATCTATCTATCTAAAATATGTTTCTATACAATCTGGAAAGCATACCTAACATATCTACAATTTTGATTGTTATAAATGACTCACTGACCTATGTTCCTGATTATCCTATATAGTTTATAACAATAGCTTTCAAAAACTAGAACTTCACCCTACATTTCCAAATGAACTGCATATGCACAATACCTCAAACAAAAATAGAAACATACATACAAATGTTGTAACAAAAATAACCTTAAATTTTTTATCAATAAACAAAGATCCCTTAAACAAGAGTAGAAACATATATACAGTGTAACGAAAATAACTTAAAATTTGTATCAATATACTATGTTCTCCTAAATGATAACAAACATCCATAACCCACCAAATAACCAAAAACCACCCACACCCACCTGCTCTTGGGAATGTGGGCATAGTTTTCTCTAATTTGCTTCCTGCTGTCTGTGGACAAAGTATCTTTAGGGTCCCTGAGAAAATTTGAGATAATGACCAAGTCCTGGGAAGACCAGCAGTAACCTTTGCTGATAAATGCCATCTGTCAAGATTCAGGAGGTCTCCCCTGATCAAACCTGATCCATATTAACCCTGAAGTAACCCACAGTCTCTCGTCTCCTGTGGGAACAAAACTCCAAAGCGTTTTTTAATTTCTATTTGACAAATATATTTGTTGACTTCTGTTTTAAAGATAAGGCATTCCTGTAGTATCTAGATTGGTTCAATTCAGCAGTCCAGTTCACAATCCCATGTCTCATAGTAGCCACTGTCTGCTTGTCGGCGTTCAAAAAAAAAAAAATTCAAAATCAACACAATAACATACAGGATCCAGACTCCCTGTGTATTTCCCATCTTATATGGCTTTTTTACTCTCTCTTTCTCTTTTTTTTTAAAAGATTTATTTATTTATTTATTTATTTATTTATTTATTTATTTATTTATTTATTATGTATACAGTGTTCTGCCTGCAAGCCAGAAGAGGGCACCAGATCTCATTACAGATGGTTGTGAGCCACCATGTGGTTGCTGGGAATTGAACTCAGGACCTCTCGAAGAACAGTCAGTACTCTTAACCTCTGAGCCATCTCTCCAGCCCCTACTCTCTCTCTTTATAGATTTTATTTTATAAACTATTCATTTTTTTCTATGATTATACCCTTTTCCTTTTCTTAAGCCTATGTACATTGTTAAACACACTGTAACCTGTTTAGAGTTTTTTTTTTTCCCCATCTGGACCTCTTTTACTGCATATCTTTTAGCTTTTTTGATTGCACAAACAAACTTTAAACTGCTAAGGGGTTGTGGACCTCTGCCCACGGCTTTGGCGGATGGCTCCACTTCTTGGGTTGTCAAAGTCAAGCTGAAAGCTCATGACCTGGTCAGAGGTTGGTGCTGAGAACTGCATTCAACCTTCTGGGGCTCTGAAATACTAATGCTTGTGCTATGGCAGGCGTTTTTACTCAGTTTTTTGTTCCTACCTAATGTCCTGGCTGCTCAAGGGCTCACCAGCAGGCAGAAACTCTTAAAAGAACTATATTTTTTTTTTTAAAGCTTTCTCAGGCACTATGGAAATTCAAGTGCCACATTGGTATGTCAAAATGTTGTTGTTTGTTTTTGCTCTTTTGGGGGTCCTGCCACCCAGCTCCCAAATAAATCACACACAGAGGCTTATTCTTACCTATGAATGCCTGGCCTTAGCTTGGCTTGTTGCTAGCCAGCTTTTCTGGTCTTTTCCTTTTTATAATTCTGTATACCTTTTTTCTTGCTCTGTGGCTTGCTCTGTAGCTGGGTGTCTGGCCCCTGGAGTCCTCCTCCTTCTCTCACTCCAAGATGGCTCTCTCCCAGATTTCTTCTTCTATTTATTCTCTCTGCCTGCTAGCCCTAGTATCTTATCTCCTGCCTTGATATTGGCTGTTTGTTCTTTATTAGACCATCAGGTGTTTTATACAGGCACAGTAACACAGCTTCACAGAGTTAAACAAATGCAACATAAACAAAAGTAACACACCTTAAAACAATGTTCTACAACAGTCCACTTAATTTTTTTTTTTTTTTAGACAGAGTCTTTCATTGGCATCTAAAACTTACTGATTAGAGTAGACTGGCTAGCCAGGGAGCCCCTCCTGTCTCTGCCTCCTCAGATTACAGGTACATGCCACTATGCCCCACTTGTACTAGGTGCTGGGGATTGAGTTCAAGTCTTCATGACTATGTAGTAAGCCCTTTATCCATTGAGTCATCTCCACACCTCAGAAATAACAGGATCATGAGGGCAATTCTGTATGTGTAAATAGAGAAGCTAAGGAAATCAAGTTGGACCAAAGATGCCTGTGGCCCAGTGGTGGTTGCTCACTTAGTGGATGTGTGCTCTGCCCAGGGAGTTTCTCTGAACTGTTATTCTCATGATGAGCAAAGTGAAGAGCTATGCATCCCAGGCCCAGCTCCCCAAGCAGCTGACTGGAGGTCACAGTGGCAAGGTCTCCACATCTGCTCCACATCTGCCTAAGTCATGGGAGCCCAGTGCCCTCTGTCTCAGCCAGATGCTCCACACTCAGCATCCCAACACACCTAAGTCCTGACCCGTGACCACCATGAATGGACCTAATAGAGAGGTGAAAGAAAGTACTAATCCAATATGAGGGTGTCCTTGTAAGAGAAAAAGGACAGAAGAGGGAATGTGGTGTGGCTGAGGACACAGGAAGCAAGACAGGCATTAAACAGCCCAGGCGAAGATGACAGTGCTATTGCCATGGGCCACAGTCCCTAACAAGTGTCAGGTCTCAGTCCACTCGGTCACCTACAGACTGGGTGACTTAGAAGCACCATACATTGGTTTCATACAGTTCTTGGGCTCCAAGGCTATAGCAGATCTTTGTGAGTGCTACTTCCAGCCCAAACACACACCTAGTTCTGTCTTCACAGGTGAAAAGGGCTAGGGAGCTCCCTGGAGCCTTTTATGAAAGTGCCAAGCCTATTCATCAGGGCTCCACTCCTGACCCAACTAATCACTTCCCCAAAGTCCCATTTCCCTACACCATCTCCTTTGGAGCAAAGATCTCAACAGGTCAGTTTGGGAGGGACACAAATACTTAGGCACACAAAGGTTGAGAAAGAGGGGTACCCCTGCTGATTCATGGCATTTGGACTTCCAGCCTTCAGAGCTGTGACTCCTGTGGTTTAGCCTCTGGGGACCCTGCAGGTGTGGAAAATGTATTCATAAGGAGTGCCCCCTCCCCCCCATCTGTGCATGGTGGGGTTGGATGATGTTCACTGTACTCCATGCTTACACACACACACACACACACACACACACACACACACACACACACACCTCCTACCTTCATCTGTCATTCATCCATCTATCCATCTATCCATCCATCTATCTATCTATCTATCCATCCATCCATCCATCCATCCATCCATCCATCCATCCATCTATCCATCTATCATCTTTCAGTGTTTTCTTACTGTAATGATAGGTCAAACACAGACATGACTGGCAATCTTTCTACAATTGCACTACTTCCCTATCCCTAAAATTACTGTTTTGATGTCTACATGATCTCACAAGCTATGAACAGCTCACAGCTTGGGCATAACCCTTCCTTCTGTGCCCATCTTTCAGCAGCATCACAGCAGCTACTGGATGTATATGTGGTCCTGTGCTTTGGGGACATGGAAGCTGAGAACCCAGTGGTGAGAGAGCTGGGGATGGGCTGCATAGGCTCAGCTTCTTGCTGTTGTCCTCACCAGAGACTTTGACCTAACTGACTGAGTGGCTGGGCACTAGGGTTCCATCTTTGCTGTGTGTTACAGTCCAGGGCATGAGAACAAAGGATGGTCCTTCTGGGACAAAGCTAGGTGGGCACCCATCCAGAGAGAGCTGGCCTCTGGCCCTGATCTACTCTGTCTGGGCATCCTGAGCCTGCTGAGGGCTGGACCTGGCTACTTGTGATAGAGACTTGAACACAGTAGCTTCAGGCTTGGAAGAGGCGCAAGGGCATATTCGTGAGTTAGATTAGACTGAAACGGTCAGGGTGCTGTTGGGAAGGCCCCCTGAAGACAGGGAGGAGACACCAGCCCGCTTCCTATCAGGAATCTCTTCTGTCCCTTGGTTGCTGTCCCTGTTCAGCTATACCACACAAAGCTGTGTACCTCTGTTGGGGCTCAGCTATGCAGCCTCTGCATTCCTTTTAGGGCACCTCTGTCCTTCAGACAGGAGGTATTGGTTAGTTAGATGTCTTTTTACGAAGCTCCATTCTGAGCCTGTTTGCAGATTGGAAGACCTGGCAACAGCCATGCGCTTCTGGCCACTTCTAAGAAGGGTTCCCTTTATGCAACTAGCCAAGGACCAGGGAAGCTTCAGTTGGCCATTTCTCCTGCTGAGACGAATCTTGGCTGGAGGGAATAAGCGGAACATGTCTAGATCTCAGAGGTTTATGGCATCGTTAAACAAAGGGAGGTATCTAAAAGCCCAGCCCGTGAGCCCTGAGCAAGGGTGGAGGTATACCTCCGGTGCCAGCTACCCTGTCCAGTCTTGCCTGTGGCATAGAATCATGGCTTTGTGTAAGCTGGCACAGGGACAAGAAGGTGTGTGCATGCTTGTGGTCGTTCACTCAAGGAAGGGACAGCCAGGAAGCCGCAGGAGGGGTTCAGATGAGAGGGAGAAGCAACTCTGGGTTGTCACATTGGGATCTGCAACCACATTCTGCTTTCACCTGAATGGGTGGGGGCAGATGTCAAAACCTGGGAAAGCCAACCACAGGCCTGAGCAAAGGCAAGTTCCCTGGGCATCGGTTCCCATGATGGAGGGATAGCTGTCAGGTGGCCACTGTGGATGTCATTCAGCTTAATCTACAGTCTCATATATACCTCATCCGGCATCTCCCTGGTCTAGGGAGGTCGGGGGTGACCCTGCAGGCACTCAGTAGCCAGGACTACACACTAGGAGCCTGGTCCTTATCTCCCGTTACTCAGAGGTTAATGTTGGTGTAGAAAGTATCTGGGTTCACCCCCAGATGCTCTGATCACCCCCACAGGACACAGCTGGAGAACAGCTGGCTTGTTTCCTTAGCAGGGAAGAGGGGACTTTGCTGGCTGCCTCGTTGCACACCTGTCTGGCTCACTACCTTGCTGTGACTCTGGATGTTATCCAGGAACGTGACTTTCAATTGTCACCCATGTGTGCATGAAACACAGAGAGCCTGGATATAACAGGACCATGGTGTCCCTTGCCTGGGCAGTGCCCTGGTTCTGACCATGACCCATAGAAAGGTCTCAAGAGACATGTGAAGCATTTTGCTTAAAGCAGAAAGATAGAAGATAAATAGAGGATATATATGGGGGAGATAGAGGAGAAGGGAGAGAGGGGAGAGGGAGGGAGGAAGGGAGGGGGAGGGAAGGAGAGAGGGGAGAGGGAGGGAGGAAGGGAGGAGGAGGGAAGGAGATAGAGGGAGAGGGAGGGAGGAAGGGAGGAGGAGGGAAGGAGATAGAGGGAGAGGGAGGAAAGCATGTCGCCAAGGCCCCGTCTCACTGGCCTGAAGGCATCTGTGCACACAGGAATTCTGTTTTGCAGCAATTGTAAATTTTTTTTTGAAATTTCACGATATACTTACATTTTAGATAACTCAAAAATAGAGTGGGTCTTATTATGAAGGAGCTGGAGTCACAGGCATAGTAACATGTGGATCTGATGTGCTAGGAAATCCTGCTGTCCCTCAGGAAGTCCTCCAGGTTTTTTTTATCTGCCATCGAGTGAGTGTGGCATAGTACAGCAAGAAGATTTCTTAGTCTGCTTTGTGATTGGTTACCAGTGGAAATGCATCTCCCTCTGGATGCTTTGTGATTGGTTACCAGTGGAAATGCACCCCCCTCCAGAGAGAGCTGGTGTCACCTGCTGGAATGCCTGACCTCCTTGGTTTGGGGGCAGGAAAACGGGGAGCAGTTTACGGGGTGCATTTCCACAATACCCAAAGTGAACACTGTCAGATCCCAGGTGCTGCCTGGCCAGTCTGGGAGTGGTTCCTCACTGACAGCAAGGTGAGACTACCCAGGTGAGGAGTTTGTCCCTCCAGGCATACAGGAGAAGCAAGAGGCACCAAGGGAGCCTTCCCAGGTCAGGCCCATGGTGACGTCACATGTCCCCTCCCCAATGCTGAGGGAGCACATAGATTGCAGAAATGATGACAGGCAGAAATAAAATATGGAACCAAGATGGTCCATGTTGCAGAGGGTCCAGCTGGGGCAAGTGTTACTGAGGCTGGGGCTGTATTTAAAACAAAATATTCAGAGGAAACACTGCAACATGGTAATCTGCAGAAGATCTCATGAGCGGTACTTTGACAGGTGATTTCTGTTTGTTCATGAACGTGACCTCCTGATGCTGAGTTAAGACATCAGAGCACCACACATCCCTGGGTCTGTCAAATGACGTAACTTATTTAAAATGAGAAAAAAAAAAAAACTTTGAGATTTAAGAAAAATAAATAGTGAACTAGCAAGAAAAACGAGGTAGAGCCTGTGTGTTGTGGAGTTTTCTTCCAGGGGTCAGGTGACTAGGTCTTCTGCTATCTTTGTGCAAGGAGGCATGCCTGAGGCAGAGCTCACTCGGAGGGTAGAGATAAGGGTAGGAGTGAGGGCAAGGGCAGGGGTAGGTGTAGGGGTTGGGATGGCATGGCAGGATGGGGATAGGGGTGGGGGTGGGGGTGGGGACAGTTTGGTGAGGCTTTTGTACCCTCAGCTCTCAGACAGGTAAGCAAAAGTCCTAGAGGTCAACCTCTTCTGGAAAGAGGTGAGCGCTTCATTCCTGAAGCTTCAGCTAAAGGCAACTCCTTGGACTAAGTTAGCAGAACATTCACAAGCTATAAATGGACCTGTGCTCTAGCTGTGCATGGCGACTTTGAAACCAGACCTCAGCCACACCCTTGCACCAGCTCAGTAGTCACCTGAGCAACACACTCTTCATTTCTGCTCCGGGTCCTTCATCTTCCATAAGGTGTGGGTACAACACACCCACCACACCCACCTCACAGAACTGTCACAGGCACCAGAAGACCCTTGGAAGTGCTTTGTAAGGGTGCTAAGTATATTTAATTATCGGTCATATGTACTTGTTAAAATAAATGGCAGATAATAAATGTCAACCATTGGCAACTGTGCCATAAATATTAGAGCTAATGAATACCTCTCCAAACCCAAAAGATGGCCTCCTCTCAGCTGCAGGCCTTTGGGAATTCTTTGATAAATTGGCCCTTCCCCCCACGTTGCATGTCAAAAGCTGTATGTCAAAATCTGCCTATTGAGGGGCATGGTGACAGACACATTTAATCCTAGCACTTGGGAGACAGAAGCAAGTGTATCTCTCTAATTTTGAGGTCTATGGAGCTGATTCCAGACCAACCAGGGCTGTCCAGGAAGATCCAGTCACAGACAAACACATCTGTCTATCAACTGGGATCTCCTGGGGCCTCCTGGTGCTCAGAAGCCAGGCAGCTGATGGGACGCCACAGCTCCGGTGTCGTCTGCTTTAGAGGGACCAGTGAGAGGAAGCTGAATCTTTCTCATATGCCTTGTGCTTTTCTGTGTCACCTGTGATTTTCTTGAGATGAGCATGCTCGAGTTCCTCCTTAGCAGTTCAAGTAGAAGCATGGTCCTCCAGGGCTAGGCCTCAAGCCTCTAGTAAAGCAAGTCAACAACTACAAGTGAGGCCCAGAGCGCAAAGCTGTGGCTGCTGCATGGTC
Source organism: Peromyscus eremicus (assembly GCF_949786415.1). Lineage (NCBI taxonomy): Eukaryota > Metazoa > Chordata > Mammalia > Rodentia > Cricetidae > Peromyscus > Peromyscus eremicus. The sequence continues at coordinate 60,463,613 of NC_081424.1, forward strand.
TATGGAGTTCTGCTGCTCTGAACAGCACAGGTCCTGGAGTTGGGCAACACAAGCTATGGTGTTCAGAGCCCAGCAGACCATGGATGCTGGTTGTCCCACACACACATATTGCCAACTATGTGCTTTCGATACCTCAGCTCTGCCTGGGTCTGTCATTGGGTGCTCTGCTGCCCTAGGGACCCGAGGCTGCACCCTGTTGATTTACATGGTCCATTTGCATATCAGACACCAACCTGCATACCATACAAACTGAGTTCCAAATTTGAAGGGGATGAGGACATGCAAATGGAGAAAAGTATCCCTAAGAGAAATGAAATAAACTCCTTTCATCCCTGGTTCTGCTGGTTTCTTCATTAGGAACCTCTAGATAAAAGAAAAGCAAAACTAGCATGAAAGTGTAATTTAAAAATGAACAGAAATCCTGACTAGAACCTTCTCCCTCCAAAGCTGTTTTACTTCCTTAAGAATTCCCATTCGTCACAGGGAACGAACAGCCCCAGACACACTGGTGCTTTTGTGTCTGTGTCACTGATGTACGGCCCCACAGCAAGAGACCCAGGGAAGATCACGCGGGACTGGAGCTGAGCTCTGGCACTGTGGGTGATTCCCTGGGTGCCCTCAACCTGGACCTGGTCTTCACAGAGACAGCCTTTCCTGCTGTCAATCTCTACAGGTGCCAGGGGGCTTTCTAAACACAAATCCAATAATGTCTTCCTGCTTCTGAGAGACCGAGTATGCAGAGGGACAACAGACAAGCCTCAGGTGTGAAGGGAACCCCGTCCCACACCTATAGCATCCCCAGGAACCAGCCTGTCCCAGTCACACCCCTGGAGCTGCCCACGATGGCTGTCAGGAAGCTGGATATCATCTCCAGTGACACGCAGGGACAGAAAGAGCAGGGGACCAATTGCAGGCAATGCCCTCCCTTTAGGGCTACCTGTAGCTTCCCCAGAAGCCAGTGGGCCTCTTTTCCCTGCCTATTGGCTTTTCCATCTCTTTGTGTTCAGTCTTTGCCCAACCCAGGGGCCACAGGGTCCCTTGCACAGCAGACCCATTGCTCGCTGGGCCCAAATACTCCACACTCATCTGCATCTGGCTGCAGACCCTGGATACGGATCCTGGAAGGCTATCTCGTGGTCTCTGCTCATGCAGCCTTTCACTGAACAGTTTCTTTCAAGTCATCCCTTGACTCTGCTTCTTCCCAAATAATGGCGTCTAGTAGGGTTCACTGCAGACAGCAGGTGTTCAGTAAATAAGACAGACTGGATCGGGCATAGATCAGGCCTCTCCTCAGTCTCCACTGTCCTGATTAGAAGAACAATTAATTGTTTCTAGAGCCAAAGTTCTCAGTTTCCTCTCTTGCAGTCCCCAGTCCTGCTTCTGATCTAGCTTTTCCTTCCCAGTGCTTCTCCAGGGGACAAGGCAGGGAGACACTGGCCTGGAAAGAGGCCATTCTTCTCAGGATGCTGATGCTGCCTGAATCCCATGTAGGATACAGTCAGGCTTCTGGGAGGGTGGGACAGAGGTTGAGGGACCCTGAAGATGCCCAGTGCACTTCCTGCCTGAATCACCTGCGCAAGCAGAGCGCCCATCCTAATGCCTTGGATTGAAAAATGCTGCAAAGAGGCGCCTATATCATGGGCCTTAGTTACGCGCTGCCAGGCGCTGTTAAAGAGCACAGGTGTTCTCACAGTATAGCAGATACCGGCCGGTTTATGTTGATTTCTTTATCCCACCTGCTACTGCTTCACTCTGGATCATCACCGGCCTGGATCACCTGCTTTTACTTTCTGCCCTACAGGTCCAGACGGCCAGGTCTCAGGGAGAAGTGCTCAGCTCTTGGCTGTTGTCTCCCAGGTGTCTCTGTCTCCTGGTTCAGCTCTTAGACAACAGAGTGAGGCTGGGTTTGCAGGCTAAGCTCTCCTTTCAGAAGCGAGAAGCTATTACCCAAGGTTCTCTCCAGCCCACCCCAAAGTTGCAGGATCACTGAGCTGCGGTATGCCCTTCCCTCCGAAGCCAGCGTGGCCATCAGTACCCACAGGATATCTACCTTGCTGGCCTCATGGAATATGACCCACTTCCTGACAGAACTGTGTTGATACCCATCTACGTTCATGGGTATGTCTGAGCCCTGTGTATACAAGAGATGTCATACCCGAGCCCTGCAAAGTCTGTTTTGGTAGAATCACGTCTTTTCCTGGCTGACAGATAGGACTGCCCTCTAAGGAGGGACAGAGCTGATCTGCTGGTGAGGCTGTTTTCCCTTCAGTCGCATGGGTTTAATGTAAAGGCTCTGGGACGTCCTGGCAACCACACTGCACTATGTCCAAAGGTGCGTAGACTCTGCACTGGAATGGAGGGGCTGCAGACGATCCCCCCAGAGGGCCCTGCACGTTTAATCTGCACACGTGACACAGCCCATTCTCTTTTATTTTCTTTTCCTCTGTCTCTGTCTCTGTCTCTCTCTGAGACACCCTCTCTCTACAGAGCCCTGTCTATCCTGGAACTCACTCTGTAGCTCAGGCTGGCCTCGAACTCACAGAGATCCTCCTGCCTCTGCCTCCCCTTGCTTTCACCACCACGCCTGGCCTAATCCTATTTTCTTAAATGTTACCATTCATTCAACAGAGGTGGGAACTTTCACAAACATTGTAATTAAACTCTTTACTAATTATAATAACATACATTTCATTTCTACATTAGTTTGGCTTTCTTTTTTCTGAGATATATTTGAATTCAAACATGCTAGAACTTATAAAAAGTTTCTAAAGAGCCCGTGGTGGAAGCCTCAGCTAGACTGCCCTGCACCTTTGAGGGATGCTCATCTGCCAGCCACTGCAACCGAGGCGCCTCTGAGGCCCCATATCATAGCCACACTGCCCAGAGGGCTTCTGCTCTTGCCTTCCCAGGAGTAGATACGTCTGTCTGAGAGAAAATTATCCTGAAATATGTGAACAGACGCTCTCAGAAAAGAAAAGAAAAAGCCACACCTACGTTAAACATTCCACATGGCTGATTGATTAGAAAGTCAGTGACCATGGAGAGATGGAATTTATAGGCCAGGAGACAAATTATCTTGAGTTATCTTAAGTCCCCCAAATAGCCATTTATTGCCTACCTCTGTATGTGGCCTGCCATCTTCTTGGCTATTAGGTAAATCCCTTTGGAATGTACAAACAGACCCCTTAGAGTTCATCAACCCCAAAGCTAAGATGATGTCTGAGGTTATAGCAGAGACGTTTTTGTTTTAACCTGGCTGCCGATGTCCCCACCAAGATATTTAAAAACTGCCTTGATTCATGACTTTCTTTGTTTTGCTGATATAAAAATTGCGTAAAACTGTTGATGCGTTAGAACATGGTATTTGGGTTTCCCAAATCTGTGCTTCAGGGCAATGCTCGTGTTTGGCTGCAGAATAAGCCGTCCTTTTCCTTTCAGGTGAGAGTAGAGTATTATCCCCAAGGAATGGGCTGATGTGCTATGGAACGGGCTGGTCCCTCTTCCTGTGAGCCCTGCAGCGACCGCCTGTAACCATTTCAAGTGGCTTTGTATCACCGGTATCACTGCCTCTGTGTGTCATGGTGCTCCCCGCTGCCTGCGCACTCAGACTGTCTTCCCATCCTGACCCAGGAGTACATCCTGAGCACTTGGGGTACTCGCGAGGAAGTCTGGGTGGAGCCACTCTGTTGATCCAGAGAGGCCCTGTCTCATTCTGATGTTATCAACCTGCCCCTCATTCTGAGTCCTATAGCACCACTTGCCTCTCTTTTTAAAAGGAAGCAAGTTCTTCTGGTGGGGGAGCTGTCCTTGTTTTTCCCAAGCTATGTGGCTCAGGATGTGGCTCAAAAGGCCTAGAGGACCCTGGTGGAGTCTCCTACATTGTGTTCAGCCATCCCAACCCTGCCTCGGAGCAAATGAAAGCAGAAGGCATGGAATGAGTTTCTGACCTCTGGAAAATCAAAATGTATGTCTGAGTTCTAGTCAGACAAGCAGAGGCGGACTTGGGAGAAGCATGATGTTTGTGTGGCAGGTTTCTAATCGGGGGGGGGGGGGGGGGGTTCTCCGGCTCTCTGAGCACTTTTTTGTACATCACAGCCTTGTCCAGAGCCCTGCAGTAGTAAGTAGCCTCACCAAGAACCTGTCCCTCCAGAGCCTCAGCCCCCACCACCCACCAGGCTCTGACCCCCGGGATCCAGGTCTGTCTTCATCGGGAGACATTGTTGGTCTTTTTCCACCCAGGGTCACCACCTGGTCCTCAGCAGTGAGGTGCCCTGGCCAGCACTGTTGAGGAGTTGAGCCTCATTTGGGTCCCTGCTGCTCTGGTCTCTGGTGTCCTGCTGTGTTCACAAGCCTCACTGGAGACTTCTTTATTTTTTTGCAATGAGATAAAAGACAAGAGAGAAAGGACACACACACACACACACACACACACACACACACACACACACACACACACACGAGAGATAGATAGAGAGCGAGCTGAGAGGAGCACAGATTTTGTAGCTACATGGTTTTCATGTTTAGCTTGCACAGCTATGCAGACAGGCCCAAGTGCATCTATTCCATGGGGTACACCTGAGTCCCTGCACAGCTTCAGAGAGAGATGATGTCCAGCAAGAGCATGGACATGGCATGGAGCTTATGCCATCTTTCCAGAAGCAGCAGCCTTGAGTCTTGGGTCTGCCCAGGGGCCCAGACAGCTTCATCAGAATTCTGAGTAGCCTGCATAGGTAAAGGTCCTGCTTCCCCTCACCTCAGGAACAATGAGGCAATGAATTAGAGCATTTTGGCAACATATCCAGTGCTGTGTACTATATATCAGAAGTATATGGCTATCTTTTTTTTTTTTTTAAGGGCTCACAGCTAAGAGATGCCTTGAATCTCTAGACTCCAGACATTTGAACGATGATGCTGGAACCATTGAGACTCTTGAAGGTAGATGAAATGTACTTTGTGAGAAGGCCATAAGCCTTCCAAGGCCCCAGATAGAAAGAATGCTATGGTTTGAACCTGAAATGTTCCTCATAGGCTCATGTTTTAAATACTTGTTCCCCGCTGGTGGTGGTATTTGGGAAGACTGAAAACTTTTGGAGCTGGGTCCTGGCTGGGGAAGTCACTGGAGGCTGGTCCCTGCGAGTACATTATCTCTGGCCACATCCCATCATGCTCTCTGCTTCCTGACAGGATGTGAACCGAGCTGCCTTGCTGCGCCTTCTCTGTGTGATCGACTGAGCCCTCCGAGGCTGTGAGCCAACACACACCTCCCCTTCCTTAAGTTTGCCAGGCAAACTTTGTCAGTGATGGAAAAATGCCTTTTACAATAAATCCCCGGGTCACGACTGGCTTTTAATGTTCCTTTAAACTCCATCAAATTGTGAGGGAGACAGATGCCCTGGCCTGAGCAATTCCAGGAGGCGCAGGCAGGAAGTCAAGGTGGACGCTGGAATGTCTGCCTTGCATAGATTGCTCCCTCGGCCCGCTGGAAATGTTTGCACTGTGGAGGGGTTTGCACAGAGAGCCCCTTGCTTTCTTTTGCTCCAAAACCCCCAAAGCCTTCATTATCTCCCTCCCTCTCTCTCCCTTCTCAAGGCAGGTGCATGTCTTTGTTCTAAACCTTAATCAAATTTCAGTTCTCTTCACCCTTCACCCTGTATTCGGCTCTCGCTACAGGAACATTTAGCCCGAGTGTGACACCCACTGAAACAGTATCTTCAGCCAGGCTTCCTGTCTCCTTATTTTCAAGGCTTCTGCCAAGTGTGCAGGGGAAGGGCAGGCACCCCATGAAATGTACCCCCTTATCCCCTCCAGGGCAACACATGATGGATCCAGGAGAAAGCTGCCTTCTAACTGCAGCACTGAACATCTTGAGTTGAAAAACCTGTGGTTCTTATCCTTGAAAGGTAAACAGAAATTTTCTTTACAAAAGACAAAAAAAATGAAGAAATACTTTTTGCAAAAATTTTTCCACTCAATTCACCTGTGTTGAATCCAGAGTTCAGACTTTATTCTCAAAATGCCCGCCCTCCCTTGGGTCAGCACACATCCCACGTTAGGAAGGCGGAGAGACAGGACAGCTGCTGCAGGAGAAAGGGAACGTGGTTCTTTTATTTGGTACTATACCAGCATCGTGCAGGTGTTTATTCATATGAGTGTAATGTGGAGCTGAATTCAAACCTGGTTCCCCCAAACAGGATGAGACGCATCTAAGCCGTCTCTGGGAAGGAATGCCTCATTAGAGAACTCTTCCCCACACACCAGCCAAAGCATGGTGGAAGGTAAAGCCGCAGCTGGGATCATGCAATGAAAATAGCTGGAAGGAAAATCACCCCAGAGAACTCACAACCACAGTGAGGGTGACTGAGACACCTAAGCAGCCCCGCAGTGTGTGGTACCAGCCTCAGTCTGCTCATCACATGGTATGGAAGGATTTTGCACTTTCTGGGGTCCTAGGCTTGTCCTCAAACACTGGCATCACACCATGGTCATGACCTTCAGGGCTGCTGGCTGGAACCTGCGGATCTTCTTCTTCAGGGCCTTGGAGGCCTTGATGCGGCACAATTTGGGCACAGGGGGCAGGGGTGGCCTGCTGCTTCCTGGGGCCCGTGGGGACTGCTGGGGGTGCGCCCGAGGCCAGGCCCGCTCCCCCTGCCCAGCCTCCGCACTGCCTATTCCTCGGCTACTGCGGCGGCTCTGGACACAGCCTTCTGAATCGTTGCTACTGGACTCGTCCCCGAAGCGGTTGGCGGTGTGGTCACTGGCCTCCTCGTCCTCACTGGTTTCGGCGATGGTCGAGTGGAACAGTGAGGTGCACTCTGCTGAGTGCTCTGATTCACTCTTCGCACAGGCATCCTGACGGGCAAGTGTGGGCCTGATCTGGGCCCGGGGACCACTTGTTCTCCTGGCTGGGGACCTAGGGGGCCCCGAGCTGGGCCCAGGATGGCCAGCCAAGCGGGCTTTGGCTGAGATCTCCATAGCAGACTGCCAGCGGCGCTGCTTCCTCCTGGCTGCTGAGCTGAGAGGGGATGCCTCCACGGGGAACAGAGCTTGGGATGCTGGGTAACCCTCCTGCTGAGCCACCACTAGGGGGACAAAGAAGGGCACGGGGTAGAGGGTGGACTCAGAGCAAGAGCGTCCCGGAGGCTCTCTGGCCAGCGTGGGCCTCCTGCTGAGCCCTCCCTGCTGGGGTCTGGATGAGGGGTCCCACTCTGGAGGCAACACAGCGTGGACGCCCCGCTGCTGTCTCTCGGGTTGTGGCGGGAGCTGCTTCCCCAGCCTGGGCACTTGGTCACTGACTCTCCCTCTGACCTTCACGGCCTTGCCTTGGGGAGAGCCCATCCTCAGCCTCATTGGGGAGGTTTCACTAGTGGTGCAGGATGGGTAGGCAAAGGGCCCTGGGGCCAGAGGGGGACTCTCAGGGCCCAGCATCCTGGATGGGGACAGGATTTGTCCTTGGCCATAGCCATTGTGGGGCTGCTGGGCCTGGGCGCAGAGAGCGGAGCCTACAGTATTGTCTCCACGGACACAGGGATTCCAAGGTGTGGTTTCCTCCTTCAGGGAGCTGCTGAGGGGCTCAGCATCCACAAGGGACACAGGCCCCTGTGGCTTGAGGCTGTCCTTGGTGGCATCCCTACTTGGTCTCATGCCTCCCCTGTCCGTCCCGCAGGCCAGCTTCTCGAGTGGACCTCCACTCTCTGGCCTCTGGCCGCAGAGCTTCTGCGTGAAAGGAGCCACCTCACTTCCAGGCTCCTGCACCACATCTCTCAGAGGGAGCTCCTGGCCCCGCAGACGCAAGAGCCTGTGGATGTAGGCTTCGGCTGAGCCCAGCTCATGGATCGGCCCAGTCTGAGTCCTGTTCTGATCAACAGGGACCAGAGGAGGCTCCTGGGGTGGTGAGTAGATGTCAAGACGTGGCGCTTCCTTGGGCAGAGCAAAGAGAGGACTCTGCAGAGCCACCGCATGTAGGGGGCTGGGGTAGGGGTACACCTCCTGGCCACCCCTGGCCACCAGGTCACGCTGGTACTTGGGGTCCAGTGCGTGGGCCGGGACCTCTATCCCCTGGCAGAAGAGGGATGAGGACGTGGTGTCAGTCTCAGCTCTCTGGAGCCCCAGGTCATCTGGGAGGACTCGCTCAAGATCGCCTGGGAAAGAGACCACCATGAAAAGCATTATCAACACAGAGGCCAATCCCTGCTCCCCCGTAGGGAGGCTTAGCTCTTGTGTGTACTGGTCCCTGTGCTTCAGTGACAGCGGGCAGGACGCATCATCTCAGTGCCCTCACTCCTGGGATAAATGTCTTGCAGCCACACATGGGAACCCACAGCCTGAGAGTGAAAGCAGGGACTCTCACCACAGAGAGATTAAGGCTGGCACACTGCCCAGGTGTGTGTGTGTGTGGGGGGGGGGGTCCAAGTGACATCTTTTTCTCTCGGGAAAGCATGAGGGGTGCTTGTGCCTCGAATCTCATTCTAAATGTGGCACGTTCAACGATTTGAATGCTTCTTCAGAGCTTCTGGATGTTCATTTAAAACACACACACACACACACACACACACACACACACACACACACACGGGCTCCTTGTGGGGTCAGCCTCTTCCCCAATGGGCCCAGGCACCGTCATCTGCTATCCCTCTCACCCAAACGACACTCCTGCCCTCTCCTGCCTCTCACCTGTAGACACTGGTCTGGGTCGGAACAGGCCCCTTGGGCGGCCTGTGTCCTCCGAACCATGCAGGAGCCGGCTGTCTTCTCTACTGGGCTGTGGGCTCCACGCAGGGACCGTGGTCTCATCAGCAGAGCGGGGGCGCCAGTCTCCTATGCCAGACCTGGACTTAGAGGTCTGGAACACAGGCAGCCAGCTGCCCAGCGAGGGGGACAGGCGGTCACTGCAAACAGATGCACACGAGGTGGACAGGGAGCAGGAACCAGCGTCACTCAGCTCGTAGAAGCCTGGACAGAGCAGACACAGTGGTCAGTGCACCTGTGACCAGTGGGCTCCACCCCAGAGACCTAGAGCCCCTTTCTCTCGCTTTTACTGGCAAAGGAAGGCGTGAGGGGCTGATAAGAATGCCTGGGGACAGGCCCACAACAAGAACGTTCCAGATTCTTGCTGGTCACCTTGTGAGTAGCTACGGGAACAACTGACCCTACCTCACCTGAACCCTATCGCTGTGCTCAGGAGACCCTCCTTTGTTTTAGGCATCTCCTTTCTTTAACATGCAACTACATGGGGCATTCCTTCTTGGGAGTCCTCAGCCCCAGGGACTGCTGGGTACCGAGCACAATCCAGTGTACCAAGTACCAAGAGTGCCAAGGGGACTCCAGACACCGCAGGCTTGCTGTCACAGGTACCTGTGACCACCGTGACCCAGACACAGGGGTCCCTGTTTCCAAGTTTCACCTGGAGAATACTGAGAAAGCAAAAATGATCACAGCCACACAAGCCAGCAAGACTGCCAACAATGACCTTCTGTGAGCTCTGGGATGGAGCACAGGGAAGGAGGGGCCTCCTGTGTAAACAGCTGGCAAGTTACACTGATGTCAATGATGTAAGTGGTGTGTAAAAAAGTCATTTGCACGGTCCATGACCATCCAGCAAAACCAGGAGCTCGTGGGGTGTTTAATATATAAACTGGTAGTTTACATATGTGTAAACTGTACAAACTATATTGTATGTAAACTCTTTAGCATATATATATATTTAAACTTTATATATTTATTATATTTATATTTTTCTTTCAGCATGTTTAGTTAAAGCTTTTTCCTGTCTTTAGTCACGTATACTTTCCAGGCTGCTCAAGGGACCTCCCAAGTGTCAGATCAGCTGAGGACATGGGCTGAAGTGGTCACTGTTCACAATGTTAAGTCAGATGGGGTCAGTGAGGGGTGATGATGAATGCTGTGTTGCCTTCCTGGAAGGTGGGATCCTGGCTCTCCAGTGTCTGTCTAGTCACCATTAGCCACACCTGAGCTGGGTCTGCTGTCACTGTCCAGGGCCTCGCAAGATGACCGGCTCACATCCAGCTGCAGTTCACTTATCTGCTGGTCCAGCTGGTCCAAGTGGGTCTTCAGGCCAGCATCCTGTCGCCTTAACCGTGACTGGGATACAAAAACAGAGAAAGAATAAAAACTGATGTGAATACAGAAATCTAAACTAAGGTCCAAGGCTGAAACAGGGCCATTGTGGACATGAAGAAAACTCCAAAACTCCAAACTCATGGGAAGCAACTCCCTGGGTTTGCTGGAATGGGCAGCAAAGGATCTGTCACACACACACACACACACACACACACACACACACACACACACACTGTGCAGTCTACATGAAGTGGTGGGAGTTCTGTGTACACATACATAAACTAATCTGGACTGAGTGTTTGGTAAAAACTGATTTCTTTTTTTTCAACTGTGCAGATTTCCAGGTAGGCCGCATACTTTTCTTTCCCCTTTAATTTGTTTAAGGCAAACAAATAGTAAAACGCAGGGACATACATGGCTCATCTGTGGAAGAACATGACCATTACTTTTCTAGGGGGGAACTACCCAAGGGGAAATCACCAGCAGCAAGTTGCCAGCAGGAATGATTGACTTCCTGTTCACCAGAACAAGCACTTTCGCAAAGGGCCATGGTGAGCTGAGTGGGAGGCTGGCCCGGGCTGACACAGATGTCAGCCTCAGCTTTCCTCCAGGAGCTGACTTGAGGTGGGATCCACCTCCGGTGTTCTCGCCCCCACAGGAAAGAAGACATTCTAAAGAGACAATGGACACTAAGAAACTGGAATTTCCCCAGAATTTTTCTTTCTTTTCTTTTTTTTTTTTTTTTTTTTTTTTTGGTTTTTCAAGACAAGGTTTCTCTGTGAAATGGTCCTAGCTGTCCTGGAACTCACTCTGTAGACCAGGATGGCCTTGAACTCACAGAGATCCACCTGCCTCTGCCTCCCAAGTGCTGGAATTAAAGGTGTGCACCACCACGGCCCGGCTAATCCTGGGGGAGAAGAAAATACTGAAGCCTGAGCCCAGCTGGAGCCAAAGCTTGTCTCCCCAGGAGATTCCCCCAGTTCTGACAACTCACCTACCACCTTCCAGGCACCCGAGATAACGCCAGGCAGAATCATACTTGCCTGCCTCTTACATCTAAAAGGGTACTCAGGTCAGCACCCTAAGGATGAACTTGGGGGTCGCTGAACCTCTTCTCATTGTGGACACAAAGAACAAATGTCCTTTCACAACTCTTCATTAGGACTCGTCTGTTTGAGGATGGGTGGCCCCGTTGGCTTTTTAGGGCTGCTAGGTCCCAGGCTCTGATCCTAACTCCACTAACACAGGGTCTGAAGGGTGAAGAGCAGCTGAGAGCAGCCGTATCTCCTATAATCACAAATGTCAAAGCTGAGTAAGACTTCCCGGAACCTGCTTCCATCACAAACTTTCCCTGAGACAACCAGGGTAGAGACCACAGGCATGCCCTTTCCACCCACTTAGAAACTGATACTTAGACCCACCAAAGAGATGGCAAGGATTTTTCCTGGAGTCCACAGACATCAAGCACCTCTGCCAGGGCTAGTCTAGTGAGCGACAGCATCTCTCTATCTATCCCAACTGCCCTTCTTCAGAGGCCTCTATGTGCACATTGGGACCAGCTGCTCTGCAGATCCTATCTGTCCAGCCAGCCTCAGTAGCTAGTTTCTAGTTAATGGTGGAGGTCTCAAGACCCCAGGGTCCTTAGAGGCCTCAGGGCTCTGCTGTGAGCTCCCCGTCCGGATTGATACCACCGTAAGTAACACTCCCCTTCTATCCCTAGTTCAAGTTTTCACCACCGTTCCTTAGGCTGAACTTCAGGGCCAAAGCCACTGTGACCGGGACAGAGCATGGCTAGCTACAAAGCCAGACTCTGGCACTCTTCCCGGAAACAAGTCTGCCTATGGTCTGCAAGCCTCATGCTGGTTTCCAGAATGCTCTGGGGTACTTGAGTCAGAATTCCCCAAAGCGGGGTCAAGGGTCAGAGGCCTGGTACAAGGAAGAACTAACCATAGTCCCAAAGGTGGAGTCACTCAGTACACCTGCAGATCCTGGGCTCTTGCTACGTAATGCTCTGGGATAGGTACAAGACCTTGTACCTTCACCAGTTAAGTCTGGTGACCACCAGATGTCCGAGACCGGCCATTCCATGGTGCCACCAAAAGGGAGCTGGCTGATTTCTTTAAAAGACTCACATCATTACATAGAACCTGATCTGAATTCGTTATACCTTCCCCCATGGACAGTTCCGCTCTGCAACCCCAGCATTAAAAAAAAAATCTTGACGATCTATTTGGAGGATAAAAAGTTCAGGATGTAGAGATGGTATCTAAGACACTTCCTTCCTCTCCTTGAATGCTAATAGTGAACAAAGGAAATGTTTTATGCATGAATTACCCCCTGATGGCCTCCTGCAAACATCACATCACATCAATCCGTAGTGAAGGGCCCTGCTCACTGGCTCATGGATGAGATTGACAGTGACCCTGGAGAAGTTTGTCAGGTCCTTGCTCCCGACCTCATCTGCTTCTCCTCTGACCTCCATCTGCCCCCTAAGGTGTTCATCAAAGCAAGCTGCTGGGGCCAAGGAAAACACCATCAACAGTTACGGAATCCGTGTGGCTTGCTCTTGTGGCGTCACTGCCTGAGCCTGCCAGGGAAAGGAACGGTTGCATGCTGTCACTTTCAGAACAAGTCAGGACCAGTCCACCCCTGCAGGATGATCCTCATATAGGTATGCATCAGCCTCTGGTCCCAGGACACCTCTTCTGGATGTGGCTGAAGTAAGATAGAATGTTACAGCTTCTTGGCCTGGTGCCAGCCCCTGGGCTGTCCTGCTGAAGCCCACTTACCAGAGTGAAAACACTAGCCACTCCCTAAGACAAGTCTCTGTGAAAACACTCGTGGGGGCAGCCTAAAGGGCCACCTGCAGCAGACGGTGGGGTCAGAGGACACGGGAGTTCATCAGCAAAGAAGTCTGGAATAGGGAGGGCTAAGTGCTGAAATCATCTCTGTTTGTTTGTTTGTTTTTTGCTCCAGGCCATTAAGAGTCACTGATTTATCTCGTGGACAAAATTCCCCTAAGCAGCTACTGCCGAGTTAGTTCCCTTTGTGACTTTTGACACTGCAATTAGCAGGGCGTGTAGCCCATCTGATGAACACCCAATCCCTAGAAATGCTAAACCCATCCTTCCTTGAGAATCCCTGCAAAATAAATGCGGAGGAGGACTCCGGGACTCTTCCTGTCTTCACACCTGAGTGATGACTGAGGGCCAGGTGAGCCAGCGGAGGGCTGTGGGCTCCAGTTCCTCGGGGTTTAACTGGACTGCACTGTAGCCTTTCATTACTTAACAAGCATCACTGCTCCTAATCTCCACTCCCCCACCCTCCCACCCCCCTTAAGAAAAATGTTGAAGTGCTAAGTGCTGGTTAAAGCCACATAAATTCAACTATTTTTCTCTTTTCCGGTGAACCAAGTTTCGAGACAAAGCCTGTGTGTTCCTTCTGGTCTCACAGAGGCGTGTGTGTGTGTGTGTGTGTGTGTGTGTGTGTGTGTGTGTGTGTACAAAAGGCTTGTTTGATGTCTCCAAAGGCTGCTGGTAATTGCAGTGTGAGGGCTTATGGATTGGGTCTGTGTATTGCTGAAGCGGAGTTAATCATCAACCTTAAAGGAACGGGTCATGCGTGTAGCCGTCAGTGCGCCTGCCTGGTTGAGGTCACGTGAAGCGAAGTGCGTAGCCTTTCGGACCACAGGCACCTGTTGTAATGTCTTGGTCCTTGTGTGGGTGCAGCGGTTTGCAGAGTCCAGCCCACACCAGCCATGTCCCTCTGGGCAGCTGAGCAGCTCACAGACTGGAGGACGCTGCCAGCTGGGTTCCGCCCTCAGCCAGCTCTCCACCTCTCTCTGTCACCTAGGGAGGATTCCAGGTGTCCTGGGGAGTGAGTGACTCAGACGCTGGACTTCCTGATTCTTTAATCACAAGCCCAACAACACAATTCTGAGCTAGAGCTGATTGGAAAGCAACAGCTTCATCCTGGACTTTTACCAAGAGGCAGCTCTCAACAGGACAGATTCAAATTTCACCGTGAAAGAAATCCCACTTAAGAGTTATGGATGCGACTCCATCACATCCGAGAGCATTATTTTGTTATTTTAAAAATACTGCAGTGTTGGGCAGTGGTGATGCAAGCCTTTAACCCCAGCACTTCGGAGGCAGAGGCAGGTGGATCTCTGAGTTCGAGGTCAGCCTGGTCTACTAAGCGATTTCCAGGACAGTCAGGGCTACACAGAAAAATCCTGTCTCGAAAAACAAACAAACGATAACAACAACAAAACCCAACAACAAAATCACCACACCGCAGTACTGAAAAAAAAAAAAAAAAAATCTCGAGCTGTTTCTAGAAGCAGGTTGTAATTCTACTCCTGGCAGGCCCCCAGTGGTCTACAGAGGAGGACTCATGGGGCGCGGGTGTCTGAGAAAGCACCACCGATCCCCTCTCCCTTGTTCCTCAGACTGGAGGACACTCGTTTTTGTTTTTGTTTTTTTAAAATGGATCAGGTGACACGAAATCTTGGAGACGGTCCTCAGCCCGCAAGACTCCCCAGTGACCCAAGCGAACCCAGTACAGTGTCCTGCGGCACACGGTCACGCCGTGCAGCCGGCTGACCTGCTCCCGGGATGAGGTCGGGGTCCACGCATCCCCACCACCACAACACTGCACCCAGCCCGACTTGCGCGCCTCCGCACCAGGGCTGTGTCAGCCGCAGAGGCGATGCGCATTCAACACCAGGCTCTGCGCGCGGCTCCCCAGCACGCACCCCGTAGCGCGCTCCCCACGCAGCCGCGCATCGGGCCTCTCCACTCGCTCACTCCACGCAGCTGCGCCCTGGTCGCGCCTCAGCACGTCCCCTCGGCCACCCGCGTCCCGTCCCGCTCGCTCCTTACCAGCTGCTCCCGCAGCGCGGCCAGCGCCGCCTCCAGCCGCAGCTCCTGGCCGCGGGGCCCGGGCTCGGGGTGCAGGCCCAGGGCGCCCCGCACGCGCGCCTGCTGCGTGGCGCGCAGCCCCTGAAGCTCCTGCAGCCCGGCCAGCGCCGCCCGCAGCCGCGCGCCCACCCTGCGGCGGTCCCAGCCCGCGGGTCCCGGGCCGCTCGGTGCCCACATCTCCCTGGCCGCTCCACTACCACCGCGCTGCGCGTCCCCGTCGCGTCTCCCCGCCCCCGGCCACAGGTCGCCTAGGTGGGGTGGGACCTATCGCTGGCCGCGGAGGGCGGCGTTTGCGACGCCCGAGGTCACAGCGGCCGCCCCCGGCCCGCCCCGTCGGCCCGCCGCGCCCTAGCCCAGCCCAGCCCCTGCACCCCTGGGACCTGTGTGTTCCTCAGGGAAGGCCTGAGACCCCCCGCAAAGGGACAGAAGACAGCGTGGGTACGGCCGGAGAAAGGTTTTGTTTAGGTTTTTAAATTTTAAAAAGGAAAAAAACACACTGTAAAAACCACATTCCTGTTTGTAAGCTCATTAGTCTGGAAAACCCACTACCAGGTTCCCCAGCGTGTACACCTGTACCTGGAGACCTCTGCTTGCTTCTCAGTTCACCGAGCCCTACCTCGCACACATGCCACGCACCTTTAAGGAAGCTTCTAGTAAGTTCCTGAGTTGCGCAGCTCTCACCATGGTGGGCACTTCAGGAACGCTGTCTGGATTCCAGAAGGAAGCCGCACACACATCATCAGTCGCCCGCACCTCCTCTGCACACATGCTCAGAACCTCCCTACCCCCCACCCCCACCCCCGGGCTCCAATGGACACTGTTTTGAGTGGAATCCTGCTATCCGGGTCTTTTACTGTTCTTAGACTTCCGGGTGCGCCCATTCTGCACCACCAGACTGGCCGAATCGCTCGCTCTGCTGTGTGGCTGTAGCCCCCATGTCTCTCCACTGTTGATTAGGAAGAAATTGCACCTCATTTTTGCTCACAGGCTGGGTGGGAATATTTTCCTCTCACTTGAGTGCCTACCTAAGGCAGGAATCAGTGAATCACAGGTGGCTACTGTGCTCAAGGTTTTGAAGACAGGCTAGGCTGCTTTCCGAGCGCTCACCTTTGCCTCCGAAGCAGAGGTGGGAAGGTGCCAGCCGCACCCCCCGCCTGAGGTTGTATCATCCAGAGTGCCCGGGGCTGTGGAGTGCAGCTGGCTGGCAGTTAGCAGTTCCTGAGGCGAGAGGAGGCTAGGCATCTTTTCCTTGCAGAAATGGTCACCCAGGCACTGTGCCTGCTTTGAATTCGTGACCTCTTTAGTAACCAGAGACTCCCTATACACTTTCCCTGCCAGAGACCATCTGCAAAATCCTTAGATACAGGATTCCCAGATTTTGAAGCCCCCCACAGTCTGTAAGTTTCTATTTTACTTCCCTGTTTTTGTTTTGTTTAGTTCTGAGACAGGGTCTGGCTACGCAGCCCTTTCTACTTACTATGTAGACCAGGCTGGCCTCCTGTGTGTACCTGGATCACAGGCCCGCAACACCAGGGTCAGTTAAAATTTTACTCTTTATTTTTATTTCACTGCATCTGTTTTTTTCTTTTGTCACCGTGCTATTTGTGTTATGACTGAGAAACTGCTGCCTGATTCTACTGTAGGCTTCTCCTAATAAGCTTTTGTAGTTTTAGCTCATATCCTGAAGTTCTTCATCCACTCTGGCTGAGCTCTGAGCTCTGATCCTTGATCTGCCCGGGTCCCTTTCATCCTTTTGCAGAGGTGGATCCCACTGTCCTACAACCATGTAATGCTGGAAGCAATTCCTTCCCCATGGAGCTGTGGGGGACCCTGCGGAGAATCAGCTGATGCAGAGAATGAATTTCTGTCATATTAGCCCTTGTTCCAGGCTATGACTGTGCCAGCGACTTGCTTTTCAGTGGGTTCCAAAGTCTGAACGCGTGAGCTCTCTCCCACCACCCTGCCCTTCACATTTCTACTGGAATTTATGGGTCCCATTGCCAATTTCTGCAAAAAGGACAGCATAAGTTTTGTTGGGGAATGTTCAGAATTTGCCAGTCAATGGGAAATGTTACCTAAGGTTGAGTGTCCCCGGTGTACAAATGTGAGCCCCTTTCCACACAATGTAATCTGCTTTCATTTTATTCAACCATGCCTCACAGTTACCAGTAAGGCTTGTGCCCATGTTAAATTTGTTTTTGAGTATTTGCTTCATTTTTATAACATTGTAAATTGTTTTCCAACTCCTTTTTTTTTTTTTTTTTAAGGTATTCATTGCTGGTGCATGATGGAATTAAGCAGTTTATTCTTGTGTGCTAATGCCTGTAACTATGCCCTGCCCTCACAGCATACCCTTTATAAAACAAGGAAAGCTTTTCCTTCCAACCAGATGGGCAGACATAGGAAGGAGTAATGATGCCCATGGTTGGTGAATATGAAGAAACTCATGTTCTCACACGTTCCTGGTGGGTATAATGGAGGGTGGGGACTCCTGGGAGTCAGTTTGACAGTGTAACCAAAAGGCTTGAAATGAGCCTGTCCAGAGCTCTGAAGAAGTGCCTGGGGACACTCACAGAACTGTGGAGATTGGAGCTGAAGAATTTGGACACATCGCACTCAACTTGGCTGAGTAAGTGTGCACGTCCGGTGTACAGTGAATGACATCCTTAGACTGACACTGTGCTCTGCTTCTCACCTCTAACCTCTGTTTATAGGATGAGGCTTAATTAAACGTTACTAAATATTAGCTACAATACTTGATAGGCCTACCATGCCCTGAGCTGCCTCTGTCTACGTAGTCCCAGGATCCCTCTTGACAGACTCTGCAGGCCTCCTTGCTGCCCCCACGTGGTAGCTTCCAACACTGCAGCCAGTAGTCCTGACAGCCTAGGGCTGACCTGGTTAATCTCTCTGTTCTCAAAATCCTGTGTGGCTTCCAGCTTCCCAGGACAGAGGAGGGACTGCCCCGCGTGACCTTCTTCCATCCCACCCTCCAGGGCCTTGCCTTCCTTGTCTATCTCAGTATCCCTCCGCTGGGCATCTTCCAGAACATGGCACAGCTTGCTTTTTAGTTCCATTATAGCTCACTGCTTGTCCCACACACACTGGGCTGTGAGGAGATTGGGACTGGAGAGCTGTGTTTCCTTTGGTGAGATATTTTAGTCTCTTAGACTCTGTGCCCGGCTCTCAGTAACATTACTAAATAAACACATGGTGAGTGTTATTTTTTTATTGGCCAGAACAGATTTTAAAAATTGTATCTTGGCCTTCTTAAATAACTCTTGCATTGCATAACGTGTTGTATAAGTGCTTTTTATTACCAGAATAATATGGAAGATACAGTAGATGTGTAAAGACGTCTGATGTCTTCTTTCTAGTCCCTGCGAGCTGCGGCTTTCTTCTGTATGCTTCTCAAGTCTCTGACAGCATTTACTATCCACCCATCAGTCTACACTGTCTTTTCTGTATTCCTAATACACATCAGTAGTGCTCTGTGCTCACAGTGTTTGTGCCGTGCAGTTTCAATGCCGTCTAACTTTCCCTCTAAATAAGAATTCCAGTCTGTGCGTCCATGATCCAACTGACAGAGGGTCAGCTGCTTCCTTTCTTCTTCCCACAGTAAGACTGTGAAGATCACCCTTGTACACATGGTGTAACTCAACCGTATTAAATCAGTAATTGCGGTATTGCTGAAGGCAAGCGGAGTTATGCAAGCCTTGCACGTCAATCAGCACAGCTCTCCTTATCTGGTGAAATGATCTCGTGAAACGATCCACGACCCACCCCACCCCCAGCCCAGGGTATTGCACCTCCTTTCCTTCCTGAGTAGTTCTAGGGTATGTGTTTCCACTGCCCACAGCAGTAGGGGGCGCCCCCCTGTGGGACAAGGAGATGACGTCATTAGAGGTAGCTCACACCACTACATACTGGTGATCTCAGCTACCCGATTAACAAGGCAACAACCATCTTCAAGGTGCTCCATGGGAGCAATTCAAGCTGGACTCCTGTCCAAGGTGGAGGAACTATTCAGCTGTGCTGAAAGAAGAAATCAGCACCCATGCTCACCAGAAGGTCCCGGAGCCCACGGCACCACCTGCCCGTGAAAACCCACGGATGCGAGGGAGAGGCCAGGTGGACATGCTAATTGGTTACCAGGCTCTGCAGCCACAAGTTCACCATATACCCTGTCACTCGTGACCAGGCTTTCCACTGATTCTTCGTGGCTCCCAGAGGCTACAAGAAGTCACGCCTCTTGGTTTTCTAGGACAAACTGCAACTGAATATCTGGCTATCAGCTGCCACGCTCCTGTCTCCGAGGGCCGTGTCAGGACCGGACCTCCTCGAGAATGAACCACGGAGAAGCTGCCCCCACGTGAGGGGTCACTGAGGTGTGAACACTGCTCCCACCTGAGGTTCCTGGGAACAAGGAGGAATGTTGACACCGTGGCTGAGATTTCCAGTGTGCTTTGCCTGCAGCTGCCGTGACCCTCAGACTCCAATGTTTCGACTTGATTTACACAGTCACATTACGCTTCTACCATGTTAAGGACCCGTGGAAGAGCCAGATCAGTGTCTGCTTCTAACTTATTACAGACATGAAGCCTTATCGTGCGCGTCTGCCTCATTAAAGTCCTGTCAAAGAACCAGATCATTTATTACAGACACGAAGACTTAACGGAATTGCTTTTCTGTCTGTGTGTTCTGCATCTGATAGTACGATTCAGCGGTATTTCCATCCTGACTCCTTTCTGATGACAGTGCTGAGGGGAGAGACGTGATTATCAAGACCTTGGGAAGGTGGTGGCCTGTGCTGGGCTCAGGGCTGGGATTGTCCTTCCATGGATGCAGTGGGAAAATGCACTATGTAAGCATGTGTGTGATGTGTGTCTACTGTATAGGTACATATATACACATGTGTCTGTGCACATGTGGTATGTACAGGTGACTAGTGTATGTGTGCCAGTACATGCATGACTGTGCATGCGTGCATAAGATGTGTATGCATGTCATACTAATCTATGGTCGGTGGCGACTGTATGCATGTGATGGTATGTGTGTATTCATGTGCTATGTATGTATGTACATGTGTGTATGCATGCACACATGCTTGCGAAGCATGTGTAATATGTATGTGTGCTAGTGAATGTGTGTGCTGTGCATATAACATATGTGTGTACATACATGCAATATGTGTCCCGGTGGTATGTGGTGTATGTATCTGTGTGCATGCGCTGTATATGCATGTATATACATGTATTTTCCTATTTTGAGAAGCAGAATGTGGTGTCCTACAGATAAGTAATACTTAACCATTTTTTCTTCAGTTTTTTAGGACACTGTTATCGATATCTGGCCTTATATAAGAAAATAATTGAATTACAGATAAAACTGCCTTTCACCCTACAGTTGTGTTGCGTGAGTGTGTTACTATCTCTAAATGTGATTTTTCATGAATGGTGACCTCTACTGCTGTGGTCATCTGTATGGTGTGGTCAGCACCAGGCCTCATGAACTTCCTGTCACATGTCATGGTGGACAGAGGCCGTCAGGGGCTCGCTGTGAAGAGCGGATGGCTTGTGAGGCTGCAGGTGAAGAGGCTGTGTGACGTCGTCCCCGGCTGTGGTTCCTGTGAATGGGCATTCTTCCTCCTTTCTCCCTTCAGTTTGAGTGGTCCTGAGGAAGACCACAGCGAGGGTCATGCCGCAGAGGCTGGGGTCAGGATCGCGAGGCAGCCATGTCCTCCGGACGGGCTGCACCACAGACGTCTTCTCTTCCCACACAGGAGTGATTGCATTTCCCCTGATTATTATAGCAACATGTGATGAGAGATAAATAAAAGTGCAGTCGGCGAATCTGGTCCCTGGAGCTGCCCAGCCACGCACAAGTGTGAGCATGCTGGACCCTTCCAGAGGCGCTGAAGTCCGTATAATTTTAGTGCAAATTTAATTCTTTTTATCTTAAAACGTTCTCCCCCCATTTCCCATACCAGCACATATTTCTGCACAGTCAGGATCACCCCCCTTTGCGTCTGTAACAAATTAGAATTATCCAATGGTGTCTTTAACTGGTTACCTATCGCCTGGCTTTATGTCCACAGCTGTCCCTCTCTGCACAGCAGTGGCCGGTCTGGGCTGCCCTCTCTTCAAAGCCTGACCAGCACCAGGTGTTATGGACACCTCTCCCTGTCTTGTGTGGTTCTCAGAGTGTACAGTGTTGGCCCATGCCGTGGGCTTGCATGCCTTCCTGGGTGTTTTCCTGTTTGACTCATTTACTGGAAATTTCACTGCAGTGTTTACTATTGGTAGACATGATCTCTGAACTGTGTTGTATGAAACAAAAGAAACCAGGGCCTGCTTCATGAAGTGTGTGATGTCAGCATGAGCACCCCAAAGTGATTGAGAGGTAATGGTAGAAGTCACAGTTTCTTTAAGTGGGATCGAGTTTTCTGAAGAGGTTAATTGAACTTAATGAAAAGTAAGTGCCAGGCCTAAGCCTGGGCCATCCAGGCTGGAGATGCCCCCTTTCTTAAGGGCATGAATAAAACATCCCACGTACACTGCCTTGATGGTTGCTTTGATGGTCAGCCTGATGGGATTTGGAATAACCTAGGACACTCATCCCCTTGGGATGCCATGAGCTTTCCTCGGAGTCTCAGCTACAGTTCCCAAGCCAATGAATGCCATTGGTTCCTGCTATCAGCACCTCCCTGTGCCCACCTGTGGGTACTTTTCGGTCCCAGGGCACAGGGGTCAGTCTCTGCTAGGTCCTCAGTTTTGTTGTCTTCTCACCTAATTATCCCTGGCCCCTGCTATATCCTGTCTACTGGCCACAGAGCACATGCTGGTCTCAGTATGGGCATGGCTCTCTCAACATTGCTCTCATCAAACACCTTCACTGGGTATTCTGAGATCCAGCCACTGTTTGCCACACAGTCTCACCGAGAATATTATTACTAAAGCCATCTCATTGTCCTGGTCAGCTTTCTAATGCCGAGATAAGACACCATGACTGCTGTGGGATGTATGGCAAATGTGTTGCTAATTAATCAATAAAACACTGATTGGCCATTGGCTAGGCAGGAAGTATAGGCGGGGCAAGGAGGAGAATAAAGCTGGGAAGTGGAAGGCTGAGTCAGAAAGACACTGCCAGCCGCCACGATGACAAACAGCATGTGAAGATGCCGGTAAGCCACGAGCCATGTGGCAAGGCATAGATTAATGGAAATGGATTAATTTAAGCTGTAGAACAGTTAGCAAGAAGCCTGCCACGGCCATACAGTTTGTAACCAATATAAGTCTCTGTGTTTACTTGGTTGGGTCTGAGGGGCTGTGGGGCTGGCAGGTGAGAGAGATTTGTCCTGACTGTGGGCCAGGCAGGAAAACTCTAGCTACAAATGGCGTCCAACGTGGTGGCAAGAGTTTCCACCTAAAAACTGAGAAAAAAGATTCTAAAACGGAGCTAAAACCAGCTTCCTAATTGTCTCTCTCAAATGAGCGGCAGCTGCCAGTTGGAGCTACTGGCGGGAATGAGGCCTCTGCAAGTGGCACATTAAGCTGTGTGGTGGATTTAGACTTTGCTAGTACAAAACAAAAAAAAAAGAGGTTTTTGGGCTACACGCTGCTTGGATAAAAGCATAGACCCACGATAGCTCCCAGAGCTGGCGGTAAACGTTGCCATGTTGGGAAGCTGAGGTGGGCGGAGCCAGCAGCCACAGCTGCTGCAGTTTAAGGCAAGAGATTCACAATAAGACAGATTCAGATGTAATAGTTTACAATGTGTGTAAAAGATACGTAGGCTTGAAAGAGACAAAAAAGGTGATATATAGAGTTATAGAAACAAATACATAGTTTTAAAAAATAAAGTCATTAAAGAGACAGTAAAGGTAGTATAAAAAATAAGCCACGTAAAAATGGATATTACACAGAAAATCTGGATTGTGTTGTCTTTGGGATTTTTGACTGCAGAAAAACATTTGATTGTAAAAGCTGTTGAGTTATGCCAAAATGTATATTTTAAAGGTACCTTGACTTCAAAATTTGGATATAAGGATATGTTACTTTGGAAAGGAGTCTCTGCTTTTGTTCCCACAGAAAGCCAAAGGCTATGGAATTGTTTCAGATTAAGATACATCAGGTTTGACCAGCCAAGACCCCCTGAAGGTCTCCAATGACACCATGGCCCAGATGATCCAACATCCAGAATGGTTTGAAGGCATCTGGCTTAGACGATACAGCCTCATGGACTATTCCATAATTCTAAAATTTTCTTTGTTTCCCCATAAGATACAGCGCCCCCTTCCAGCAGGAAGTAGTAAGAGAAGCTACGTCCAAATTCCCAAATTATATGTAATTTTACTTTGTTAAGGTTAAAACCTGCCTTTTTGAAAAAAAAAAAGGGGGGGAAGTGCTGTGGGATGTATGGCAAATGTGTTGCTAATTAATCAATAAAACACTGATTGGCCATTGGCTAGGCAGGAAGTATAGGCGGGGCAAGGAGGAGAATAAAGCTGGGAAGTGGAAGGCTGAGTCAGAGAGACACTGCCAGCCGCCACGATGACAAACAGCATGTGAAGATGCCGGTAAGCCACGAGCCATGTGGCAAGGCATAGATTAATGGAAATGGATTAATTTAAGCTGTAGAACAGTTAGCAAGAAGCCTGCCACGGCCATACAGTTTGTAACCAATATAAGTCTCTGTGTTTACTTGGTTGGGTCTGAGGGGCTGTGGGGCTGGCAGGTGAGAGAGATTTGCCCTGACTGTGGGCCAGGCAGGAAAACTCTAGCTACACATGACTAAAAAAAAAAAAAGGAAAGGGCTATGGTTTACAATACATCCCAGAGGGAAAGTCAGGAACGGGAGGCAGGAGCTCCAGCAGAGGCCATGGAGGTGTGCTGCTTACTGGCTTGCTCCTCAGGGCCTGCTCAGCCTGATTTTTTATACCACCCAGGAGCATCTGTGGAGAATAGCACCACACACAGTGAACTGGACCCTCCGGCATCAATCATTAGACAAGAAAATGCCCCCCAGACTGCCTAGGGGCCAATCTTACAGAGGCATTTCCTCAATGGAGAGCCTGTGTCAAGATGACAAACCCACTAACCAGCTCATACATCACTTAAAAATTAACTGTGTGAGCTCAACTAAATGCAAATATTAAAATTTAATTACGTGATCCTGAGAAGCAAGGGGCTAAAGGAAATTAGGTGTCACGCGGCCTCCTTACTATAGCTTCTCCTGTCTAAGTGCCTGCTGGCTCCCAGGCCCTGTGTTCTTTTGTTTACGCCTAGTGGTGACTTCTGGGTATCTGTTTGTCTTTTCGTGGCACAGCAGGAGATCTGATTTCAGGAACTGACTCAGACCAAGGTCAGGCCGTTGTGGAACCAGTGGGGGTCACACAACGCGGAGCAGAACACGGGTTTAGGAGCCTCCTCTCAGTGGAGGATCTCTGGGACTCACACAGTCAGTTCCATTCCACACAGAAAGGAGATGGCTGCAGGAACCCTGATACCTTGGCATTCCCACGGAGAAAACGAGGCTTTCTGAGCCCTGGGTGCATCCGGCGTATGGTCTCCTAATGTTGGTCTCCAGGGTGGAGTGGGTCTTCCCTGGACATTGCAGTCCCTCAGCTGGCTTGTGCCCCATGTAGTCTGACTCCGCATCTCTGCGTGGGCTTCCAGTGCCTCCCCAAGGTCCTCAATCAGGTACTGCTCACCCTTCAAGACGTCTGCCTGCAGCCCAGAGTCCTGATGCTCAGGATGTGGCACAGGTCACGATGTGACCCCCTCTCCACCTTCCCCCGATATTCCACCTGCCTGTGGAAGATTCCTCCAGGCCCTTTGATCTCATCTCATAATTTGGTCCCTGGTGAGGTGGTCTCATGTCTTCTTCCTGATGCTGAAGTCTGTTTCCTTCCTTTTGTGGGCACCGACCCATTGGGGTTTGTTTTCATTTCTGTTTCTAACTTGGCCTTTGGCGTTTGCCAATGTTTAGGAGCATTCCAGAACAGATACCTCACTCAGGTGCTCAAGCCAAAGGCCAAACAGCAGTGGGATTATTTAACCCTCCCAGTGACACAGCCCAGAGACTGAGTCAAGGCGTTTGTGGATTACCTGAGCTTAAATGGAGGCAGCAAGCCATGGGAACACTGTTACCAGCTTCTCCCCCCAGGAGGGAGGCTGCAGGACAAAGGGTCTCAGGTTGCTGTGGGTTTCAAAGATATTTCCTGGCTGTTCTGGGTAAATTGAGCCTGAGCCCCCCATGTCTTTAAAGTCCGGAAGCAAATAGGAGTCCTGCTCAGCTTCCAGAGAGGGATTTCTTAACCAGAGGCCAGTTTCTCGTTTCTTCTTCTTTTATAGGCAACTGAAGATCTGTTGTCCAAAAATCTAAGTGCATAAATGCAATTATTTCCCCACTGTTTCCATGTGTGCATGGAGTGTATATTTTAATAGAATGCGTGAAAGGGCCTTTAACCTCTGACCTTTTTCCATGGCCTCCTTCAGGATGGCAGCTATGGATTCAGCTCGGCTTGCCTCACCTTCCAGTGTCTCTGTTGCTGGGATTGATTTTTCCTGGGGGAGATAACTAATGAGGAGAGACTAAAAGGCAGTGCGAAGGGCCTTAGCTTTCCTAACTTGTTTCCAAGCCCTCCACACACAGTTTTATTTACATCCCCACTGAAGACCTAGGCTCTGGAGATCCCGAGTCATAAAGACAACCAATCAGGTGTCATGGATGTGACTAACACAGGTCTCAGGAGGCAACGGAAGGACCCTTTGTCCATGGCATGGACAGATGCCGGCTGGATACTGGCCCTTCCGTGGAATATCACCGGGGTCCCACAGGTTTAGCTCACTGGGTACCAATGCCTCAGGCAAGCTGCTGCTGCTTTTCAAACTTCTGTCTGCCCGAAGTCTCCAGATACAAATTCACTGCGGATGAGGATGGGTCAGGACGGCCCACGAGTGGGGCTTTATCTCCCTATAGACTTCTTCTTCCTGGAGCATGTTCTGAGCAGGAGGAACCCACCTCTCAGGAGACCATATATCTGCTGCGTATGTCTCCCTTGCCCTTCTAAGGACCAGGGAAATGGAGAAGAGGGAATGAGCTGCTTTTGTGTGGTGCTGGTTTGTGAATCCTTGCCCTCTTGACAGAAGTCTCTTTCAGATGGAACATGCTTGAGCTGGATGGATGCTAGGACATCACACACACGGAGTTTTTAGAAGAAACCCTGTGTGTGTGTGTGTGTGTGTGTGTGTGTGTGTGTGGTGTGTGTGTGTGTGCTGGAGATAGACATGGGGCCTTGTGCATACTGGGCAAGCACATCCCACTGAGTCACTTCCCCAGGACTTGAATTCAAGTTTTTCAGTTTTTTTTCCCCCAGATGACATCTACTAACTGTATATAGTAAGGGTACCTCATGGTGTTTGTGGCGAGGACATCCTGAGCCTTCCACCAGCTATCTGAGATACACACTGCATAGTTATTTACTGCAGTTGGTCGACTGTACGGTGGGGGCATGGGAAGGGGGGGGTCTGCTCTTCCAGGAGGGTGCCCAATAGACCATCACATGTGTGTGCTACACATCAACTTGGATGCCATTGATGGGTGTCTGAGCCTGGCAAGGGCAATGCCGGCATCCTTAAAGGGCAATTAAGCTGCCAACACTATTTATTAGCTCTGTTCCCTGGGTGTTGTGCAAGTGCCCGGAGGCTGTCTAGCCTAGGGACTACTACTTTATTGATCAGATCAAATCCCGATTCCTGCAGCTGTCATTCTGAGGTGTTTTCTGCCCTTGTAGCCAGCTTCACTCAGCTGTGCCACGTGCCTTGCTGGCCAGGACTCCCGTCAAGTCACTGTGCCCAGCAGAGGCTTGTGAGCTCCAAGGCATGGCGTGCCTTGCCTCTGCTTCCTCAGCATGGCACTTGACAGTGATAGAATGGATCACTAGAATCTCTGGGAAGGGGTGAGACTCTCCACAGAAAGGTTTTCAGGGTGATAAGCCTTAGTTTCTCAGGGTCATTGTAAATGATGGCAATCTCCTTGATGCCTGTCTAAAGATAAGGAGAAGTTCCCCTAAGATCAGCCAATACCAACATTAACAGCAGGGAAGACATTCTTGTCACTTGGCATCCAGCTTTGACACTCCCAAGGTGTGTGATGTCATGCACCCGAAACTCAGTTTCTCTGTCTCAAGCTTGGCCTTCAGAAAAGTGCCTTGTAGGGTGATCTAAGGAATAAACGGCCTGCATACATCAAGTCCTCAGAATAGGGCTCAGTAAATACTGGTTGCTATGTTCAGAGTCACAGGGGGGATAATGGTAGGCAAAGTCCTTTGTCCTTGAGAGGTTAGCTCATCCTGTAATATTGTCAAATAAAATAAACCTATAGATTCTCCTGAAACCTGTGGGCTAGTGGTAGAGAGCCCTGGATTTAATGCTTGGCCTGACACACTTCTTGGTCCGTTGTGCCGAGAAATGCCAAAACACTGAGCATCCTGCAGGAAGTGGGAGTATAAACAGGGCTTTGGCTATGCGGACACCTGGGGTGAGGACAGCAGGCTGGGACTGGACCAGGACACATGTGGAAGAGGGTGTCCCCAGAACAACCTATTTGGGCAGCAGAATCTCCCAGGAGGCAGGGCTGGCTTTGCCTGGCCTGAGAAAAACCATCAACCCTCTGAGATGGACATGAGGACGTTGGCAGGACCCTGAGGATACTTGGTGTAGGGAGCACCACAGAAATTACCTCAGTGAGGATAGGTAGGTGGGACCCCTTCTCAGAGGCCATGAAACAGACCCATCAGCACCCTTTGTGGATTCCGGGTGTGAGCTGGCTTTACTGGAAGGTTTGGGGGGAATATCGTATTACTCTTCACATTTGATTTTTATGAATAGGGAAACAGAAATGGAGCACTCAGTGAGAGGTAATTGCGACATGTGAAAAACAACCAACAAATGAGAGGCCAGGGTTCTCACCAGTTCAAACAGGGAGCCAGCAGGCTGAGCCGGGGTGCTCTGCTCAGCCACGGCCCTTGGCGTCTTCCCCTGGCCTAGCACCCTGATAGCCTTGGAGTCAGCAAGAGTCCCAGGGCTTCAAGGGCTGATGGAGGACAGAGACGCATCTGTGAAGTCCCAGTCCCCCAAAGGGTGTCCTCTGTCATGGAGACAGAGGAAACTGGCATGTCCTTTTGTGTCTGAAAGGGTGAGTAAGAACAGCTTCAAGCCTGGGGAACAGCCCTGGGAGGGAGAGCTGTGGGGCTCCCCTGGGGGAGGTGAGGAGTTTGGGTGTGGATGTGTGAAGCCCTGAGGGAGGGCAGGGTTTGCTGAGTAGATGTATTTCCACACCTATGAGCAGCAGTGCCAGGGTTGCTAAGGAGGTGATGGAGACACGGGAAGTCTGAGAGAGACCTCACCACCAGGTTCCAGACCTGGCACACGCCTGGTGAGGACACAGTCCCAGGACAGCAGGCAATACTGCAGTCTCTGGTGCAGGCCAGACAG
This sequence comes from Peromyscus eremicus, assembly GCF_949786415.1. NCBI lineage: Eukaryota > Metazoa > Chordata > Mammalia > Rodentia > Cricetidae > Peromyscus > Peromyscus eremicus. The sequence continues at coordinate 60,492,111 of NC_081424.1, forward strand.
AGGATTCTGCTCCTGAGTGTTCACATCTGTCCCTCAGGGTCTTTGTGGCCAGGTTTCCCAGAATGGTGCCGTCACCAGCACCCCAGGAAACTGGAGCCTCTTATGCAAATGGCCTAACATTTTGGCAGGACCTTCAAACAGCTCACTTGTTGCCGCTGTGAGACATTATGTTCTGGGGTCACCACTGCAGTGCGCAGAGCACTAACTGTTAGGTTTTCTCGGTACAGCCTCGGTATGGTCACGCTGTACTTTATTTCTCCTTTCCACTCTTGTGTGCACCCCTATGCATGACAGTGTGCCTTTGGGCATAGGGCTTTCGTCTCCTGGCATACCTCTGCAAGCGTCCCAAAGTTCCTGTCCAGAGGTGGAACTGGTGGGTCTCACGGTGTGCTCACACTCAGTTGCTCCTGTGAACACGGCTATCTCAGGGGAGTGGGGTCAACTTCCTCGACTCACCTACAGGCATCCATCTCTCCTGAATACAGCCATCCTGGAGTCTTGCTGAGTGTCAAATATTGCATTATTGTGGTTTTAATTGATTTCCTGGGTTAATAATGAGGTAAAGTCTCTTTTTACTCATAGATCTGTTCCTGGAGTTAGGGTCAATCAACAGGCCAATTAACAAAACAGATTAATAGTGAGAAGCAGAAGGAGATTTATTCAATGTGGTCACTTTAGGGAGGGGAACAAAGGGACTCAACATCCCACCCCACTTTGGGGTCTATCCTTGGGGTACTGACCTCAGAGTTAGGTTTAAATAAAAGCCTGAGGTACACATCATAAGCCATCCTGGTCAAGGTGTGGTCCAGCCCATCGTCAGCATCTCAGCCCCAGTCTCTCCTGGAAGGTGCTCTGACAAGTTATCAGAGCCGCGTGAGCTCAGTCCTTAAATAACCAGGAGCCTTACATTTGTAAGCAAACATAAAGGTTAAAAATAGTTTGTTACCTTTGTTTATTGCATGTGTCAGGGGTAGGTGCCATGGTGTGCCCGTGCAGGGCAGAGGGCAACTTATGGCAGTTGGTTTTCTTCTTTCACTGTGTGGGTCCCAGGGATCAAACTCGGAGCCTCAGGCTTGGTGGCAAGTGCTTTTATCCACTGAACCATCTTGTCAGCCCAATATAACCTATCTTTTCTTTCTTTCTTTCTTTCTTTCTTTCTTTCTTTCTTTCTTTCTTTCTTTCTTTCTTCCTTCCTTCCTTCCTTCCTTCCTTCCTTCCTTCCTTCCTTCCTTCTTTCTTTCTTTCTTTCTTTCTTTCTTTCTTTTTTTCTTATTATTTTTATTGCATTTTTGAGACAAACTATTACTCAGCTCTGGCTATCCTGGAACTTGCTCTATAGGGCCTCAAACTCTCAGAGATCCACCTGCCTCTGCCTCCTGAGTGCTGGCTGGTATTAATGGTGTGGGCCACTACACCTAACATTCAATTTTTAACCCACAAGTATTGCACGAAGTATCCTTTAAAGGACCAAAGGAAAAAGAAATAGTTGAGCTTTCTTTTAGAACGCTATCCATGTGAAGCTCCTAGCTGAGGGAGAATCTTCATACAGTTTGACAGAACAGAAACTTGTGGATGAGTTAATAATTATTTACCATGCGATGCCGACTGAACCTTCAGTTCCACACACATTCAGAAGAGGACTCAAGACACCTAAGCACAGTGGCATTTTCAAACCACTCAGCAGGTTGACTGTTCAGAATGCCATTGAGCATTGAGGGAGGAGGAACAAGTAGGAGTATAAACCACAGAAAAAGCATTTACAGACATCGGGATTCATAAGAAAGCACCCTGCTTTTCTTTTACTAAGATGTCTATTCAGATAAATCTCCCCTCCATGCAGACTGAGTGGACAGTGCCTTTCATTTTTGGACACTAGAAGACATTTGGACATTTCCTTGAAAGAGACTGGGCAAAAAGGAAAGAGGAAATTACAAACTGTATGTAGATCTATCCCAGGTCTCCTTTTAAAAGGACAGTAATCATTTTAAGCCAGATCACATACTTTTAAACCAAAAGAAAGCCACAGGGTAGTGAGCCTATATTTAGATTCTCTTTGTCCCTTAAAAAATATTAGCTCCATTCCAGTAGGAGTTGACATACAACTCACTAACATCTTAAGAACTCAGGAAGACAGCAAAAGAGAGAGGACACAGCATCGTATTTTCAAACACACGGAACAGCCAGCACAGACTGGAGTAAGACAAGTTTCCCAACAGACAGAGGCAAGTCTCAACACACCAGGGAAACATGACTGTCTATGGGAACAACAGGAGAATAGAGAGGGTGGGAAAGGGTGGGATTTCTTTATGAAAGGCAGAGAAGACAAAGCAAGCTCCCCTTGCTGCACAGCTAACAGCAGATGTAGAAGTCTCAAAACAAGTATATGCACACATATAATCACAGCACATTTATTAACATCATCTGAGAATTTAAGAAATGAACATATTTTAGAATAACATTTCCATCAGGTTTCATCCAGAGTTACATTCCCATTACATATCTAAGGACATTTTCTGTGAAAGCAGAAATATGGAATCTACTAATCCAATGATCTCTGTGAATAGTACTGGTTTTATCTTTTACAATGTACATATAGTCTAAATAAGATGTAAAAATAGTCAGTTTCATAACATTATTTACAGCAAAGTGTATTACCTATTAACAGTTATTCCAAAAACAAAATTAGCCCATTTCAGCATTGACAAAACATATGTATATCTCATACATTTATGGACAAAGGCCCAGAAATCATGAAAATGTATCTTTATATGCAACTGCGATCAATTCTAAACTTAATCTCTTAAATTTACATTTTAAGGTTGCCTATCAAGAATGCCCTTTAGACATTTTCTGACTATTCGATAAAAGAATATTTTAGTGATTTAATCACCTTTCAAGTTATTTCTCTTGTAAATCCTGTGAGGATTGTTTTTTTTTTCCCTCCAGTCTCAGTTTTGAGAGTTCAAATTTGAAAATGTGAGGCTCTCTATTTACCAAGAAAGAGTCTCACAATTAATAGATCTGTTAGTGAACCCTTTATATAGGACTGACTGAAGTCCCATAAAAACAGTTTTATTTTTTTCAGTCTCAAATTCAAATTCCTCAGTTTCTTTGCCTTTTAGCTAACTGTTTTTTAAAGGGAAGCAAGAAAAACAAACAAACAACACACAGACGCAACAGCTCTTGTGTCTTAATGTGGTCCAAACATCACCCCAAACACCCACAAAATATTTTAAAATAGATGTGCCAAGAATAGTAATTTTGGCATTTAATAAGTTAAATATAAGAAAAGAAATGTAGAAATAAACTGGACTCTGATGAACAGTGTTAATTCTCAATTTGATAGAATTTGGACTGACCTGGGAGGTGACCTCTGGGCATGCCTGTAGGGAATTACCTTGGTTATGTTAACTGAGAAGACTCACCCACTGTGGGTGGCTCCATTCCCTAGGCTGGGATCCTGGACTGCCACAGTGGAGAAGGAGCTGAGCGGCACCGTGAGCGTTCTTTGCTGTTTCCTGGCTGTGGATTCAGTGTGAGCAGCTCCTTTAGGCTGCCTTGACCTTCCCGTCATGATGGACCCTATTCTGGAAAGGTGAGCTAACCCAAACCCTCCACCTCATAGTGCTCTGTCGGAGTATTTGGTCACAACAACAGAAAAAGAAACCAAGGTGTGGCCAAAGGGGCGCTGTGCCCTTATTGTCAGGAGTGCCAGGTACAGGTGAGTTTTGTCCCCTGCTCTCTTAGAAACCATGCAGATTTACAAGGACTAGACAGCTGGAGGTCTCCCAGGTGCACCAAGATGGTAAAAGCTTCCTCTTTTCCATGGTCACACAAATCACAAGGGAGATCTCCTCAGCAGCCTAGTTCTGTTTCAAATGGCTCCGCAGAACCCCAAATCTGTCTTGTCACACAGCAGACACTCACATTGTTTAAGGCCCTGTCATACAGATGGCCTACTAGCCCAGATGCTAAACACAACTGAAGTGTCTAAGAACTCCAAGAAAGACAAAGCCAGTCACCAGACAGAAGTCACATTAAGGTTCAGAGGGAACCCAAACAACACAAACTGACAGGAGAGAGAGAAGTCAGTCATGGAGATGTTCAGCCATGACAGAGAGAAGCTCACTGAGGGTCAGACTTTCACAGGAGTCTAGAACCAAGTCCAAATGCTCATTTCTCAGCATCACCAGGTGGAGGTCAAAAGCAGCCACCGCCAGCTGAAATGGACAGAAAAGAATCTCCCTGGGGTAAAGTGACTGTCACAGCTGCCAGAACCCTTCAATCTTTCCTCTCCATTCAAGGTCAGCTTGTGAGTGGCTGAGGCTAGAAATGTGTTTTCCCTCTGGACTGGCTGGCCAAGAATGTTACCAGAGTTGTTAGGGCAGAGCTTGTGCCCTGGAAGCCCTCTATGGGGCCAGGTTTGGCCATTTGTTCTCAACAGGCCAATTAAAAGGCAGGTAATAGATAAAAACAGAAAAGGATTCAGTGTGGCTCCACGAGGAACAAAGAGGTCCAGCGACCCCCAACAAGTCCATTTTCGTGGTCCTGGCATACAGTTTGGGTTTAAACAAAGGGTTGGAGGTGTGCATAGCCAAGCTGTCCAATTAAGACGTGGTCCTGGCCATCACTGACCCATCATTGTCTGGGCTCCACTCTCTCCTACAAGGTGATGATCAGGCAAATTGTCAGAATGTGTGACGTCTCTTTCAAGTGACAAGCTCTGTACTGTGTGGCACCAGGCTTCAGACTCCTCCTCCCAGTGTGGGATTTCTGGAGAAATTCCAGTTCCATGGTGCAGTCTCAACAGTGTGGTAGATAGGCACAGGTGTGTTCTTACAGTCAGGCCAGGCACAGTCTGTTCTTGTTCTCCTTCTCTGAAATGGCTCTGACTTTCACCCAGACCCCCAAAGGGTAGTGGGCCTCCTCTTTCTTGAACAGAGCAGACTTTGGATTTCTCCCAGGATCACCACACGCCTTCACCTGATCCTTGGGCAGGCTCAGCCTCATTGCTGATATCAAATCTTTCATTTTTTAGATTTTATCTCCATCTTTTTAAAATCCAATCTGTTCATTATGATATCTTTATTTTCTTTCATCTTATTGTCATTCTCCATTTCTTTAAAAATGTCTTCAAATCTCAGAACTGCATTTAGCCCACGTCATCTGAGAGCCTGAACCCAGCTGGCTACCTAACTTCTTCAGGGTTCTGTGTATCTGGCTTGTTTTCCCATGTGCTCGGTGATTTGGGATTACAATCGTAGGCCATCCTGACCTCCACCTAAGGCGAACTGTCCCTCAGGGAAGGGTTATTTGCTATGGCTTTTGTCAGGTACTCAAGGACCCTGTCACCTTGGAAGCACATGATGGGATTCATTTTTCTGGCCACACAGGTTGGATTCTGAAGCGAAGCTTGATCAAGTTCCTCCTGCTCTGCCTGGAGCCATGTCACAGGCAGGGAGGCTCCTGTGCTCTCGCAGACTCTGGGCTTCCAGCTGTACAAGAAGCAGGCCCAGGACACCCTCTCCTTTGCAGCTTTGGGCCTTTCCTTCAGGTTCCTCACTACAGGGCTCAGTAGTAACTCTTTTAGAATGGCCTTTCTTATCTCACTTAAGCTGTAGGTCAAAGGTCCTTCTTGAGTTGGAGGGTCACAGGTCCTTGTCATGTTGAAGGTTTTCCTACTTTCATACATGCTCACACATACATTTTAAAAGCTTATTAGTTTAAAAGAATCAATACTCTGCAGGTTTTGTGGGGTCGGCTGAGATAGCAGGACCAGTATGTGAGGACCCAGCCATTGAGAAACCATGTCGCCATCAAAGCAGAATACCCCCAAAGCATGAGCTTTTAAGGCAACTGGATGCCGGTTTTAAAAGGAGCATCCTGGCTTCTGGTTGTGAGTGTGTGTGTGTGTGTGTGTGTGTGTGTGTGTGTGTGTGTATACCTGTATATGTGTGTGTGTGTACCTTCATGTGTGTGTGTGTGTATGTGCATGTACGTGTGTGTGTGTGTGTGTGTGTGTGTGTGTCTGTGTGTACCTGCATGCTTGTGTGTGTGTGTGTGTGTACCTGCATGTGTGTGTGTGTGTATGTGCATGTACGTGTGTGTGTGTGTGTGTGTGTGTGTGTGTGTGGCTTTCTTCTCTATTGAACCTCACCTTCAGTGTGTGCAGGCAGTACACCCTCTGGTATTTATGTGGGAGTTGCGGGAGTCCTCAAAGAAAGAAGAGGTAGATGGAGTGGCTGAGAATCCTCCCACCCACAGTGGACACCCAGAGAACCTCATTTTCTTTGTGTAGAAATTAGAGGGAAAGCACCAGTCCTCTTCATATTGCAGAATGTTAAGCCTTAGGGCTGCATTTGAAGTCCCGCTGCCCATGGTGCTGGCAGATGTCTGAGGGCTTGGCTGGCCACCCAGCATGTCTTTCCTGTGTTCTCTTCATGTGCAAGGTGAGGGTTTAGTAACCAGTGCTCCATGTCCTACCCTGTTCATAAGCTGTGTCTTCAGAGCCGTACGGACTTCCTCTCCCGGGCAGACTCACTGTAGTGCTTCAGGGCCCCATGCTTTTCTAGCTGCATTCGAGGGGGTCTGACATGTGGAGAGTTCAGGAAGATTTGTGTCCCAGTAGAGAGGAAAATTTAGAACACCTCCATTAATCTGTGAGTATGGGCATACATTGTTGAGAGAGAGAGAGAGAGAGAGAGAGAGAGAGAGAGAGAGAGAGAGAGAGAGAGAGAGAAGCGGGTACTGGAAAGACTTCAAAGGCCTGTGGAGAAAGAGGACTGAAACGTTAGGGGGCCTGGACAGAATGGAACACATTGCTGTAGAAAAAAGGAACACAGCATGACACATGGACCCATGAAGCGATCTGAAAACAATAATAAAATAAACCACACAGCTGGGGAGACTGAAAGAGCATGAGATTCTGAGTTCAGACCCCCAGTACCCACAAAAAGCCAGCAGGTCCTGTGGCCACCTGTAATCCCAGCATTCAAGAGGCATAGACAGGGCATCCTTGGAGCAAGCTGGCTCATTAGCTAGACTAGCCAGAATTGGAGATCTGTGGGTTCCGTGAGAAACATTTAATGTGAACTTTAGGCCTTGACATGCACACATGTGTCTCTCTCTCTCTCTCTCTCTCTCTCTCTCTCTCTCTCTCTCTCTCTCTCTCTCTCTCTCTCTCTCTCTCTGTGTGTGTGTGTGTGTGTGTGTGTGTGTGTGTGTGTGTGTGTGTGTGGTGTGTGTGTGTGTGTGTAAGCTTCCCACATCAAGAACTCCACTTTTCCCTAGCAGGGAGGAAGTCCTTAGTGGCTGGAATGCTGCGGAGTCTGGCGCCCTCTGGTGGCAGGAGGCCTGGATGGTCTGCAATTCTAGTTACACAGGACTGGTGTTTCCTCAGCGTTTGCAAGCGTGGCTGGCTGGCTCTAAACCACTGTGCCACAGACCCCACCAGGACCTTGGCTCAGGCTCCCCAGAACCCCATCCTTGCCACACCTACTGACTAGATCAACAGGTAATGTACAACCGGCTGAGATGGGTGAGGCTTCAGGTCCAGACTGATGTAGGTCCTCTGAGGACTTCCTGTCCAGCTGTGTACTTGCGTCCAAAATTACTGGTGCACACCCCAGGGTCCACAGAAAACCCCAGGATTCCATGGCTGTCACCTCTGCTTTGAGTTCTGTGTCCTTCTCTATTCTCCAGACCTCAGGATGAGGCGAAGGGGTAGGTTTTCTCTGCAGGAAGCACACGTAGTGTCTAGGCACGAGCTGTTAACCCAGTACATTCTCAATAGCAGCACAAAGGGCAGTCTCAGGTCCACGCTGTATAGTACTGCATCCCCAGAACCTCATGGGAAAGTCCAACAGTGTTGTGTCCCCAGAACAACACAGGACAGTCACAGGCTCTCAACGTGAAAACCCAGCCTGCAATTTCAGAACACGTGACATGATACTTTTCACAATACAATAGTTGTGGCGGATGAGGGTCAGTGTGGTCATCTGCCAGTCATTAGATATGTATACAGAGAGAACAAGAGTGGGGGAGGGGGAGGGGGAGGAGGGAGTGAGCAAAGGAGAAAAAGGGGGGAGAGAATGGAGAGAGGGAGGGAGAGAGGGAGAGAGAGGGGGGGGGAGAGAGAGAGAGAGAGAGAGAGAGGAGAGGGAGGGAGAGAGGGAGAGAGAGAGACGAGTTCTGTGAGCACTTTCAAAGGCCTTGCCTCTTATGGCTGCATTGTAATCATGCTTTTGAACATGCATGCCACTGGCACACACGCCATTAGCAGAACCACAGAGAGCCACCCCCTTTCCCCAGGGTGAGGTAAACAAAGCGTGTTCCGTTTATGAAGTTGATGGTTCAGATTTTAGCCAACCTTGGAAATGAATCCCAGGTGCTGGCGATGACAGATCAAACACTTTTTTGGAACACGTTCTTTATTTATATAATAAAAATATGTTTCGATTGTCTAACACAATTTTGGCATGTGAAACTGATCTTTGTTTAACGTATTAGATGGTGTTGAAAAGTGGCCTGGGTTCTATGGAGGAAACATCCACTATGAGGGGGAAGAGCCCCAGAGTCCTGGAACCCATGGGGAGTTGAGGGAGTCAGCGAGGTTGGGTGCCACCCAGAGGAACGGAACACCCAGAACTCTGCTTCCCAGAGCTGTGGGTCAAAGGGAGATGAGAGAGAGAGAGAGAGAGAGAGAGAGAGAGAGAGAGAGAGAGAGAGAGAGAGAGGGAGGGAGAGAGAGAGAGAGAGAGAGAGAGAGAGAGAGAGAGAGAGAGAGAGAGAGAGATGAGATTTCTCTTCCACTTTCCACTGCTGGTGTCTCAGAAGGCAGCTGCCAGCCCCAGCTGGGAGATCATGGGGTGAGATAACATTCCTCTAGGAACAAGAATGCTCACCCCTGTTATGTATATTGGAATGATTAGAACAACATAAACACCCCCCGACTAGGGGAGCAAACGAGTCTCTGATAAGCAGAAGATGAACACAGAAGATGAATCCTCTGCAATGTTGTCAGTCCGGGAAGGACCAGAGCAGCTGTGGCTCGGGGCAGTAGAGAACTCCAGGAGATGCCCTGAGAAGCAGCTTCAGTTACAGGTTGCTGTGGTAGCTGGCCCTGAAAGCCTGCATGTGGGTCATGGTGGGAACTGTGGAGGGGAAGAGGCAGGAGAGGGATCTTCCCTGGGCTGTGCTAATAGGAATCGTGTCTAGGGTGACTGGGAGGTGGTGCTATGCTGGGGACTTGGCCAGCTGCTTTTGAGTCCTGTGGATGTTATTTGGAGTACAGGCCATCTTCCACGGAGCTGCTGTGGGGTGCTTTCAGGCAGGAAGACTAGGCTCATGATGAGAGGCAGTGTTTTCTTTCTTCTGGCTTGACTTGGAGACCAGAAGACATACTCAGGGGCAGGACAGGGAGAAGGAATTTCCTTTGCAGTGACCTTAGCTCCAGCCACGTGGGCAACCAAGGGCTAGGAAAACAGTGAGCAATCGGCCCTGGAATGTGTGGCTAGGAAGAGTTAGTTAGCAATTGGCCCCAGAATGTGTGGTCCATGGAGGGAGAGCTTTCCAATGTCTTGTGAATTAGATTCTGCATTCTCAAGCTTCTGTGAAATTCCTCAAATTCCATTACCTGGGTTCTCTGTGCTGCAGAGGTTATTCACATTCATGGTAAAGAGAATCTTGACTATCAAAGAGACACCATTCTGGCCTGGAGACTGGTCCCCAGATAGCTACAAACGCTGTTCAGAGCAGTTGGGCATGGTGAGCCATACCTGACTCTAGGCCACATGTAGACTCTACCCTCATCACTCCCAAGCTTTACATGTGCCCTGCACCAAGAGATGAGCCTGTTGGATTATGCACTAAGGAAAGTGGAATGCTTAAGTGATGACATATATTATCCAGAACTATCCAATCTTTTGACATCGTGACAGAAGTCATTCATAAAGTTCACATAGAGAACTTCACAACTAGAGAATTGTAGAATTACAAGAAAAAAATCACAAAACATATGTAGGTAAGTTTTGGTTTTGTGTTAGGCTAACAGTCATAGTTTATCCCATGGTAGATGTGGCCATGTGTCCATATAGGCTGCAGGTTGGATGTACCTGGTGAGTCTTGAGTAGTCTTGTGGACCATTTCAACAGGGCACCTGCGCTATTTTTAGACCTGTCTTCAGAAGGGCCAGAAGGAATTGATTCCTTGACATCAGGACACCCTGCGTGGGGTGCAATAGCCTTACCAAGTCCTGAAAAGGGGCAGCTGGTTCTGGGACGGTGTATCCACTGGCGCAGAGGCAAAGTCTCTGCCTTCAGCACCCCCAAACACAACAGCTGCGTATTGCTCAGGTAGGCACACCCCATGCTCTTCTGAGGAAGTACTCTCATTTGCTTTTCACAGGACTCTTTTTAGAATTTAAGACATGCCACATGTGATACCTGGGAAAGGTGGTTTTTTCCAGCCATCCTCCATGGCATCTGCAGTTGGAGGCTGCTCTCTTTGTAGCCCAAAGTTCATTCCTGTTCCGAGGAATGTCTAGTTGTTTGTTGACACTTTGGACAAGTTCGTAGTCCAGGCTTCTCAGGGAACCTGAGCAGGGCAGGTGGACAGTCACCACTCAGCTCTGATGCTCAGTGTCAACTGGGAACACAGCTCCTTCACAGCAGCACAGCCGCTTGACAGCAGGATCCTCTAGCCTCAGGGGCTGGCACATGGGGTGGGGGATTTGTACCCAATCAGTAGCTCTGGGAAGCCACAGCCAGGGCCCTCTTCATCCCTTACCAGGTCTCATTCACTCATGCATTCAGACACTCACGTATTTAAGCTCCTATGTGTTCATTAATTCATTCATTCATTCACTCACTCTCTACATTCATTAACTCAGATATTCAGATAGTCATATGTTCACTCAATCAATCATACATTTAAGCATTTTTTCATTTATTAGTTCACTCATTGATTTTCATTCATCTAGTCATGCATGCATTCAGTGCTGTGTGTGTTTGTGTGTGTGTGTGTGTATGTCTGTGACCTTCATGGGGAGCAGAGAGAAATCCTCGGAAGGCAGGAAGACAGTTTGGCTCAACACTATTCAGTGGCCGGTGCTGGTTCAAGCTTAGGGTGTCTGACCCCGAGTGGTTTATTTTAGGCATATTTAAGCACAACACAATTCGGTGAAAACTCTCTGGTGATATTAACTGAATCCCATGTAGACAACAAAGCATGCATAAATCTCTTTTGAGGAACAAAGTAAGCTAAGTAAAGATTGGACTTGACTCCATCGAAACTCTTTGTAAAGTACGTGTGACATCTTCCATAAAGATGGGTTCTATAGACTGACTGAGAAAAACAAGCTTATGATAAGGGTCTGGGGGAGGGCCCAGGGTGGTCTCTGGCCACACAGATAGTACAAAGGTCACCAGGCTAGAAAGCATGTCCGCTTCTAGCCTTCTGGGCAGATAACAGGTCTTGCATTCCTTCCCTTGAAGGAAGAACACTGTGTGCTAAACATTCCAAGTTCCTCTAGTGATGTTTGAGCACAAGGACCTCTGTGTCCCCTACAGTTCAGTCATTCGAGTACACTGGGACTAATTCACTCACTCATTCATTAATTCACCCTTTCGTTCCTTTAATCATTCATTTTCTTACTTGGATGTGGGAATGTGGGTTGATTTCTAGGGTTCATGTGCAACCGCTGGAGAGATGGATGTTTTCAATGAGAGTGACCATCGTTAGCAGCACAAAGCTGGCCATGAAATTGTATCCTCATTTCCTTTGCGTAGAAAATACCACGATAAACTCTGGAAGGACACTTGGGCATGACTATCGTTGTTGGCTCTATATCACTTGGCCATCCTGGGGCCTGGGACTTCATGGTTTCCATATTGACTGTATTTGTTTCACAGCTCATTTGTCTTTTCTGTTGATGCGAGAAGTCGATTTTGACATTTGAAGGATATCACAGCACTGTTCTATAAACATTATTTTAAGAGTAAAGTTTCACTCCACTGGCTGGGGAGAGAGTTCAGTAAAGAGATTTAAGTGTAGGCATGAGGACCTGAGTTTGATCCCTAGGACCCAAGTAAAAAAGTTGGGAGCTGTGGTGCTCACTTGGAATCCCAGCGCTGGAAAAGAAGAGAGAAGACATGGATCTTTTGGTCGTGCTGGCCTGCTAGCCTCACCTAACAGGTGTGGTCCAGGCTGCGGAGAGACCTTGTCTCAGAAATAAAGTAAGCAATGACGTCTGAGATTTCCTGTTGACAAAGAGCCTTCACTGATCTAAAAGCTAGGTTTGTGGGGAAGGTGTGCACAGAAATGCTTGTACCTGATGTCTTATACTGGACACTGCCTGGGAGACTCTGGAACATGGAACTCAGGCTTCTGCATTGTAACCTGACTCCTTAAAGAACAGCCAGGGATCAGGGCTGTTTCCAACTCCAGTGGTCCCAGCGCACAGATAACCAGACAACCACTGGAGAGCTGTAAATGCCTGATGCATGGGGTCGCACCTGGGCTTTGGACTAACACGCTCCCATTGTGCCTGGCCATCAGGACTTTAAAATGCCCCCTAGTTTTCCAAATGTGCTGCCACCATGGATGGCCCTGCATTCTATCACACACCCTCCCCAGCACCGCCCCACTGGCTCCTGGCTGTGAGCCCAGGTGAGGTCTGCTGTAGCATAAGCTCCCAGAGGAAGGCAGACTCGCTGGGAGTGGACGCTGGCTCTTGGCTGGATGCCTTTCCCGCTGTGTGATGGATGATCTCGCTGCTTTGCTTTAACCACCTCTACGATGGATGCTGACATCTAACCCCACGTCTTCCAGCACAAACAAGGAGCCATCATTGGCAATGATAAATGGGACCAGGCCGGAGCAATGGAAACAGCTCTTCAGTGTCCTTAGTGCCTTTCCCTTGGAGGGAGGCAGGATTAACCACGCACTGGGCAGACAGAAGTCCGGTTCTTGGTTGGAGCCCTAGGTGAAAACCTGGTCTCACTAGGACTGTATTTATAGTCAAATTCCATTGCCACTCAGAGCAGTATTGCTGTTTTTATTTTTCATCTGGAAAATGACTTGCAGACTTGCTGGCTCATGGTGAGGCTCAGAGTCCTTTGTGACTCCATTTCTAAGTTTTTTTTTTTCAAGATTCTGGCAAAAGCTGTGTCGATGTGCGAAGAGTGCAGAGTCTGAGTGATGAACGGTTTCAGAAGAAAGCTAGCAGAGAGAGAGAACGCAGAGAACCCTGTGACCCTTGGTTAGCAGTGACGGCTTACCCTAACTCCTCCTTAGGCAGACGTGAAGTATTTTTCCTTTTCCTTTTCTTACCCTTGCTCTGTACTGCACAGGAGAGCTGGTACAGCAGGAATGACTCAAGGCTCTTCATTTCTAATTCACACATGGGTGTCCCTAAAGAGTTCTCTCTCTCTCTCTCTCTCTCTCTCTCTCTCTCTCTCTCTCTCTCTCTCTCTCATTTACTTATTTGCATTGCCATGCTGGGATAACCCCAGACCCCCTTTTCCCTCTTCCTGCTTACAGATCCACTGACATTTTCTGGCAAAGCCTAGACTTGGGAGAAAGGAAGAGCCCAGGGGAGAGGTGTAAGGCTGGAGTGGTATGATTGGCTCTTAGGACCACTGACCTGAGTTTCTAAAGTGCACGAGCCAAATGGAAGTGAGCCACAACTGCTCACTGTCTCCTTTGTAGCCCACAGTGGCACTGGGCCTTAGTCTTTCCACTTTGCAGGCACCTCACATCTATGGACCCTGAAAAATGTCCAGGCAGCCGGGTCCCACACCCTGCTGTAGCTAGAGTTTTCCTGCCTGGCCCATCTCAGGACAAATCTCTCTCACCTGCCAGACCCACAGCCGCTAAGACCCGACCAAGTAAACACAGAGACTTATATTGGTTACAAACTATATGGCCGTGGCAGGCTTCTTGCTAACTGTTCTTACAGCTTAAATTAATCCATTTCTATAAATCTAAACCTTGCCACGTGGCTTGTGGCTTACCGGTACTTTACATCTTCCTTCTCCTGACAGCGGCTGGCAGTGTCTCTCTCTTACCCAGCTTCCTGTTCTCTCCATTTGGCTCTCTGTTAGTCCCACCTATACTTCCTTCCTGGCCACTGGCCAATCAGTGATTTATTTATTGACCAATCAGCAACACATTTGACATACAGACCATCCCACAGCACCCTGCTGTCGCACGTGATCCATCTGTGTGGCTACCACCCTCATCTTGTTGCTCTCCAGGACAATCTGTAATGCTGACTCCATATTGCCTGTTAATAAATCTCACCTTTCCTTATGTGAGTATCCTGCACTCCATAGTGCCAGCCAGAAAACTCACCTTTCCTTACATGAGTATCCTGAACTCTATAGTGTCAGCCACACAGGAACCAGCTGCCCTGTCCCTGCGAAAGAGCTGAGATGATGTTAAGATCTGAGGGCACAGCTTACTGACAAGCTCTGCAGTGTTACTCATGATACTGCTTAAACCCAGATATTCAGGGCTGCTGGTTCAAACTCTGAAGGCCAGGCTTTTTCCGAAAAGGCAGATTGTTGTAGAATATTATTTTAAGATGTGTTACTTTTGTTTAATGTTGCATTTGTTTAACTCTGTGAAGCTGTGTTACTTTTCCTGTCTAAAACACCTGATGGTCTAATAAAGGACTGTACAGCCAATAGTGAGGCAGGAGAGAGAAATAGGTGAGGCTGGAAGGCAGAGAGGATAAATAGAGTGTGAAATCTGGGAGAAAGAATGAGAGAGAAGTAGCTGAGAAAGAGGAGGACTCTGGGAGCCAGCCACCCAGCTACACAGCAAGCCATGGAGTAAGAGTAAGATGTACAGAAGTGAGAGAATGGGAAAAGCCCAGAGGCAAAAGGTAGACGGGATAATTTAAGGAAAGCTGGTAAGAAACAAGCCAAGCAAAGGCCAGACATTCATAATGAAGAATAATTCTCTGTGTGTGAATTATTTGGGAGCCGGGTGGCAGGCCCCCCAAAGAACAAAACAACAACAGCAGGGGGTACTCCTATCTCCCTACAGCTTGCTGACCCCATCCTATGCTAAACAGGACAGCAGGCGTGACAAATGCTGAAGCTGTTCACACGGAATCCTTGCCAACAACTACATTCCCTCATCACGAATTCTAGTAAGCTTCTATCTAAGAGGATTCTATGCTGCGGAAATTAATTGAAATGTATGTATGACCCTATGACATGTATTTTTATGGCAATATATGTTTGGTACAAGGAGCAATGAAGCAGTGAGCCCAGGGCTGCCTTATGTCTGGAGATGCCGTACTGATCATAACGACTACTGCATTTTCTCATTGTTGCTAGGAGGCGGGTTGGTGGTTTGTGCTCTGTTGCTCAGAAGTCAGTCCATGGCCACCAGGAGCTGCAGTTGATTGGAGAGACCCAGAGTCCTTCAACAGGTTGCTCTTGAAATGACCAGCTTGAGCAGTAGTGCCACCAGGGGGCACTCTTGACCCATGCAGGACGAGGTCCTCCTGAGGGCTGGCTGGGTTCAGAGGTGGCCTTCCTGTGGGAGACAGAAAAGTAGTGCCTAGCCTGTTGACATACAAGGCAGGAGCAGACCCTGCAGGCTCTCCTCACTCAGTTCAAATCCTGTTTTTGAAGCTACAGGGAGGCCCACCTTCTTGGGGAGGAGCTGTCTGTCTACTTTGCCACAGGTAGAGTCAGATGAAGGACTGGAGGAGCCAGGTACAGGAGCTCAGGGCAGGTTTTTGAGATATCCTTGGGATAGACTGTGGCTGGGTCTTGGAGTTCTGCTGGGCATGGGTGGGTTGGACAGCAAGGTTCAAGGGCCCCATCGTCCCCCTTGGTTTTTGGAGGTCAGTCGTTCAGGGTTTTGTGACTTAGACAAACGCCACACAGATGAATTGTTATTTTGCAAAACGGGCGCGTAATGAATACTTTGGTTAGAAAATGCAAGCGTGTCTGACCTTTCTGTCGCTGGCAAAACAAAGAGGCAGAAGCCACACTCGGTCGACACGGTTCTGGCCCAGAAAATCCGAACAAGCAGACAGAGCAGAAGACATGAGGTCCCTGCGCCTGGATGCAAGTGCCTACTGAACATCTCCGTGTCCGGACAATGTCCCTGTTACCTGAGTGTTAGAACAAGATACATCACTGCAGGACCCCCTCCAGAGCTTTGGTACATGTACTGTAAGCCTCCCGTGGCCAGGATGGGTAGATGATTTGAATGTATTCATAGTTTGCAAGACCTGAGAGCAGAGTCAACCTTCAAGAAATGAACACAAGTGCTCTATTTGGTGTCTCTTCCCTTCTGGTCCCCTAGCCTGATTTTGGCTCCAGTAGGACTTCATTTTAACTTTACGTCAGCTGAGGTCCTATTCCTAACTAAGCTCACATTCACAAGAACTGGGAGTTGGGATCTCGAAGTGTCATCTCAGGTGACGAAACTCAGTTCATAACAAGAGGTGTGTATGTGGGGGGGACTTTGGGGGTGTTTCCTCTGCTGGCAAGCACCTGGTCATCTGCAGGAGCCGCTATGTACCACCAGATGGCCCTTGGGTCTCAGGACAGGTGTGCTCAGGCCTCTACAACCCTCAGTGGGGAAACTGATTCCCGTAGTAGCCATGGAGCTGGATAATTACAGCCCCTGGTGCTGAGACCCTAGAAGGTTCTCCGCTTCTTTACGAGTCCTTATGGCCACAGTAAAGGGCTTGCTTTCCCCTTCGTCAATTCTGAAAAGACTCGTACTGTCCCTAGGCCACTCTGGCTGGATGTTCCCAGGCTCGACAAGCACTCCCGGTGGGTTAGGAAAAGGGAGCGATGAGGAGTGGCTACCTGAAAGAGAAAATGTCCCTCTGAATTTACCTGTCTCCCTGGAAAGGGTGTGGGGACAGACAGATTCCTTTGAAACTCTCCTTGGTCAGTGCTGGGAAGTTATACGCTGCAAAAAAGGACAGGAAGATTCTAGAACCAACGGCCAGATCAGGCATAACACCTTTGGGGTGCCGTGGTAACACTTGCATGCATGTATATAGATATCCCTGAACATAGGAATACTCAAAATGCACACAGATACAAACAAGCACCCATGCATGCACCCTTCACACAAGGATGCACACAAATCTCTCTGCATGTATGTGTGGGCTTACATGATCCTTGAGTACATATGTACATCTCCACGCACTCATCCACACTTGGTCACACTCACAGGTGTGTGTGGCTATTACAGTGTCAACTGTGGCTAGATACTGGCCCAAGATGCTGTGCATGGTCCCAGTGCCTGATCTAGATGCAGATCAGAGACCCAGTCACTCTCCCTGAAGGCCCATGCTTTAACCTTACACCTTACAGGTCTGTCTGCAGGGGAGGCCTCCTCCGGATCTCTCCCCAACCTCCAACCCAGGTCACTGCTCCTCTCTTCCTCCACGGACACGTGTCTCCTATAGAGTCCTCACTGGTGTCTGCACCTGACTTGGAGCAGCCTGATGCTGTAGCAAAACTAACAAGGCCTTTCATGGGTTTTTATGGCCGTATTTGCTACTTAGAAGCAGTTTGCTTTGATGTGGTGTGCACCCGAGCACGAGCGGGCTACCGGCCCTCAGCAACAGTCCGCTCTAGGCCGTGGCTCTTTCTAACAGTCTTTTATGGCCTTGCAGGTGCCCAAGGCCAGGATGAACTGGGCGGGCAGGCGGTTATTGATAAGGAAACTTAATACCTAACAAGTGCCAGGTGACATTTCCTCCTTGATCCACACTGGGATGAGGGCTTAGATCTGAGCTGAGGTGAATAAAGAGGATGATTGTGAAGGGAAAGGAAAACAAACCGTCACCTGCCTGGCAGCGATTAATGCACACCTGTGTTGACTTACTGGTAATGAGAACTCTTTCCCCTCAGCTCAGCTGGCTCTCCGCTTACCCAGAGGCCACATCTTTGGGCCCCTTTCAGAGAGAACTATGGCCTCTGGGGAAGATGGGTCTTTGTTCTTTCAGTTTAGGAATGTGGACAACAGAAACTCAAATGAACAACCTTAGTTCCAGTTGAGAGTCTTAGCTCCAGGCTAGGAGGCGGCACAGATTCCCTCGGAGTCAGGGCTGAGCCTAAGGTAGGTCCCACCATGCAGGAGATGCACTGAGCTGCGCCAAGGCCAAGCGAGAGCCAAGCGGAGCTGAGAAGAGACAGAGGCAGGTGGAGGTAGGGCAGAACTTAGCTAGAGCAAAGCCAAGGTAGGGCCGGCGTAGTTAGAGCAGAGCAAGGGTCAAGGCTGTCAAGGGCTAAGCCTAGCTAGGGTCACTCAGAGCTGAGTTGGGCACAGCACTGATTCCGCTGTCCCGGGACTCCATTGGTCCACTGATTCCATTACATCCCAGTACTCCTGCATGGCTTCTTATCACCCTCCTGATGCACACTCACTGCACACCTGCACTCCGCCCAGGCCTGTGGGCCCACAGAGGTATCATAGTTAGCCAGCACATTTATCACGTCTCCTTATTTCTGTGAGTGAGTAAGCTTAGTAGATGAGACAATGGAAACAAGAGATCGGGCGCTTCCGGAAGGTCTCGGCAGTGGCGCAAACTCGGGAACACTGTAAGGTGGAAAGGGCTCCAGTTCGCAAACCATTATGAAAGCCAAGGGGATGTGGTGTTGCTTCTCCTTGGAATGAGAGATGGAGCAAGGAGAGCGGCAAGTCCAGTTCTCCTGAGGAAGAGAAGGACCTGGGCCACTGACTGCAGCAGACATCCGAGGCAGATGCAGCTCTTGGTGACACTGGGCCTGGACATGGCCACCACATCAGCCTTGCACCCCAAGCTTGATACCCAGCTGTCCTGGATCTGAGAGAGAGGGGACACAAGTGAAGGGTGACGTGCTGGAAGAACAGACCTTCCCCCGTGAGGCCAGCTTCGGCATCCAGCACATGGCTGTCATCTGGGGCCGACTGGTGGTTCAGACACGTGGTTATCTGGGTACAGCCAGAAGGAAGGGCTGGTGTGAGGACAAGAAGCCTGGATGGCACAGGGAAGATACAGGGGACGGCAAAGCCACTTTGCTTTTCTTCCAGAAATGATCCGTCCATTCCGCTAGGGTCTGCCACCTCCTGCAGCTGTCTGGAAACCCCAGCTCCTCCAGATAAGGTTGGGTATGGGGCCAGCTATTTTCAGGACCTTCTTGGAGGCTGTTACTGGTGTCCTGGCTGAGGGGACCTGGGGAAGCCTTGTGCTACGTGTACACTCCTCCAGGTGCCCGTTCCTCTCAGGTGACTGCCTGGTTCTAGCCAACTGAGGAAGGACTTCAGCATGTACCCACGATGTCAAGGGAGCCACTGTCCTTGCCCCAGACTGCTCAGGCCTCTGGAGTTTCAACGAACAGTATTTGCAGAAACAGTTCTAGATCCCATGAAACCATGAACACAGGACCATGAAAGTCCCCTGTCTCTCCTGCCCAGAGTCACAAGATCTGGCCCTTAAGCTGCCACAATAAACTCCCAGAGCACGTGTGGGAGGGAGCACATGCCAGACTTCCTTTTTGCCTGTCTGTTATCACTGTCCCTATTAAGTCTGTAACCGGGTGAAGACGTAGTATGTGGCTGTGGGAGCAAAGGGGGGTGGGGGGACTCAAACTTCATTCCGTCACCCCTCAGTTTTGAGAATTTTGATACCCCATGTCAGGTATCACAGTACATAAGCCCCCTTATATGAAAGCCGTGTTCCAACATTTACCAAATGCATGTGTATGATGAAGTTGAGGATCCTTGGCTGTCAGTCCTGGAGGGTCCCCACGGACAACCTTGAGTTACCTGTGCCTCAGTCTACTGGAGCAGACAGGCTTATAGAGGCGCAATAACAGCCTGTCTCCCCAGTCCTTCTGGGGTAAGGAGGGCTGCTCTGGGGTCAGTGGCATCGCTGGGGTCGATGACAGAACACTGGGAAGCCAGCTGCTGCCTGCTCCCTCATCTGGCTCCTCAGTCTCTGACCTCGAGTTGGTTCCTTTCCCAGGTCGCATGGCTCTGAACAAGGTGTTTTGGGCTGAGAATGAATTACCTGGGGCTGGAAACCAGATCCGGCCTCTTGGCCCATCTGTCCTGGAAGTGTCAATATGGAATGATGTCAGGAATGCTTTTCTATTCTTTTAAACGTCCTCTGCACGCGGCTGTTTGGACAGGTCTTACACTGATCAGGATAATGGACTCCATACATTCGATGGTTTAGAATATCTGAGCCAATGCATCCCCTTTCCATGGCCTCATAAAATCTGACATTTATAATCTTTCTGTAGTCAGGACTTAAAAGATTGGTAACACGGAGGTGGCCCAGCCACATATGCACATGGTTAGAGGAATTTTTAAATAAAGACATCTCTTGGGATTTGTTTTGTTTTGGTTCTGTGTTTTCATACCACCAGATGCTTAGTAATCTGTTGATTTAGTAAAGTATGTATTTCATCCCCAAAGAAAACTCTCAAAGAGTTGGCATCTTCAAACCTCTAGGCACGGGACTAAATTTCGAACAAAGACCCTTGGCTTCTCCAGACCCCAGCGGGCCCCACCTGTGACAGGGAAGGAGGACACGGTGCCATTTTTTTTTACCATCTCTCACTGCACCATGCGGAGCAGATTCCCTTACCAGCAGTGTTCAGGAGTAACCAGGTGCCACACAAGCAGACCAGCCAGGGCTCACGTCTACATCTGCATAAACACTCTGATTTTTTTTTTGCGGGGGTGGGGTGGGGTGGGGGGTGGGGTGGGGTGGGGGGGTTACTTTCTGTTCTCTCCATCAAACTTCTTTTTCAAACATAAGAGCTCTTAAAGGAGTTTTTTGTTCTGTTTTGTTTTTTTGAGACAGGGTCTCTCTGTGTAGCTTCGCACCTTTCCTGGAACTCACTCCGTAGCCCAGGCTGGCCTCGAACTCACAGAGATCCACCTGCCTTTGCCTGCCCGGTGCTGGGATTAAAGGCGTGCACCACCACCACCCAGCTGAATGTTGAGGTCTTAAATGCAGTGTTTTGCTTCTACCCGACACTCCTCTGGGGTGCTCAGAGCTCCTGCTCAGCTGGGAAAAGGGAAGTCTTCTGTCTGTTTCTTTGATCCGAGGACAGAGCAGAGCTCAGAGCTCTGAATCCTGAGGCTCCTCAGCATCTCCATGGCTTTTGTCCTCAAGGGCTCAGCCTCAGACCGTGCAGCTGGGGGTGACAGAGATGGTGGTCCAGTGGTCCCGGGTTGACTGGCTCCTGAGGTGGCTCCATCACTGAAAGACAGAGCTCACATGTGTAGCAAGAATCTTAAAAGTTCTTATTAATAAAAACAAACCCAGGGCCTGATATTGGGGTGAATGCTGGAAGATCAGAGAAGCAGAACAAGCCACAGCTTCCTCACCTCACCAATTCCTCAGCTGATCCTGTTTCCTCAGACTGGAAGCCTCTCAGTCCTCATTTAAAATGAATCTCAGCTGAACTGTTGCTCAAAAGCCTAAAAGCTTAACCAGCCAAAAGCTTCTAGTTCCTGGTTTTCACGCCTTATATACCTTTCTGCTTTCTGTCATTACTTCCTGGGATTAAAGACTCACTTCCTGGGATTAAAGGCTCTTATTACCATGCCTGGCTGTTTCCAGTGTGGCCTTGAACTCACAGAGATCCATGCCTCCCAAGTGATAGGATTAAAGGCGTGTGCGCCACCATTTCCTGGCCTCTATATCTGTTCTGTTCTGATAAGTTTATTAGGGTATACAATATTTTGGGGAACACAATATCACCACACACATGGTCCACACTGCTGCTGGGTGTGAGCCCCCCTCCTTCTGCCTGTGACTTCATGGGGAGCCTTGCAGGGTTCCTTTTGATGTTCCTGTTCTTCTCTGGCCGGAGACCCCAGCTCTGCCAGTGTTTGGTAAGATGCACGGTCTGTTGTAAGGCTCCTTCATCGTGTTTCCAGCCGACTCATGGTGATGCTTGCTAGGCCACACAACTGCTTCTGATTCTTGAATGAGAGGGTGTGTGCCAGACAGGTGAGTGTGTGGCGTGTGCTGTGTGAGCCACACTAGGTTCCCTGTCTTTCCGGCCATGAGACATTAGTGTGAGGTGCAGAGTGCCTTCCTGCAGCCAGAACTTCATTTCTGTAGTGGGGCTGAATCGGCTTAGAAACAACGCCCACCTCGCCTCATACCCAAGCGGTTCTCAGGAGAAATTAATGTGCTCCAATGTCCCGGGATCAAATGACGTCTGAAGGAAACTGATCTGTCTTGACTGGTCCAAAAGAGGATTGCTGCCCTTTCTAAAGAAGGGTTACACTCTTAGAAAAGACCAAGAGATTTTCCCTCTTTCCTGCTGAATTTTGTGTGTTCTGAGCCACATTATGTCCCAGGGGTGCCTAGGCATTCCTCCTAGCCTGAAAATGATGGTCCAGGGGAAATTGGGGTAAGGCCCAGTAAACTGCAGGAACTAGAACATGAATGTGATTATTCCCCCACCCCCATCTCTGGACCTAGCACAGGGAGTATAGCTTCCTATTGCTGCTGTGACAAGTCACTTCTCCCTCGGCGACTCAAAGCAGCACAGATCTGCTGCCCTAGAGTTCCAGAAGTCATAAACCAGAAGTCAGACTCACTGGAAAAGGGGTAGGTATGGATAGGGCTGGTTCATTCTTCAGGTTCCAGACAACCAACCTTTTCCAGTTTCTGGAGGCCTATGTCTTCCTCCATCTTCTGAGAGTGTCATTCACTGTAGCCTCTGCTCCTGGAATGTATCCGGAGTCAACACACTGTCAGGTAGGTGTTTCCTCCTCGAGGGAGGAGTTTACAGGGCTAAGGAAGATTAGAAGACTCAGGAAACTCCTGAAACTCACAAGCCCCCACCCCCACTCCCACCACAACCCCCAAGCTGGTAAAGGCAATTAACAACAGCTTGAGAGAGAGCTTGGATCAGTTGAGTTGTGCGGGTAGCTCTGGGGATGCAGATCCTGTGAGTTTCCATGCAGGCCAGGTGGGACTCTGGGGATGCAGCTGTCTCAGAGTCAACCATGCTCCTGTAAGTAACTTGAATAAACTCTGGTGCACCCAGTTAGATTGGGTATTTGTGTCCTCAGTACCCTATCTGGGGAGGGCAGATAGTTATGTCTCCCAGAGAAAGTCATACATGAGACCCTCTCCCCTTTCTCACAAGGACACTTGTGACTGTGCCCAGAGCTCACTAGTTAGTCTAGGATCTAATATTAGAAACCCACCAAGGTTTCTGACTCAATCACATCTGCAAAGTTCCTTTGCTGTAAACCATCCACAGCCTTCAGGGGTTACAGTGAGACTTCCCAACTGGTCCCACTGGCGAAGGTTTTCTGTAGGGTATACACTGAGGCCATATGGATCCTGACATATTCAAACCCTCTACCGTCAATTCGTTCAAGGCTCTGAAATCCCAGCAGTGCTATACCTGAAGTCACCGTGTTAATGTGGAGTAAATTGGGAGTGCTGGATGTCACTGTCACAGAGCTCATACCTGGAGGCCAGCCTGAGGACTCTTACTTAGAAAATCTCCCATTTGCAGCGTGTTGGCTGTGGGTGCTAACAACGACCATGAGTGACAGCTGTTAAAATAAAACAGGAGCCAATAAAGGAGCAATGAGTCCCACTGTGGTCACAGTTACACCAGCCAAGCTCTTGTAAACGGTAGGGCTGTGAGCCCTGCACTGGGCTGTCTCTCTGGGAGTCTTCATGACACCTGGCATGATGACTACTCAGCTCCCACATGCTTGTAATAGTATCTACAGAAGACGCAATGGGTCTTTAGCTTCTCCATCTTACTGTATTTAATGTCCTTAAGGGGAAGAGGCTCGGCCCTCTTTGTTGTCTTGGTTCCCTTGCTCATTAAAAGGTGGGTATTCACAAAGGGCTAGACCTTTCAAAACTGTCATTGAAAATAAACATTTTATCATTAATAGTAAATTATTTTTGGTATTGTGGTATAGCTGATTGATATAAGACATTGGTATCAAGAGTGAGATCATTGGCTACAGCTATACCGGGTAAGCCAGAGGAGGCTTTATGTTATAGGAAGGGTTTGGAGAGCCTTGAAGGATCAAGCTATAGGAACTTAGAATGCAGTGAGGAGAATTTATTGCGCAGGTTTGTGCAGTCTCGGAAGAGCAGAATGCTGAAGGAAATGTGGACAGTAAAGGCCATCTTGATGAGGGTTCAGATGGACACAAACAGTCTCCTGGGAACTGAACAAGAGGCTATCCTTATTTGCACAACAACAAAAATCGATTGCATTTTGTCCACATCCTGAGACTTTGTAGAAGACTGAGCTTGAGGTGATGGACAGCTTCCCTGGTGGAGGGAATTTCAAGGCAGCACAGTGTCCAGGCAGCAGCATGAGGGGGACCTTCTGCTTTAGTCAACTTTATCGTGAGGATCAGCAGCAAAGAGGAACGGAACAGCCAACTTCAGAAAATCCCTGGCACAGCCAGGAATGAAATGTGTTTTTGTTGTATCCAGGGCAGGCATAGTCAACAGTATAATGTAAAGAACCAAGTGCTTCAGGCCTCTACCACAGGCTCAGAGGTGGAGAAATGCAAATGCGTGTTTCAAAGATTTTTCCAAGGCAGATATTCCCCCCAAAAGAGCCCTGGGGTGCTTGCATGCCCAGAACTGTCCTTGGATTCAGACCCATTTCCTTCTGTTCATCCAGTGAAATGTCCCAAGAGTACACCATACACATGGTTCAAGCATACTTCCCTCTGATGGCACACCTCACAGCTGCCTCCATGATGCTGGTTCTGTAGACACGCAGAAGGTAAGACTTATTGCACCATGGAGGTTTCTGGTGGGGTTTAAGGAGGATGCTTTGGCTGCCAGAGCACTGTGTGGCAGGGTCAGAGATACTGCATGTAATGAACAACAGGATAGTGGAGACCTAGTGATGTGAAACACGTGCCTGGGAAGCTCCGGATAGCGTGCAAAGCCAGCCTCAGAGAGTAGTCACGTGTGGTGCAAGCAGCCATGTTACAAGGGTGGAGCTCCTGGGAGTTCACGTCCCATGATCATGATCCTTAGACGTTGCTACGGAGATTGTGACTTCAGTTTTGGCCTTGGTCTGCTCCTTGGTCTGTGTTCCTTATTTGTAGAATATGAATCTGAGTGTTGAAAGTTCATAACCCGGGGCTCCTAGTCAAGTTTCTGGAGTCTTAGAGCAGTCTTCATTCAACTTGACCCTTTGGCTGATGGCTGGACAGGTGAGACTCGGAATCTCGGGGTGGACATGGGCCTTTGGGGCCAGAGATGGAACGCTGTATTCAGTGTCTCATACAGGCTGTGTGTTAAAGGCTCTCACTAGAGCAGTGCCCCTGGGGAATAGTGGGAAATAGAGCTGGGGCTGACTGGGAGGTCCTTAGGTCCAGAGGGCATGCCCTGAACTGTGGGGCTCCAGGCTCCCCATTTCTCCTTGGGCTTCCTGGCTGTGAGGTTCCTTCTATCCCAATCTTCACACCAGTACCCCACGATGAAAGCTGACTCCATCCAGCCATGGACTGGAACTAACACCATGAGACAAAAATAGCAGTTTTCTCTTCACAAGCTAATTATCTCAGGTTTTTTTGTTATAGTAATGGTAAGCTAACTAACACAGAACATTTCCTTTTGAGGAAATGATGTTGTTGTAGTTGGTGACTTAGAAAGGAAATTTCTGTGACCTTGAAATTTTTTAAACTATTGCTGTATGAGCAAATATTCATTATCTGTGGCAATGTGTTTTATGAAGACTTTTTCAAGAATATTTCAGGTATTTCTAGCATTTCCCCACCTCTACCTTCTCCTTCTCTTTTTATCCCTCTTCATTGCTCTAGGTTTACTTCTATTTCTGTGTTCTACATGTATATATGATTTTTTTTGGTATCTGTATAAATTCTAGTACACACAGACGAGAAAAAAAAAATCTGACATCTGTTTTTCTGAATCTGACTCATTTTGTTTGACACAGCGGCTGCCATGGGTGCCCATTTCCCCACAAATACATTCCTCTTTGTGGCTAAATGAAGTTCCACTGTGCATCTGTGATACATTTCACCCACATCTGTCATGGGCATCTGGGCTGATCATAGTAACTCGCCCAGTGTGAGCAGTTCAGCAGTGAACACACGTTCACAAGTATGTCCATGACATGTCGACTCTGGGTCTACACCAAAGTCTAACAGGTTACTCTGAAAAGCTCCATTTTTAGTGGGTTTTTTTTTGTTTTTTTTTTTTTTGTTTTTTTTGAGGAGCCCCTCCAGTGATTTCCACAGTGGCTGTACCATTCCCCAGCAGTACAAAAGGGGGCTGGAACATTTTTAATGCCAATCATACCTCCCAGTCTTCTTTCTCACCAGAAGATCTCAGCTGGTAGCTCAGGACACAAAGTGAATGGGGGATCTGGAAGGCTGTCGGGTAGGTAGGTAGGTAACCGGGCATGGGAAAGTCAGGGCATTCCCTCAGACTTGAGCTCTGTCAGTCAGAGCAGAGAAAACATGTTTTTCCTAGTCCAAAACCACTCACAAATCATGGGTTATAAGTTACAACAACAAAAACTCAGTCCTGTTCAGAACTGACACACATCCCTACCCAGCACGTATCTGAGGATTGCAGGCCATTTGCTGTGGGTTCTGTGCATGAGAAGGCTCGCTGTTTAGCGGGTGGCTGCCTCTCTTGAACGGGACTTTCAGGGACAGTCCAGGGCACTGGCAGGGGCCCCCAACCACCAACGGCTGGCTTGGAGGCCGCAACAAGGGGGATTGGTAATACATGGCTTATATTTCCCTTAAAATAAATATCTGCTGAAAAATTAAAGGGAAACATGGTTGGCCAAATGTATTTGGGTTTTAATCAAACCAGAGTTATGTGAAAAACAGCCCCAATACTCAAATAACTGAGGCCACAGAAAAGAGCTCACAACAGTGTCCTTGGACCTGAGTGTGGAAGGCGAGCTGGCTTCAGATCTGACCTGAGGGGCCAGGTAGCCACAGTCAGTGTGGGCTCTGACAATTAGTGGGATGAGTTTGTATTTTGGAATCTGAAGCACATTTAAGAAAAGCTGCTTCCTCAACTTCTCTTCATTGAAGAGGCCCCCCAAAAACCCCTCTGCTGCATGCAGGAGTTTGCATAGAGGCCTGGGAAGCATGAACTGTGGAGACAGCTGAGCGGCAGACAGAATACCCTGGACCTGGATGACAGCCCAGGTGAGACAATCTCTAAGGGTGGCGATGTGGCCAGTGCTTCCCCAAGGTACCAGGAGACTCACTGGAGTTTATGCCATTCTGAGTCCTCATGCATGAGAGGCAAGATGGAGGGTAATCTGTATTCTGGCATGTCTGTCAGGGCTATGCCTTGGTATGCATGCCACACACGGGCCTGGATGTCCCCTGGATTCAGACTCCTGGCAGAACCCCCAAGGAGAAGACTTGGGCTGCACCCCTGGAAAATTAGACAGATCATTGATTACTGTTCATCCCGAGGGGTAAGAATCAGCATGTGTGAGAAAACAAGATCTCTGAGGCCAATCTGCAAGGTAGATGGGGAACTGCTCTGGCCCAGGCGGGTTCCGGCCTTTAGCTTCAGGTCTGCACAGCATGGGAGCCACCCACAAGCTGCCTGCACCTGCAAGCATTAGTCACAGTGGCCAGGTGGTCTGCAGGGCACCTGCCGGGCCAGGTGTGCCCGATGAGGTGAGCTTGCCGGGTACGTGGCCCACTTCACAAGCTCTTCACAGCCACTTCTTCTCTTTGGTGGAAACCCAGGAGTAGCCCCAGGTCACTGAAGCTGAGAACTGTCACCCTTTCTTCTGTAAATGAGCCCATAATCCATCCTGAGGCGTGCAAAAGCCCATAATCCACACTAGGCTCTGCACAGAACCATAGCCAAGCTGGTGCCCTCAGCTGGCCCATGTGAACATGAAGAGCAGTGCTCATGTGCGTGGAGGATGTGGGACAAGCAGACAAGCAGACCCCCAGCTTTGAGACAGGAAGAGTCTCTGTGTTTGGCTAGGACTTCTGTGGATGACTGACGTTGGCCACCATTGCCGATCAGATGTCCTTGGAGGAGAGTGAGGGCACAGGCCTGGCAGCAAGTCTCAGCCAAGGCCTGGCAGCGGTTCCCAGAACCTGGCTGGGCTTGCAGCACACCTGGCTGATCTGCAGCTCTGATTGGGAGCTGAGCTTCCTCCAACAACTTCCCCACGGAGCCAAGGCAGGGTCCCATTCAAACAAGGGCCTCTGTAGGCCTGCTCGCTGGTTCCAGGATCCAGAAGAGTTCCACAGGAACAAACACAAATGCAAGCCACACCAGGAGGAAAAGAGGACATGAATGAGACCTGGTGCTCTCCTCCACTGTGGAGAAACACCGTCACTAACGGCATGAACACTGTGTTAGCACTCTCGTTCCCGGGACTCACCAGGCTTCTTGCAGCTGGGTAGCCTCAGGCACCTTCCTGTCTAGTTTTAACTTGTCAGATGCACACATATATATATTTTAAGCAAAAACTAAACCAAGCTCTGCAGGCCAATTTTGGCCTGCCCTTGCCTTGAATGCTCACACATGTCTAAATTCTGAGCTGGTTCTGGGCTGTCCCTGTGTCCTCAGGTAGCCGGGGCTCCAGGTCTACGCATCTGAGTGGACACTCCCAAGCTTCCTCACTCCTGCTGGGACCCAGTGTGTGTAGACACAGTGATCTGGAATGCAGCAGGTGCCCATACCTCTGCCTTGTGTGATCTTTTACCAAGTGCCAGCATGATGGGATCAAACTGGGGAACACTGATGGGGGAGCTTTGTGGGTCTGCTCTGCCCTGTGAGAGCCACCACAGACATGGAGGGATCTGCAGCAACACTGTGTTGCATCCTCTCTGTCCTCAGTGGTAGTGTAGGTCAACAGCAGCATGAGGAGCTGAGGGATACCTCGGGAGAACAGGGCCGCTGTCTGGGGAGTTCATCTTATGTGGGGTGAACACTGTAAAGCTGTTTGGGCACAGTGTTCTTGTCTGCTTAGGTACCACCCAGAGCTGAGCTTCTCAGGCCTGTGAGCTACCATGCCTCATAGGTTCCTCATAACCCCAATCTCCCCCAGGAGGAGCAGAAGTCTGGGCTCCAGCCAGGCCATCTCAGGGAGAGCCTGTTTATCACTCCGTCAGTTTATTGTTTCTGGGCAAGCGTTCTTTAGAGAAAGGGATCTAAGACCAAGGCTAGAATCAGTGTTTAGAAACCCATACTTTAGGCCTTGGATGGCTGCTGTGTGCTTAGCATGTGAAAATAAGTACTGTTCTGCTCCACTGTGCTTCGGCCTAACTTGCATCCCTCATCCACTCCATCCTGGGACGGCCACCTGCCCCACAGGCAGCAGGACCCTAATATAGTCACCCTGGGTGAGGCAGCTGAGGAGAAGCCGTCTGACCCAGGAGCTGGAGAAGTCAGCATCACTCCTACCAGCTGATATGCAGGGTCATTTCAGCAGGAAAATGACATTGGAGCTAACAAAAATACAACTGGGAATCCCACAGGAGTCTAAAATACCACCGTCTATAGAAAGCAAATGAACCATACAAGGTAGATGGGATTAAATCAACATTTTTAGGCATCTGTCATGTGTGAGCTTTGTAGATGACATAAACAGAAACAGTCTTGGATCGTGCTCTCCGGATAAGAGGGACTGGATTAAAATTCTGTTAAGCTCTTAATCCCCTGAATGTGTAGTGGAATCATCATGTCTGGGCAGACATACAAAGTCAGTTATTTCCAGAAGTTATTATGGAATATAATCATCTGGGCACCAGCTTCAGATATGCATTTATCTGTGAGCATGTTGAATATGGACATTGTTGAGAGCAATTCACTCATGGTCCTGTGTCCGCTCAGACTCTTTTAGGTTTAGTGGTAGCATTGGGAACCACATGCTGGGAGCCTCCATGGCCCTCCCTGAATCATCAGGCTGGGACACTGTAGAGGACAGAATAGAAACCCCTGTGGAGGACAGGGAGGCAGACTACTCACCTTTTCAGGCCAGCTCAGAGCTACAGAGCTGCTTAGGGGCCACCACAGCCATTCTTTGTCATTGTCTCAAAGCTTGCCCCTTGCCCTCTACCCAGGACACACCAGGGGCTCTCTTGTGTATTATTCAGGGTTCTATAGAGGAATAGAACCTATGAAATGAATATATATATATATATATATATATATATATATATGATAAAGGGATTTATTAGATTGGCTTATGTGATAAGAATTGTCTGTGGTGGTTTGAATGTAATTGACCCCCATTAGCTCATAGGAAGTGGCACTGTTAGGAGGTGTGGCGTAGGAGTTGGAGTAGGTGTGGCCTTGTTGGAGGAAGTGTGTCATTGTGAGGGTGGGCTTTGAGGTTTCCTATGCTCAAGATACTGCCCAGTGTCACAGACCATTTCTTGTTGTTTTCTGATCAAGATGTAGCCAGCACCATGTCTGCTTACATGCCACCATGCTTCTCACCATGATGATAACAGACTGAACCACTGAACTGTAAGCCACCACCTCAACTAAATGTTTTCCTTTATAAGAGCTGCTGTGGTCATGGTGTCTCTTCACAGCAACAGAAACCCTAACAGAGACAGTCTGTAAGCTGGAGAGGCTGAGAGGATGGTAGCTGCTCAGTCTATAAGGCTGAGTGCCTCAGCTGTCCCATTCTGGTGCTGAAGACCTGGAGGAGAGTCCCTGGTCTTCAGTCCCCACAGGAAAGCTGAGAAGCTGGCTCCTGGAGGCGGCAGAAAGACAAAGCAATAACTACAGCACAGGAACTCACTAGCAAGAGGGGAAGGCAGGCAGGCAAGAGGAACTGCTTGCCTCAGATGTTTCTTATATCTGGGTTGCTTACACTGGGGTAAGGGTCTACCCACAAGTTAACCTTCCTGGAAATACCCTTACAGACCCACCAGAGGTGTGTCTCTTCTTTGATACCAGAGACAATCAAATTGACAACCAAACATTCACACCTTGTTTCTAATTCAGACACAGGTAGAAACCTAGCACCCAGGATTGAGCGCTGCTCACACTAACCGGTAGACGGCAACAGAGCTCACATGTGGACAGCATGAGGCAGGTACAGAGGCACCTTCCAGCCACCAGGGCAGGGTGCCTAGCAGCACCACCACTGTGGGAAGATGAGGTCAAGCAGGTGTTCACTGAGATGGGCAAATGACCCCTTAGAGGGATGTGAAAAGCAGCCTGTGGCCAAGCTCTGGCACCTGTACTGGTCACCACAGCCAGTCTCTCACGTGCATTTTGGGATGAGCATCCCTATGCCATCTTCCCTGGACTCACTCAACACTGAGGATGAGGAGTCTGGGTAACGCCAGCCTCCATCCTCACACATGGATGGAAAACATCCTAGGCCTCTTTGGAGGACTCCACTCTCCCCTGCTGTGACTTTAGCAAAGATCTCCAGAGACAAATGTGAGTCAGTGCTGGGAAAGGAATGTGAAGCTCCTCAGTGGGCCAGGTGAGGACACTTGTTTTCACCCCGCCCATCTAGTGAGGCTCCACCTGTGTGTGTGGCTTGGATTAACAGCAGTGCTGTTTTTATCTGAAGAGAAGTTGGAGGTTACTAAGCAAGGGTTTTGATGTACATTTAAGGACGGAGCTTGAGAAGGAGTGGGAGATGAAGGAAAGTTTAGGAGGACAGTGCATACACCCAAGCTTTACCCAAACCAGTCTATTGTTAATCTCCTTTTCCAGACTTGCTTTTTTTTCTAGTTATGGAAATAATATAGGTTTACTTAAAAGAGAGCAAGGGGGAGATAGAGATAGATAGATAGATAGATAGATAGATAGATAGATAGATAGATAGATAGATAGATAGAGAGGAGGACATAGGAAGTATAATATGAAGGAAGATAGCTGAATAATCTTGACATGGAAAGCCCCTAAGATTTTGGGACACTTTCTAAAAACAACAACAACAAAACCCACACATAGATATGTGAACATGTATTACACAAGTATGCACAAGAGCATCCATATGTGCACATGAACCCCTGTACATATGCATGTATAGGAATATGCTTAGACACACTTACACACACATGCATCCCAGGACACTGGCATAGGGGTACATGTGCAATTAATATCATGCATGTGTGCACATGTTCCTATGGGGCCACACATAAACATGAATGTGCACACACATAAATATGCACAGGGGACGCACATGCATATACATAGGCACACATGCATGTGTGTAAACACATGAATGGGCACATGCATGGGCATGGACACACATGCCTAGATGTGTCCAAGCACAGTAGCACACTTCCATGAACCCAGTGACATACAGATGCAGTGTGACAATGCACCCATATGTTTGTGGATACACACATGCACGCACACACACATGCACACACACACACACACACACACACACACACGCACAGGCACACACATGTGCTTGCTCAAGAGTTTGTACTCGAGGCAGGGAACTGACGTATCTTGCTGTCAGATGAAATCAAGTCTCAGCGGTGTGTGATCTTGGGCTCAGTCCCTCATCTGAAAATGGAGTGTGAACAATCTTCATTCCTTCAGGCCTGTTGAGAAAAAGCACCAAGCGTGTGGGCCGCCTGAAGCGCACAGAAAGTGCTGGGACACCTGCATTTATAGAAACATCCTGAAATGGCATGGGCCATGCTTAGATGTTTTTTTTTTTCTTGAAGCTTCCAAACCTTTCCATACAGTGTGTGCTGTATTCATTAAACTGACCCCTGACTGTTAGGGCGATCTTTGACTTTCTCCAGTATGTGAAGCTTCCATGAGCATCCTCTATATAAAACATCGTGGAGAACCCTGGCAATCTTTAAACTAGTGTATGGCCTTCCCAGTCTCCTGGGAACTGACTTGAATTCCATCTCGACCTTCCAGGAAATGGTAATTTCCAGGATCTCATCTGCTTTGTGAGGACTCACACTGGTCTCCCCTCTTCAGTCATTTAAAACAGGCGTTGACACGGGCAGGATCGTGTGGACTTGGCTGGCACCGTCTCCTTCCCTTCTCTTCCCTTTGGCCTCTCTCCAACCCGCCACCCTCTTCCTTCCCTGTATATTACAACCACACGTCCGTGTGTGTATGATTATGTTTTAAATATTTGGCATTGTGGCAAGAATGAGCACGCTGCCATTTAAATCGAGTGTCTTCGGCAGGAGAGGATGGGAAGGGTAGACAGAACCTGCTCAGGTGTTAGGAACCAGGGGCCAGTAGTGGTGGATGGGGAGTCTCCTGATGGCTCCTTGGGAGCTCACCAGGGCAGGTGTTAGACCTAGATTGTCCCTCCCCATGCTTCTGCCAGGAGGCAGTTTTCTTACCCATGTGACATCCAGAAGAGCAAGAATTGGTTAAAGTGACAAAATGATACTATATACTTGGACCACCAAGAGGGAGAATAGTACTTCCTCAAGCCTGCCAGCCGTCTGGAGGATGGAGTGCCTGTCCCCGTCCTGGGGAAGACAACAGTGTGGCATTATTAGCACCAACGGGCACCACCCGGGCTGTGATGCTGTCTGCTTCTCTCTCCAGCTCCGTGGCTGTATCCGACTGTCTGCAGTTCCGTGGTTCCTGATAAGCAGAAGGCCCCTCTGTGTTCTGGGCACCCCTGTCCTGATCACACTTGTGAGAGGCTGGATTTGTCCTTGGTCTCAGGAGTGAAGCCTGTAATCGTTCAGAATGAGGCAGCATTCGGCGTCAAAGTTGTCACGACCACAGCCAGGTTTGTCCTACTTAAGACCCGGAAGGGACCAGAGGGACCATCAGTGACCTGTGCAGAGCCATTGGCCTACCTCTGACGGGTGAGTGAATGAGCACGTGAAGAGCCAAGTGCCCACGTGTGACTTTGGAAGTACGCATGTGAACAGGAATGTGTGTGAGCGTGATTGTATGAGTGTCCAGCCCCATGGAGCCTGTTTAGTTCCAGCGACAGGTAGAGTATGATTATTCTCATACATGTTGGTCATGGGGATAAAAATTTAATCATAGGTTAGTTCTCCTGTATGAGAAGGGGCAGGATGTGACTTTACACTGATGTGAACATGTTGACTGCAGCCCTACCTCACCCAGGGTAAGGCAAACAGATACTGCTGATGAATACATTTCAGACGTCTCCTCAGATCAGCCTGGGCACTGTCTACATGGGAACGGGTCCCAGCGACTTTGCCAGTCTTGTTGATATTTGATATCAGGCCCCAGATATTTCCGGCTCATAAAACCCCAGGGTGTGTGCAATTGATTCAGTTGGAGCAAATGCAGGAAGTTATTGAAGCCAATCAGCAAATCCTCCAAGGGGTAATTCTAAGGAGAAGAGCCAGACTGGGAGGTCAGGCTCAAGCCAGAACATCTCAGTGTGGAGGCATCAGTGACAGGAGAGGCGGAGGCGATGGCGTCACTCTGGGGGCTATTCCAGAAGAGCCCGTACCATCTGTGTTCACCTGGTGCCCATGTCACGCTGCATGGCTAGGGACAGATGCAGCATCCTGTCAATCACGTTGTTTTTTGTGACAGACGGCACAGCATTGTGCTGACCAAGATCCACCTCTTATTCAGGTCCTCTGTGGCCCTGAAGTCTCTCCCGGGTGGCTGGCTGGGGTGGAAAGTCAGCTAGCTGGGGAACAGAGCCATCTGTCTGTCCTTCCACTATGCATCCAGGAGGCCACAGGAGGTGAGTCACCCTGACTCACCTATCAGAGAAGTGAGCTCTGGACCTCCCACTTAACCAGGGAGTGAAAGGCGTTCGATCCCCAGCCCTGCTGATGGGGGATGGGAGACCAGAGTCCAAGGAGCCCCACCCACTCCCTGCTCAGAAGCAGAGACCCAAGAGGCCCTTGATGTTCAGTGCCCTGACAGCAGTTCTCCTCAGGTGGGATCTTTGTGTAGGGCAACGCGTTAGTCAGACTTCCGTCACTGTAACAAAATTCAGAGGACATCATCCTAGCGAGAGACGTTTGCCTTTGGCGGTTCATTCCGGAAGCTTCGGTCCCTGACTGACTGGCCTGCTGGCTTTGGCAGGTGTTGAGGCAGCAAATGGAGGAGGGAGTGTATGCTAGAGCTAAACCACTCATTCAGGAGTCAAGAACGAAGAGAGAGAAGAGCCTGGGGACCCTCTTCTGTGACCCAAGGATGTCTACCTTGGCCTGACCTTGCAAAGGTACCACTACTTCCCAGTGGCACCAACTTGAGAATCAAGCCTTTGGACCTTGTCTGGGTACTTGGGGACATTTTAGATCCAAGCTATGATAGGAAACAGCACAGAATACTTGAACAGCTTGAGGACGGGGGAGAGTCCTCTTCATCCCCTTTCTGTGGATGAATTTAGCCCAGTCAAAGAATTGAGCCTTGCTGTATTTGAGAGTGCGTTTTCACAAGGCTTAAGAAGGAAGCATTCTGTTGGCTTCTGTCCCCTAAATTACAGAAGCCAGTGGAGCTCAGATGCACTTGAGTGATGGCAGAGCCGTGTTCCTACGATGACAGAAGGTAATAAGAACCAAACGTCGCCCAAAGCCGAACAACGACAGAGCAGAAGACATTTGTGGAAACCACAGCTGTGATTAAAGGAAATTGTAAAAGTCCATAAAGGGCTCCATAACAGAATGAGGGTAATTAAAGATTCAATTAGTAAACTTGAAGATAAAAGCCAGATTATCTCTCAGAAAACAGCTAAAAATGGAGAGATGGAAAAATGTGGAAAGACTGCTAAGATGTGCGACCAGTCAAACACAGGGCCTGGTGTCTTTCTCAGAAGAATGATAGTAAGAAAGTTCAAAAAACATTTAGGGAAACTAATCAAAAGGAGAAAAAAGAAGAGAAAACTCAGAGTTGAAGGAAGGCATAAATCTTCAGGCTGATGCAATTCACCGAGAACAGAACAGAGTAGACTGCAATTCACCGAGAACGGAACAGGGTAGACTGCGTAGGGGTTTAACTCATCAGATTCTGGGGACACTAGGCTTGCTAGGAGAACCGGTAAATAGTGAAAGTATCCATAAGAACAAAATGTATTGCCTACAACAACAACAACAATAAACAAAGCAAAAACAAAACAAAACAAAACAAAAACTGAAGGAGATTTGCAAAAGCCTTACTATAAAATCCACTGCCCCAAGGAAGAAAAGAGATGGCTTTGAAATAAGGAGAAGGAGCAATTTTAAATCAAAGATGCAGTGTTCAAACCAGCTACCAGGGAGTGGGATGGGAGGGAAACGAGGCATTTTCAGACCAGCTGAAAATAATAAAAATGTACCTTATGCATGCACATTGATTAAAACAGCCTGATTGTCTCCAGCGAGTCACATAAGGAATCCAAAACACAGAGAGACGTGGGACTTGAGCAGAGGTGTGGGGCTCAGCCAGGAATGTGGACGGGAGGGGGCCAGGACAGCCGTCCAACTTGGAAGAGTCGGTCAGAGCCCTGGAAGGCTAGCGCTTCAAGGAGGAAATGTGTTCCATCCAAGAACTTCTAGGATAGAAGGCCCAGAAGGGTGGGGTTGTGAGAGGAATGTATGCACTGTCTGCAAGCAAGGTGAAAGACGGGGCCACACGCGGGGAGACAGGGCTGTGAACTACTCACCTCACCTGATCCAAAGTCCCCGCCCCACACCCCCAGACTGTTCTCTGCTGCTGGGATGTCTCCATCACCATGAGATTACAACTGCTTTCTCATCACTTGGGAAAGGCCCCCCTCGGGGCCCACGTTCCTCCCATTTTAATGTTACCCATTTTTGATGA
Source organism: Peromyscus eremicus (assembly GCF_949786415.1). Classification (NCBI taxonomy): domain Eukaryota; kingdom Metazoa; phylum Chordata; class Mammalia; order Rodentia; family Cricetidae; genus Peromyscus; species Peromyscus eremicus. The sequence continues at coordinate 60,528,847 of NC_081424.1, forward strand.
CAGGTACTGTCAGTCCCGTGTGCCTGTGCTGCCGTGGATCCTCAGCGTCCCTTTCTCGACTGGCCTCTTAGCCGAGCTGCTCTACATATGATCACTGACAGCCTCTGAGTGACTAGATTCCACAGTGTCCCTTGATTTATGTCCAGTATAATCTCTCCTACCTTCAGAACACTTCATGTCAAGCCCAGCAGTCCATCTGCCTGGGGCCCTCCTGCCTCAGTTTTTCTTTCTTCTCCCTGATTCCCTGATGTGCAATGTGGGGATGGGGTATGGCCCAGGGCTTGGTACCCTGGATGTTGCAATTCTAGTTCCCTTCTGTGGTTGTATCTATCAGGGTTCCCAGGTGGGACAGAACCAATGGGTGATATTCATCTATTTGTTTCATCACCAAGGATGGGCTCACATAATGATTCCGCATCACCATCTGGAGAGAATGGAGGTTGCAAATGACAATACAGCAAGGAAGAAACTACAAGGTGTGACAGGGTCTCCTTGAACTACAGTCTCCAGGGAACACAGGAGTGTGTATGTGTGGGGCAACAGCGTAAGTGCTCTGTATATTTCCGCTTCTCTGCCGGCACACGTCTGTGGACAGTAGACACAGCAAGAGCTGGAAAGCAGGTCCACGGGCCACCTTGTAGCAGAGGTGCAGGTGCTCAAGCTCCCTCAGGTCCGCCGGGCAGGGCCACCTGCACTCTTACAGACATATGGTGAGGTGAATCAGTAACATGCAGAGTGGCTGGTTCCCCTAATGATGGGCACGAGTCGGGGAGCCGCATGGCCCCCACCCCTCCATGTTAGGGGACTGTGGGAAGAAGTTACAGTGTCACTGGGGGGCTGCTGGGGAGTGTTTTCTAAGAAAAAAAAAGCCAAGTCCCGAGCAGTCCAAGTTTTGTACAAAAGATGAAATGTGTATGAAACCGAGAGGGGATGCAGAGTCAACACTGGTCACCTGGGGCCAGAATGGGACAGTCGTGGATGGGCAGAAGATATCCCCGTGACCTCTGGATATAGTATCCATGACATTTTGTGGTGTCTCCACGCTGGACCTGTTGACACATTATGCTGCAGTATGGAAGCAGCCGTAAAAATAACAGAAACCGTCAAATAACAAGGGTCAGCAGCGGCAGTGGTCCAGGCTTGGGCAGGGATTGCTTTATCTACGTCTGATATTACTTTTATAGTTTCAGAAAGTTGGAGCTATGGAAGGACAGAAGCTGCTGTTCCCCACTGAGCTGCCACGTAAGAACCTTTGCCTCAGGCCACAAGCCCCACAGGAAAATTGGAGGCTCTCTGTGGCTGTTTTTGACACACAGCAAAAAGGAAGCATCACACGGGGGATCCAGGGTTCAGAGCTTCTAGAGTATGCCTGGCCTCCCCAGGGCCACGTGCCTCCATGGGTGGTGGCCTGCACTAGGCTGTCCCTGTCCGGGAAGTACAAGGACCTCTGAGTGCTGGTTCCTTAGGAGACAGAGGGTGGTGTCTTGGCCTCACTTCCCGAGAGGGATGAGTGTGCCACAGGCTTAGTTTTATACAATAGGAAAATTGTCCTCAGTTTCTCTCAAAGAAAACAAATCCGTGGCCGACTACTTAACAGTCTCCCGGAGCGAGCGTGTTTACCCCGGGTGAGGAGAGGCAGCCTGACCTGGGTCCCACAGGCACCCTGCCGATCACCTGTGAGGGTGTGCTTCTGAACAGCCACTCAGCCTCTACAAGGGTGGCCCCACCTTGGTCCTCCATGTGGCCTGCTGGAGGTTAGTGCTTAGAGGCCAGGTCATCCTTCCATATGCCCGACACACACTTTTCTCCTCCACTTGTGGGGGGCAGCCATGTAGTTTATTAAGGAGTCGTCCTCCATGCGTTCAGCTTTGGGGCGAACTCACCTGCTTTACTGAAGGCAGCAGCAAAGAGTCCTCATACCAGATAATGCCCTGAAGCTCTTAAGTGTAGCTTTGGGGTGTGTGTGTGTGTGTGTGTGTGTGTGTGTGTGTGTGTGTGTGTGTGTGCGCGTGAGCTCTTGAGCAAGCATGGGTGTGCACAGAGCCCTCCTGGTGTATACTGAGCAAGCACATTTCATAAAATGACAGTTCCTGTGAACATGAAATAAAATGAAAGAAGTCTGAGGCAACTGGAATGCTTAAGAGAGTCCGGCAGCATGAAACAGACCGTCAGGGACAACAGCCTCAAGAATGATGCTGCAATGGCAGGTGTCCTGCAGCCATTGTGAGCTCCGTCCTTTTTCTCAGTATGTCTGTGTAGTTGCCATAACTCTTGTCCTCCCACAGGAGAGGGTATTGTCCTCCTCACAGAGCGTGTGAGTAGTAAGGCCTTTGTTTATACAAAGACAGCCGGACATGGGAGAGATTTTGAAAATGGTGCTTTGGGTAGAAGAATGAATCGGTAGTGGTGAGAAGTAACTGGGTTTGCAGGAAATCATGGGCAGGGAGAGCAAGGCAAAGTCCTCTAGTGGGCAGGGCCAGGAGGACAGTGGGGTGTGTGTGTGTCCTGGGGTGCATAGGCATCCTTCTCAATCCTTGTGGCCCCAGGATAGCTCTGCTTGGCCTGGCAAGGAGTTGTCTCTGGCACGAAACATACCATCTACCTAAGTTTCTTTTGTGGCTGTCCTAAAATGTCGCTGTAGGCTCTCAGTCTTTCCAGAAGGCTGTTTTTCCTGTCTTCCTTGCCCAAAGCCTAGAATTTAAAGTTTGCCAGCAAGAGAAAAAGGCGCCGAGGATGAGCAGCCTTCCTGTCCTCCATTGATGTCTGGGAAGGAGGTGGCCAGCGGAGCAGGTGGTTGGAGGCACATGATGGGGACGGAGGCAGCCGCGAGCCCAGAGGCCCCCGAAGCAGGGTGGGTGACTTCTGTACCTGTGCTTTTCGGGTCTGGCTGGGTGTCTTAGGTGGTGACTTGTACCTGGGAGTTTTCCTTTAAGTTCTAGAAATGATTTGACAGTGAACGATTCACAGACAGGAACCATAATTGTGGAATGAATCATTTGAGATTTAATAAAGATTTAACTCAAATATTTATAGGCAAAGCTAAAAATATGCTCACCCCTGCCGTGTGGTCTGAGAGTTCGCCAGGAGGGTGAACAGAGCACAGAGTACCATGTGCACCCAGGCCCTGGGCGGCCCCTCCCACCTGGCTCTGAGCTAGAGGCGGCCCTTTTCTGACCTCACATCCCAGGGAACCTCCCAGCTCTCCTCAAGCTGGCTGCCTCTCCCAGAAGGTCTGCAGCTCACTGGGGGGTGCTATGCTGTGCTGGGCTGAGGCCCTTGGGCGGGTGAGGCGCTGACCTCCACAGGCTGTGCCTTCCTGCATTCTTTCCACAGTTGGCCTCACACTCAGGAAAAGTTGAGACACTTTCTATCTTTTTTATTGAGATTGATTTTTTAATTATTTTTGTCATATAAACTCGCATAACTCTATGTTCATGCATGTACCTAGCACACACCCCATTTCCCTCTACCTCTTCTTTCCCCTGCATACATTCCTTTGTTCTGCAGGTTTCTACTTTCATGCCATCTGCACACATATGATTTTATGGATCTGTAAAGTCTAGGAACACAGATGAGAGAAAATATGCAGCAATTGTTTTACTGAGGCTGACTTAAGTGATTTTGTATGATGTCTCCAGTTGTAACCATTTTTCTACAAATGGCCCCACTTCACTCTTTGTGGCTGAAAAACATCCCCTCCCGTGTATGAACCACACTTTCTTCGTCTTTTCCTTTGATGACGGACACTAGGTTGGTTCCACAGCTTAGCTGTTGTGAGCAGTGCTGCAGTGAATGCTGATGTACCAATGTCTCTGTGGTTGGTTGAATTGGTGTCTCGCTCTTAAGGGAATAGGCTCCAAATGGGGACAAGTCCCACAGCTTTCCTGGATTTTGAGAGAGGGCGTGGCTCAAAGTAAATGTTTCTGGAAACAGTCCAATGCTCTTCTATAACCAAACATTGCATTGTTTCATACCTGGTTACTTAGAGACACAGTGTGCAGATGGTACCTTCATGGTGACTGAGGCAATGTTACTTCTCTGCTGTCCAGGTTTCCCAGGACAGTGACCTCTGCCTTTCCCAAAGCTATGATGAGAGTCTAGTGAATCTAGAAGATACAGGGCCACATCAGGAGCCCTGGGCTGAGCTGGGAGAACTGGAGGAACTAAAGCTAGTGTGAGATCTCTGCACCTCAGTTGGCTGTGTCGACCCATCAGAGTCAAATCCCAGCCTGTCTCAGTAGCTTCAGCTGGCCTGGTCCCCCAACAACAGGCATTTCATCTCAAAGCCGAGGCTAGAAGTCTCTAACCCAGAAACGGAGGCAAAATGCTTTCTAGTGAAAGAATCTTCCCTGTCTTGCAAACAGCGGCTTCTGCTCCCTCACTGTGTCCCAACGTGGCCTATTCCCTGTGTCTTGAGAGAGTCAGTGCTCCCAAGCTCCTTAGCTCACTCTCTGTAGACACCAGTCCTGCCAGGTCAGGACCCAGCCTTCCAGCCTTAGCTCCCTTACCTGCTCCACCAAAGCCCTGCACCAGATACAGGGTGATGCAGTAGGATGCAGCATCCGTATTTTGGGAGTATAGTAGAGTTTATGAGACGGGGTCCCCTGCACAGGGGAGAAAGCTGAGGTTCAAGGAAACTCCTCAAAGTTGAGCCCCAGCATCTCAGGGAAGACTGGAATTTGCCTAGCAGAGGATGAGCCAGGGGTGTTTCCCATGAGGAACGTCTCTGTGGGTTCTTGTCAGCTTAGCCTGGGCACTGGTTGCCCTTAGAAGTGAAGACCGACCTCAGGATCCTCCTCCTCTGATGTCCGAGTGACGACGGTCAGGGTGTAGACTTCTAGAGTGGAAACTAGTTTTGTAAACACAGACTTGAAGCTGTTTCACGACTGTTCATGTCACTGTAGGGGTGCGTGGTTCCGAATCCTGGTCCAGCTTGAAGTTATTTCTCTGCAAGACAGAGAATCTAATGTTCCATCATGATTTGAGTTTCCCAGGAATATCCTTGGTACAGATGACTTCTGGACTGTGCTCTCAGACACAGAAAGCTATATAATGCCCAAGAGCCATTTCTCTTGTTCACTGGGCTCCAGGGAGAGCACGCTCTTTCAGGCAGAACAGCGTCTGTCAGGCCCAAGATCTTTTGCCACCAGACACAGACTTCATTGCCTCTCACTGTAGCTGGCTTCCTCCGGTCCAGCGGCCTTCTGACGATGCTGTTCAGTGACTTCCAGGCTGAGGTCAGCTGTTGCCTTTGGTCCCCACCCCGGCCATCCTTTGTGTACTTGTTGGTAGAAGACAGGGAGGTGTACAGCACTTTGCACACTAGAGACACCCCGTCTCCAATCTGCTCAGCTGAAGTTGCAATTACTCATGTGATCTTCCCAGCTGGGTCTGGTAAGTCAGGGCGCTTAAAAGCTTTGCTGGGGTCTTATTTTGCTACCATGTAGGAAAGCCAGGTGAGTAGAGAGGCTCCTGGATCCTCCTCCAGGGGCATTCTCTCCACATTTAAGCCAAGAAAGTTCTGGTCTCCCCTTTAGTGGGTATACAAAGAGTCCACAGCCCCAAATAAGCCAGGCCAGCCCTCATCGGGACCCTGGTACTCCTCAGCTGCATGTAAAAGCTGAATCATTTGTCCTTACCACTTAAAAATGATGTTGGCGTGTGAGGTTATTTTTAGAAACATACTCTTCCATGATTCAAAAATAAAACGCAGTTTTGTTCAGTCTTAAAACATTCACACAAAATTATTTCTTTGGTGGAAAAAAAAAAAACCAAACAAGCCAAAATAGTTTCAGCCAAAAGGTTTTCAGAAATTTGTGAGTCACTGAGTGAAGGTCACAGGGGTGGTGGTGGTCTGTGGATAGACTTCGCTGAAGCATGGTGTTCTGTTTTGCTGTGCGAAGTTGTACCCATGGAGGTGCCTGGAGGACCAGAGTGCTGAGCCCAGGCGAGGGTTGTGTTTACTTCTGCATGATGTAAGCCTTTCTTGCAAGGCCAAACCATCCCCATTTCTTGAAGACCCACTGGGCTCAGCCTTCTTGAGTAGCACCCACCCCGAATCTGCTCATCCCCTGCCTTAACTGATAAGTTTAGTTTTTCTTTACTGGGCGGCTTCCCAGTTGCTGACGTATTACCATGTAAATATTTCTAAATAGCAGGCACAGGCTGTGGTTATTCTATTGATAAATGAGGTTGGATGGCTGCTCCAGGAATGGCAAGGGGCGCTTGGCTCCTCCCAGATAGTCAGAATGTCACAGTTAGCAGCGTGTACAGCCAGTGTGGAACAGGTATCTCCACGACCATGACTGTCCTCAGGGAGCCACGGGAAGAGCCACAGGAGGAGATCAGCCCTGAGTTCCAGGACTTGGTGGAGAGAGCCTGCAGAGCCATGCAAGGAAAGGGGAATATGTTAGTTCCTCTAGGCAAACTCTACAACTAAAGGCTTCCACTCCCACAGGCACACATCAGATCTAACAGTAAATTTAAAGATGTGGGGCTCTAGCCTGAGCTTCCTGCCCCTGTCACTGACTTCTTCTTTCTGTGGCACTTGTGACAGTCAGGAAGGGTAAGACATCCACCCTCTGTGGATGGGTGCAGGAGGGCTGGCAGAAGAGCAACCGTATGAGAGAGTGGGGCCTCCCAGAGGAAGGGCTCCTGGCTGTGGAGGGGAGTTGGGGACAGGTCTATTAGGAGCAATGACCGCATGCCTGGCCCTCCGTGGGGCCACAGCTCTCTCAGCCCTGTGCTGCAGACGAGGCTTACCTGCTGTCTCACTCGGGGCAGTTGGAGCTGCTGGACAATGTGCCATCCTGGTGAATCAGGAGCACCCAGGCCCAGTGAGGTGTTCCTGGGTGTCATGCTATTGTATCACACTGCCTGGGAGAAGATCCCGACACAGGCGTGTGCTCCTTTAAGATAGTCGCTGGCCTGCTCTGCACTCCAGTGCTCAGAAACTGCTCCCTACAGTGTCTTGGAAGGGAGGAGCATGAGGGAACAAATAGATTCACAGCCGGGATGTGCTCAGATGCACACAGGACACTGCTCAGAACACAACTCAGGAGCACAGCCTCCGTCTGGGCCTCATGCTCCCCCTCGCCTGGGCTGAGTCTTCCTCAAACGCCCTGCTCTCATTTTGGACATGCTCCTGGGCCTCCTGGAAGCTTCTGGCAGAGCACCAGACATCTATGTAACACACTCAGGAAACCTGAGCAGGAATTACACCATCAGCTCCAGCAAAGAAGAAACACACCTTTGTGATAAAAATACAAACAGTTTTGGCACATGAATACTTCATTAGATATTTATCAAATAATTTAAAAGTTGGCTCAAAATGACTATAATTGACTGTGAAGCTCCCTGATAGCCAGATAAAAGGAAGGACTGGAAAGCAGTCCTGGCCGACTCGACTCTGGTCCTTTTGCATGGGGCTTCCTGGGAACCACATGCATACCCACCATGGTGCCACTCCAGAGACACAGCTTGTGAGCAGCATGAAGAGCCTGTACAAGCACCTATGAAGATGGTCACCAGGCTGTCTCTGAGATGTGATCAGGAGACCTGGTTTACTGGGGTCCTGAGGGGGTGGCAAGTGGTGCTGTCCTTCACATGTAGATAAAGCAAAGGGTTCTTACGAATAATGGAGTGGTCAAGAGCTAACGTGAACCCGTAATGATGACGAGAATGACTGTGCCCTCTGGGGTCACTCGTGTCCCTCGGCTACCTGACAAAGGGAGAGGTGTAACTCAGAGCCGAGGAGAAAGTCAACATTTGGTTTTGAAGACAACTGTGTGAACAGAGGGGTTCTGGGTATTAATTACCACAGCCTTCAATCACCATGAAGGCTGCACTTCATTTCTTTATTCTTGGGCTCTTGGCTAGTGTGCCTCTGGTGTTCCGACACTCGGGGAATGTGGGAGACTGGGAGAAGGATGCTGGTTGTTGGCTTATCCTAAACCTGCTAGGGAGCTTCATAAGGTGTGGACATCACTGGACACATCCACTCAAGGATATGAATAGGGAGGCCCGCCCAATCCGCTAGCTGTGGTGAATGGCACCCTCCCATTGTATAGACATGAGGTGAACTAAGAGAGGGTATCAAATCATTCTAGAACCCTAGAGTAAACATGTGGGCTGCCGCAGTATAGGCAGTGGCCCTGGGTTGGTGAGGACTGGGCTTTATGGTCCACACTCTGCACAGTGCAGCTGTGTACACTGAGCTCCAGTGTGCAGCCCGTGCAGTCTCGTGAAGCCGGCCTCTCTCTCCCTAAACTACCATCAGTTCTGCAAAGCAAACGTACTTTAAGACATGTCAAAAGTTGTACATGTCCCAGGTGGGCCAGAGAAGAGGGAAGACTGGTGTGCAGAGAGCCAAGAATTCTCGCTTGTTGATGAAAGGTAAGATTACGCACCTGGCACTGGCTGCCTGGCGGCCTGAGGGCTGTGAAGCAGCGCCTTGCTCTGGCCCTCTCTAAATGTGTTTGTTATGCTGGCTCACACAGAGGTGCTATTCACAGCTGTGGTGAGCCTCATTCCCATCTTCTCTGGACGGGCTCTGGAGCCTGGTAGACCGAGTCTCCTGGGAACTCACGCCCCAAAGTTGATGAGATAGATGCTAATATTTTAGAGGCGAGTAAACATCTTCAGGTGTCTTTCGTTGTCTACAACTCAAAAATGCACGTGAGGACGATCAGAGAGCAAGCTGAGAAAGAGAATAAAGAGGTCAGGCAATTAAGCTCTCCCGGATGGGGATGGAGGTCTCTTCATGGAGCTGGCATCCAAGCAGGCCACACACCTTTGCTTCTACCAATCACCGTGAGCTGTTCCGTGACCTGGCTCTGTCGATCTTGGGACTATCTGGGAACTCACCTGGTTGTGTCCATAAGGCCATCTGTCTCACCGGAAGACCTTACCTACCCCTTGGTGACCTCTCAGGAACTGTCCCACTAAGTCTTTTGTCTGGACTCCAGTCTTCTGTCTACATAGCTAACGGGACACCTCAAACACCGTTTTTCCCTGAACGTGGTGGTCTTTGCTTCTTTCCAAAGCTGCTATCTTTGTCTTGTTCACCACATGAAATCCTTCCCTGTGCAGTGACCCATGCCAGAATTCTTCACAACGTGTCTGGCTTTTGCCTTTCTTTTAGACACTGATGCAGTCTGTTAGGAAGCTGCTTACAAAACTTCTAATTCCTTCTGGGTGTTATCCACTGATAGGCCATGCTAACATGGCATCCCAGCTGATTCTGACCTGGGATCTCTCTATGAGTCCCAGTGCGAGAATAACCTGCCAAACACGGAGCTTAGTGAGAAGCCACTACTAGCTCAGGGAAACCCCAGCATCTTGCTCTGGCCATCCCACTGTGCTTTTGTGAAGCCTGCCTGCCATCCCCTGGGATCACCAGGCTGTGAGTTGGTTTCTCAGAGCTTATGGTTCCAGAACAATGGAAATACCATACCTCCCGCCCCTCTACTATATCCCCAATTCTGTTCTCTGACACTCTTTCTCTTGAGTTTGGCATGGCTAGTGTGTGTGGTGCCACAATAGATATGGGGGGGGGGGGCTGCCTCTTTTCAGAGAACTCTGAACTCATTTTCTTTGCTTGTGTTCCTGGCAGTGGGGTCCTGGGTCCTATGAGTGTTAGATGCCCCATGTACCATCCATTGCGCAGTGGAGCCACCCTCCTGCAAACATTCAACTCTGGGAAATCTCCATGCTGTTTACCATTCTCTGTAATAGAACCAACTTACATTCTCCTCAAGAGCACGAAGACTTCCTTCTTGCCAGCACTTGTCTGTGGACCAGGAGGCAGAAGCCATCCTGAAGAAAGATGACACCTTGCTGTGACTCGGGTTTGCATTTTCCTGGGATGACAGCTAGTTTTAGTGGTCAACTTGACATAACAAAAGTGGAAGAGTCTCAATGGGGAATTGTCAAGATAAGGTTGGCACGCTTGTGAGGGATTTTCTTAATTGAGTTAATTGAGGTAGGAAGACTTACCCCGAATGTGGTGGCACTTGTGGCTGGGTCCTGGACCCTGTAAGAGTAGAGAAAGCTAGCTGAGCACCGAGCACGGACGTGCTTGTTAGTTTCTCTGTGCTCACGACTGTAATATGACTGTTGGTTTCAAGTTCCTGCTGTGACTGTCCTACAGCAACCGACTGTGACTCGGCATGGTGAGCTAAAAGGTTGTAAGTTGCTTTTTGTTGGGACACTTAATCACCAAAGCACAAATTAAACTAAAACACCTGGTATTAACACCGCTGAATACTTTTTGATGTATCTATCTGTTGGCCACTTCTTTTGAGAAATGTCTGCTTAGGATCTCTGCCCATTTTCACTTTGTTTCACATGTTGGGTGTCTGGCTTTCAAACATTCTCTCCCCTTTCACAGGCTGCCTTCTTTTTTACTATGCTGAACCCTTTCCTTTTTAACATAATGTCTTGCCCATTTTTGCTTTTGCCCTGAGGATTCCTTCCGTAGCCCAAGACCCACAAGCTTTCTTCCTGACATTTCCCTCTAGAAGTTTTTATGGCTTCGCTTCTTGCATCTCAGTGTCTATTGAAGTTGATTTTTTTTTTTTATGCACAGTGAGTGCGCTGGTTAGTTTATCAACTTGGCACAAACCCAGACTTATCTGGGAAGAGAGAATCTCAATTGAGGAATTGCCTCTATCAGATTGGCCTGTGGGCATATCTTCAGAGCATTTTCTTGATTGCTGATTAATGTGGGAGGGCTCAGCCCACCATAGCTGGTCCCATACCTGGGCAGGTGTTGAGCAAGCTAGAGAAAAGCCAGCCACTGAACAGTACTCCATGGTTTCCTATGGTGATATTTTATTTGTACTGAAATGTGATTTTATTTGTATGTTAATAAATAAAGTTGCCTGGGGGTCAGAACTAATAGCAAGCCATAGCAGAAGCCAGGCAGTGGTGGCACACATCTTTAATCCAGATCACATGACAGGCAGATCTCTGTGTGTTCAAGGATACAGCCAGCATGGAGACACACGCCTTTAATCTCAATACCAACCATAGAGACCTGGAGGTCTGTATAGACAGGCAGTGACGAGGAGGTCATGTGATTGGGTTTACAACCAATGAGAAGGCAGAACAGAAGTCAATAAAAAGACAGACAGAAAGTAGGTCTCTTACGGAGGGGAAGGACTGCAGCGGCAGTGAAGGGTAAGAAAGGTTTTTTTTTTTTTTTTTTTTAGTATCAGCTCTTAACTACTGCTCTGACCTCTTGGGCTTTTAACTCTGCAATTGGCTCTGTGTTTCTTATCTAATAAGACTGTTCATCTATAGTTTTCACTTCAAGCTCCTGCTTCAGCTCCTATGTTGGCTTCCAAACAAACCCTTTCCTCCCCAAGTTGGTTTTGGTCTGGGGTTTATTACAGCAGCGGAAAGCAAACTGGAACAGTGAAATGGAAGAACTGGATTTCATTCTTCCGCATGCAGATATCCAGATTTCCTGCCACTGATTATCCGAAGAGACTGTTTTTGTTATTGTTCTTGTTTGCTTTTCCCTTGTGTATTCCTGGCACCTTGGGAAAAGATTGGAAGACTGCAAATATGTGGATTTATTTCTGGGCTTTCTATTCTGTTATGCATGATACTTACCTGCTTTATGACATGTCATACTGTTTGGGCCACTGTGGCACTATCGTGTACTTTGAAGTCAGGAAGCACAATCACCCTGGCATTTTTTTCCCCCTTAAGAATGTCTTTTGCTATTCTGAGATTCCATTTGAATTTTAGAATTTTTAAAAATTTATTCCTATGAAAATCTCATTGGAATTCTGATAGGAGATCACGTTGAATAGCAGACACATTTTAGCGTATCATTTTTCCCACTCCATAATGAAGGAATATTTTTCCATTTTTTAGCACCTTTAATTATTTTTCATGAGTGCTTTATAGTTTTCTGTGTTTAGGGAATGAAATATTTTTCTAAAAGGTAATTTCTATCCCCAAATAGCGATAGCGTCAGACTGTGCTTGAGAATTGTGATGACCTTGAGAGACCAGATGAGAATATTGCATAAAAGACAACCAAGGATGGGAAGAAGCAAAGCAACTACATTCAACCAGAGCCATGGTTCACACAGGAGAGAAGCCATCGCCTGCATCATGACGAGGCTGAGGAAGAAATGACTCTCACGAATGTGCATGGAGCAGGCTTCAAGGGTGCACAGAGCACACACGGTGGAGATAGGTCTCTGACTGTACAATACGGTTAAGGTACTGCCCAGTCTCCCTATGACCATGAGCACTTTAATGGGAGAATAGGCAGCATAATTCAGAAGAAAGGAGTGCTAGGAAGAGGCACCACGTGTGTGAGCAGAGAAGATGCTGTGTGTGACTCAGCGAGGTTCAGGTTCCTGACAACTGGAGGAGGGGGCATGGTGAGGGCAGGTAAGGCCTGAGAACTCAGGGGAGTTCACAGCATTGGTGAGGGAAGGTCATAGTAAACTTGGAAAGTGTTTTGACTTTCATATGCTCCTGATAGGTTTGACTGTGGATGACTTTACCTAACTGAGTGAACAGATCAGACTGTGTCCCTGGGAGGTCACACAGGCTGCAGGGAGCTTCTGTGGGGGGTCGGGGGGAGGAGCTTCTGTGACTTAGAGTTGAGTAACAGGAGGTGATGGAAGTCCCATGGTCCAGGACCAGAAAAGCATCCTTGTCCATCCTTATCCTCCACCTTCATAACCCCACTGCACTGGAAGCCAGGTTCATTAAAGCTTGATTCCTGTTAGGGTGCAGGGAAGAAATTGCAGTCTAGAGAGAAATAAGAATGATGAGAAAATTGTAAGTAATCAGCACATACTTTTAGTGAAATAAACAATGTGCATAGCCCACAGCTAGGTGAAAGGCATTCCTCCCTCCCCCATCGCCTCTCCGGTGCAGTCTCTGGTCTCCTGGCAGAGTTTGATTCTGTGTGTTCCATACAAGGCAGCTGATTCAGGACCTCGACTTTTGTGTACTTTAAACAGTGCGGATCAGTGCATAGACTGGCTCTTCTTTTGCTCCTGCAGCCAGACTTATCTATGAGTTATGAAACAAGACAGGAGTAATTGAAAACAGGTGCTGTGGATAATAGCGGGCTGACTTGTTACCTGCTTCTCATCCGGTTTATCCTTCCATGGAAGTGGGTGTGCCCGGGGTATGTGCAGCCATGCTATCTTGATAAGATCTCTTAGATTTCTCTGTCCTTCCCTTTCTAAAACATTTAAAGAACAGGAAACAGCGAAAGGAGGAAGGAGCAGAAAATGCAGATAATTCATGGGCTGTGCTGCCCACTCTGACTTAGCACAGCTTGATTTTCTTATCTGCTCCGTCTTCTCTTTGAAGGCAGCAGCCCCCTTGCAGCAAGGCCCCGAGTGAGGCTGTTTTCATATGTGTCTCTGTGTGATGCTGTTGATAAAGCCTCCGCCGCTGGAAAACTTTCTCCAAGAGCCATACTCGGTCTACCCAGTTCCAGAATGTTGTTTTAGATGTCTCTCTGTGGCTTGGGGACACGGAACAGCCACAATGATCAATTTTATGTGTTAGTGTGTCTGGGCCAAGATGCCCAGCTGTTTGGCCCAGCACGATGTTACTGTGGCCATGAGGCACTTGAAGATGCTGCGAACATTAAGCCAGCAGATGACCTTGTGCTGTGTAGGTGGGCCTCCATCAAAAGCTGAAGCCTTTGGAATCAGAAAGTTTCCGGAGAGAGCAGACATTTTGCCTGCAGAAAAGCCTCTGGACACAAGACTGTGGAACCAGCTGTTTCCAGGGTCAGTTTGCTGTTTTTCCCTGTGGATCTCAGGCTTGCCAGCTCCCAATACTGCAGAAGCCAACTCCAACCGATATCTCCCTCTCTGTCCTGAGTTATGTAACAACTCCCTTTTGCTTTCCCTAATACTTTGCTAGACTGTGAGGCTGCCACAATCAAGTCTGGCCCTTCATTGAATGCGTGTTAGCTTTGACCTGCTGTGAGCTGTGTACCAGCGTTCACACTTCATACGAGCACGGGAAGTTCTGTGCATGACTACCTACAACCCCCCTTTTTCTGCAGTACCTCTTCACCCCCATTCAAGTTCTGTTCACCCTTTGCTTGTATCTGAGTCCACATATGCCCTCTTAGTATTTATTCCCCGTGACTCACCCTGTATAGCTCAGCAACCTGAGAGACTGAATGCATGTCAAAGAATATGCCAGGCGCTGGACACACCCAGGCCTTGTATCTATGCAGGAACTTAGAGCTCAGGAGGCAAAGAAGATACACAGGTACTTGGGGCAGACTGTGACTGAACAGCAAGAGGAGGAAGGGGACAGGCATTGATCTGAGTGACCTGGCATGAAGTCCGTGCCTATAGCAGAGATGTCAGGGAGACAGGTTTTCTGAAAGTCAAATTCAGGGGAAATCTATCCAGGCCTCAAGTTTGATGAGTATCTAATGATCCGAGAACAGATACAAGGTGAGGACTTCATGGCAGGTAAACATTCTTCTGCAGAAGCACTGACTGATAAGCAGACCCCTCTGAGTTGGGGTGCAGCCAGAAGTCAAGAGCCGGAAACCTGAAACACGGAGAGAAATGTAAATTCTAGTCACATGTCAACCTGTGCTAAGGAGTTTTTTGTTGTTGTTTTAATTTATCTCACATAGGAATCATCTACACTCTCAGGTCTCTTCTGCTGAGTTGGTATCTGTTATGCATCCAAGAGCCCAGGTGCAAGTATGGAGCTACAAGGCATCAGGTGGGGTGGGGGGATGTGCCTGCCTCTGTGTGTGTGCCTGCCTGCCTGGTGTGTGTGTGTGTTGTTGTTGTTGTTAGGAAGAGTGCAGGTATAAGGTAACACTGTTGTGCCTGTGGCCATGGCCCCAGTGCAGTGGTAATTAATGTGCAAGATGGCTGCTCCTATGGTGTTGATTCTTGCTCTACCACCCATGCCCCTCAGGCATGGCACTCAATAGAGTAGAAGAAATGAATGAGCTCACAAACACTGTAAGCTCTAGAAGGAGGAGGAAGACTTTGAGAAGGAAGAGCTCATCTTCTCTGAGTTGGAGGCCATCCCTAGAGCCTTGGCTTCTAAGCTAGGCCTTCCAGAGATAATTTGGGCATAAAAATAGTTCAGTCAGAGCTAGTGCATCATGTCTCAGAGACCTGGGCATGGGTTCTAGCAATGAGAAGCTTGTAGTCAGGCTAGGTACTACTGGGCTGCTGCAGGGCAGCTAGGAGTCTGTCCCTTTGCTAAGGACATTCATGGATCCAGTGACCAGAAGAGACCACAGGGAACAGGGCTGTGAAAACTCTCTGACTTCCGGGTGGGTCTGTGATGGTACCCAGACCCAGAGGACAGCATGCTCTGTTCCCGTAGCCTCTGTTGCCAACCAAGGTAGCCAGTTTAGCCTTATCCACCCCATCCACCAGCATTTGAAGACAGCTCCCCCCCTTTTTTTTAGTTCCTGAAGTTTGGGCTGACGGTTATACAATGGTTGCTGAAGCATGGGTGTGCTCTGACCCTAGGTGTTCTGATGGGTACAGGTGAAGCTGCTGGGGCCACCCTACTCAGAATCTCCAGATGTAAGGAGGCTCCAGGTGAAAGAGAGGGAAGTTTCTTACAAAGTGGAGAAAGAAGGATACTGTACTTAAGCTGCAGGGAGGTCTGGCCACTTGGAGCTTGGTGCTCAGTGGAAGTAGAACACAAAGCGCTTAATGCTTGGGGTGATGGGGCCTCGTGATTTCCAAGTTGAGTCTGGATTGTCTGCTCTGCTCAGCCAGAATGAGGCACCTTTCTTGTCATTTCTGCTTGTTCCTATTGGAGGGAGTGTTTCCACGTAGCTATTTGTCTAGAGCCACAGATCTACAGGGACGCGGGGGAGCTGGGGAGAACAGAGGATCCTGACTTATCAGTCCATTTCATTTAAGTAATCTTTCTAAACCTTTATTTTGCGTTTATATGTATATGCATGTGTGTGTGCCCACAAGAGGACAATTTATGGAAGTCAGTTCTTCTTCCTCTACTATGTGCATCTCTGGGATCAAACTCAGATGGTTGATGACAAGCACCTCTACATGCTGAGCCAACTAGCTGTCCCCATTCATTTCATTTTAAAGTTAAGACAGTGTCACTTCCTAGAGCAGCCCAATCCAAGGGTCCTATTTTTAATGTACAATTTTAAAAATATAATTAAATATAATTTTGTTGCGTCCCTTCTCCCTTTCCTCCTCGCCAGCTCCCTCCCAATTTATAGTCTCTTCCTCATTGTTAACACACACACACACACACATACACACACACACATACACACACATACACACTACACACATACACACACACAGAGAGAGAGAGAGAGAGAGAGAGAGAGAGAGACAGAGACAGAGAGACAGAGAGACAGAGAGAGACTTATTTTTTCTTATGAATGATGCCTGGCCTTAGCTTGGCTTATTTCTTGCTAGCTTTTCTTAAATTATTCTGTCTACCTTTTGCCTCTGGGTTTTTATCTTTCTCTATTTCTGTATACCTTTCTTTCCTTCTTATTCCATGTCTGGCTGGGTGGCTGGCCCCTTCTTTTCTCACTCCTTCTTCTCTCTTCCCAGATTTCCCCTCATATTTATTCTCTCTGCCTACCAGACCCACCTGTTCTTTCTACTGCCTGGCTATTGAACGTTCAGCTCTTTATTAGACCAATCAGGTGTGTTAGACAGGCACAGTAACACAGCTTCACAGAGTTAAACAAATGCAACATAAAATAATGCAACACATCTTTGCATCATTAAAAAAACAATGTTCCACAGCACAGACAACTGTCACACATCTTAAAATAATATTCCACAATAGCTTCACTAATGAGGAGTGAGAGCTATATTATCTGCAGATTTATAAGTATTTAGAGTCTATGGGAGTGGTGGTAGGGTCTATTTTTGAGTAAGTACTCAGTCTGTGTCCCTCCCCTACTGCCTTCCCTGCCTTGCCCATTCTTTCTCCGATTCCTCGTTTTGGTGCTGGTTAGGCCTTCTCCTCTCTCTGATCTTTGTGTCTTGCCTTCTATGCGCATTGGGGAGGAAGATTGGGGCAATAACCCTCCTGTGCTGCCCTCCTGTGCTGCTCTCCTGTGCTGCCCTCCGTGAGGTACATGGTACAGAGGCTCTGGCTCCCATGTTCACTGGGTACGTCTTTAAGGTGCTGGAGATCCTGGTACCTCTTCATTTTTGAGGAAGGGGCATGCAAGTGGATAGATCTGTCTCTGTCTCTCTCTGTTCCACTTTCTCTCTCATTGTGTGTGTCTGTCTGTCCAAAGGTCCTGTAGCAGAGGGCTCTACTCTTCTGTGAGTGGAATCCAGCATCTGGGTCCTTGGGGCTTTTGTCCTGCAGGTTGTCATCCTGGAGAATAAGGGCAGCTCCTTTCTGCAGCTCACTCCACCATGTTTTAACCTCCACAAAGTGGGATGGCCCTAAAAGATATTTATTTGTAAGACAGTACTGTGTCATAAGCTAATTAGAAATAGTTTCCTTTTCATAGTTGCAGATTAAATAATATTATACTTTCTCTTAATAGTATTATGTAAATTCTAATAGTTTCTTAATAGAAAATAAATTTGAAATGTTTTTTAAAAACCTGAAAATTCTTAAAATTTACAAAATCTTAAAAATGATTACAATTACAATTCTTCCCTTCTCCCCTCCCCCTAATCGAGATAAGGTTTCTCTGTGTAGCCCTCCCTGGCTGTCCCAGAACTCGCTTTGAAGACCAAGTTGGCCTCAAACTCATAGAGATCTGTCTGTCTCTGCCTGCTGAGTACTGTGATTAAAGGTATGCACCACCACACCTGGCTACTTCTGTTAATTCTAGTCACCCATATCAACCAATAAACTTCAAGACTCTCTTTTTTGGCCAGATGATTCCAACTACTTTCACACCAACTGTTATTCCAGGTCATGTCTGCCTAGAGGTTCAAGGTCCCGTGGAAGCCCTGGGGTGGTCCTGCTGATCCTTAGACACTGAGTAGATCAAATATGTTACAGAGCTCACCACATTGCTCCATCAATGTGAGGGTGCCTTTGGTGTCTTGATCTGTGCACAATTGCTCAAATGACAAGTGTAGCCCAAAGTCACAATTCCATTTATTCCCAGAAAGTCCAGATGCATCTCCACAGAGATCCTTCTGGGAGTTTCAAAACAGATGCTAAGTGTCCTGAGCACCCGAAGCACATGGCATGCTTTGCCGGGCAAGGGTCGGCGTCCATGTCAGTGTTAGGAAAGCACTGAAGATGTTGGCAGATGTCCAAGAATGAGTAACGCAGGTTGTGGAGGAGGCGGGTTCCAAGGGCTTGAGCAAACCAGGAACTTACCCAGGAGGGGGGAGCAAGGGGTAGCAGACCAGGACTGTGCCACGCTCCCTGTGCTGCTGTGTGTGGATCCACACGCCTCCTCCCCACATGTCGTGTGAGCCTGCAACATGGAGCAGCCCTTCGGTGCACACGAAGAGCCAACTCTGTAAGATGTAGAAGTGTCCTTCTGTCTTCCTTCCTTGAGCCGTGAGCTTCCTGGTCTGAGTGCTCCCAAGGCTAAACTACCTTACAGGGACGAAAGAAGAAATGTGGTTTCCTTCGGACACGCAGAATTTTAAATCACACAACAAAATCTCTTCAGGTGTGATTTTCTAGGGACAAAAGATACTATGGAGGTTGGAGGTAAAGCTAGCCAGGACCAAGCAGGTTTCGGCTTTCTGGGCTGGAGGCAGAGAGAGGATGCTTGGCTCTAAAGACAAATCAGAGCCAGCTGGTGAAGGACAGCTGCCTAAGGGATATGTTGTCTAGGGGACACACAGCAGTGGTGTGTGGGGGCGGGGGACTTCTCATATCATGGGCTTCCAGTGCCAGGCAGCTTAGGCATGAGGCTGTTTGTCTGAAATACATAGAGAGTTTTCTCTTTGTGTGATACATCTTACTGCTCTGAGAAGAGGAAGGAATTAAGGCCTGGAGGGTGTGTGGAATTCTGTTCCACTGTAGCTGGGTCAGGGAGAGCTGAGAGGAGGCGGGAATCACTGGAGGTTAATGGAGAGCTCTTTTTAATAGAGTATCTCCTTACGCTGTTTTCTGTCCTTATAAACTCTGTCTGTGTGGTCCCCACTGCCCTAGAGGACTCCTGGCAAGCCATATTTCTCTCACCATTTTAAAACTTCTTCTCTCCCCCCTCTTCTGAAGATATGTCTCCCATGAAGAAAGGAAGAACGGAGTCTGGGCTGGGTCGACAGGGAGGGCTAGTCCTGAGGTGGTGGTATAGGGTTGATTGACAAGGAGGGCCGATCCTGAGGCAGTCTAGGCAAGTTCACAGGGAGGGCTGATCCTCCTCTGCTGAGGTGGTTTAGGCTGGGCTGACAAGGAGGGCTGATCCTGAGATTGTCTAGGCTGGGGTAACAAGAAGAGCCAGTCCTGAGGTGGTCTAGGGCATGTGAGTTTGGAGGAGGTTGACTTCACTTAGCTCTTACCATGCTTCTGTGAATAGACTCACCACACATGGTCTTGGCGGACTTTCCTAACTCTAAGCTGATATAGTCTGCAGTTGTCACATCCTGATAGAGGGTGTTCTGGGAGTGCAAAGGCAGATCTTTCATAGAGCCTGAATATTGACAGTAGTCCTCACAGGGTCTTTTGAGCATTCAGTAAGATCCATTATTTAAGTTGAATGAATCACTCATCCACCTTCCCAGGACTGTGTCCTTTCTGCAGGCTCTGGCATCTGTCACCAATGCTACAAGGAAGGATTGCTCCGGGAAGGTGATGATTCTGCCTGTGGCTTTGTGAGACAGAGCTTTCTTTAGAAACATTAACCTTAAGTTGTGAAACACTGTACTGGGGTTGAAGAATCGTCAATCATTCAGAAACAACCACAAAGTGCTTTTGTTTGTTTTGAGATAGACCTCGAACAATATGGGAAAGAATCAACCAGTGAGTGTGTGTCCATGTGCGCATGCCCACATGTTCTCCTGGGCGTAATGTCTATAGTTTCCATTATCCCTCAAAAGACTTCATTATTTTGAATCTTAAGAATTAAGGGTTTCAGGACCAAGCTGTGCTATGGCCTGAGCCTTTCCTAGGCCCTTCAAAAGCCAGAGATTCTGGGCAGAAGAAGACCCTATTGAGGTGAAGTCAAGTTAGGGTCTGCTCCTATGCTGTCACTGTGGATCTGGGCATGTTCTGTGACCTCCTGGGTTCGTTATCATTGTTAGCAGAAGATTGCTACTCTCAGAGCTCCTGTGGGAATGACTTAGCTAATGTGCATGTGACAGCCAACACATTCCAATCAATCATGAGCTATTTCCATGAAAGTGATGGCAAGTGTTGACATGAAATATGTCACGTGAAGGACACAGGGTTGAATCAAAGGACACATCCAAACTCTGGTACAGGCACAAAATTAGAGCAGTGGCCCTAACCTCAGCCAAGAGTAGATACCCAGCTACATGGTCTCTCACCAGTAAACAGTATTGCCCATCTCAGCATGGCAATATTGTCCATTGTGTCCTGCAATGACAGCTCTGCCAACTAGGATTCACTACCCAGAATTATTGGAAACATGATCATCTCTGTCAAGGTCTACTCACATACTCTAACAAGCAGGTCTATAATTGAAGAACCTGGTCTAAAGGCTCGGTATGGATGTGGGATCTCAGGTTACTCATGTGTGAGAGCAGCAATGAAGACCCATCAGGGGAAGAGAATAGATGTTCTGTCCTGGGCTGCACCATTCACCCGGCCAAGGGACCATCAGTAGGAAGGCAGGCTTACCTTAATTAAGCCTGCTAAAGAGACACGTGAAATAATTTTTTCTTCAAGAAGACACCATAGTTGCTCTTCCCAGAATCTCGGCTGCTAGTGCAACAGCTTACAGAGCAGCAGCCAGGTAGCTTCGTAGATCTGCCCGCTTTTCTGAAGTACTCAGAAAAGCTTAACTTTTCTTTTTCATACTTTCTATGTTGTAAGCACACTTTCCCTAACTCTTTGGGCTTCCCCATCTTTCTTTAAAGTCCCCCTCACTGCCATGTAACTGCTTGTCCTCTGTGTGTCTGTCCTCCATGCCAGCTCAGAGGGAGCGACCTTTTCCCCTTTCTCCTCTATTCTCTTCCTCTGGGTAGCTGCTAAGATTCACAGCTTGTCTGCCCTGGGGTGCTTTTCTTTTAAACTCTACTAAAATTGTCTTCTAACTTCTGATGTGGGATGGTCTGTACGTCAAGTGTGTTGCTGATTGATCAATAAATAAATCACTGATTGATCAATGGCCAGGCAGGAAGTATAGGCAGGACAAGGAGGAGAATAAAGCTGGGAAGTGGAAGGCTGAGTTGGAGAGACACTGCCAGCCGCCACCATGACAAACAGCATGTGAAGATGCCGGTAAGCCATGAGCCATGTGGCAAGGTATAGATTTATAGAAATGGATTAAATTAAGCTGTAAGAACAGTTAGCAAGAAGCCTGCCATGGCCATACAGTTTGTAACCAATATAAGTCTCTGTGTTTACTTGGTTGGGTCTGATCGGCTGTGGGACTGGCAGGTGACAGAGATTTGTCCTGACTGTGGGCCAGGCAGGAAAACTCTAGCTACAAACTTCTGTTTGAGTCATTATTAATTTCTTCTATTAATGAGTCTAAGATCTCTGAGAGAGGACCCCAATTTCCCCAATATCACAGGGACTGAGGGGACAACATTACAGGAAGTGGAAGGTAGGTCAGGACAGTCACAGAAGAGGATGGAAACTTCAAAAACCCTGGGCACTTACACAGTGTAGACCGGAGGTAACCCAGGGGATCTGTGAAGATTCTTCCTCTCAGGATTAAGTAGAAACCTGGAGAAAATGTTATGGAAACAAGTGGCTGGTGGGTGACCATGACGTGCATCATCGGCACAGTGGTCAGCTGCTTGCTCCAACTCAGCCTCAAAAGGACAGCTGAGGTAAACCTTGGGAGTCACCAGACAAGAAAAGAATACTTCACTCTACTTGTGCTTTGTATACCAGGAGGTGGGAAAATGTCTGACTTTTTTTTTTTCCTGGTTAAACACAAGTAAGCCATAAATGACCATTATGGTGAACGATCTCTTCCACAAGAGTAAAATGACAACTCAGTTTAACACAGAAAAAAAGAATATCAATGGAGTGTTAATGGCCAACAAGCATCTGTGGAGAGAGAGGTGGGAATGGGGTGGTCCTGGAGATGTACCTGTTCTCATTTTCACTGTAACTTCCACTAATGGCAGACATGTAAATTTGAGGTCCACGGGTCACATCCAAAAGTGAGTCTGCCACACTAGTTGCCTAAAAGTGAAAACTCATTTTCCAGGAGAAGGGGATATTTTTCATTCCTGTAGGGATGTCTCAGAAGTGTGAGCTGGCTACTTCCTGTCTTAACTTTGAAGGAAGTGGCTGACACACATAACCATCTCATAGTGGTTTTAATAAACATTCTATTTTTTTTCCCACACAATGGGAGCTGGTTACCTCTCCAAATTCTACTTCTAGCATCTTTGAGAAAACAGAACTTGGCCTTCGGTCCACTTGAGTGCCTCCAAATGTGAGAGGGTCTCTGAAGGCTCCAACCCGCCTCATCTGTCAGTGTCTTGGAAAAGTATGTTGTTACACTGATCTTTCTGGAATCCCAGAGGACACATGAAAGATGTGTTGAGATTTGAGGATTCAATGCAGCTAGAGCCAAGGAGTTTTCTTCTGCCATTTGCTTCTCTGGGGGATGTGAGTAGACTTGCCAGACTTCCAAGTTAGGACATCTGGACTCGGCCCCTGATTCTGTGGCTGGCTAGGATATATGGCCATTTCTTTTGTTTCTCATCTGTAAAATGGGAGCAAATGAAGCCTGTTACTTGCTGGGTGCTCACAGTGGAAGAGGGTGGACATAGAGCTACTTCAGACTCTGAGTCCCAAGAAGAGGCCAGACAAGTCAGCAAATAATCTGTGCCCTTGAAATAAAAGGTAAAAGAAAAATGTTTTGTACCAAATGCTTCTTGAATGTGGACTTTCTTGGGATGGTTGTTAGAAGTGAGCAGCATTTATTTATTTGTTTATTTATTTTGTTTTTTTTTTGACTTAAATGTTTATGTGATCTGCTTGCTCAGTCATGCCCGTTCCTGGACTGTCTGAACCTTAAGGATTTTGGTACAGTGTTCCCCTATGTCCTCCATGAGAAAGAGTGTCAAATGCTTGAAAGATTGGAGTTTGAAGACATCTTCTAGTAGCTGTCTCCAGAAGAGTCTCTTTCTCCATGTGCTGCAAGAATACCTTCCCTGTGGAGGAGAAGGAATTCTCCTCCTCCTCATAAGAGCCCAATGGCAAACCAAACTATGATTCCACCAAAGGTCAACTCGGGGAAATAATGAGTTTATTGGACTGTCCTACACGGCATGGGTGAGGGGTTACTGGCAGGGAGGTGACTGACCTCAAAGCAGTCATAGTAGAAAGTCTTCACATAGCTTGGATGATGGCTTCCCTAGACCCACATAGATGGGGCCCCTCTCAATTAATTTTCCCCAGCCCATGTACTCTAGCACCTCCGGAGACTCCCAAGGCCAAGTGCCGTTAGGGAGAATTGCATAAAATGACTTGGGATAAGCAACTGGAATCTCAGGTGAGGGTCCAGTGACACTTCCTATTCTCTCCATTGAGAGAATGTCAACATCCCACAGGCCCACTCCTGATGGCCTCTTTAAAGTAGGCACAGCTGATCTGATGAAGCCGGGTCAGTTTTGCCTGGAGGACCTCATTCTGCAACGCCGTCCTTCCACACCCCCAGTGCGGTCTCTCTCCAGAAGACCCAGTGCACAGGTCAGCGTGGGATAGCTGCTTTCTGATTATAGTCTCAGAGCTCACATGGATCTCCAGAACAGCAGAGGAGAGAAAAGTCAGAGGCGAGTTTGCTGTGTTGCTCCCTACAGAGAACCCCTGACAAGTCAATTGATTCTTTGTTCTCAAAAGTCTTCCCGGTTGGCTTTCTGTGTGAGGTAGAATTAGGGCCTTTTCCTGTGAAGCTACCAGCCAAGGTTAAACTATTTCAACAATTCTGTCCCTTTGCAGAGCCTGGCCTGCAGAAGCCCCTTGGTTTCTATCACTGTCAACAGCCTTCTCCGCCAGGCTTGTTGCAGGACACCTGAAATGCTTGCTCAAGCTGTTGAAAGCGGCTACACCAATGTGTGCGCTCACCTTCCCCTAAGTTTGCCCACGTGAAGGAAGTCATAAGCCTCACAGATCTGTGTCTAGACCCCCTCTCATCCCCAGAGTTAACCTGTGTGGAAAGTGGCGGTGCCCCCTTAATTGAGCCCTCTGAGAGGGCTGCATTCTGGTGAATGCAAAGCCTCAGGAGAGCCAAGGCGCAGTGGGGACCCGCCAAGGCGAGGACAGAAGGCGCCTTGGGGCAGGAGGGCGGCGCGCGGGGGGGGGGGGTGCATCTCTTGGAGCCTGTGTGAGTGTGCACGCCTGTAAGGTGTGCCCTTGTGTTCGCTTGAAGGAGGTGTGCAAGCAGCCCCAACACGCGTTTGTCGGGCCCTGGTAGCCCTTGCCTTCTCCTTCGCAGCCCTGAGCGCCGGGCGGCCCCTGCGCGGGCGCGGTGGCCGAGGGAGGTGGGGCCAAGGGAGGAGATCTGCGGGCGGGAGGGCGGAGAGGGCGGGAGGGGTGGATCCGGGAAGCTAGGGCTATTTGACAGCACCAGGGGCAGCCGCAGAGTTCGAGGAGCGCCGGCCGGAGCGCATCTGGAGGGGCCGGGCGGTCTCCACCAGCGGCCGCAGGACCGCGGAGCAGCTGTAACTTGCCCGCCCGCTCGCCGGCGCGCTCGCACACCCGCTCTCCGCCGCGTGCCAGGGCGCAGCGCGTGGAGCGCCTGCCTCGCTTGGTCCCCTCTAGCGTCACCATGCTGCCGCCGCAGCTGTGCTGGCTGCCGCTGCTCGCCGCGCTGCTCCCGCCTGTGCCTGCGCAGAAGTTCTCGGCGCTGACGGTAAGTCCTGAGCCCCCGCTTTCCCCCTCGTTCCTCACTCGGGACCCAGGCTCTCCTCTGGGACAAGGCTCCAGGAGCAGGTGGCCCGGTGAGCTCCAACAGGTGGGTCCGGGAGCGTCCCATGCCTTGCGTGTCCAGGGTCGATAGCTACTCGTATATGAGGGACTGCGGGTCCTACCAGCCCAGGAAAGAAGAGAGTTGGCCCTCGGAGATGTACGAGTCCCCCAATTTGGGTGGGAATGCACGAGCATAGGTACAAGTATCTGGGCCACCGATGTCCCGCAGCTGTCTCAGGACAAACTCACGGTAACTGGGCACTCACCTTGCCAATGCCGACTCAGTCTGGGGTTAGGAAGTGGGAAGTTTTCAGCTTGGGCGCCATGAGGACCCACTGTTCCCCTCTTTTTGGGGGAAAAGGGGCCGCAGCCCATGGGCTCCACTTGTGGTGGAACGTCGCAGAGACCCCCTTAATTGAGCCGAGGAAGAAGCAGATATGATATTGAGTTAAAGACCATCTTTCTTTTGTTGAAGAACTCACAGAGGAGAAACGATCTGTGGCACAGGAGGCACAGAGGAGCGTCCCTGGTCTCGTGGGTCCTCTCCTCAGTGGCAGGATGCTGTGCGCGCCAGGGCGCGCTCCCGAGCGCGTGTGGCACTGAGGTTGACCGCTCTAAGTTTGTCTCTCTTAGTTGCACTACTGGCTACGCCAAGGCAAGAGGTGAGGTGCCAGAAGCCGAGCTGTGGATGGGGGCTGAGCCAGTCCACCTCGGGCCAACACAACCGCGGCCACTCCGCCAGGACGGTGTCTGCAGATCCCAGCGGGCAGTCCTTGTGTGGCCCGCGCGCTAGCAAGTCCATAATTAATGCAATCTGCAGAAACGAAAGCATTCCACTTAAACGTGTTTTTGAACAAGTGCTTGAGAAAACACTAAGGTGGTGATCAGGCCCCCATGGAGAGGTGTGTTGCCACGGCCAGGCCAGTGCCCTCGGGAGGTGCTTATCCTATGGGAAACCAGGGCTGGCCCAGGAGCTCAGGCTCTTTACAAAACCAAGCTGCCGGCCAGCCTGTTGCTTTTTTCTTTCTCTCTCTTTCTCTCGTTTTCAGCAGCTTGAAGAGGGAAGATTGAGTGAGTTCATTGTTCATACCTAAAATTCTTCTGGAGCAGTCCGAGGGCCCTGCCTTGTGTCTCATGAGTGACTGATAGATTAGAACTGTAGCTAGAAGGTGGAGGGAGTTTTCACCCACTCAATCTTGCCCTACCCTGAAAGAAGCCCAAAGGACTGCATGTATGTATTCATATATGGATGTGTGATGTGCGGATAGATGTGCATGTACATACAGAGCTCACGCACACACTCCAAGTGAATTAAAGTCCACAGGGAAACAGACCAATTCCCAAAAGGAGGTCTTAGCACCATCTTTGTGAGCGCCAAGAAGCAGCTGCCTGCAGTTTCTAAAAGAACCAAATAGACATTTCTTCCCCTGTTCTCTCTCTCTCTCTCTCTCTCTCTCTCTCTCTCTCTCTCTCTCTCTCTCTTTCTCTCTCTCTCTCTCTCTCTCTCTCTCTCTCTCTCTCTCTCTCTCTCTCTCTCTCTGTCGTGTGTGTGTGTGTGTGTGTGTGTGTGTGTGTGTGTGTGTGTGTTTAGGTTGCTAATGAAGACAGTTTAAAACTCAGCAGATTTTCTTCTCTTCTTGTCCTGTTGTCCTGCCCCTTTTGGAAACTTCTTGATTTCAAGCTCTCATCCTTTGTCTCCTTATACTGTTGTAAGGGTCTCCTGGGCTCCGAGGGTGCCAGCAGCTTGTGGGGTCCCTTTACTGGAGCTGGTAGCTGGTCTTAACACTCTATAGGAAGTGCCCCATTTAATGTGCTCCCCAAGAACACTTTGTTTTAAAAATCACCTTAACACATAAAATGCTGTTTCTTTTGCATCCAGGAGAAATATTTAAAGCTATAAACTATTGTCATAATTCTTCTCCCCTCACCCCCAATATAGAAAATTAAGACTGTGGTTGCAATAGAAAGTACTTGAGGTATAATTGAAATTTGAGTGGTGAGCCACTGGGAAATATAAGATGTTCTGGATTTTTCTGTGATACTAATTTTTCTGTGTGTTACCTTTTGTTCGTCGGAGAAGTCTTCAGGTTCCTGAAGCCTAACTTAAAGAACAGCCTCCTCTGCACAAAGATTAAATTCTGCCTCTAGTAAATGACAGAAGTGTTAGTCTGTAGGACTGCATGGGACTCAGTTCATAGAAGTGTGTAGAACTCAATTTGTGGAGGTACCTAGAGCTCTCAGTTCACAGGAGTGCATGGGACTCAGTCCATGACAGTGTGTGGCACTCTATCTACAAGGGTGTGTGTGACTCACAGTTCATGGGGATGTGTGAGAGCCAGGTCTTTTCTTGATGGGTGTCTGATCTTATGCAAGGGACTTAACTTCTTTGGTCTCCTGTGGTCTTACCTATAGAATGAGGATGAAGACTACCTAGCATGTACTAAGGGTAAAAGCTAACATTTGGTGTACCTGGGCCATGCTCATTCTCCAATCCAGATAGTGCTGTTGGTTCATGGAAGGGAGTTTCCGAAACCATAGCCACCAGCTTACATGCGGTGGTGCCCTTAAGGAGTGTTTGTATATTGGCTCTATTGGAATAGATCTCCTGCCTGGCTTAGTTGAGACAAATTGTATGGACTGTCCAGGCAGATGGGAAGAGCACGTTTTCTGCCTCCTTTTGTCCTGTCTATTTCCTCTAGAAACAAGTAAACTGATTCACTTCTTGGGGAGGAAATGTGCAAGGACAGAGCCAGCCCGTGGGTTTTTCCATGGCCTGGTTGTGCACAGACATTGGCGTTATTTCCAGTAAGCTGCGGGCATTCTGCTGTGCTCTTTGTGTTCTTCAACTTGGGTTTTTGGAGGGAAGGAGAGTGGGGAGACAATATTTTGCAAGTGTGGATTCAGAAGAGCATTGTTGATGATCAGTCTGTGATCTGCTGTTGATTGTCCTGTTTCCTGCGGCACTTGAGTGACGGTTGAGTGGAGGGTATGGACCACGCTGCTGAGACACTTCATCCCTCAGTCTGGATGTTCAACAAACTCATCACATTTCTCTTTCCTCATCTGGCCACACGTTTTTACTATATTCGATGCTCTGAGAAGACGTTCATTCTCCAGAGAAGACATAAGGCAGACTTGAAGGCTGTGAAGGTGGAGGGAACTGAAGACAATGTTTCCTACTAGGAACACATTTACATGATGTCTAAACCCAAACATTTAGTTTTGATTTGAAATGAGGATCATGAATAACTTCCGGCCTGGTAGGATATGGTAGGCGACCCTGGATGCATGTGGGCTACCATGGCTCAGGGGTTTAAGAAATCTTGTACCTCCGTGACCAGCCAAGTCTATAAGATGGGGAGGCCATAAAGACTGGCTGTGGCTTGTGGAATTGGAGGTGAAAGGTAATGTTTATAGGATTAAAAATGATGTTAAATGACACATGATTCCAGACATTCAAGCACAAGCTTACACCAAGGAAATTAGTACTTTGAAGCTGGAGAAGAAAATGGAAGAGATCATTTCTATTTGTGGATGAGTTCATTTACAAGAGATGAAATGGACAGCCCCGTGTGGTATCAGGTAGGGAGTAGGGCTCTGCCACTAATTGTGTGTCTTTAGACTTCCAATATCAATGCCTGTATCTAATATTAGATTGCAGCCCACATGAGAAGTTTCAGAATGTGAGTTCATGTTTCATTGAATTCTAATTTCACATGGACTAAAACCAAATTACTCCAAGTGAGAACCATGGATACGTTCTTCTGTGGTCTTCTAGTTCCAGGCTGGAAATCAAAAAGCAAAGGTTGTAATTCAACACAAATAAACAGCATGGAGCAAGACGTCAACTCACATTTATATTTTAGAATAAAAAAGGAATTATAAATGAGAATTTTATACTATGATAGCTGGCCAAATTAACCAGGTTTTCAACACCAAGAAGGTCACGGGACGGCTTTGCTTTGATGAAACACAAGTATATTCATATTCACAGTGTGGCTTACAGTAAAACTGGCATAGGGTGCACACATGCAAACTCTCTCTCCCCCTCTCTCCCTCTTTCTCTCTCTCCCTCTCTCTCTTTGTCCCTCTCTCTGTCCCCCCTCTGTGTCTCTCCATCCCTCCCTCTGTCCTTCCTGCCCTCTCTCTCTGTGTCTCTGTCTCTCTGTCTCTCTGTCCCTCTCTCTCCATCTCTCTGTCTCTCTCTCTGTCTCTCTGTCTCTCTCTGTCTGCCTGTCTGTCTTTCTCTGTCCCTCTCTCTCCATCTCTCTGTCTCTCTCTCTGTCTCTCTGTCTCTCTCTGCCTGTCTGTCTGTCTCTCTCTCTCTGTCCCTCTCTCCCTCTCTGTCCCCCCCCCCCGTCCCTCTCTCCCTCTCCCCCTCTCTCTGTCCCTCTCTCTTTCTCTCCCCTCTCTCTCCCTGCCCTGTGTAGTGTTAACATCATTGCTTCCTTGTTCCTAGCTTCACTTCTCCGTCCATCCAGTGCCGTCACAGTTACACTTGGGCCTGTGACCACCTTCTCCCCAGTGTTGAGATTCTGTTTCTTTTCCTCCTGGCCCTCACTGCAGCTCCAGAAGGGAGTCCTCAGTCAGCTTCTGTACTTCGCATGCTCAGCCCTGTGCCCCTGCGCTGCGGTCTGTGGTTCCGGAGAACCTCTTCTTCTCCCCAGAACCTGGCACTGACAGAGAGGATTCCTCTAAGAGCCCCGAGGGCTCAGAGGGCCAGGGGCAGTGGGTAAGCCGGATCTAGAAATTCTAGTGAAGGCTTCCCCACTAGGGCCGTTCTGTGCCTGTCCTGGAGTTACACACTGCAGCCACTTTTAAAGGAATAAGACCATACGTTTGTTGGCAACAACCAAAATTACAACTGGCTCATGCAAGTTCCCCCTCCAGATTTGGATGTTTTATCTTTTAGATCCAGTAACCAAGGAAATAGCAACAAAGAATCCAATTTGAGCCCCAAATGGGTGCACCCCAGGGTTGAGTGCTCCTTGAGATTAAGTCAATTACTTGATGTTTCAGAGCATTGTTTGCCCTGGTCAGCTCATATGATACCACAAAGGACCAGAAAAGAAAGCAGGTCTCTCCAGACGGAGACCCCAGCATTTGTGCAAAAGAACCAGTTATGGGTTGATGGTGATGAGGGTGGGGTCCTGAAAGAGCAGTGAAGTTGTCACATGCTCCAGGGTGCTCCCTCTTGGAGCTGGACTCAGAAGCCCTCATGCTGGCCCCAGAGGACTATGCTGGCCACGCCTCTCTGGTCGCACAGGTGTGTGCACACCTGCTAGCACTTATGCTTTCGCAAAGAGCTCAGAAACCCAGCAGATATGTTGGCAGCACTCTGAGCAACAATGGTAGCATGTTGTTGGGGTAGTAGATATGTGATTGTCATTCCTAGGGTACCTTTAGCTTCAGGGCAGCAAGGCTGTGAATGCCTGAGGTGGGAAGTGTCTCTGTGTTTAGCTGACAAACCTTCCTGAATCTTTTCCAACTTCATTACTTTATTGTGCTCTGATTTTTATCCATTGTTACAGACATACTATACAAGTAAAACCCCAGCCCCAATGTTTAAGAGTTCATACCAAATCTGCTTTCTTTTCTCTTTGGTCACATCCAGGCTAGGCTTGCCTCTGCCTTACAGTCTGTCTTGGTCTTTGAGGGTTCCATGTAGACTCCTTTCCTTCTCTGTGGGTTTCATCCACACACATGCCTTTTGTTTCCTACATCAGATGCTTATTATAACATCAAGAACAACATATCAATCTAAAATATGGAGAGATCTTAGCATAGGCATATTTCACATTTATGTACTCACTATAGCATCTTTCCTTAGAGATTAAGTAAAAGTAAACCGATTTGATAGGATATAGTCATCTCTATTGATAACCATTCTGATATGAAATAGAGATTTCATGATTTGGGCAGTGGCGGTGCACACCTTTAATCTCAGCACTCTGGAGGCAGAGGCAGGCGGATCTCTGAGTTTAAGGCCAGCTTAGTCTGCAGAGTGAGTTTCAGGACAGCCAGGGCTACACAGAGAAACTCCATCTTGCAAAACAAACAAACAAACAATAGAGATTTCACAATAATGAAGGAAATTTTATCTGTGCTCATAATTTAGAAAATAATTGAAAATTATTTACTGTGCAGGTTAGTTTTGATTATTGATTAGTTCATTCAACAGAGGATGTGGGTCTATGTAGTTAAGTTTTTCCTAATTATAATTAAACATTTTAAAATTTAGCTTTTAAAGGCTGGGAAGATGCCTCATTCAGTGACATGTTTGCCTCGCAAGTACAAGAACTTGGGTTTGATTTTAAGAACTCACGTTTTTAAAAAGCTAGGCATGGCAGCATGCATTTAGAATCTCAGTGTTGGAGAACCAGAGACGGTCCAATCCCTGTCACTTGTTACCTGTCAGCCTAGCCTACCTGGTGAGCTCCAGGCCAATGTAAGACCAGTCTCAAGTATACAAAGAAGGATATGAATGACATCCAAGGCTGTCCTTTGACCTCTATCTGTACATGTAAACATGCATATTCACCCACCCACACACACATGCACCTTCATATGCAAACATACCCACATACGTGTGTATCTGTGTGTGAGGGTGGGTGTGCATACACACACACACACACACACACACACACACACACATGTGTGCAAGCTAAGACCTTAGTGTTATTTTGCTTTCTGGTGTTGGCACGATGTGCGAGGGGGAAGAGGAGAAGTATTTTTGAGTTTTTCATCTGTTTACTGTTTGGGGTTCCAGGCAATGACACTTCCTGCATGTGGAAGCTGCTCCTGAAGCTGTCTATGTGGTTTTCTGAGCTTTATGAGAGTGTGAAATGCATGTTGTATTATTCCATCATATTTCTGTGTCAAAGGAGAGTCCAACCAAGGATGGCAATAGGTCTGTTTTCAGGGACCCATTACATTCTTCATAGGGAAATGAATAGACAAAGAGTATTCCTGTTGTTCTGGCTGAAACAGTGGCTCTACCCTGTCTGTCCTGCCTCTAAGGGACGATGAGTTCCAGGGCACACACCATCACTTCACCTTCTTTTAGAGGAGCTTATCTCTTAAAAGGGGTGTGAAGAGGAAGGAGACAGAGAGAGAGAGAGAGAGAGAGAGAGAGAGACTGAGACTAAGAAGGGGGAGCAGAGGAAAGTGGATCCTGCTATTGAAGAAAACCAGATATATGGATCACGGGCTTTTTCTGGGACAGTCTTGGCCAGACCTGCTGCCTCGGGAAGTGAGTGAGTGCACAGGACACTTTACACTTTGAAATAGGGGGTGAAACACTGAACTCTGCCCCTTTCTCTTACTTGGGATTAAATGCATGACACAGTGCCCTCCCAGGACACCCTGCCTGGAGTTGCCTGCAGGAGTGTTTAGGGACTTTGATTCCAGTGGGGCTGGAATCTTCATTTCAAAACTTGGCCTGCTCACCAAGCAACGAGAATCGATGTCATTTCCTTTTCTTTGAGAACTGTTCGTTCATCCCAGTGTTGAAAGGAGACGGCAGGACTCTATACGGGCCACCTTCTTTGTCCCTATCCCTGTCTTCTTGGACCTGTGTCTGCTGTCAGTGCTAGCCGGGTTCATGTGGGTTAGTTACATGAGGAGCTGACATTGCAGTACTCGGTGCTTGCGTGGGATGGTGACCCTTACTGGTTCCTCCGTTGACCCCCACAGAGCGGTTACTGGCCATCTCAAACATGTGACTATCCATACCAGACAAGTGTCAAAATTCATTATCATAAACACAGCCTTGAACTACGGCAGATGTTGGTGTCTGGCGGATATTCCTAATGACTTTCTGAGATCGTATCCAGTCACCCTTAGCTGTGTTTTTGTTGGTAAACTTTGCTGTTACAGGGATACTTTATCATTGCTGCTCGCTGGCATTTTCACTTGGACGCCTAATTTCAGGTTGGAAATATCCTTCAGATGGTGCAAATGTGGTGTGTTCATGTTTCCTCATGTAGAGGGGCTTCCTTAGCCCCTGGGGTGGGCTTGTCCAGACTTGTGCCCCCAGTTGAGGCTCAGATGATTTCCGTTTGCTGTGCAGTAGTCAACTGTCGCTGGAAAAAGCCTCAGGAGACTTGGAGCATTGTAGTCTCCAGCCCTCTCATGATTTAACAATGGTCATTGGTAAAATGCTGAATTGGATCTCCAAGTTGCACTACACCATTAGGTAGGTGAGGCTGTGTGGTCAGCTGAGGCTGTTCACAACTGTGGATTGTGATTCCAGCCCTCCCTATGTGGACAGCTTCCTTCCTGGACACCTCACACCCCTAGCCCTTCTGAGTAATAGCACGTGGTCTCTCGTACATGGAATTGAGATGTACTAATAACACACTGTTTCTTTTTCCCACTCTGTGCTGTTCTCTCAGCTTTCTGAGCTCTTCCAGGTAATATCTCACTGTCTCATCGTCTCCCTACCAGATGACTATAAATATATGTCCTAGCTGCGCTTAGCTCCGAGTTTTGAGATCCCCTGAGGGTGAGGAAAGTGAGCAATAGCTGTGACCTGAACATACACGCTCAGGTTCTTTCTTGAGCGGATACACAGATAGGTGCTGTGCCAATCAGCGCTTCACTCTTAAAAGGTTTATCTTTTGGGTAGAGTTGCCAAAGACAGAGCTTTCTATTCATAGACATAATCCAGGTGGAGCTGGGAGTTCTCTTTCTGTGCTCTTGGCGCCTCTCCCCCCCCCCCCTCCTCCCAGAGACATCCAGGTGCAATCACTGGGCAGTATCAACCTACCCGGGGTCTCCACCCTTCAGAAAGTGCTTCGAATGTTTCCTGGATCCGCCACAGGAGGGAGCCCAAAGGTGCAAGCTCTGTCTTCCAGAGGGGCTGAAGGTGGGGCTGGAATTCCCGCCACAGCAGATTCCAGCTTCCAACTACCCCCAGGCTCTGCCACTTAGCCTGTTCCAACTTTCCAGTCTCAGACATTTAACTCGAGTCACAAAATCCCAACTGAGGGAATTAAAAAGCAGGGACACTGTATTTGATGCTTCTAATAACTTTATTTAGAAGTCTGGGACATTGATGTTAAACTCAGTGTTACTCCCCAAATATCAGATAGGAGTAGAAGGGTTGGCTTTAAAACAAGCCAGGTTGGGGGAGAGAACAGGAAGCTGGGCATCTTCTGGGTTACTATTGTGTTTCTGTTGCAGACTTAATTACCCTGTCAGTTTTAAAGCAATGACTAGAGTTATTTTATTTGCTAAATTAATATTACGTCTGTGTTCTTCACAGTAAAGCTCCAAAACGTGACATTTTAATGATTTTAACCTATAATAAAAGAACAATAGCAAATTATCATTCTGTGTTCAGCATTGCAAAACTTTGTTCCTTTTTAGTTCAGTAAGTTCAAATGTGCTTTATGGAAGTCCTTTGGGAAGATGAACTACCAGCTTTATTTCCTTTGAGACACATCCTTATCAGACATATACTTGAGTGTGTGTGTGTGTGTGTGTGTGTGTGTGTGTGTGTGTGTGTGTGCTCCCACATGCTTATTGGGACCATTCTTCTTGTTAGATATATTCTACACAGAGGCTCTGATGAGACACACTCTCATGCATATTTTTACAGAGACTTCATTGGCATCTGGCTCAAAAACCATTTACGTTTCTCTATTCCAAAGACAGGAGGGAAATTAAACATCACTAATGCCCCCACTCAAATTCACGAAACCATTCTGCCATTTCTATTGCTTTTTCCTCTTCTCTTTCTATTTTCTTTGAAATGTGCTAAACATACCTGCCTATTGTCCAGCTGCTTTGAATGAAGAAGCCTCTTCAGGAGAAGGGAGTCTTTCCTTCCTCCTTCATCTCCCCTTCCCTCCTTCCTTCTATCCCTCTGTGTTTCCATCTGTCCCTGTCTCTGTCTCTTTATCTCCCATGCTTTTCCCAGTGTGCACACTCCTCGTCCCTTTCTGCCTCACCCCCACCCCCTGACTGGATCTCTTGCTGTCATGTAGCTGGGCTCTGCCAGGCTCCAGCTGCTGGTGAGTCTAGGAAACACCAGTGAGGTTGTCATGAGCTCTCGTGAAGAGAGAGGCAGGGGTAGCAAGATGTCTGAAGCAGAGAATGTAAGAAAGGTAAGAGAGAGAGAGTCCAGAGCCGGTCTCTTCTGCTTTGAATCTGACAATGTCTCCAAAGCTGACTTGCTTTGGAGAGGTGTCTGGACCCTGAGGTCCCTAACCTGGTGAGTGGCTTAGTTCACCTGAATGGGCTGTTAGGAGAGTATTAGGGATGGCTGGAGGGAGGAGGCTACTTGGAACATGCCTTTCAAGGGTAGATTGTGTCCTTGGAGCCTTTTTATCTCTTTCTCTGCTTGTTGGCTGCTATGTTCTGCCTCACCACACCCAAGGAACCACAGAGCGACGCCTCAGAAACTCTGAACTGAAATAAACCTTTCCTTGGAAAAGTTATTTTCTCAGGTATTCTGTCACGACAAGACACGTGACTAACACATGACTCAGAGCCAAATCTAATGAGTCCTCTATTTTTACTTTTTAATCACTTAAAAAAATAACCTTTCCCTCTGTAAATGCTCTCTGAGTTTCCATTTAATGCGGAACCCAAAATAGTAACTTTTAAACTTAAACAAACAAACAAAAAACACCCTCACAATTTTGTAACTTTTTTTTCTAGCTCAGGGATCTAGAGCTCTCAGGACATGGTGCTGGGGCAGCAGCTTCACTTGAACAGTGACAGCGGGTGCAGCTGAAATTTACACCACAAGCAGGTTGTTCTTTGTAAGGGGTGGTGCACAGTGTGGTAGGAGAGGCAGAAGCTGTCTTGGATGTTCCCTGCCCCCAGAGGCACTTTGTAGGCGGCCAGGCCCCCCCTGCAGGTCTTTGTAGGCGGCCAGGCTCCCTGAAGGATGCTGGGAGCAAAACAGTTCTGATACTGAACACTGCCGTTCTAAATCGATGCTGGTCCTCTCTCTGTGGTGTGTAAGCACACACAGGTGGCTTCTGGGGCTAGCCCACCTCCACACACACACACTGGTGGCTTCCGGGGCTAGCCCACCTCCACACAAAGAGCACTTCTGTGTGGCTCACTCAGGTTAGCTCATCTTTTGTGGTCCCTAAAGGACAGTGTTCTGATTATAAAATGACCTGAAGCTGTCATTTGGAAATATGCAGAATAGTTTGTTCTAGTCATGTGTGTGAGACAGAACCCGTGACATGAGATCTGCAAGTGAGCTGATAACAGACACCAGTGACTCCCACATAGCTTCACACCATCACTCCAGGCCCATGCTCCTTCACAGTGTGGCCTCTGGATGGAAGCTCAGCAGATGTCGCTCAGGGGAAGCCGGGACTTACCACCTGTCTTAGTTAGGGTTTCTATTGCTGTGAGGAGACACTATGACCACAGCAACTCTTATAAAGGAAAACATTTAATTGGAGTGTCTCACTTAAAGTTCAAGTGATTCAGTCCATTATCATCATGGTAGGGAGCATGGTGGCATGCAAGCAGACATGGTGCTGGCTACATTCTTGATCAGAAGGCAACAGGAAGTGGACTATCTCACTAGCGGTATCTTGAGCATGTATGAGACCTCAAAGCCCACCCCCACAGTGACACACTTCCTCCAACAAGGCCACACCTACTCCAACAAAGTCACACCTCCCATTAGTGCCACTCCCTTTGGGGAACATTTTCTTTCAAACCACACCACACCACCTAGTGGTTCTATGTCTTTTTTCTTGTCTTCTTAGCTGATAGCAATGGGCTGGCTTTATTCCTTCCTTCCCTCCTCCTCCTGCACTTCTTCACCTTTGATTTGTCCTCTTACCTTCTTTCCACAGGGAGGGTGGCATCCCACCCCAGTCTGCTCTCCTTACAGTAAAACAGACACTGTGAGTCTCTTGTGTGCTGTGTTCCCACACAGTGAGATAGGGGCCTTTGGGACATTTTCCAAAATATCTAACTCTAGAGGAGCTTGGCAAAAAGACCCGGTGTGTTATAGGTGGAAGACCCAGTGCATGAAGGCCTCCACTGGGCACCAGTTCCCTAAGGCCCCATGAGCACCATGTGGGTGGTACAGGGACTTGAGGTAACATGGGCTCCAGGTACATTGTTGCCTGAGCCAGCGTTCTGTGTGTGTCCTGGACTCAATGCTTGTTGTGGTGGACCTGCTCTTGAGTCTCAGTCTCCTGCGTTATACATGGGAAGAGGGTCCTCAGTCACCGCCCTTGTGACTTCAGTCTGGCCCGTCCACATTCTGTGTCTCGTTGCTACAGGTCAGAGCTAGACTCCTGGTGAACGCAAGGCTCTCAGAGCCGAAGTGTACCGTGCTGGTGGGCTTGGCTGCTGATGCAGAACGCTTGCTCCCACCTCCCAATGTTCAGTGCCTCGGGGTTCCCTGTCACTGTCAGCATCTGCCTCTTACTTTATACAACCTCCCTTCCCCCAGAAAGGCCTCTTGGCTTGTAGTGGCTGAAACCTCTGTTCTGTGTGTAAACAAAACAGAAAGCTGGACATTGGTTGGGCCTGTTATTATATTTATTCTCATTTTTAATGACTAAAGGCTAACTTATCTTTGAAAATAATATACTATAGTGGTAAAACTTTCTGGAATTAAATACTTGGCACTAATTGACAATGATGTAGTTTGGGCAACAATGGCTAACATTTCTGCAGTGTGTGGTATGCACAAAACCCTGTTCAAGATGATTAACTCATATATGTGTGTGTGTGTGTGTGTGTGTGTGTGTGTGTGTGTGTGTATACATGCACGTATATGCATGTATCTTCTAATTCTCACTATTACCCTTAACAATGAGTACCTTTAACTACACCCCTAATAGCACCTGCATCTAATTCTACCTGTTTTAGTTACTTTCCTACTGCTGTGATAAAACACCATGACAGAGGCTACATATCAAGGAAGAATTTATTTGTACTAACAGTTCTAAAGGGATAAGAGTCCATCACCATCATGGCAGGGAAGCATGGTGGCAGGCAGGCAGGATGGTGGAGCAGCAAACCGAGAGCTCCCATCCTAAACCACAAGCAGGAGGCAGAGAGAGTAAACTGGAAATGACACATGGCTTTCGAAACCTCAAGGCCCATCCCCATTGGCTTACTTCCTCCAATAAGGTCACACCCCCTAGGTCTCCCCAAACAGCCTCATTCAAATGTCTGAGGCTATGGGGGACATTCTAGTTCAAACCACCACATTTACCCCTGTCCCCAGAGGCTCGTGGTCATATCACAGTGCAAAATGTATTTAGTCCAACTTCTAAAATCCCATAGGCTTTCCACTTGCTCTTCTGCATTGTAGACCTACACGGAAGTGATTACTAATAACCATAGGACAGAGTCAATATTAGGCTGTTAGGAAATTGCCTCAACCAAGGAAATTAGTCCCTTACTTTTAAATTTCGGCTCAGGCAAGTTCTTAGGACAAGGCCAGCAAGCAGTTACATTGTTCGCCACAGTCTCACAAGGATGGTCTCGAGCCCAGTTGCCAGTGTTGTTTGCTCTGAAACCTTTTGAGCTGGGCTTCCACAGTCCACATCACATGACTTTCAGGACTACTGTTCCAGCAGAACTACTCCTGCAGCCCACCAAACTCTGCTTACAGTGTTCAATTGCTTTTCCAGTGAAAAGTTTCAAAGACTTCCACATTGCTCCCAGTTCCAACATATTCATATTCTTCACAGAAATATCCCACTTCCTGGCACCAACTTCTGTATTAGTTACTTTTCTATTGCCATGGTAAAACACCATGGGCAAAGCAATGTATAGAAGGAAGGTTTATTTGGACTTCTAGCTCCAGAGGGATAAGAGTCCATTACTACCATAGTGGGCATATGCCAAGCATAGCAACAAGCAGACGTCGTGGCTGGAGCAGCTGAGGGCTAACATCCTAAACCACAAACAGGAAGCAGAGAAAGTGAACTGGGAATGGCATGTGGATTTTGAACCCTCAAAGCCCCCCTCCTCCCAGTGACATGCTTCCTTGAGCAAGTGCACACTTCCTCAGCACCCCCAAAGAACACTACCAACTGGGGACCAGTTATTATAATGCCTGAGATTATGAGTGACATCTCATTCAGAACATTACAATATCCTTGGCAGTGGGTGCTAAACTTCATACTTAACAGCATCTATAACTTACTGTATCCCATAGCAATGGGCTTTCTTAACCATACCCTCAGCACCAGGTACATCTTATTGTACCCCTAGGAGCAGATGCTTCTAACTACATCCCTATCAGTGGATAGATACTTTGAACTACACCCTTAATAATGGGTGCATCTAACTGTATCCCTCCCAATGGGCACCCTTATCATACCCATCTTACAGACAAGACAATTGAGATATGGCTTGATTAAATGACACAGCAGGGTCATGGGATGAGTGAGTGTCCAGCCCTGAAGAATGATGTGGGAAAGTTACAGCCAGTACAAGTTGTGAGTCAGGAGCTTGGGCCAGGGCCTAAACCTCACTCTAGTGCTCCATAGATGTGTTCCTGTCAGGGTCACGGGCTTGCTGGACTGGTGTAGAGGAATCTGGGTCATAGGCAGGAAGTATTGGGTCCCAGAACAACCTGGAAAGGATCCGTCTGCAACATCTGGAGGGGATTCTCAGGACATGAGAGGATGAGTTCAGATTGGTCATGCCTGGGAAGGCTGGGGGAGCTAGTGAGAGGCGAGGCTGGAATCTGCTGTGGGAGATGCAGGCAGACCTGCATCAAGAGCTGGGACGGAGGCCGAGCTGGGATAGGCCCAGGCCACTGTGGTCAGCATAGCCTCTCTGGCTCCCCTGCCTCTGAATCACGGGTATTCCTTTCCAATAGTAGGCATCTGGCTTCAACAATCTAGACTGAACAATGTCTGTCACTGAAATCCCAAACTCTTTGGAGACCCCTAAAAGATCCTTTGGTTTATTGTAAAAAATAAAATGTGCTTTGACTGATATGCAGAAGCAGTTTCCTAGGTAAATTTTATTTGTGCAAACTTACAGCCAAGATTAAAGCGGCCCACTCACTTGACTGACCACTGGACCCCCGACGTGAAGTACATCCCTGAACTCTAACCTCCAGGCAGTTGTCCAGAATTATGGGGTATCCTTTCAGGCAATCAAAAGACGTCTTAGAAGTGATACGATGATATAACAGATATTTATATAAGTAAATAGTATATTTTGCAAAATAGTAGTTGTGACTTGTCACAGCAATTTTGGACTATCTCTGCAAGGCTTTCCTCTGTGGTGTTTGGAAGCATTGTTACAAAGAACGTGTCACAGTGCCTTACTAGTTATACCTGAGGATAGATGTGGGGCAGGAGACATGTAAAGAGAGAAGAAATCTCTTTCAGTTGGCCTCACTGTGGCACTAGAAGATTTAGCATCTTGTCTACTCAGTGCCTTCATTTGATAAGGGGACATTTGAGAATGTACAGTGATGGGCACCCAGGTATGGCACACAAAATTTGTCCATTCTACCATCTGCTGCACACCTTTGCTGGCTCTACAATTAAGTCAAGGCCATGTTTAACATGGACACAACCAGGGACAGCCTCAGATACTCAAAGTGTAGACATATGTGTTTATTATTTTGGGAGGAAATATGTTAAAAGGCAATAACTTTACTCATTAAAATTGATTATGTATATATTGTGTCAGTTGCATGGTGGATTGGCTTTGATTTAGATACTTATTCGGTCATGAATGGAAAGCCTGCAGACACTCTGGGGCCATGAGTGTCTATAGAGATGTGCAGACTCAGGGCTCAGCACCTCTTTCTTGCTAGTGTTGAGCACAGTGGAAATGCCAGGGAGCCACCAGGAGACACAGTTCTACAGGGCATCTTTAGAAACACCATGAAGGGCAACTTAGAAGTTTGTACTCACCTTGAAGCAAATAGACTGAGGTGGAATCTCTGAGTGTCTTTTCATTGCTATGGGTTGAGTTCCCAGCAGTTTTCTGTCAGTCTGGTAATAGGTGTCTTAGTCAGCGCTCTATTGCTGTGAAGGGACACCATGACCAAGGCAGCTCTTACAAAAGGAAGCATTTAATTGGGGGCTGCCTTACAGTTTCAGAGGTTTAGTCCGTTATCATCATGGTAATGAGCATGGCAGCATGCAGACAGACATGGTGGTGGAGAAGTAGCTGAGAATTAATTCTACATCCTGATCAGCAGGCAACAGGAAGAGAGGGACTGGGCCTAGCATGGGCTTTTGAAATCTCAAAGCCCACCCTCAGTAACACACTTCCTCTAAGACTACACCTCCTCCAACAAGGTCACACCCATATGGGCCACTCTTATTCAGACCACCACACTCCACTCCTGGCCCCCATAGCCTTGTAGCCATATTATAATGCAAAAATGCATTCAGTCCAACTTCAGAAGTCTCCACAGTCTGTCACGGTCTCAACACTGTTTAAAATCCCGAAGTTCAAAGCCTCTTCTGAGATCATGGCAATCTTTTACTGCAAACCTCTCTAAAATCAAAAAGCAGATCACGTACTTCCAATATACAATGGCACAGAATATGTATTACCATTCCAAAATGGAGGAAGGGGAGCATAATGAGGAAATACTAGACCGAAAGAAGACTGAAAACCAGCAGGGAAAACTCAAATCATGCATCTCCATGTCTGATGTCAAAGTGCTCTTCAGAACTTCATCTCCTTCGAGCTTTGTTGACGGCAACAAACTTCTCTCTCTTGGGTTAGTTCCACTCCCTGTTAGCAGCTCTCCTCAGCAGGTAGCCCAAGACTCTGGCATCTCCAATATCTTGGGATTTCCAACTAAATCCAGGCTTCACCCTCACAGC
The DNA here is from genome assembly GCF_949786415.1 of Peromyscus eremicus. Taxonomy (NCBI): domain Eukaryota; kingdom Metazoa; phylum Chordata; class Mammalia; order Rodentia; family Cricetidae; genus Peromyscus; species Peromyscus eremicus. The sequence continues at coordinate 60,570,698 of NC_081424.1, forward strand.
TTCATGCAATGGCCTCTGAGCCTCCATGTAGAGACACCTTGGAAACACACCTGTTCTCAGTGGCTTTTCTTAGCAAAGGAGGGAGAACACAATCCTTTTCTTGTATTCTTGATTCTAAAGAACCACATGGCTGAAGCTGCCAAGTTCTACTGACTTTTGAGGCTGGAATTGGGCCTGCTTATTCACTTACATTTTCATCAGCTTTCTGTTGTTGATGGTTTCCTTCACTGCTGAAACTTTTCTTTAATTCCTTTTCACAAGCTTAGCTGGGTAAGGTCTTGCCCTGAGGTCACTGCTCCCTTTATTCCATTAGGATCAGATTTTTCTTTAAACTTTTTACCTCTTTGAGCACTGGACTTAGCTCCTTTATACTTCCTGGTGCTCCTTTTCTCCTCAAACTGTACACTTCATATTTCTATTTGTCCAGCTTGTTCTATATAAGGCTAGGCTGTCTTGAAATCTCCTCTGCCAATGCCACTAATCCAAACCTTTTCAGTTTAGTCTCAGACAGATTTTTAGGACAAGGGCAAAAAATAGCCATATTCTTGGCCAGATTGCCATAAGAATGGTCTCTAGGCTACTTGGAGATTTCTTAGTGTGCTGTGGTATCCAGTATTCTGTCCTTGAAATATGTTACTAATGTAAACTTAAAAATAGAAAATTCCTTCACTCTCCCTTCTGGAATAGTCCCAGAGGACCAGGCATGAGTCCTGGCTTGACACCTGGGGGTCCAGGGGGTGGCACTTCCAGGCGGGGATGCTGGTCTTCTGCAGGGACACTACTGGTGGAGATCTAATTTGGGTTTTGAAGTGTGTCACCTGCTCTTGGATGAGTCTAGAAGCATTAACTGAGAATGTCACACTCCTGAAAACCTGATCTTCTGCCAGAGATCAGCTTGTCTGTTGTTATTCTGGTCAGTATTCCTGTGCTGGAGGGTTGGACTGCTCTAGGATGGAGGGAGCACTTCTGGATCAGAAGGGCAGTTGGCTTCCACGTCACCAGTTCCACAGCTTCTGTTGGCATGCCCGCCATGCCTAAGACCCAGAAATCCAAGTGTTGTATCATCTCTAAGTCAAAGCTATCCAGACCTGACAATACTATAGTCAAGGATCCGTAAAATAATTTCCCTGGGGCCAGGTGTGGTGTATGCCTTTAATCCTAGCACTTGAGAGGTAGAGGCAGATAGATCTACATGAGTTCAAGGACAGCTTAGTCTATGTAGTGAGTTCCAGGCTATCCAGTGCTACAAATTCAGACTTTTTCTTTAAAAAGCTGTCTGTGCCTGTTCAGTAGTCATGTTTTAACATCCTCTGGATTTCCCTCTCCATTGAGACTTCATCCTATCATTATGGAAACATGCTCAGAACAAGCTTGATCTTCAGTACTTTTCTGTTGTGACGATAAACTACCCTGACAAAAGCAACTTAGGAGGAAGAATTTGTCATGGCTCATAGGTCCAGAGGGACACAGTTCATAAATCATGGTGGGGAAGACATGGCAACAGGTAGGAAGACTTGGTGGCAGGCTGGCCGGTGATAACGCATCCACACTCAGGAAGCAGAGCATGAACAGGAAATGGGGCCAGGCTATGCCCCTTGTGATTCACTTCCTCCAACCAAGTTCCACCTCCTAAAGATTTCACAATCTTTCTAAACAGCACCACCTTCTGGTGACCAAGTGTTAAAATACATGAGCCTATGGTGGACATTTCTCATTCAATCCACAACCACTTCATATTGATAAAAATAATTTGGATGGGAAATAATGGTCCTGTGATGAGACAGGGAGCCATGAGTCAGACTGTGGGTGGACCTGCTTGGAGCATTGGGTATACAGCACCATCCATCCACTGGTTCTACAACATGGGGCTTCCAGACATTGACCCAGAGGGCTCAAAGACTTAGTAGCTCACAGGACAGTCCTGCTCCAAAATCAAACAGCTCACATGCCAGAAATACCCTCACACCCCCAGCGGATCTCATCTACCAGGGTTTGCCCCTCCATCAAAGGTGGGGACCTGGCTAGTTCCCAGTGTCTCCATTCTTCTTTTAATCTGTCACCTTTGCCAAAGATTCAACATATTCATTCTTTTATTTTTCAAACCCTGAAGTGAATTGTCCTCTTGGTTTTTCCCTAAACTGTTTCGGCTGGCTCTGCTCTCAAGTTCTTGGCTGTAACACGACAAGCTCAGGGACACCTTCGTACAATCCCCCAGATTACTAGGCTGTATAAAATGGCCTAGATAAGATATAACTTACAGACCTAAAGATCCACTCTAGTGTGCTATTAGCTGGGATAGGGAAGATCTGTAGAGATTGTCTGCAGAAAGAAGGAAGCAATCTGGATTACTGGTGTGGACAAATTGCACTGTTGCTTGGTAATTAAAAACAACAACAACTCATACAATTTTCTCTGCCAGGTTCATTCAGTGTTTTGTGGGTTGCAGCTAGGTGAAGACAAGGTGTTCTTGGTTAGGTGGGAGGACCCCCTCCCAAACCTGGGCCCTTCCCTTATTCCCAGGTCTTGGGCACCTAGAGACCACATGAGGATGCTCAGTGGCCATGAAAGTTGGGGGAAGGTTCAGGGAAGTCTGGGCAGCATTTGGTAGGGGAATGGTGGGCGGTCGGGCAACTGTGTGCTGACTTGATGCAGGAGGCATGAGGGAGTGACTCCACCCTCTCCCCTTGCTTGGCTTTAAGGGAGTCTATTACCCAAAGCCTCAAGAACAAAGCATATTTGTCATGGTATGTGTACAACACTCAGTCTGGCTTCTCTGCATTTGTCCCAGAGGACAAATTCTTCCAACTCCAGCCCATCGAAGGGTGCACCTGCAATGTGTTTGTTTCCATGTCAGCCACTGACTTGTGTGGGAAGGAAGTGGGGTGGGGAGGGAGGCCAACAAGAAAACTCATCCTGAATGCTTGGCTTACTGGATGTATCAGCTGGCCAAGGAATGGTGACTGGCGCAGAGGGACAGTAAATCCTTGTCCGTCCCCGGCATTCCTTTCAGAACTGTGGTTCCATCTCAGCGAGGCTCATCTGCGCTGAGCATCACGGTCATAGTGCTGGTAGGACTGAGTGAGGGGGGCCATCCCGAGGTCCCTGAGGCTCCCAGGTGAACTCTGAGCCTCTCTTGCAGCACCCTCCTGGTTACCATGATGGTTGAATCTCTAGAATGCCAGGGGCAGAATGAGTATGACCAACCACCAAAGTGCAATAAGGCCATGTAAAGTTATGTTTGCATGGTAGCTGACTTTAGAATTCCTTAGTCATTTTCATTGCTAATCAAGTGTTATTTTTTTCTTGATATTCTCTTTTTCGGTTCTGGAAATGACACTCAGGACTTTCCCGTGCTAGGTGATTATTTTCCTACTGACTACAGACCTAGGTGAACTTTTCTTGAGTTCAGTGCATTATATGTCATGTGAAAAATCCCTGTGTCTATGAAACTATAGACAAGATGATGTTGCTAATTCATTTCCATTTGGATGAATCACCAGTTTCTTGTAATTATCTGCTGAGTACCTCTCATTGGAATTAGCCCTGGGGTCGAGCACCTGAAGGGCACAACTGGGTGTCTGGCCATTGCTCTTCATTGGCTGAAGGAAGACACTGCCAGCTGCTCACTTAGAGTTTGTGTTCAGGACAAGGGGCACTCTGGGCCCTTGTGTCCCATGGTGACTATAGCCAACAACTAGGGTGTGTACAGGAGTGTCTGCCTTGTCAATACTGGCTACACAATGGGAAGTCCCTACTGCCTAGTGATTTTCACGTCTTTCAAGCCATAGGACCTCCAGTCTGCATTAGTTCCTGCCTGTTGAGAACATCTTCCTGATGTCACTCCTGTCTATTTATATCCTTAGAGACATTTAAGCATTATTCTGTGTGAATCTCAGTAATGGCGGTCTTGTGCCAAACTCATTTCTGGGTCCACAGACGGGTCTGAAGTATTCAGTGGGTGTCTAGCAGGGTAACTACTTTCTAATTTCAGAAGCTCTGGCCGTGACACACTGCAACCTTGAGGTCACAAGCATCCTCTTTTCTAGTTAGTCACATGAGGCAGTCTGGCGAGGCTGACCTCCCTCCATGAGGCCAATGTGTTTCTTTTTCCGTGTCTTTCACAAGCCCCTGCTTTCCCTGGACCAGGAGCAGCATTCGCTGACCTGAGCTTTCTGTTTAGCTCCAACAGGACTGATTTTCCTTGCCCTGATTGTAGGGGAAAAAAAGAATCTTTACCAAAGGTAAGAGCTGTCCCTGCAGGTTCTGGTAGAGGCTCCCTTGTGACAGGGTATGTGTGGAGGTCCAGGGGTGGGGGTGGGGTGGGGTGGGGTTAGTCCCTATGAAACCTCCTGAAGTTTTTCTTCCTAGTAAACTTCCTAAACGTGGGGAATAGTTTTTGGCAGGGGAGAGTCCGCAAAGCTGAGCACAGGAATCATCTTTGCTGGGGTAATTGAGTGTTTTTTTTAAACAGATATGGGTTCACCAGTTTATGTAAACATAGACATGGCCAGCTGAACAGAAAGAATCAATAGTGTGTAGAAGGTCAGGACTCAAGAGCCGGGTAATCTTCTAAATCTCTCTATTTGTAAATGGTCCTGAAATCAATAAACTCCAGCACATCAGCTCCCCATGCAGCTCTGAGCCTGTCCTGAGGCCGGATCACAAGCACTTGTGGTAAAATAAACAGGGCCTTGGTTCCCGACCAGTGGCTGGTCAGCATACTGACATTTACAGAGACAAAGGGTGCTCACCACATTGCCAGCATGCCAAGATGCCTGGTTGCAGCCTCATTAGAAACAATTTCTCATCCCCATGAGAGACCAGAACGGAAATTTCCAGTTCCTTCAATGAAGTAGTGCATGTTGTCTCTTCCTGCTGTTGGGCAGGCAGACCAAATTAGAAACAATAATTTTCTCTGTTTGATCCACTCAGAAAACACACATGAAACTCAAACAGGTCCATGTCCCCAGAAGTGCCCTTTGCCAGTGGCTTCGATGGGCGGCGCTCTGTGCCCAGTGGGAGCTAAGACTGACCACCGTCAGAACTGCCAGGCAGGCGTGAGGCCGCTTGAACAACCCCTTGCCACTTGTTTCTGGCTTCAGATCTGTTTGTGGGTCCCAGTGTTTTCTTCTAGTGGGTTCATAGACCCACTGTGACTTACTTTGTGGTCTTTGACTGCTCCGTGTGGTGAGAGATGGGGTCTAGTTTCTATGCAGCCATGCCCTTTCAACAACCCTCCTGCCCCCACCTCAGCTATACAGGGACCACAGTGAGTCTTCCTGACACACAGGATCCCTGCTTCTTCCTTCCACTGCATCCCTGCTCGTTCATGACATAGACTAATAGTTAAGCTATCTTGCAAAAAATGTATGATTTGTTATATTAAAAATCTAGTTTTTAAACAATCTCCATTGACATCACCAGGTTCTCTTTAAGAAAAAAAAAGATGAAAAATGTCTTTAAAGGTATTTGCATTCTAAGATTCCATAATGGCTTCTTTCTGGCTTAAAGAAATTGCAAATGAAGTTGTATTAGATACATCTAAAGCCAATGATGCTCAAACCTGGCACTGATCGTGGACTAGCTGCTCTCTACTCTCATCCAAGGCCCCAGGATACAGGGTAGGAAAAGAGAATTGAGTATGAGGGGCAGAAAGTTTGTTATTTGAAGATGCTATCAAATCTGCTAAATAACACGGAAATATCCACACACACAAATCCCTTTAAGGTTTTTAAAAATGATGCATTTTTATTTTATGTGTTGGAGTGTCAGCATATATGCCTGGACCGTGTGGACCGTGTGCATGCAGTGTCCACAGAGGCCAGAAGAGGGCATCGGATCCCCTAGAACCAGAGCTATGTTTGGTTGTGGTCCTCAAGTGAGTGCTGGGGTCTGAACTGTTTCTGCCAGAGGGGTGAGCTCTCTTAACCCCTGAGCCCTCCCTCCAGCCCCACTTCTTCAAAGTAAAAATTAAGGTAAGTTATGTGACGAATTGGTTGTTTTGGACACTTTCGTTACTTTCTAGTTACGTTTGTGAAGTACATTTGTGCTGTATACAGCCAACACCCAGAATCTCAAACTTGAAAACCCAAACCTCCACCCATTCAACAGCTCCCCATCCCCCCACACCTCCTGTTCCCGCCATTCTGTGTCTGTGGATCTGAGGATGCCCAGCCTTTCCGGTCAGTGGAGTCACTCAGTCTTTGATTTTTCCTCGCTTAGTTCTCGGAATCATCCGCCTAAGGTTCATTTATGTTGTAGCACATCCCAGAATTCCCCTCTATTTTAAATTCTTATATTCCATTGTGTGTATAGATGGATTTGCTTAGCCGTTCGTTCATCTGTGGTTCGATGAGGGGACTGGTGTTAGGTTTGTATTTTACGTGTCATTGACTGTCTGGCTCTGTTTAGAGGATATGTAAATACCTCTTCAGACTCTGGTGTGATGGTTTGAACGGCAAAAATCCTCTACAGGCTCATGTAGTCCAAAACTTGGTATCAGGTTCATGGCGCTGATTTGGAAAATTCAGAGAGTGTGCCCTTGTTGAAGGGACCGTGTCACTGAGTGTGGGCTTTGAGAAGTCCCGGCTTTGATCCACTTCCAGTTTGCTCTCTCCCAGACTCTCTCTCCAGCCACCAGGCACCACTACACCCCCACCATTATGGACTCTCCATCTGGAACCCTAAGCAGACACAAACACTGCCTTCTCTAAGCTGCTTCGGGTGAGGGTGTTTTCTCACAGCAGCACAAAGTAACCAATACACCTTGTTTCAGTTCTTAGTTACTTACTTAGTACTTAGTTACACACTCAAAACTTGGATCACCTAGAACTTCTATATCTTTTTTCCCAGTGCCTGTACCCCCAAATATTCCTACCTGAGTTCACCAAGTTCCTGGTCTCTCCCTGTCTCCCAATGACTGTTATTTTCCATTTTAAAATTCTTGTTAGTGGGCCTCCTAATTAGGTAAAATACGACGTTCCATCGTGTGGTTTTGACTTGTATTTCCCAAATCACCAGTGATATTGGACATCTCAATTCCTACCCTGTCTTTGGAGGGTGTCTGTCCAGCCCCACGCCTGTGTGTTCCTCTGGTGATACTGACTACTGTGAATGGATGGGTGTTCTGCTGATACTCCAAATTTTCTTTTCTTTTCAGGGATGTCGTTTATAGACCATTTCCCCCACCCTGAGGATCTGCATTTTTACTTTATTTTTATTTCTTAATGCAGACAGGTCTTTAATCCGGATGTCAACCAACTTGTCGACTTTTATTTTTACTGCCTCTGTTTGTGGTGTCGTAGCTGAGAAATCACGGCCAAACTCAAGGTCATGGCTCTTCCCTATGCGTTTTCTTCAAGAGTTTCGTGTCTCGTGACTGTTCTTTGCTTCATTTTCAGTTAACGTCTCTGTGTGGGGTTGGGTCAGTGCCTGGTCCTCCCAGCGCCAGTGGCTAAAAGTTGCTGCTCCGTCACCCTCGCTGGCTCTCCGTGCCTGTGGAAAATCATCCGGCTGTGTGTGTAGGAGCCTGACTCTGACCTCCTTTTCCTTTTTGTTGGTCTGTATGTCTGAGCTGTTTGCACACGCATCACACGGTTAAAGGATTTTAAAGTACTCCTTTGAAAGAAGCAAAGGTTTCTTTTTGTGTTATGGATGTGAGCTGCATGAGATAACAGTGTGTTTATGTAGACAACACCTTCTTCGCTGCTGAAGTACTGAATTGCTGTTGCCTCTGGGGTCTTGATTCTTCAAAATTTAACAAACTTTTGCTAACTCTGATATTTTACACATTATCCTTCATGCAGAGAGATGTGGGGTGCAGGCATTTTCCTCTCCCAAAGCACAAGGCAGCCCCACACTGCACAGGAAGCTCAGGGTCTGTGCCATCACTACAGGGAAGATGGGAAAAATATTTGCTCCTTATGTGAAAGAACCAGCCTAGATGTCCACAGCACGTGGAGCATAGAGGAGGGTTATACTGAAGGTTCCTGCTCTTTCTTCCCTGTTCAAGAGTGTTCTTGTAATTTCATGGCACCCAAGAAAGCTCTGATTCTTGCATGCAAACACTTCCCCAACTATGAAACTCTTTCATCCTTTGGCTGAAACTCGTATGTTCTGAGAAGTGGACAAAGACTGTTAACTAGCCCTTTGCTTTGAATATGACAATGATTCCATATCTGCCAGGACAGGGTGGCTGTGGAGGGAGGGTGGAGAAATGCAGAGACCTTGGCAGTTTGACTGGCTGAAGAAGAAGCAGGTTGAGGGGACACGGCCAGTGTGAGCCTGTGGTTATGACTGAACACTAGTGACCTCAGTGAAGCCCAGGTGTGTTGTCTGGGTCCCTGTACTCCTTGCAGTCCTTCTGCTTGCATTTTCTGTATGGTTTTGTATCCAGCATGCCTGGAGCATACACTTTGCTGTGGCTTTCCCAACTTTCTCCTCTGAGAAGTGCCCAGAGACCATGCTCTGAAGACCCCAGTCCTGCCGGCATGGCTGGAGGGGAAAGTAGTGGGAACCCAGAAGTACATGGATGTCAGGCTGCCTCTTTCTGACACTGGAAGATCTTGAGAAATGCATGTCATTCTGCATTTGCTCATGCCACTTGGGAAATAATAGGCAGGGTGAAGTCGGTCACCCAGGTCCAGGAGGAGATGGCCAGTACAGAACCAGTATGGTTAGAGCGAGCACATGAGCCTCAAAGGGCACCTCTGACTAGGGTAGTGAGTGTGGGGGGCACACATTGATGGTGGGAACCGTAGAACACAGTACATGTGGTGACTGGTGGATCCAGAGCCTGGGGCCCATTGCTTTTCACTCTCAGGAGACCGTGAGCCTTCCACGGCTCTGTCTCTGCAAAGCCTGGAGCCCCTTGCTGAGCAGCTTGCTGCCTTTGCTATGCAGGCTTGCTGAGGATGCTGGGTGAAGATGGTTCTCTCTCTCCTCCACATGTTTGTGTAGATTGTCTGATGCCTTCTCCAGAAATGTCGAGCTCCTGCTGTGAGCCAGGAGGGGGTTCTCACCCCACACAGGAGCTTTGTCTCCTGTGTGTTGACAGTTAAAGCATTTATATGCAGTCCTTCAAGGGGGCTGGTCCCAGGCACCAGCTCCTTCCTCATTCCAGACTGCCTAGTGCCACCATTATTGATGGGTCCTGGTCAGCTCCCTCCCAGGCTCATCTGAGTCCTCTGACAATATCTTGGGCCCAGTTATGCCTTCTCTCTCTCTCTCTCTCTCTCTCTCTCTCTCTCTCTCTCTCTCTCTCTCTCTCTCTCTCTCTCTTTCTCTCTCTCTCCTCTCTGTAAAATTCCCTCTTGGATATGCTACTCTGTCAATCGTACACAACGTCTAAGTTAGGTGACCTCCAAGGAGCCCAGGTTTCTCTGGCTCGCAGTTAAGAATCACCACTCCATGGCTGATGAGGCCCCATTGTTCTCAGCCTGGGACAAAGCTGAACATCATGGTGGGGTCACACGGAGAGACACGCCGCTCATCTGGTAGTGGTCGAGAAGCAAAGAAAGAGGCGGGAAGACGTGGCAATCCCAGTGGGTCATTCAGAGGAGCATCTCTGGTGACAGGTCCCATTAGGCTCTACCTGTTAAAGGTTCCGCCATTTCCCAGCGTGCTACAGACTTTGTCCACGCCTTCAACACACGGTCTTTGGGTAACATTTAAGCCACAGCAGCCATTGTCTCTGTCGTCAGCTCCTGACTCTCCTCAGTGTTTATCCCGTGAGGTCTCCTGCTATTTATACGCTGGCTTCCTTGAAAGTTCTATAGCCAAGGCTGCCATGCTCAGCTGCATGGTAGCTGCACTGACCAGCTGCAGAAGACTCCATTTAGATACATAGGATATCCCGGTAATCAGCCCAGGCTAAATAATTTTAAAGTGGCAGTTACCGCTGCGGCTGTTGGATTTAGAAAATGTGGAACCCGTGACAGGTGACATCCCAGCGTGCTGTAGTATGTTAAGCTCTCAGTATTTGGATGCTAAGAGGCTTGGCCTCCAGACTATACTTTCCTGTGCTACGGGTCTGGCTTATTTTTAAATGATACTAACTACACTGGTGACTGCAGCCAACTAGTACCTCAGCCTGCAACTCAGAATCCAGATACACACACACACACACACACACACACACACACACACACACACACACACACGGGGGGGGGGTAATAAATGACTCATCTTGGATGTGTTCACTTGATAACTAGTTACAATCATGTTCAACCTTCCTTTGAGGGCAGTTTCTTACTTTAGGAAATCCAGATCTTGTGGTGAGTTTAGAGTCAGGCAGATGGGAGGTTCAAGTCTGGGCTCCATTCCTGGCTGAGTTGGACAATGACTGTGCAGAGGCGGCCACGGTGTGGCCCAGTACACACTCCCTCATACCTGATTGCTTTTACAGTCTTCTCTGTGGACTCAGTTGAGTTCACTCTCTCACTTACTCCCAAGATACCGAGTACACAGCTGCCCATAATCCCAGTACATCACAAAACAGGAATGAAGGAAGCTTGGGTACGGAGTCCTGTCAGTGGGCAAGGATGTTTGGCCACCCCCATGAGGAGAAACAAGAGTGAAGGAAGTGGTGGCCATGCTGGATGGAGAGGCAAAGAGGTAGGAGAGGAAGAAAGAGATGGGTGGACTGGGTTGTGTGCACAGTGTACACAGGAGGGCAGAAAGAAAGGTCCTCTAACAGGCAGGCTGCCTCCATAGGCTGGCGTGGCCTCAGGCAGGATCAAACGGATGGGGAGGTTGGACAGGTTTGGGACAAGGCAACTTTGGAAAGTCTTAAGGTAAATAACTAGTGCTTACTGAGTGACAGTTCATGCCAAGCCCTGGGAGTGTGGTCTCAAAGCTGTCAAGATGGCCATGGAGCAGGATGGGCACCCATTTCTTACAGATGAGGGCCAAGATCTGAATGCCGCCATAACACATAGGCATAAAGTGTGGGGTGAGGGTGTAACCGATTTACTTCTGACTTAAATCCTTCAAAGCATGAGGCAGCCTTGGGAATATGCACTGGACCCACACCTCTCCTTATATACAACTGATCACTGACCTGGGAAGAAAAATCTCTCATGTGAAGGGGCGGAGAACATGTGAGTGCTGGATTTCTTCAGGTGTCTAGCTTGCTTACAATCTGAGCCTGTTTTCATAATAAAGGCTTTGCTCTAGCTTCGCCCCTGATACCCATCCACTTGGGTGCCAAGCACGTTCCTGTATGATTTCTGTGGACCTTGAGTATTTCACAAGTTAAAAATGGAAAAACGAAGGATAATCAAAAATGACTGACTCTAAAAGCAAACTGCCAAGGTCCGCTGAAGGAATCTGGAACATTTAAGAGGACAGAGAAGAAAGCACAGTTCTGTAAGTCTGTGACTCAGAGACCAATCGCTCTGACAGTTTTGTGGTGCTGAGAATTTTGCAATTGTTTGTCCATGGAGCTTGTGTGTGTGTGTGTGTGTGTGTGTGTGTGTGTGTGTGTGTGTGTGTGTGTGTGAGAGAGAGAGAGAGAGAGAGAGAGAGAGAGAGAGAGAGAGAGAGAGAGAGAGAGAGAAGAGACAGAGACAGAGAGAGGTCCCATATAGTGAATAGAAAACTGGGATCCTATTCTAAATTTACATTTTAAAATATCATTTGCAATGTAAACAGAACTGTTCAATGTTTCACATGATATGAATTAGTACACTTCCAATGTGTACAAATATAGTAGCTATTATCATGACTACTTTTTTGTTTGAGTGGTTTCAAACCCAGGGCCTTGTACATCCTGGGCAGTCACTACCACTGAGCTGTAGCCTCAGCCCTGTGGTAACTTACGTGGTTTTATTATTGGAGACCTAGCTTCCCTCGGTTTTATTTTGCAATTTTGAATAGTATTTCAGTGAGTGACATTGCACTCATGCATCTCTGTACAATTCTAAGTTTTACTCCATGCTGTTTGAAAGTGGAATTGCTGGGCGGAGAGGTATCAATCAGCAGGGCGTTGGTTCCAGCACACACTGTAAATCAGCCCGGCTTTCTGTGTTGTCAAACACTGGGTCTCAGGAGCAAGTCACCACCGAGAGTTCAGAACCAGAAAGTTTGTTTTCCTTGGTTTCAGATCTGCACATCTGCATTCATTACAGACTCCAGTGTGCGACGGTGGCACTGACTGCAAGCCTTTAACCAAAGTGAGCTTAGACGACTTCTGAGTCCCAATTAAGGTCGGTCGGCTTGAAATCTGCAGTATGCGCGGTCTCATTTTCCTGTGGCTCTGCACTTTTCAAGTCTTGGTGTCAACGAGGAACAGATGGATTCAGCTGCAGGAGGATTCCTTCCTGGGGAAGCTGCAGCCCGATGCTTAGACGGGTGTCCAGTGTGGTTTGGGCGTTTGAGGTCACTCTCCATAACCTCATGCTGGGTTCACTGGTCTCTCTGACTCTGGCTCCACGACCGTCTCCACCTGTCCTTCTGTAGAAACATGTCTGGAACTGAGGCGCTGAGGGTGTTCAGATAAACTTGGTTGTTGTTGCAGTTTCTGTGTTGTACTGGGAGAAATGGCAGTACTGGGGGCACCTTGTGAGTGACAGAGTCCTGGGTCTTTGCTTTGTGACCTCTCAAGTCCTAAAAGGAAGGTAGGACAAGGAACATGAGTGCCTGTCACCTGGTTCTGTGAGTCCTGGCTGTTTGTCTGTTGGGAGAGCAGCATGGTAGGAGTAGGTGTGTGTGTGTGTATGTGTGTGTGGTGTGTGTACAAGCACTGTGTACACAAGTGCGTGATGTGTTTACATGTGTTTGTGTATGCGACTCCGTGTGAAAGACTACGTGTGAATTATATGAGTCTGTGTGCACTTGTGTGTGCAAGTGTATGAATGTGTGAGAATGATGTACATGAGTGTGTGTGAGTGTGCAAGTGAGTGAGTCATGGGCTTTGGGGAGTTGAGAAACTGTTTAGATATGTTGATCTCAACAGCCATTCTGGCGAAGTACTTGTCTTTGAGGACCCACGGGATAGAAGCTGAAACGCTAACAGTATTTTGCTGCTCTCCAACTCTGTGTGATCTAGAAGGTACTTGTGATTCTACAAACCATGTGTCATTATTACCTGTGGCTTCTCTGAAGACACTGCCTATAAATTCTGGTTTCTGCCAATCCCCGCTTTCTCCTCAGGCACCTGCTGAGTATCTAAAAGTGCTGTGCTCCCACACACCCATCAGTGCCTTCCTGCTCCTCAGACCCTGCTGCACTTCCACTTGTGGGAGGTGGTTGGTTTCGGCATCTGTAGCATACTGAGATCAGCTTGGAGAAGGGCTTGAGGTTAGGTAAAGGCCTCCAAAAGGATGTCGTCTGAAAGAGACTCCTCTGCCATGTCATCTGTGCGAGGGCAGAGCTTCCCACCATGTTGCTTCTTGGTCCATGGGAAAAGAAACCTCTGTGGTGTGTGGTCAAGCTGTCCCCTTATGTCACATAAGAGAGCAAGGGCACCGAACTGCGTGGAGTTTTTAACTGGTCCTGATTTAGAGAGAGCAGTTCTGCTGCTGATTAGTAATTTAATATGCAATGTTTGAGTTATATTTATGAGACTTGGCAAGACTATGTATTGGTGCATTTTTATATACCTAATTACAATACATTCAAAAGGCATTTCTGTATAGATAATAAGAAGTTAAAGATGTGTGGTCTGGAGAAGACAGTGGAGGAACCCCAGGGCTTCCTCCATCTAGACACCAACTGCCCTGCCCGTATCTGCTCTGGACTCTGTATTTTGCCTGAGGGCTATGGTGGATTCCACAGTGAAGTGTGGTTAGTTTGTGTTGATTCTAACTCCCAGCATAGGGCAGCCTCACCAATTCTGCCAATTCTCAGTGGTAGATATGGTCGATACTATAGCAGATATATATAGAGACTGAGTGGGAACTAGGGTATTGGGAAGGGACCTTGCTATACGTACTGGGTCCTCTGCTGAGATGAACACTTGCTGCTTCTGATCAGAGGGATGGAGATGGAGATGTGGTAGTCATCATCACCATGCCTATAGTGTCACACCCTCTCACTGTGCTGAGACTCCTCTTCTAGGGGACTTCAAGGGCCAGTACACATGCCCCTTTTATTTTTTTCTGTTTTCCATTTTGAGATATATCGAGGATGAGGGAATAGTTAAAGCTAATCTCATATGCAGAATGAGAACATGTTGCTCAGAAAAGATGTAAGAAGACCTTCGGTTTACCCACCAGGCAGAGCACTCATACAAAGCCAGCTTGTAACAGAAGAGAAGCACAGCCATTAACAGAAAATGGCTAACTTTGAGGCAGTGGGGCAACCTGATTTCTAGGGTTAGCCCAGAGGATTTTAATGCACAGTTTTAGCAAACAAACAAGAACCACAAGACATTCAAAGGAACATTTCAAAGAAAAAGAATCAACAGTAAAAAACCAACATTACCTGATGGTAAAGGCACATAATAAAGACTCAAGACAATATCTTAAAAAGACTCGAAAAACTCAAGGAAGATGTCAAGGAAATCATGAAACTAGTGTATGGAAAAAACAGAAATATAAACAGGGAAACCTTACAAAAGAAATGCTGGAGCTGAGAAGTGATGTAACAGAAATGGAGAACTTGGTAGAGGGTTTCAACAGTAGACTCCTCTCTGTCTGTCTGTCTGTCTGTCTCTCTCTTTCTCTCTCTCTCTCTGTGTATGTGTGTGTGTGTGTGTGTGTGTGTGTGTGTGTGTGTGTGTGAGAGAGAGAGAGAGAGAGAGAGAGAGAGAGAGAGAGAGAGAGAGAGAGAGAGAGAGAGAGAGAGAGAGACTGGCCTCTGTTTCTTACCATAGGTACTGTCTGTTAGCATCATCATGTCTAGGAGAGAGAATAGACTCTGTATCTCCTGAGCCACTTGAGTGAATCTTTCTCAAAGTCATTGAAAAAAACAACAACAACAACCTAATGGCAGGACCAGGAATTAAAATACCAGCTCACCCAAAGCAGCGCAGTGCCCAGCAAAAGATGCCATGATGTGTGGCTTCCCTTTTGCTCAGGTTCTGTCTCACTTCACGGTCGATCCGTATGTTTATTTGTGCAGCTGGGCAGAAGAAAGGCAATTAAGAAGGGCTTGACTCGTGCTTTTCATTTACCACTCCACAGAATAAGCAGGGGGCCTTGCTGTGAGGTAGGAAGGTCGCCTTGATGGAGACTTAGCCCTGGAAGGGCTGTGATCTGTTCTATGAGCTGAGGAACTAGTTCCAGTTGCTTCCCTTCCCAAAGCTCATGCTTACTGTGTGCACTTCCAAACCCACCGTGACTCACTGTGGCTTGGGGACGGTGCTAGAGGCTGATCTGGGGACACCAACTGTCTCTCTGCTTAGCATGTTCATTTTCTGCTGGTTCTACAAAGAGTCTATGACCAGGGCCAACTCTGCTTCCCAAGCCAAGTCTTATAACTTCATTCGAGGGAGGGCTGGGCTGGGATCTCAGGTCACAGCCCTGCATTCTGGAGACAGGGTATCCGTCTTCCTGCACTGGGCTGTTGTAGCCTCCCATGACTCACTAGTAGGTCTCTGGCAGCCGGGGAGCCGAAGACGGTGCAGGATGGCTGGTGACTCGACTCCCTTTAGGTTTAACCTCTTCAGGATGACACAGCAGGGCGGCGGATGGAGGTTGGCTAGGGAGACAGCCGAGAAAAAGCCTCCTTCCATGTTCCAGTACCCTAGACATCCCTTTCCACCTGTTGCCATCCCATCTTCCTCTCTGCTGAGGTCGGAACTCGTTTGTGATGAGGGTGTAGGTGGTAATAGAATAACTCTAAGCCGGGACCTGTGACCTCAATGTGCCTTTACACTGTCACTTGATCGTGTTCTCAAGCACCAGATGCTCATGGTCCTCCTCACCCCAGCTGCCCACAGATACTGGTTGATGGTGAGTCACCGTGGGTTTGGAAGTGTTCACAACCATCAGTGGCTTTGGGAAGGGAAGCAGCGTGAGCCAGCCCCGAAGCTCACAGGATAAAGCCTTCCAGAGCTCAATCTCCACCAAGGCCTTCTTCCCACCTCGCTGCACAGTTTGCTGCTAACTTCTGTGAACAAGCAGCAAAGGGGAGACGTGATTCAGATCCTCCTGTAAGGACATCAGGTGACTGAGCTTGTTGTGGCTGTTGTAACAAGGACCGTGCGTGGGCAGGAAAGTGAGATGCGGTGTGGGCCCCTGCAGGAAGATCTATCCCTGAGGTTAGTTTCCCAGCTCCTGGGCTCTGCTGCTGACTCCTATCCTGAACAATTAAAGATTTTTTTTTTCCTCAGAGGATAATTTCCCATGACAGTAAAAATGCAGCCCTGCCTTTCAAAACCATGAAGTCAAGGGGATTTAAATGGGACTTTCCACTTCTCGCTGTCTCAGCTACGTCCTTAGCCCAGCCTCCATAGATAGGGGTGCGTGCGCGCATGCACGCGCACATTCTCACACACACACACACACACACACACACACACACACACACACACACACACGGGGATGACAATGGGGGGCATGTGTGCAAACACACAGGGACACATAGACAGGCCTGTATACCAGCACACGTGCAGACACATACAAACACACACACACACAAATGCGTAAGCTTATTGTCAACCCATGCAACCCATGGGACTTTTCCTCGGTCTTTGGTAGCCTTTGTTCCCTTGTTTTAGAGACAAGGCACACACAGACAGCAAGGAAGACCCGCCACCCACATTGTCCCTTGCCCTGTACTTAGGGCACAAATGGACCCAATTCTCACAGCTGTGTTTAGCCCAACCCCTGGATCTGAGCCCAGGGAAGTCCCTCTTACAGGAGGTGGGACTCAGTGGTCTCCGAACCCTAATGATATCACATGACAGAAAAGTGGGCTGTCCATGGGGCAGTGCCAATGTTCGTGACCAAACACCAAGTTGGAGCTACGGCTGGATGGGGCAGATGTCTGCAGACTCTTCTTTGGAGGTGAAGGGACAGTGATGTAACAGATGGATGACAGTCTAAGAGAGTCTCATTGGACAACGTGTGGTCAGGGGCAAGACAAAGGTACATGTCCTAAGCCCTCTCAGAGCTCCCCCCACCCAAGAGTGTTTTCTATTCTGAGCAAAGCACCTCACTTCTCTGGCCTTGGTGTTGCCTCCTGCACAGTGCAGGATGACCCCACCTGCACCGGCTCACACTCTTGGGCAGTGATGGCTGTCACCTTGTAGACCTTGACTTTGTGTGAGGTTGTGTGGCTTTGCTCTGTGTGGGGCTGCCGGACAAGTGGCATTGGGATGGACACCACTGTAGTCAGGAGAGCTGGCTGTCACGGTGTCACAGTGCGGCTTATGTCAACCCGATGTATTAATGAAATACTAAGTGTACTAAGTGTTAGTAGGTAAAGTAAGTTTGGGAGACACTGACGATTCAATACGTCTGCTTTTCAATTAGTATACAAATCTTAGGGAAATGATGACCAGGAGGTCATTCCATCCGAGCGCTTACTCCTCAGCTCTGGGCTGCTTCCAACCACCTTGACGGCTGTGCCCATTTCCATTGGTTCCTCCCGTTCACTGCCTTTTGGGAACTTCTGGGAGGTAACACCTTTCGTAGCCTGGTATTTTTACAGTCTCTGAACTGCCCACATCACAGGCTTGGAAACCTGGAGATATTATTAACGAGTCACTCAGATGCCATCAAACTGTCCCAAATCAGTCACATCTTTGTCTCCATTGTAAATCCTGATTTTTTTTTGGGTTGACATGATTCTGGGCACACTGGTCTAGATTTTGGAAAATTATTATTGGGATACCAGATGCGAAGAGGGGCTTTCTTCTTCGGCCGCCTGAGCAAACGCAGTGACTGATTAAGACAGGGAGCCGGACAACTTGGCAGGGGGGTGCATGCAAGTTTGTCCCTCTTTTTCCTGAAGGTAGGAGTAAGCCCAGGCTGGAGGCCTGATCCCAGTACCACACAGCTGCAGGAGCCCAAGAAGCTGCTAGGGCACTGATGTCTTCCTGAACAGGTGCTCCAGAAGTGGAGGGGTGAGACACGACCTCAGCCAGCGTAGGGACGGAGTCTTAGCTGCCCCCAAGCCTCATGTCACCCAGCTGTTAACTCTGGGGATGTGAACTGAATGGAGCCTTGTGTTAGTTACATTTCTATTGCTGTGATAAACAACATGACCAAAAGCAACCTGGGGAGGAAAGGGTTTATTTAGTCCATCATCAAGGGAATGCAAGGCGGGAGCTCAAGGCAGGTACGTGGAGATCAGAAGCAGAGCCTTGAAGGAATGCTGCTCACTGGCTCGTTCCACTTCATTGTGTGCAAAAGCCTTCTCACTCTCCTTTGTGAGACAGTGCAGTGACTAGATGCTGTGATGACCCTTCTCCCAACATCCCAGGTGGGATCCAAGCTTTGCAGGTCAGCTGAATGCTTTGGCAAGAGTCATTGAGGGCATATGCTTCCTGTCACAGGGTACCCTGGCTAATGCAAGCTTCCCTCATGCAGGGGTTTCTATGTCTCTGATGGACAGAGAAGAGGCTCATGTGGCGAGAGCAAGACCTTTGGGTTCTGTCTGCCCAGCTTTTCCTTAATGGCACTTGAATTGCCAGAGATAGTATCTGGGAAGCCAATGGCAGTCAGTTTGGTAACTTCCAGCCCATACATTCTCTGACTGATGCTGACTGAGAGCACCCTGGGGTCTCATCCATAGCCCATCCATATCCTCTGAGAACCTGAACTTTCTTTATGTCTGTGTGTAACATTTAAGCTCTCTGTAATGTGTAGAAAATAGATGCAATTCTATGGGTTCTTCAGTGAAGACTAATGCTCATTTACCTCCCATTGAGAGCCCCGGTGCCTGCCAGTGACCTGACAAGCATTTTGTGAAAGGGCTGTTAAGGAAAGCTGAGCTGTCCCCCTGGGATAGAGCTGAGAGTCTCCCCCACTCCGACTCATTCCTGCAGCCCCCTGGCTATGTCTCATGGACGCTGGTCTCATCGCTAGGTTCTGCTCTCAGCACCTCACTTCTCTAAGTCTTCTTCTTTGTGCTTCCCCTTGGGTTAATGTCAGGAATGAGCCTTTGTCCCGTGCCCTGTTGGGAGGCAGGAGCTAGCCAGCCTTCTGAGAGCCTTCTCCCTCAGAGCCTCTCTCTGGGAGTCCCCTTCTCAGAGCTTCTTCACAGCCACCCTTGGGAGTCTCCTCTTCACTCTGCCTCTCTCGCTTAAGCACCCCTGAAGTCCCCGGAAATCCTTTCTTCCCCCCCTACCCAAGCCCTAAATCCTCTCCTTCCTGTAATTATGTCTTCCTTCTCTATAATTAAAAGTGTAAATTTCAAGATACTTTCTTTAAAATTGTTCTTTTCTTCACAGTTTTGACCTGTTTAACCTGTCACGTGCTACAGAATTTATTTCCACCCATCTTATTGAAAACTGTTCCTTTCGTCAGCATTTTCCAAGCTCAGGTTTAGGGAACTAGTTTAGGGAGGTAATCACGTTTCTAGATAAGGAAGGCATGGCCACTGATGGTAGAAGATTTTATGACCTCTACTGTCAGGACAGCAGCAGCTGCCACAGGGGACCACCAAGAACTCAGAGCACAGCTGGGGCCAGTAGGCAGTGGAATTTCTGATTTTATTTTATTGCAATTAGTTTAACTGTAGAAGCTGCACACGTAGGGGGTTTCTTCCTGGACTCCAGGGTCTGGAGGAAAATAGATTTGCGCTACTGAGAGTTCTTTTGAATCATAAACAAGCCTGAAAGAAACCCCACTATTGACTGTTTCTGTGGATCACAGACCCTGCTGCAGGACTAGTATCCAGCACAGTAGCACCTGGGAGAAGGGTGCCCCATGCCCAGTCGGGAGGTGTCAGCTGAAGGACTGCAGGCCAGTGTCTGGTGCTGTGGTGCTCAGCACCAGACCCTATCTCCAAGATTGTATTCCTCCTCCAAGGCTGTAGATAGCCCCAGGGCATCAGGAGTGAGGGGGCTGTACTGGAGGTGCAGAGATGGGGAGAGCTTTCTCTCCAGGATTCCATGACCTGGCCATCCATCTCATAGTGTAAACAAAACTAAAAATATTCCAAGAATCCCTTCCCATTTGTGAAGCAAGGTGAGGGAGAGGGGAGGTGCTGTCTGAGGAAGTTCCCAGACAGGGATTGAAATCAATCCCAGACCCCAGGCTTTCTCCCTGTACCCTGCCTTGGCGTCCTTCCTGGGTCATTCACAAGTGTAAGCTTAGGAGCCTTCTTGGAAGAGGAAGACCTAACCTGGTGCCCTGGCAAATGCTACCGGGATGAGTTTGGGTCTGGTGACCTTTTGGACCAGCTGAGTGACCACTGGAAATGATACCGATCTACTGGTGGCCTATGGACCAGCTGAGTGACCACTGGAAATGGTACCTACCTACTGGTGGCCTATGAGCTTCTCCTTCTCGCTCTGATTGAACCATGGCCTCTATCCCCAACAATACTGTCCCACAAGGAAGGTATCTGCTCTTGACCCTCGAGCATTTGACAAAATGATTTTACCCTTTCTGCCACAGGAAAAAGATTTTGGCTTCTTCTCGCAGGGGATCAGGCAGGAGAGGTGACATTTTCCTATAGCCCCATCTCCATCCGTGGATCCTTGTAACTTGTCTGGTCATTGGGGCTTTCCCTCACTGATGATGTAACTGAAAGTTTTGGGGCAAAAGCCCTGGTTCCAGCACCCCCAACATGTTTGGCTCAGCCATCCATGTCAACATGCCAATGAAAGAACAAGAGACTTATTTAATATGGCCACACTGAGCAGAGGAGTAGAGGAAGGGTCCGGGGACTCTGAGTTCATCTTTAGAATACAGACATGAGCTTTTAGTTTAAATAGAGACAGAACCAGGGGATGTGGAAAGGGTGTGCATAATTAGTATACATTGCCAAAGTGTGGCCAAACTGCTATTGGTCCATCCTTGTCTCAGCTCCTCCCAGCTCTGCAAGGTGGCCTGAAGGAGGCTTTATTGCTGGAGGGGGAAAGGTGGTTCTCAGGATACGATCATTGCTGCTTCAGGTGAGGCCTTCTCTGATGGATAATGGCTGGTGATGGGGGGGTGTGTCTTTCCTAAAAAGCTACCACCTGGAAAGAAAAGGAAATATTAGAGGAAAGGTTAAAAAATATCTTTCAACTCATATATATCAAGTTATAACGTAGCTGCTGTGCCACACCTCCGAGGGTCCCATGGTTCGCATTTCCCATAGCAGCAGGCTTCTGAGTCTGATCCTGGGGACAAGCCTGCATTTGTCTCTGTGAAACCACAGGGGCATGGTGATCACTAGCTGTCCCTCTGTCTCCCCTGCAAGGCAGGCTATGGCATTGTCTCATGAGAAGGATCTGAGAAGAGTCATGCACCTGCCGAGCAAGGCGTCCAGCACCTTCCGAAGCCTGGCTCGCCACAGTAACAGTATGCTGAAGCTTTAAGCAGGGAGACAGCCTGGAGGATGAAGTCTGATAAGACTTGAGTAAAAGGAGGAAAACCGAGATGGGGATGGAGAGATGGAGGATCCATAGGCTCCTCCCACACGGTTCCTGGCTGTTCAGTAGTCTGTGAGCTCCAGGTCATATCGGGGAGTCCTACATCAGTTTCCCAAACCCCTCCTCTTGCCTCTGCCATTCTCCCCACCACACTGACATGGCCCTTCAGGCAATAAACCAGCACTGAGCACCACCATGGAGCCAGTGCTGTAGGAGGCACCAAGGCTACATAAATGGGGAGATGCCATCTCCCAGTGATTTCCCGTCGAATGGCTCCAAATTGACTTCCTGAGTCTTCGCTGAAGGGTTTTCCATATCCCAAGTCCGTGTGATGGCCCAGACCTATGACCTGGAATGGGAGTTATTGATGTTTGAGTAGCACTTTTTTGCTTCCTCCTGGGGTCTTGGATAGAAAACTGCTTCTCAGTTATCACTGAAAACAGTGCCTATGGCCCATGGAACCTTCCACAAACACTTTACATCGAAGAGACCTGAGACAGAGCCGGTCCATCAGAGGCCCAACTCTGTCTCAGGACTGCACAGTAAGTCTGCAAGCACTTCATCTCTGACCCAAAATAGTAATGACTGGATGCCGAGGAAGGTAATTTTCTTATTGCCAGAAGTAACTCTTGTATTGAACTAACAACAGCCATATGGTATCTTATTAGGAAGAATTTAGGATAATGAAGTTCCCACTGACTCTTGTAACACGAATCTGTAGCAAAGATTGACTGAATCTCATCCAAGAGGAGTTGACAGCAAGCAAAGGCACCTGTTTTCATCACTGAAAGTACTCAGGAGGAGGAGGCAAGGAAGAGAAAAAGACAAAAGGAAATGTTTGTGGGTATGAGGAAGAGAACTGTAAAGTGAGAAGGACAGCCTGACCCATACCTGAGTCCAGCCGTGGGTTCCTGACCACACACTCGAGAAGCTGAGAGAATGATAGGAAATGTCAAGTCATCGTACCAAAAATTGGCATGTCTAATATGTCTATAAAATGTGTAAACAAGGCTTTATGTCTACTAAAACAAATAATAAATGTCAGGGGAGGGAGGGAGAGAAAGTAAGTGTGTGTGGATGGAGAGAGAATGAATACAAATGGCCAGGATGTCTTATATGTCTCCTGTTCTGTCTAGGACTCTAGTTCAGAGATCTCCAGCAAGGTGGTGGAGTTGTGTCTTCACTGCACCTGCATCCTGAGTGGCCTTTGCTCCTCAGGCAAGGTGACATTTTCCCCATCCTTGATCCTGAGAGAGTGACCACTAGCTTTAGCCCCTCCCTGTCCACCTGTCCCCAGATGTCCCCTGACTTACTCTAGCCACCCTGGGACAGAGCTGACCTCTGTTTTTTCCTCCCCTGAATCCTCCTCCATCCTTTTAACACTTTCTTGAAAGACTTCCTATCACTTTTTGACCTAATTTAGCTCTTTTTACTGCACACTCCCAATCTTTTACCTGGAAATAATCATGCGTGGGAGGGTTGCCCAAAGCTCACATAGTATAGTGGTATTTGTGTGAGTGTTGGGAAGAAGCCACAGTGGGCATGTGTGTATTAAAATAATGGACTCCAGGTATGTGATTGGTAGGGCTCGTTGCCAAGGACTTCCTCATGTCTGGGCAAGATGTTTTCCAGAACACTGTCTCATTTTATGGTCATGGTGATCTTTGTGAAATGGGTGCTGTTTTATTGTCTCCATGTCACACAGAAAGAGGCTGTGATACAATGTCCAACCTCTGAAGCCAAGACCCACCCTTTATTTCAGACACAGAGCCCTGGTCTGGCTCTCTCCCCATATCTTCCCTGGTCACACAGGTGTCCTTCTGGGCCCCAGATTTCATCTAGTCCTGTAATTCATGACAAAATGTATCTCATTCAGTAGTTTCTCTTAGCTTTCAAATGTCTACACATGTAACTCAGAGGCATTGATGTACACAGGCTCTCTTGCACTACCTATCTTACTGAGGCATCGAACCTAAGTCCTGAGCTTGAAGGTTTCAATTTTCCCAGTTGAGATCTACATTCTCTCCCCAGACCCACCTTGTCTGTAGATGAGGAGGAAGGAGGGTCTGTCACTATCTTCATGGGGACTGCTTCCTCTGGTGACAGTGTGCGACCTATGTGAGGCTGCAGAGTTACAGGCAGCACTTCTTCAGGTGTGTAAAACTTTGAGGCCAGACCTTGTGGTACAGCTTTGTCCATAAACTCAGGCTGCAGGGTGGAGATGAGCTCTCATCCATGGGCTCTGAGAATCCAGGCAGGTGTTCTTCCCCAGATGTAGAAAATTCGATGGTTATCCATTTGCTTTCAAAGTGGCCAGCACGGTCTTCTCTTCAGTCCTGTTCCTTGTCAGTACCTTGTCTAAGACTCTGCATCTAAATGAAAGACAGGTCTTGGCGTCAGAGGTGGGACATTGCATCATGTGAAGCATGGTGAAGGGCTGTGGTTGGGAAGAACTTGTGGAATCTTACAGCCTTTGTGTATGTCATTGGTGATGTGCTGTTCCACATGCTATCCCATAGCATGACTGATAAGTGTCTGATGGATATTACAACAGGAATTTTTCTATATTAGGATGTGGAGAGTGTCCACACCTGTTTCTTATCTGGCTTAGTTTTGTTTAAATCTTTTCCTTTTAGTTTAAACTTGGCCATTTATGAAGAGCAGGTGATCTATGATTCACTGTCCTAGTTAGCTTTAAATGTCAATTTGGGCGAGCATAGAGTCAGAAGAAAGCCCTAGATTAGATTGGCCTGTGGATATATCTGAGGGGGATGGTTTTGATGATTGATGTGGGAGGGCCCAGCTCACTGTGGGCTGCACCATCCCTAGGAGGTGGTCCTGACTGGTATAAGACAGCTAGGTTAGTATGGACCTTCAGAGAGTTCTAACCTATGGACGTCCTGGGTATTCTCATGTGCTATTTGCTTGCTTTATTTTTTTCTGGCACAAGGTTGAATTGCTCTGGGCCATCTGTGGTGAAGAAAACAAGCTCATAAGAGTCCTCCTTGCTGGGAGAAGAGATGCAAATGTAAAGAACTTCTCACCTTAGAGGGCTCCTCCTTCTCCCCTCCTCCCACTCTTCCTGCTCTTCCCCTTCCCCTTTCCCATCTTTAAAAAGCTTTCTCCCTTTTAATGCATTGCTAATGCTCCATAAATCAGGAAATACCTGGCACTCACGACCCAGATCTGTGATGGCCCCTAGTTCCTCCGTCACTTGGGAGTCATTGTATTTGCCCTTCTATCTGGCTTGATGTACGACTAGACAGGACAGGGTCATGGGCATAAAGAATATGAAGCAAGATGAATGTGTTGTCCAGGGTACTTGATCCCTTGTCCAAGGAGAATGGGCAGGGCCAAAAGCATCTGGACTGAGATTTCCCTAGGAGTCACATCAAACTCCTGAAAGAGGAAAGGAAGGATCAAAGCTTGGGAAATCTGCTCTTGGGAACTACATCATGCAAAAAGGGTCCTGTGGGTGACCTCCTTGGTCGCTATAGAGAGGGTCTCGGCGCTGCTACTCTTGTGAGAACTTGTGAGGAGTGTGCCTCTTAGACCTCCACTCTTCCTGCCGTGGGGAAGATGTGTGGGATGAGGAGTCCAAAGCATTTCACAGGGATACAGCAGCTTCTCAACTGTGGGATCAAACATTCACTCAACAAAATGTTTTTTGGAAAACAAAAACTTTCAAAACATAAGAATAAAAATTGAAAAATGAACAAAGCATAGTAATGCATCCCACTTATCCCAGAACGTGGAGGTAAGAGAATTAGGAGTTTAAGGCCACCCTTGACTCCATAGCAAGTTTGAGGCCACCCAAGGTCTCAAGAAAACAACAACAACAACAACAACAACAACAACAACAACAAAAATCAAAACAAAAACCAATAACCTAGTTCATTGGGGTATACACACATGCATTCTGACAATGCAGCCATTTTACAAGGAAGGATGACCTTCTAGTTCCTGCAGGGCATACTCCTGACATTAGTGACTTCCAGAGGTATGAGAAGACATTGACCTTGAGTGAATTAGCAAAGGGGCTATAAACAACAGCAACAACGACATCTACAGATTCTCCCCCCTCAACCCCCGACATAGTATTTTTATTGGTTATTTGGGAGTTTCACATAATGTACCCTGGTCACATTCACTTCCTAGTCCTCCCAAGTCTGTCCCCCACACACTTGTGACCCTCCACCCAATAAAAAAAGAAACAAAACAAAACAAAAAAGTCCAATGTGGAAGTCCGTGGTCTGTGCTGACTCCAGAAACCATGTGGAAGTCCGTGATCGGTGCTCTCCTGTAAAGGGCAAGGAACCTCTTTTGCAGTGGTTTCAATGACTGAAGACTCACAGCTGAGAAAGAGAGTCAGAAACTTGTGACAAGCCCTACCCATCCCTCTCCTAAAAGTAACAGCTTAGACAGGAAGCCATCAAAGAGAACTCTTAAGAAGTATGATAAGGATGCCGAAGTGTATCTCTCCACATCTGATGGCTTCTTGAGGGAGTACGGGTGGGGAAGGACTCAATTTTCACTAAGGGACTGGTCACTGGGAGTTTGACCATTCTTAAGAGGATGGCAGAGTAGTGAGCCCCTTCCTCTGTCTACAGGTTCCTGGGGGAAGCGAGTGGGAGAGCACCTTCCACTCATAAAGGGCTGAAGGTGTTTTCTCATCAGACTTTGGATTTGGACTTGTGGCCAGAGATCGCCTACTTGTGAAATGGATGACTTACAATTCTGATAGCGATTCACTTGACGTTTCTGTCAGATGTGAGCACAGAGTGGAGTCTGTTCTCCTACTGCTCTGTGCTCCTATGGAGTGGACTGTCTTCTGCTCAACCTGAGTTCTTTAAATTTCTCTCGCTTCTTTCTCTTCCCCAAGTTCTTGAGAGTCGATCAAGACAAAGACAGAGACTGCAGCCTGGACTGCCCAAGCCCCCCTCAGAAGCCCCTATGTGCCTCCGATGGGAGGACCTTCCTGTCCCGATGTGAGTTCCAGCGGGCCAAGTGCAAAGATCCGCAGCTGGAGATCGCCCACCGTGGGAATTGCAAAGGTGATCAATGAGAGCCATGGCTGGAAGACAGGCCTGTGTGGAGAGGGCATGAATAATTTATTTGCTCACACTTAACAGTCCAAAAGTTTCATATTGGTAATTTACTTCTCAGAGCATATGAAGAGAAATGTTTATGAATTTCAAAGTAGTATTTTTTGAGAGTTTTATGTAGCCCAGGTTAGCCTGGAATTTACTATGTAACAAAGGCTGGACTTGAACTTCTGACCCTTCTGAACTTCTTGTGCTTCCACTTTCAGAGTACTAGGATTAAAGTTGGGTACAACCACACCTGGTTTATGTCTGCTGGAGATTAGGACCAGGGCCTTTTGCATGCTAGGCAAGGGACTCCACCAACTGAACTATTTCCAGCCACAAAACCGTCATTTTTACAAATTGTCTAATGGTCTCAAAGTGTTTCATCTTGTTGTAAAACAAATTTATCACAAGTGCTTCGGGTTTGTTTATTTGTTTTTCGCTCAAAGTGCCTCTAAAATGATGATCAGCTCTTCTTTCTTAGTGAGTGGGGTTCACGTCCTGTCAGTCAGTTTGGAGTAGACTTGTCACGGACTTGCCAGCCTTCTGATTAGCAGCTAGATCCAGAGTTAAGGCTTAGAGCAAGTCTGGAAAAGCTTCCCGCAGTAATGAGGGGTTCAGCTTAGTGGCAAGCACACACAGTGCTTTCAAAGGGGATTTACTTTCTCTGAATCTCTGGGAAACAAGACCACACAGACTAAACTGGCCTTGAGAAGATGTGTGTTGATGAGCCATTAACCCTGACAATCCTCCCATCTAAACAGCCCAACCACATCAACCGCCACCAGGGCCATGCCTCTGCCTGCAGTTAACCAAGCTGCCAAACTGTTGACTCTTTCTGTCACAGTGCACAGTTCTGGCAGGCAGACCCCGTTCCTTGTTACAGGTGAAGCAGACAGACTATCCTGTCACTCAGAGAGCTCTCCCACTGACAAGATCAAATGTCTTCATTTTGGTCAGGTGTGGTAGAGCACACCTGCAATCCCAGCACTCCGGGAAGCTGAGGCAGGAGAATCCTGAGGTTGAGGCCTGCCTGGGCTATGTAGGGAGACCCTGCCTCAAGATAAAATGGTAGGTGAAAAGAGGACTGGGAGGTAGCTCAGTGGTAGTGTGCTTGCCTAGCATGAAGCCCTGGGTTCAGTACTCAGAACCAAAGCTAGTCATGGTGGTTCACGTTTATAAACCTTATCTTAGGAGGATGAGGAGCACACCTTGAGTTCAAGGCCAATATGGCTGCAGGGTGAGACCCTGTTTCATAAAAACAAAAACAAAACAAAAACACAGTACCACAACAAAAATACTCAGTACTGCAAAAAACAGAATAACCCAGTGGTGATCATCTGCCTTCTTAATGGTTATGAGGGAAGAGAACAGTTAGGATAAATGTCAATGTCATTTGCAGATGACTTTTTTTTTTTTTTTTGAGACAAGGTTTCTGTGTGTAGCTCTGGCTGTCCTAGAACTCACTCTACAGACCAGGCTGGCCTTAAACTCAGAGATCTGCCTGCCCCTGCCTCCTGAGTGCTGGGGTTAAAGGCGTGTGCCACTGCTGACCAGCATGATCCACTCCTGTTTATTGCGAAAACAAAACGAAAAACCCAAATAGCTTATTGACTCTCATCCACCTGATACTGCGTACTCCATATTATTACTTTGTCTCATTGCCCTTTGTCTCTGGACACTCAGCTTGTGGTAAACTGAATATTAGCTTTCATTTCCTCAGGGGAAGCTTGAATGAGAAAAATCTAGTATTGGCTCATTGCGGAGCACACATGTAGCCACACACATACTTCTGTATACGTGATCTCATGTCCCCACCAGCATGCAGGTGTACACATGGATACATGCGTATGTACTTGTACACAGACACACACACACACACACACACACACACACACACACACACGCACACTCAGCACGTTCAGGTGGGCCATGGGTGGCTCTCTGGTTCTTTCAAACCAAGCATTGCACTGGGTCTCGACATTTGCTTAGGGTTGGCCATTTTGGAGAGTCACTGCTTCCTTCTGCCCCCCAAAGACTCCTCAAACAGTGCTCTGCAGTCTCAGAGAACCCTTTGTATTCCAGCCTGCAGTCAGTCCCTTGAGAGTGAAGTGTTACCTGAGAGTGAGCAGCCTCCTCTCTGTGCGCTGAGACATCTCACACTGTGTTTTCAGTTGGGTTCAGATATGAAGGCCACCCAGCCTGTCCCCAGACCTTCTTCTGAGGTGGCTGGGTTTCATGACGGCAGGATGCTGCATATGGCACCAAGAAGAGGCATGGTGCTCCGAGTCAGGATGTGGAGCTGTACTTAGGCTCTGCCTCTTGCTGCTGTATCCCAATCCAGACCCCAAAGTGCTACCCCATCTCCCAGGGCTCCAACACTAAAGCATCACTGGTGAATTCCCACTAAGCAGCGACTGAGTCTGCTTAGTATAGAGATCAAATACTTATTTTAGAACTACTTTTCAAATTCAAAGAGTCATGTGTATTGTTCTACCTTGTAATTCCAGCCACAGACTACTCTTCCCAGCCTTCTTGCTCACCTGAAAACACAGCATGGCTGAAACAGTGTCCTTGGGTTTAATGGGTTCCCTACTGGCATTGTGCCAGCGGCTGTGGGCATTTGGTGTGACAGCAGTCAACACCTGACTCCATGTTCTTCCCTCGTGGTTGTCTGAGCAGTGAGTGCTAAACACAGATTTCAAGAATATTTAGATGTAATTTTATGCTTTGGCTATTCCTGTCTCAGCTACATGTACAGAAGAGGAACAAATGAAAAATTCTTTTAAATAATCCTGACAGAAGCTTCTAGAAGCAATCGCCTAGGAGGTCTTAGCTTTCAGAAATGAGCACCGTGGGCAGCGGTGGTGGCCATGCAGCTCCACAAACCCTGGCGTCTTTTGTTCCTGCTTCCTGCCACATTCTCTTGGATGACCCCAGTGGGGTGTCCCGCTGATGGACCACGAGGAAGTGGTCAGATTGAGTAGCGGCTGCCATGGTTTCTGAGGACCAGTAATGAGACAAGTGTGATGAGGGCCGGGAGACGTCATGATCTCAAGGGTGGCAAAAGGGCAGTGGGAGACTCTCCCGTCCCTACTGCTAGGTGTCTCCCCAGGACTTGGACTTTCACTGGCTCTGGTCACAGTTTGATTTCTGTGTTAGAAGGGGACAAAGATATTCTCTCAGGGTGTCCTGTGTCATTTCTGTTTACAGGCAGCCTCCTGTTCCTGGATAATTTTCTTGGTGGAGTTCTCATCCCTTCATGGAGGAAATTTTATATCATGCACTTGAGACCTCTAAAAACATAATGGGGAGAAGCAGTCCAATGTGACACCTCTCCAAAGCAAGTTAACTTAAATAGAAAGGATTACAATAAAAATACCACAGACTCCAACAGCTTTCTGAGTTGTGTTTATGTGGGGCTGTAGCCAGCCCAGGCAGAAAACACAGAGCTGGAGGACATGGTACCCTTCACAATGTAGTCTTAAAGACAGGTGGGCAACACATGCCTCTGGCCTACGAGGATATAGCTGAGGCCCCAAGAGGCTCTCACTTGCTCCTGTCTGTGATGAGTGAATTTCATCTGCTGGGGTACACCTTCATCTAGAACTTGGCTTGTAGTAGGAGTAAGGAATTACCACAGGGGCTGGGATCTTTGCCTAGGGTGCCTTATACCACCAGGCATTGCTTACCTGGTCCCTAAAGTCCAGTAGATAACATCTCCTGGTTTGCAAGCCAACCATAGGAGAGACGGCTTATGGGAATGGACCCCACGCCATGAGACCCAGGCACAGCATTGGCTGCCACAAGATGAATTATACCAGGACTGACAACTTCTCTCCTTTTTCAATTTTTCTCCTTTTTCGAAGACAACAAATGCTGTGGACTCCACAAGACCCATGTGAGCCCCGCTCCCCTGGGCTAGATGAAGAGGCAGGAGATCAAGTTTTCCTTTATTGCCCTTAACAAAGTACAATATCCACCCAGTGTTTCCCTATGTTCTGCTGGTGTGGAAGCTGGCCACGCAGTAGAGAGTCCCACTACAGCTGGCATCTGTATTTTGAGGTCATTTTTACATATTTTGTGGGTGACAGATTTGTGGGACTGTCTCCGTTTGCATGTGCTAGTTTGGAAACAACAATTAAAATATTTTATTCCATGTTTAATTAAATGGAATTAAAATGTTGTACTTGTCTCATGTCATGATTTGACATTGACCCTGACTGGAATCACAGTGGTTTAGACTGATGGATTTTTCTCATGTTTTCATAGAAATTTGTGGAGTTTGTGTTTTCAGAACTCAGCAAACACATTAATATTTTTCTTTTGATCTGAGACCAACATGGATGGCTGCTTTTCTTTTCAACAAAATCTCTGGGACTGAATTTAAAAAAAAAAAGGAAAGAAAAGAAGAAAATAATGGAAAAGGTCACATGCTAGGAAGCCTTGGAATTATTTTAAGATTTCTGGGAACAAAGCTATAATAGATTTCTGAAAAACAGCTCCCTTGAAGGTTTCTAGACCAAGAGCTTGAAGTGGACTTATGTGGGGTGAGAGGGAGATGCAGATACTTGGTTGTCAGCCCAGTCCACCCGTCAGTGCCCACCACCCATCATCAGTGCTGGGATTCTTGATGTAGGAAAGATATAAACACTGACTCCTGGGAAGGTACCCGATCGCAGGCAGACCCCATGACAGAAATAAAAGGTTGTCCTTGCTCTGAGGTTTCAGAGTTCTCACTGACAGGACAGGTCACAGGGCCCTCAGCAGCCTTATCTAACAGATTAAAAGTCAATTATTAGGCCTCCACCCAAGCTCAGCTCTCCAGCTGTGATGAGTCGCTCAAGACAGAGGACCTGCAGCTGGAGAGGTCCAGGAGTCAGGATCCTTTCTCAGTGGAGTGGAGAACACATCTGTCTCCCTCTGAGACAAGCAGTAAAAACACACAAACCCCAGGAGTTCTCCCCATCTGAAGGTTTCCTCTCTCTATACTTCTAACACACTTCTACTGATGGGCAACTAGCAAACTAGAAACTTGGTCACAAGCTCCAACATTTACCCCCTTTTCTATACACACTCATGGTTCCACCTTTGAAGACACCCCCATTCGGAAACACTGGGGCAGGCTGGGAAGCACGCAGCCTCGTGTGGGACTGTGTTGACCCCTGGGAATAGCTTGAATGGTCCTGCCAACTGCTGCAGCGATGGGTGGACCTGCATTCCACCGAGGAAAATAGCTGCCCGTGAGAGCTCTGTGCAGGGGTGAGGGCACATGTGTGTGCATGCGTACAGGCGTGTGTGACTGCACACAGGTGCAAGTGTGAGCGTGCACAAGTGTACATGTGATCATGCAGGTATAAGTGTGGGTGCAGTGTCTGCAGCATGAGAAGAACAGGTGTGCTTAGCTTTGCTTCTGACTGTGCATGAGAGTCTGTGGCTCTGCTCTGTCCGGCACCTCCCTGCATTTTTGTTCTCGAGGATGTATACAGTCCTCTGAGACAGCAGCTCCGTCTGTTTCCCCAGCCCTGCCCATTGGTCTCTTCCTACAGCCCCACCTGCACCATGCTTAGCCCCCATTGCTGCTGTGTCTTCATGGACTTGAGAAGTCACCACAGGAGCTTCAGCCCTTCCCCAGGCAAGCCATGGTCAGGAGCACAAGCAAAGGCTTTGGAATGCTAAGTTGGAAGCAGCCTTCCCTGTTTGCTCAAGCTCCGCTGCAATCTCAGGGTGCAGCTTCCATGGGGAAATAGAAGCCCGGGTCTGCAGTCTCAGCCAGGCTCTCCCTCTGGAGGGTTGGCAGGCAACCCTCACTCGGAGGAACCTGAGGCTGCACCGTCCGTTTTAATGTGCTGGGAGTGATGTGGCTTCTTGTGGCAGAGACGGTGATGGTCAGACACCCCTGTTCACATGCTGTAGAAACCATCTCTCCTTAACACATGGTGGAGATACTCCCTGCTTACCTTCATGTCCCTTCGCAATGCAGATTGTGTGTGGTGCTTCCTGTCTGTATACTTTATGTTATACTTTGTGAATCTAGGATGAAAGTTTTGTCTGTGTTCCTCTAGTTCTATAATCACATTTTTTCCCCTGTTATCATATGAAGTTAAAAGGACTACCCATTCTTCTATCATCAGTGCAGGACACGCTGTTTTAGCTGGCTGCTTCTAGAGATGACAGTGATCTGCCTCTGGTTCCTACCACCGCATCCCATTGTATGGATGGGAAGTGTGTTTTCAAGCCAAAGGTCATTGCAGTATTGTCTTTCTTTTTCTTTTTTTTTTTTCAGTCTGGCCTTAAATTACAAGTGGGTGAAGTATTACAGCTTAAGAACACAGTGTCTGCCTTTATTTGAGACAGTGAACATCAAAGGCAGCCTCTCCTCGTCTATCATTTCTGTGGCCACTACACGGAGCCACAGGGAAGAGCAGTGAAAAACTGCTGCTGACCCTAGAGAGTTCACACGGCCGTCGCAGTAACCATGACAACTGAGTGGCCCGTAGACTCAGACCTGCGATGTTTTCTGCCACACCAATTCCAAGTCTGGTCTGCTTGCCCTGCCCCATGCTAGAAGGCACCAAGGCATTTACCCACCTCCAAGAGACACGTGTTGGAGGCTGTCCTGGTTTGTTTTAGTTGTTTGTTTGTTTGTTTTTGTCAATTTGACATAAGCTAGAGTTATCTGGGAAGAGGAACCTTAGTTGAGAAAATGTCTCCATCAGATTGCCTGTAGGCAAGCCTGTGAGGACATTTTCTTGATTAATAATTGCTATGGGAAGGCCCAGCCCATGGTGAGTGGGGCCACCCCTGGGCAGGTAGTTCTATAAGAAAGCAGGCTGAGCAAGCCATGTGGAGCAAGCCAGTCAGCAGCATCCCTCATGGCCTCTGCTTGAGTGTCTTCCTCCAGGTTCCTGCTTGAGTTCCCGTCCTGGCTTCCTCCAATGTTGGACTAACATGGAAATATAATTGAAACGAACCCTTTGCTTTCCCAGTTACTCTTGCTGTATTTATCACAGCAATAGAAAGCAAGTGAAGACAGACATAGACAAGCTATCTGTAGTTTGGCATGCAAACTTCTCAGCATGGCAAGAGTGAGCAGAGCCCTGGGAATGTTGGTCTTTACCTGCTCCCATCGAACAGGGGTCTCTGAAGGAGGCACCCACTGTGCACTGTGCCCAGAGATCACGAGCTGCTTCTTCACACAGCTTTCTGATAGTGCCCAAAGACTGCTCATGTGAGACTCTTTTTCACTAAGATTCCTCGGTAGGAG